>NW_026522031.1:3160964-3793157 GCF_021234435.1 Artibeus jamaicensis
TTTCTCCAAAGAGAATTTTATTTTGCTTTTGCCAAGTGCAAGGGGTATCAGCAAGTTGGAGCGACCTGAATTAGCATTCAAGGCATGAGGTGTCCCGGATCAGCTAGAGAACACATTGACCTCTAGGTCATCTGTGCATTGTGTTTGTCCCCTTTCCCAGTTTGGTAGGTTTTGTTTTTGATCTTTGTCCCCCTGTCCTGTGAGCACTGAGACTGTATGGGGCAATGCCTTCAGGGCAAAAAGACCGCCATGTCCCTCCCTAGGTACTTGCCCTCTCCAAGACCCCAGCCTACTATCCCTCCCTGTATTTTTAGGACAGTAATTAAAGTTTTTTATTTTACTTTATCCAACTATTTAGACAAACAGGAAGGGTTGGGTTGAGTGCTCTCATCTGTCATTACTAGGATTAAGGTCAAAATAATTTTTCGTGAAATTTTAAATTAAAAAAATAATGTCAGATTCTGAGTCTGTCATTTCTTTAAATAACTTAAGTGACACAGAGATTTATATATCAACTTTAATTTCAATGAAAAAATAAAAAAACTTAAATGGTATTTATAATCAAATTGAGATGGCTATTTGTTTTTATTATTTTATTACTAGAAGTTTTATTTATTTTTTCACTTTTATTGCATTCCAGTAAAAGTCACGTTCCACTGAACTCTGACATTCCACTGAACTGTGTGATGAGACAGGATATAAAATAGGGACTGAATATTTAGACTTGGTCAGAAAGTATAGAACAGACTTACAGTTTGTTTAATTGCTATTGCAACACACGTACTTTTTAAATGAGTATGTCCAAGGACAAGTGGTTGGAACTGGGAAGAATAATTGATACATGGCTATCTGTATTTCCCCACGGAAACCCAGTCTTGTGGGAAAAATCACTCTTCCCACCTGGGGGAATTCCCTAAAGAAGTTCCCCTGTTCTGATTTTTCTATTCTTTGTGGAATCTTGTCTATGGGAGGCACAAAAGTGTATTGTTTAATCTCTTCATCCTAATTTAGTCTCTATCTTCTTACTTTCTCACTAGCCACCTAGAGAAGAGATAGGTTATTTGGTGTTTTCTCCACATGCACTAAAATTAGTGGGGAACTTTCTTTTCTTACGGGGTCCACCTGTAGTTTGGAAGGGAGAGAAGTGACTTAAATTCTGATTCCGTGTAGTGTTAGCCAGCCCCCCTCAGATTCACACCTAGGTCTTGTTATTCACCAATATTGAAACTGACATTACCTTCACACATCTGACTCCAACGCCCAGCTCTCATGTGGTTCCATCTTAGGCTATAATATTACAGTTTTATTTATTGATCCTCTCACACCAGCAAATCATAATATCAATACTTCATATCCTCTGTACTCAATGAAACAAAGCACTCCTCATTTTATGTCCTGTTGAGTATGTTTGTGCTCTTTCTGCTCACTGGACACCAGGAGGCACTGTGGCTTCATTGTCATCTAAAGTCTGCAGGGAGGTTCCTCCCTGGAGGGGGAGGATGGAGGGAAACCCTGGGGCGGGGCTCAGATTAAGGGAGTTGCAGATCCCTTGAATGATGGTGAGAATGAAGAACAGAGACCAACACTTCTTGCTCTGTTGTGCAGACGGGTTCTGCTCTGAATGGAGCTCTGCATGGCAGGTGTGCTTATAGTGGGCATTCCTCCAAGTCAGCTTAATTTGTGCAGCATGGGGAGCTGGTGATGAAGCTGGCACCTGCTGGGAGAAGCAGACAAGCAGGAGGAGTGTCAGAGGGGCCTAGTGAGCTTGGCCCAAACTAGCCCAGGCCAACCCACCACCTGCTCTGCTGTTCTGCAGAGGGTAAGCAGGGAGAAATGCCGGAGCTAACCTGGACCACACCAATGGGGACCTTGGCCCCAGGAGCTGACAATCACAGTGACACCACCAGCAAATCCACTTATCAGGCAAGGACAAGGGTGCACCAGAGCAACAGAATTTCTCCCCAGGATCTTTTACTGTGAGCAGGAAGATGCTGCAATGTAGTTCTGAATTTGCCAGTCACCCCACACTTCCAAGTGTCCCTTGGAAGCTTATGAGGTCTGGGCAGAGAGAAGTTTTTTTCTTGGGCTTCCCTTGGCCAGATTCCAAGTTCTTTCCATATGACTGTGTGCCTATCATGTGCTGTATCTTGTTTTTGTCTTTTCCATGGACGCTGAGTCCCATGGATCCTGTAAGTATTAGATTTCTGTTGCTGCTCTAAAAAATTATCACAAATTCTGTAGCTTAAAGCAGCACAAATTGATTCTGGAGATCAGAGGTCCAACATGGCTCTAACTGGGTCAACACAAATGTGTTGACACTGCCGCATTCCTTCTGGAAGCTCTAATGGATGATTGGTTTTCTTACCTTTTTCAGCTTCTCCAGGCCGCTGACAGTCCTTGGCTCATGGCCCCTCCATCTTCAAAGCTTGCAATGACCATAGAGTCTGTCCTCCTGCTGCATCACTCCGACTCTCCCTCCCTCCCCCACATTCTATTTTAGGACCCTTGTGATTACATGGGACCCACCTTGGAAACCCTGAATAACCTTTGTACATTAAGGTCAGCTGATTAGCCTCCTTGGTTCCATTTGGAGCCTAATTCCCCTTTGCTATGTAAGATAACACATCCACGATGCCCAGGATTAGACATGGACATCCTTGGGGAGCCAGCAGTCTGCCTTCCACACCTAGGCTGCCTGGTAACAGGGGAGGAACAATGATATTTTTGAAAACAGAATAATGACCAAAGTTTTATGTTCTGGATCCAGCAGAAACCAAAGAGACAGGCCCAACAAGGGAAATGGGTCCCTCAGGTCACACCATTTAGCCTGCAAACTATCTGCCCCTTAGTCCAGGAGTCTTGGTGTATGTCTCTGGGCCGACCACACAATACAGCCTTAAACTGGGCCTCCTTAGTTAACATGCAACCTACCTGATAGGGATTTTTTGACCAACCCAAGAAACAGAGGCTTCTCTCAGCCTTTATAACCTCTACCATGAGAGGAAGTGGGCTTGTGGCATGCTTTCCTTTGACAGGGAAAAGGCCACGAAGAACATTGATTTCCTTTAAGAATGAGATTTAAATAACCTCTGCAGTATTTTGTTTGCAAATCTTCCAGAACAAGAAAACCCTCTGCTTATCTCATGGGGGAGGCGTGGAAAATGTAGATTATAGGCAATTGGGCTTTGGGAATTTAATAGAGTTCAAGAATAAACAAACTCAGAGAGGTCTATCATGGCAAACAAGAGCTTCTAAATTCAGTTCTCAGGGCATCATGTCAGTCCCAGAAGCCCTAATAATGCAAGGGATAGGCTTGTTTTTCATGGCGAGCTCAGAACCTAGCTCCTAACTAACTACTGGGTGATGGTGAGTGTGGGTATATGACCAGTAGCATCAAACCACCAGCGAGAGGGATGTGAGTTTCAGAGCAGCTGGCTTGCAATGAGAGGATCAATTTGTCTTTAAGTATTTGAGGTTCAAATGGCAATAGTTGGAAGGCTCTATGAGAGGTAGTATAAAGAAGGCATTAGGAGTTGATGACATCCATACCTGCAGGGGACCTCCAGATGCCCAAATCTGTAGGCCACATCAGTTATAATGGACTTCAGCCTTGCCAGATTCACCTCTCAGAGATGCAGCCTTCTTCTCTTAATGGAGCCCCTGACTTGGGGATAGGGGATCATGCAGAGGGATGTCAGCATCTTGTAGAGATAAAGTGTCCCAAAATGCACTTCTCTGCTCATGCTCACAAGGATGCTGGGCTGGGCTGTTCCACATCTACCACACTTTGTCATGGGAACCTGGGACCTCTGCTGTGTGGCCCTCTGGCTGCTGGGAGTAGGTGGGTCCACAAAATATTTAGCATCCCCACGCTATGTTTTCCTACTGTGACCCCAATATTCTTGTTTTGTCTTCAAAGTATGTCCTCTACCACAGAGCCCACAGAGGTTGGAGTCACCCAGACACCAGGCACAAGGTGACAAGCATGAGATAAGACATAACTCTGAGTTGTGAGCCAGTTTCTGACCACCATGCACTTCTTTGGTACAGACCGACCTCAGCGCAGGGACTGGAGATTCTGACTTATTTCAGCAGTCAGACTCCTGCAGATGAGACAGGGCTACCTAATGAGCAATTCTCAGCTCAGACGCCTAATGGGTCGCTCTCCACTCTGAAGATCCAGCCCCAAAAACCTGAGGACTCAGCCGTGTACCTCTGTGCCAGCAGCTTAGCCACAGTGCTGCACAGGCACCCCTCCCTGTGCAGAACCCCACTGCTTCCCCTTCTCACATCAGCTGCCCTGGTAACATAAAGATCTCCTCTGCTCCCCTCTCACTGAGAGAAATGAGTGAATCTGGGGCATGACAAGAACAGAAATAATGAGGTATCAACAGAAAAACTTGAGTATCAAAAAATGTAGGCTTCAGGGATTTGCTGGCACATTTTCTGTGGTCTCAAAACTCACCACACCTTGAGATAAACCTTAGTTATCCACACAGTGCATGTTCCTGCCTTCCTGTATCAGCCTCTCCATCTGAACCAGAGGAGTTCCTGGCGATGGCTCCTCAGCCCTGCATTCTCCTCTCCCTCTAGGCTGGTAACAGAATCCACCCCCAACACACACACTTAAGTTTGATTGCATTAAAACCTCTTTATTTTGATTGTGCACATTCCTTTATAATGTTAATATCACCTTACTATCTATATGGGATTCATTTCAATCACAGTATCTCAAATGTTGGTGAAGCAGATATTTTATGTACATTAGAAGGAAGATACGACTCTCGAATCCTGGAATTTGTCTCTGTCCTGCCTAAGGGGAGACCAAACCTGACTACAGAGGCTGTTGCTACTGAGGGCTCGTGTAGGACTCATGGATGTTCATGGGGCCTCTTCAGGGGCCGGATCATGAATGACAAATGTGGACTTCACACTGGGACAGCTAAAGGCCTGCAGGCCTGTCTGGTCTTATGTAGCTTTCTTTCCTACCCGATCACATTTCCTTAATACCCAACCCTATATTTTATATCAATTTATGCCAGAAATTTCCACATTACATTTGCAGTCTCTTCTGAACAGTATGATTACTCTCTTCTATGGTCTTATTTACAACCCTTCTCAGTCCCTTTGAGAGCATCTTTGGCAACTGGTGCAAAGTGCCCAAGACAATTAGGTTTACCTGAGTTCTGTCATACAGCAAATTCCATTGTCACTGACCTACTTGTTGCCATTCAGAGACCAGGGCTCTCAAGATGGACAGAGGGAAGAATAAAATTTCTGCTGTATTGACGCTGTTACCAGGCAGGGGACCTGGCCCTGAGCCAGTCTGCCTAGGGAAGCTGGTAGTATGTGGGCTCTTTGTGCAGGAAAGATTTCACAACACCAGTCCATGTGACTACGAGGGTACATTTATTGAATATGGGGAGAGTGAAACAGGGAATGGCTTAGTATACAAGAAGCAACAGAAGAGCCCAGGCTGGGCTGCCTTAACTTGCTGAGAAGTCAGAGAAATGAGGGTTTGGGGGGCAGGTTCAGAGGGTTGTTAGTCTGGGGTGAGCCACCTCTGCCTATTGCTTCCCTGGTTGCAAGTGTCATGGAGACCCGTAGAGTTTAGGAGACATGTGCCTGTGGGGGAAGAAGAGAAGGAGTAGGGGAAAGGGAATGGCATGGGCTGCTCCCCAGAGGGAGAGTGTATGCTGAGTCCTTAGACTTCAGTTTTTATTTCTCTTTCACAAGCAAAAATCTAGGAGAAGTCTCAGGGGAGAGTTTCAGCAGAAAACTCATCATCTTTCCAGGTGCTCTCTTTCAAGGTCATGGTCTCTGCTTACTGGGCAGTGCCAGGACAGGGGTCATTAGCTCCTGCATCTGGTCTTGGTGTCCTCGCTCACCTGGTTTTTCTGCTTTTCTGGGCCTGAAGCTGAAATACAGCTGAGGCCTAGATGTCATCTCCGGGGAGGTGACCTTCTGCACCTGGCTGTACATTGCTCGGCCAGTGTGTTCAGCTTTCTGTCTCTGTTTCCATATTCCACTCGTAGCTTACTGGCCTCTCTCAATAAGACACAATCTGCTTTTCTGCCTGATTTCCTCCTGGGACATTCTTTGTCCTCCTGGGTCTTCCCTGCAGCTTCCAGACCAGTCCCCTATCCCCAGCTTTAATACCCAGCTATTCACACATACAGCATCAGAATATTGCCCTTTGTTGCTGAATTCTTTACTGTCAGGTCTCTCCTATTCACTTTATCTCCCATACTAATCCCATCACTACTGGTGACATCATGGTCTTGCAGACAATTTGTATATGGGTTTGGGTGCTTAGTTTCTTGACCTCCTCATGTCTGATAATTTTTTTTGCTTCCAATCCTTTTAAGGTTCACCTTTGTCATTCTGGACCATGGAGTCAACACCAAATAAGCTCCTCCCTAATATCTATTTCAATCATCCCATGCTCCTAGATGTTCCTTCTTCCTTCCCATCTCACCAACTCAGTATTGTCCTCTTATGAGGCTTCTAGCCACTGTACCCAACAGCTTGTAGATCTCCATGTTCTTAATGCTCACATTGTTTAAAATTTGAAATCATAATGTCAGCCCTGGATAAATCCACTCCATCTGCCCAAAGCATCTGGGTGTTTTTTTAAAGACTTTATTTAGTCATTTTTAGAGAGATGGAAGGGAGGGATAAAGAGAGGGAGAGAAACATCAATGTGTGAAGAAAAAAATTAATCAATTGCCTCTCACATTCTCCCTATTCTGGGCCAAGACCCACAACCCAGGTATGTGCTGTGACTGGGAATCGAACTGGTGACCCCTCACTTTGCAAGATAAAGCTCAAACAACTGAACAACTCCAGTAGGGGGCAGGGCAGCTTTTGTATCCTTTCAAATGAGCATGGTGGTCAAATTTTTCCAAGAATCTTGGTAAAGCCCACAACTCAATAAGAAGTTATTGTAATTTGGTGTGTCTGGGAGAAATGGATTCTCTTGAAAGAAGTATGAAGAACTTGAGATTTAGAAAGTACATTACTGGAATACAGTACTAGCAGTGCCAAATGCCCAGCAGATGGTAGATGTGTGATATAGCAGGGGACAAAGAATGGTTAAAGCACAGCATTGTGGGAGGTGACAACTGGTAAAAGTCTTGGGGACTTCAAATGGTCCAACCAAACCCACAGAACACATGACTTATCCCAGTCAATTCTTCTGAGAGGATTAATATTTACCTTTGGGAGGAGGACCTATGAGAAATGACAGAGAGCGATGTCACTCTCCACCTTATGAAGCCCAGAAGAACAAGAAGCCTGCCCCTCCGTCTTGCTTACAAGAGCCTCATTTGGGTGAAGCCTCCTCCTCCTCCACCCTGCCATGGCCACTAGGCTCCTCTGCTGGGTGGCCCTTTGTCTCCTGGGAGTAGGTGAGTCCTCAGAGATTAAGAATTGGCACTTTTTAAAAATATTTTCAGTTCTATTTTCATTTATGTCCCTTATCCTGTCCCAAACTCTGTCCTCTTCCACAGAGCCCACACATGCTGGAGTCACCCAGACACCCAGGCACAAGGTGACAAAGAGGGGACAAGAAGTGACTCTGAGTTGTGTGCCAATCTCAGGCCATGATGAACTTTACTGGTATAGACAGACCTCAGTGGAGGGCATAAAGTTTCTGATTTACTTCCTCAGTCAAAATCCTCTGGACCAGAAAGGGCTTCCCAAAGCCCGATTCTCAGCTCAGATGCCTAACAAGTCATTCTCCACTCTGAAGATCCAGCCCACAGAACCCGAGGACTCAGCCCTGTACCTCTGTGCCAGCAGCTTAGCCACAGCGCTGCACAGTCACCCCCTCCCTGTGCAGAAACCTCTTGCTTCTCCTTCTCTCATTGGTCTCCAGGTGTCCTGAGTGGAAGTCTCTCTGCTCCTCTCACACTAAGAGATGTATGTGGGTTTGGAACATAACAAGGCCAGAAAGGATAAGGTATAAAGCTAGAAACCCCAGCACAGAAAACAATTGAGGAAATGGGTTTGGGGGTTTCTCAGAAACTGTCTGTGGACTCAATACTTACCACACCTGGGAGATAAACCTTAGTAACCCACACTGTGCCTTTTCCTGCCTTCCTGCACCAGCCTCTCCATCTGAATGGTAGGAGCTCCTGATAATGGCTCCCCAGCCCTCCATTCTTCTCTCCCTCTAAGCTGCTAACAGAATTTCCCCCCAACAAACAAACACGTGCTTTTTTAAAAAAAGACTTTATTGATTTTTAGAGAGGGGGAAGGAGTGAGAAAGAGAGGGAGGGAAACATCAATGCATAGTTGCCTCTCATACAAACAACCCAGGCATGTGTCCCAACTGGGAATCAAATTGGCCACTTTTGCTTTGCAGGATAATACCCAACACACAGGAGCCACACCAGTCAGGGCCCATACAAGCTTTTTTAAGTTCTCTCACATAACCAAATTCCACTTGTGACTGTCTTCCATTTTGACACTTAGATGCTATGACCTTTAAAATGGAAATGCAATAAAATTTCTACTGCGTTTATGCCAAGAGATAGAATCAAACATGCGATGTCCTGTTCAGTGCACTGGTTATCATCCTGGGTCCTCCCTGCTCCTCTCAGACCAGTCAGTCCCCTCTCCCGGCTTCAATACCCACTACTCATACACATGGCATCAGAACATTGACCCTTGTTTCTAAACTTACTGCTACTTCTTTACTGTCAGATCTGTCCTCATTCACTTCTTCTCCCCATCAGTAAAGCTGTCAGCATTAGAGACGTCATCATCGCACAGACACTTTCTACAGGAGTTTGGTGTCTCAGTTTTTTGAACTCCTTACTTTCAATAATTTTTCCCTCCAACACTTTTCAGATGCACTTCAGTATTGCACTTCCAGATCATGCAATGAGACACCAATGAGCTCCATCCAACATTGCCATTTCAATCATCTCATTCTCCTACCTCATCATTTAATCCTTAGGAGTACTAAAATCAGCACCAGCCTTTCGAGATTCCTTCAGCCATTGACCCTCAGTTCAACAACCTTTAACAACCTGTAAACTCATATGTTCTTAATTCTCACATTGTCTAAACTGAGTTAGAGGTTTAAGACTCATAGTGTCAACCTTGAAAAATCCCAATTCCCTCTGGACAGCTATGGATGGCTAAGTGGGAGTTTCTAAGTCAACAGAGAGCATTTGGCGGTGATCACAACACAGACTGGTCACTGACAGGAATTCTCTGATCCTCAGTGAAGAGCATTCCATTGGTTTCCTGCTGTGCACAGGAAATGCATAGGTCAACAGGATACTTTGCTTACATTTAAATAGTTTCTTTCTGCTCACCTAGTCTGTTAGTGTGTATTTATTAAATAATAAAAACTTAATAACCACACAATAATTAAATAATGAAGCTCAAAATATAGAATATGGTCCCATTCATAGAAAAATATATCTATAAGAATAAAGAAAGCAGGCAAGTAAATAGAGTTAGATTTAAATCTACTGGTGTAAATCTACTGCTGTGCTCAAATTTTAGAAATTACCAAATAAAATACAGAAGATACTTCTATTTTGATTTAAAAAAGAACATGTCTTTCATATATGCAATAAACTTTTACTACAAATTTACAGAAGCCATGACAAATCTATGTGAGGTTATAAATCAAATTCTTCTTCCAGTAGTTCTGCAAGGTGGGATTAGAGAAAGACAGGCGTTATCTAGCTTCGCATTATAGACATCTGTTACTTACTGCTAAAGTAACATGTAAAATATTGCTTTTGAATTATCCTGCAGGGCATAGGGTATCTTTTTTTTTTAATGGAGAATTCTCAGCCATGAAAAAAGATTTGTGTGAAGTCAGCACAGTGAGGGGTGGTCAAGGCCAGAGAGACAACTGGTGATTCTCACCACAAAGAACCCATGTGCGGGGCCAGGTCCCAGGTCACATGTGACTGTACCAGTGATCTGCTGCACAGAATTGATGTTCACCTTTGGGAGGAAGTCCCATGAGCAGTGACAGAGAGAGATGTCACTCTCCACCTTATGGAAAACAAAGGAACCAGAAGCCCAGCCCCTGTGTTCGGGCTCACGAGGGCCTGATCTTGGTGAAGCCTCCTCCTGCCCCGCCCTGCCATGGCCACCAGGCTCCTCTGCTGGGTGGCCCTTTGTCTCCTGGGAGTAGGTGAATCCTCAGAGATTAAGAATCAGCACTTTTAAAAATATTTTCAGTTCTATTTTCATTTCTGTTTCTTATCCTGTTCCAAACTCTGTTGTCTTCCACAGAGCCCACACATGCTGGAGTCACCCAGACACCCAGGTACAAGGTGACAAAGAGGGGACAAGGAGTGACTCTGAGTTGTGTGCCAATCTCAGGCCATACCTACCTTTACTGGTACAGACAGACCTCAGTGAGGGGACTAGAGTTTATGATTTATTTCAGCAGTCAAAGTATTATAGATGAGACCGGGATGCCCAACAAGCGATTCTCAGCTCATATGCCTAATGGGTCGCTCTCCACTCTGAAGATCCAGCGCACAGAACCGGAGGACTCAGCCCTGTACCTCTGTGCCAGCAGCTTAGCCACAGCGCAGCACAGGCATCCCCTCCCTGTGCAGAAACCTCCTGCTTCCCCTTCTCTCACCAGCCCCCAGGTGTCATGAATAAAAGTCTTCTCTGCTCTGAAGTCACCAAGAGACATGTGTGGGTTGGGGATATAACAAGGACAGAAAGGAAAAGGTATCAACAGAGAAACCCCAGTGAAAGAAACAATGTAGCACATGAGCTTTAGGTGTCCCTCACACACTGTCTGTGGGCTCAACACTCTGCACACCTGAGAGACAGACCTCAGTTACCCACGCTGCGCACATTCCTGCCTTCCTGCTCCGGCTGCTCCATATGAAATGTAGGAGCTCCTGGTAAGGGTTCCTCAGCCTTTATTCTCTACTCCTCAGCTGCTAACAGAATCCCTTCATGTACACACACACACACACACACACACACACACACACACACACACACACACACACACTTTCTAAAGTCTGTCTTATAGCAAAATTCCATTTGTTGCTGTACTTTTTGTCATCCAGGGGCCCAGATCTTCAAGTTGGAAATATAATAAAATTGCTGCTTTGATACCAAAAGACGTAATCTGCTTCTCTGTTCAATTTCACTATATACTTGCTCCTTCAAATCCTACCTACTTATTCTAGAACATTCCCCTCTCCCTGGCTTTAATACCCAGCTCCTCACACACATGGATTAAAATACTGCCTTTCATGTTTCCCTGACTTCTGTACCCTCAGATCTGTCCTCATTCTCTTCCTTCCCACTACTGACTTTGCCACCACTGGGGACATCATCATCCTGTGATCAATTTATACACCTGTTTGGCTTCTCAGTTTCTTGACATCCTTCCTTTCACTAACATTTTGCCTCCAGTCTTATCCAAGAGCACTTCCAAGTCTAGATCATGGAGTGAACAACAAATAATCTGTTTTCAAAATTTCTATTTCATCATTCTGTGCTCCCATCTCTTTTTGTTTCTTTCTTTAATGCAAAATACAATTCCCATGATTCTAATAGTCTCTGAACATCAGCCCATAGACCCAACTGCTTCGAAACTTTCACATCTTATTTCTCACAAAATCTAGACCAGATACAAGGATTAGTACTATAAAGTCAACCCTGGTTAAGTCCAAACCTCCTTTCCCAGGGCATCTGTTTATGTGTCTTCATAGTCACCCATTCTTCCCATCTAAATTCTCCTTGGAGGAATTGGGGAAAAGCCCAGGTCAGCCAGAAATTATTTAGATTTGTGTGTCTTGAAGTCAGAAAGTACCTTAAGAGGAGTATGAAGGAGGTGAGACTGGAAGTACTATCTTGGGGCCCAGATTCTGCAGAGCTGATGGCACATGCATGCCACTATTCCAAGGAGACGGTAGACAATGGACGTGGCAAGAACAAGCAATGGTGAAAGCACAGGGTTGTGTGAGGTGAATATTGATGAAAGTCTTAGAGACTTTAAATGGCCCAAACAAACCCGAAAAGAGACATGACCCATTCCAGTCAAATCAACTGAAGAGCATTAACATTGCCCTTTGGGAGGAGGACCTATGAGAAATGACAGAGAGCTGTGTCACTACCAAGATACACTCCACCTTGTGGAGCCCAGAGGAACCAGAAGCTGGGACTCTGTTCAGGCTCACGAGGGCCTGGTCTGGGTGAAGTTTCCTCCTGCCCCACCCTGCAATGGCCACCAGGCTCCTCTGCTGGGTGGCCCTTTCTCTCCTGGGAGGAGGTGAGTCCCTGGAAGTTAAGAATCTGCATTTTGTTGATATTCTCAGTTATGTTCCCATTTATGTCCCGTATCTTGTTTCCAAACTCTGTTGTCTTCCACAGAGCCCACACATGCTGGTGTCACCCAGACACCCAGGTACAAGGTGACAAAGAGGGGACAAGATGTAACTATGAGTTGTGAGCCAATTTCAGGCCATGACAACCTCTACTGGTATAGACAGATCTCAGTGAAAGGACTGGAGTTTATGATGTACTTCAGCTATGAAAAACCTCTGGACCAGACAGGGCTGCCCAATGCCCGATTCTCAGCTCAGATGCCTAACGGGTCACTCTCCACTCTGAAGATCCAGCCCACTGAACCCGAGGACTCAGCCCTGTACCTCTGTTCCAGCAGCTTAGCCACAGCACTGCACAGTCACCCCCTCCCTGTGCAGAAACCTCCTGCTTCCCCTTCTCTCACCAGCCCCCAGGTGCCCTGTGTAAAAGTTTTCTCTGCTTTGCTGTCACCAAGAGACAATGTGTGGTTTGGGGCATGACAAGGGAAAAAAGGAAAAGGTCTCAACAGAGAGAACCCTGCTTAGGCAACTAGGTAGGAAATGGGTTTTAGATTTTCCTCACACATTGTTTGTGAGCTCAGCACTCTCCACACCTGACAGACAGACTTAGTTACCCACAGTGTACACTTTCTTGCCTTCCTGCACTGGCCGCTCCATCTAAACCATGGGAGCTTCTGGTATTGGCTCCTCAGCCCTTCATTCTCCTTTCCTTATAATCTCCTAACAGAATAACCAAATGACCACACACACACCACACACACACACACACACACGTTTTCTAGAGTCTGTCTTATAGCCAAATTCCACTTGTTATTGTCCTTTTTCTTTTCAGGGATGCTGATCTTAAAGTTGGAAATAGAATAAAATACCCACTGTGAATGCCAAGAGGCATATTCTGCTCCTCTGTTCAATTTCAGTGCATTCTTCGTCCTCCCAATCCCATCTACTGTTTCTAGAACATCTCCTCTCTCTGGCTTTAATACCCAGCTCCTGAGAACATGGATTAGAATATTGTCTTTCTTGTTGGCCTGCATTCTCTTATCTTTCTTGTTGCCCTGCATTCTCTACATGACATCTGTCCTCATTCACTTCCCTTCTCACTACGGATCCTGCCACCACTGGTGATGTGGTTATCATGTGCACAATTTATACATGTGTTTGGCTTTTCGGTTTCCTGACCTCATAACTTTCTGTAAAATTTATCTCCAATCTTTTTCAAGACCAACTCCAAGTCTAAACCATGGAATGAACAACAAAGACTCTGCTTCCAAAAAGTCCACTTCATCATTCCACACTCCTATCTCTTTCTCCTTTTTTTCTTTAATGCAAAATCTGCTTTCTATGATTCTTACAGTCACTGAACTTCAGCCCATACATCCAACTGCTCTGAAACTCTCACGTGTTATTTCTCACATTATCTAAACCAGGTACAAGGACTAGTACTATAAAATCAGCTCTGGTTCAGTCCAATGCTCCTTTCCCAGGTCCTTTGTTTATGTATCTTCATAATCACCATTGAGTCTAATTTAAATTCAGCTTGGTTGGATTGGGTAAAAGTCACAGCCCAGCCAGAAATTATTTAGATTTGTGTGTCTGGGAGTGAAGAAGTGCTTTTAGAGGAGTATGAAGGACATGAAGATTGAAGTACTGTGTTGGTGACCAGAATCTGCAGTGTCAAAGGCACACACACTTGGAAATGCCCAACAGAAAGCAGGCATGTGATATAGCAGAGAACAAGGAATGGTGGAATCACGGTGTTGTGGGAAATGACGATTGATGAAAATCTTGGAGACGATGAATGGCTCAAACAGCCCCAAAAGAGACATGACCTATTTCAGTCAATTCAACTGAAGAGGGTTAATATTCATCATTGGGAGGAGGTTCTATGAGAAAACACAGAGAGTGATGTCACTACTAAGACATATTTCACCTTGTGAAGCCCAGGGGAACAAGAAGCCCTGGCCCTGTACTCAGGCTCACAACAGTCTTGCCTGAGTAGAATCTCTTCCTGCCCTCCCCTGCCATGGCCACCAGGCTCCTATGCTGGGTGGCCCTTTGTCCTGGGAGTAGGTGAGTCTCTAGAAATGAAGATGTAATTCAACCATTAACATTTATATGAAAGCATATACAACCATTAACATTTATATGAAAGGCATAAGCTGTTCCCATGTTCAATTTAATACATTGTTTGTCCTCCTCATCCCTACCTGCTGCTTCCTGAACATTTTCCTCTCCTAGGTTTTCATACCCAATTCTTCACACACATGGATTAGAATGTTGGTTTTTGTTGCTAAACTTACTTCTCTACAATCAGACCTGTCCTCGTTCACTTCCTCCCTCACTGCTGATCCTCCCATCACTGGTGCCGTCATCACCATCACACGAACAATTTATATGTGGTTTGGCTTCTCAGTTTCCTGACATCCTCACTGTCAATAATATTGTGCCTCCAATATTTTCCAAGTGCACTTTCCACATCTGGAGCATGGAGTGAAGAACAAATAAGCTCTTTCCATAATTTCCATTTTATCATTCCATGCTCCTATTTCTCCCTTCTTTCTTTAACAAAATCATCCTCCTATGTTATTTAGAGTCACTGACCTGCCCTCACTTATCCAACTACTCTGAAATGCTCATGTCTTATTTCTCACATTATCTAAACCCCATTAAAGAGTTAACACTATAATGTCCACCCTTGGTAAATTGAACCCTTTATTCCCAGGGCATTTGTATAGTTCCTTTCATAATGATCGTGGTGGCCAATCAAAATGCTTCTAAGAGGGATTGGGTGAAAGCTGCAGCTCAGCCAGGAATTGTTTAGATTTGTGTGTCTGGGAGTCAGGGACTGTCTTGAGAGGAGTATGAAGGATATGAGACTAGAAGTACTGTCTTGGGGCCCAGATTCTGCAGTGCCATTGACACACCCACACTGATATGCCCAGGAGACAGTAGACATGTGTATCGGCAGAGAATAAAGTATAATTGAAGCACAGGTTGTGTAAGGTGACTATTGTTAAAAAGTCTTGGAGACTTTGAATGATCCAAACAAATCTCAGAAGAGACATGGCCTATTCCAGTCAATGCCTCTGAAGAGGATTAATATTCACATTGGGGAGGAGATGCTGTGAGAAATCACAGAGAACTCTGAAACTAGTAAGCAAGTCTCCACCTTGTGGAGCTGAGAGGAACCAGAAGCCCTGCCTCTGTGTTCAGGCTCACAACAGCCCCTTCTAAGGGAAGCTTCCTTCAGCCCCACCCTGCCATGGCCACCAGACTTCTCTGCTGGGTGGCCCTTTGTCTCCTGGGAGTAGGTGAGTCCCCAGAAATGAAGAATCTGCATTTCTGGATATTCCTCATTCTGTGTTCATTTATGCACCTTATCCTGTTACCAATCTCTGTCCTTTTTCACAGAACCCACACGTGCTGGAGTCACTCAGACACCCAGGCACAAAGTAACAACAAGCGGACAGGGAGTGACTCTGAGTTGTCAGCCAATTTCAGGCCATGAGGGCCTTTACTGGTACAGACAGACCTTAGTGCAAGGACCGGAGTTTATGATTTACTTTCGCAGTCAAACTATTGTAGATGAGACTGGGATGCCCAAGGAGCGATTCCCAGCTCAGATGCCTAACAAGTTGTTCTCCACTCTGAAGATCCAGCCCACAGAACCAGAGGACTCAGCCACGTACCTCTGTGCCAGCAGCTTAGCCACAGCGCTGCACAGTCACCACCTTCCTGTGCAGAAACCTCCTGCTTCCCCTTCTCTCATCAGCTCCGAGGTGTCCTGTGTAAGAGAGTTGTCTGCTCTGCTTGCACCAAGAGACATGTGTGGGTTTGGGGCATGACACGGACAGAAAGCAAAAGGTATGAACAGAGAAACCCCTGTGGAGGGAACAATGTAGAAAATGGGCTTTAGGTTTTCCTCACACACTGTCTGTGGGCTCAACTCTCTCCACACCTGAGAGACAGAACTAAGTTACCCATTTCTGGCCTTCCTGCACTTACTTCTCCATCTAAACCATATGAGCTCCTGGTAATGACTCCCCAGACCTCCATTCTCCTCTCCCTCTGAGGTGTTGACAGAATTTCTCCCCAACACACACCTGTTTTTAGGGTTCTATCATGCAGCCAAATTTTACTTATCATTGTCTTAATTCACAGCATTAAGGTGCTCTGAACTTTAAGATGGATATGCAATATAATTTCTTCTGTGTTTATTTCAAAACATACAATCAAACATATGATGTCCAAATTCAGTGCATTCTTTATCCTCCTGGGTCCTCCTTGCTCCTTCCAGACCAGCCCCCTCTCCCCGGCTTCAATACCCACTCCTCACATGGCCTCAGAACATTGCTCTTTGTTGCTGAACTTATTGCTACTTCTCTACCATCATTTCCATCCTCATTCACTTCTTCCCCCACCTCCCCCAAAATGTTGTCACCATTGGAGATGTCATCATCACAGACACTTTCTACAGGGCTTTGGTGTCTTAGTCTCCCGACCTCCTCACTTGCCGTAATTTTTCCCTCCAACACTTTTCAGACGCACTTCAGTAACTCCCATCTGTGCAGTGAGACACCAGAGAGCTCCTTCCAAAATTGCCATTTCAATCATCTCATTTTCCTACCTCATCCCATTTGTTTCCTTCTCACCAATTCAGCACCATCCTCCTAAGATTGCTTTACCCACTGACCCTCAGTTCATGTACTTAGCAGCTTTTAAACTCATGTGTTCTCAATTCTCTCATTGTCTAAATCGAGTTTATTGTTGAAGACTGTGATGGGAACCCTAGGTCAATCCATCTTCATCTTGGCAGCCCTGGATGGCAAGGTGGGAGTTCCTGAGTCACTGAGAGCATTTGG
Organism: Artibeus jamaicensis; assembly: GCF_021234435.1. Taxonomy (NCBI): domain Eukaryota; kingdom Metazoa; phylum Chordata; class Mammalia; order Chiroptera; family Phyllostomidae; genus Artibeus; species Artibeus jamaicensis. The sequence goes on from NW_026522031.1 coordinate 3,178,165, forward strand.
CAGTGATCACCACACAGCCTGGTCACTGACAGGAATTCTCTGATCCTCAGTGAAGAGCATTCCATTGGTTGATTCCGGGCACAGGAAATGCATAGTCAATAGGACGCTTCACTTACATTTAAAGAATCTAACTGCTAACGTGGTGTGTTAATGTTATTAAATAACAGAAACATTATAACTATACAACAACTAAATTATGAAGCTCCAAATACAGGATATGATCCCATTTCTGTGCAAATATATGTATATGAATAAAGAAAGCAGGCAAATAAACAGAGTTAGATTTACATCTACTAATGTATATGACTGCATATTTACTCAAATTTTAGAAATTACAAAATAACATATAGAAGATTCTTCTACTTTGATTAACAAAAGAATATGTTTTTCATATATGCCATTAATTTTTACTGTTACTTTATAGGAGCCATGACAAATCTATGTGAGGTTATAAATCAAATTCTTCTTCCAGTAGCTCTGCAAGGTGGGATTGGAGGAAGGACAGAGAGGTGTTACCTGGCCTCACGTTACATACATCTTTCTCACTTATTGCTGAAGTGACATGTAAAATATTACGTTTGACATTTTTTGCAGGGCATAGGGTATCTTTTTTTTTTAAAAAAAGAAGAATTCTCAGCCATGAAAAAACGATTTGTGTGAAGTCAGTACAGTGACGGGTAATAAAGGCCAGAGACATGACCAGTGATTCTAGCCAGAAAGAGCCCTGGGGCAGGACCACAATCCAAGTCACTTGTGACTGTCCCAGTGATCTGTTGCACAGAATTGATGTTCACCTTTGAGAGGAGGTCCTATGAGCAGTGACAGAGAGAGATGTCACTCTCCACCTTGTGGAGACCAAAGGAACTAGAAGCCCTGGCCCTGTGTTCAGGTTCACTAGAGCATCTTCTGGGTGAAGCTTCCTCTTGCTCCACCCTGCCATGGCCACCAGGCTCCTCTGCTGGGTGGCCCTTTCTCTCCTGGGAGGAGGTGAGATATTAAGATTCTGCATTTTGTTGATATTCTCATTATGTTTCTATTTACATTCCTTATCCTGTTCCAAACTCTGTTGTCTTCCACAGAGCCCACACATGCTGGTGTCACCCAGACACCCAGGTACAAGGTGACAAAGAGGGGACAAGATGTAACTATGAGTTGTGAGCCAATTTCAGGCCATGACTACCTTTACTGGTACAGACAGACCTCAGTGAAGGGACTGGAGTTTATGATTTCCTTCAGCTATGGAAAACCTCTGGACCAGAAAGGGCTGCCCAACGCCCGATTCTCAGCTCAGATGTCTAACAAGTCATTCTCCACTCTGAAGATCCAGCCCACTGAACCCAAGGACTCAGCTCTGTACCTCTGTGCCAGCAGCTTAGCCACAGCACTGCACAGGCACCCCCTCCCTGTGCAGAAACCTCCTGCTTCCCCTTCTCTCACCAGCCCCCAGGTGCTCTGTGTAAAAGTTTTCTCTGCTTTGCTGTCACCAAGAGACAATGTGTGGTTTGGGGCATGACAAGGGGAAAAAGGAAAAGGTCTCAACAGAGAGAACCCTGCTTAGGCAACTAGGTAGGAAATGGGTTTTAGATTTTCCTCACACATTGTTTGTGAGCTCAGCACTCTCCACACCTGACAGACAGACTTAGTTACCCACAGTGTGCACGTTCCTGCCTTCCTGCACTGGCCTCTCCATCTAAACCATGGGAGCTTCTGGTATTGGCTCCTCAGCCCTTCATTCTCCTTTCCTTATAATCTCCTAACAGAATAACCAAATGACCACACACACACACACACACACACACACACACACACACATGTTTTCTAGAGTCTGTCTTATAGCCAAATTCTACTTGTCATTGTCCTTTTTCTTTTCAGGGATGCTGATCTTAAAGTTGGAAATAGAATAAAATACCCACTGTGAATGCCAAGAGGCATATTCTGCTCCTCTGTTCAATTTCAGTGCATTCTTCATCCTTCCAATCCTATCTACTGCTTCTAGTACATTCTCCTCTCTCTGGCTTTAATATCCAGCTCCTGAGCATGTGGATTAGAATAATCCATGTTGCCCTGAATTCTCTACATGACATCTGTCCTCATTCACATCCCTCCACACCATGATCCTGCCACCACTGGTGATGTGGTTATCATGTGGCCAATATATACACAAGTTTGGCTTTGCAGTTTCCTGACCTCCTCATTTTCAATAATATTTTGCCTCCAATCTTTTTCAAGAATACCATCAATTCTAGACCATGGAGTGAAGGACAATACTCTGCTTCCAAAAAGTCCACTTCATGATTCTACACTCCTATCTCTTTCTCCTTTCTTTCTTTAATGCAAAATCTAGTTTCTATGATTCTTATAGTCACTGAACTTCAGCCCATATATCTAACTGCCTCGAAACTCTTGTGTCTTATTTCTCACACCATCTAAACCAGGTACAAGGATTAGTACTATGAAGTCAACCTCCTTTCCAAGGGCATCTGTTTATGTACCTTCATAATCACCATTTTATGACATCATTGATTATAGATACCATTGAGTCTGATCTAAAGTCTCCATGGAGGGATTAGGGAAAAGCTCAGCCAGAAATTATTTAGATTTGTGTGTCTGGGAGTCAGGGAGTGCCTTGAGTGGAGTATGAAGGACGTGAGACTGGAAGTACTGTCTTGGTGCCCAGAACCTGCAGCGCTATTGGCACACCCACCCACACTGATATGCCCAGGAGAGGTAGACACATCCTATAGCACAGAATAAGGAATGATGTAGGCACAGGTTGTATGAGGTAACTGTTGTTAAAAGTCCTGGAGACTTTAAAAGGTCCAACCACATTCCAGATGAGACATAACCTATTCCACTCATCTGCAGAGGAACACTCTTTACCTTTAGAAGGAGGTCCTATGACAAACGACAAAGAACTATGTCACTACCAAGCCACACTCCACCTTGTGGAGCCGAGAAAAACTAGAAGCCCTGCTCCTTTCTTCAGGCTCAGAAGGGCCTCATCTGGGTGAAGCCTCCTCCTGCCCCACCCTGCCATGGCCACCAGGCTCCTCTGCTGGGTGGCCCTTAGTCTCCTGGGAGTAGGTGAGTCCCCAGAAATGAAGATTCTGCATTTTTAAAAAATATTCCCAGTTCTCCTTTTATTTATGTTTCTTATCCTGTTTCTTATTCAAACTCTGTCTTCTTCCACAGAGCCCACACATGCTGGAGTCACCCAGACACCTAGGAACAAGGTGACAAAGAGGGGACAAGAAATGACTCTGAGTTGTGAGCCAATTTCTGTCCATAAACGTGTTTACTGGTATAGACAGACCCCAGTGAAGGGACTAGAGTTACTGTTTTACTTCCAAAACCAATTTCCTGTAGAGGACACAGGGATGCCCAAGGAGCGATTCTCAGCTCAGATGCCTAATGGGTCATTCTCCACTCTGAAGATCCAGCCCACAGAACCCGAGGACTCAGCCCTGTACCTCTGTGCCAGCAGCTTAGCCACAGCACTGCACAGTTGCCCCTTCCCTGTGCAGAAACCTTCTTCCCCTTCTCTCACCAGCCCCCAGGTGTCCTGTGTAAAAGACTTCTCTGTTCTGCTGTCACCAAGAGACTTTAGTGAGTTTGGGGCATGACAGGGACAGAAAGCAACAGTTATCAATAGAGAAACCCCTCGGAAGGGAATAATGCAGAAAATGGGCTTCAGGTTTTCCTTACACACTGTCTGTGGGCTCAACACTCTGCACACCTGAGAGACAGACCCCAGTTACCCAAATTGAGCATGTTCCTGCCTTCCAGCACCAGCCTCTCTATCTAAACCATATGAACTCCCAGTAAGGGCTCCTCAGCCATCCATTCTCCTCCCCTTGTAACCTGCTAACAGAATACCCCTCATGACTCCACACACATACACACAGACACACACCCAGGTTTCTAGAGTCTGTCTCACAGCCAAATTGCATTCATCATTGTTCATTTTGTCATCCAGGGGCCCTGGTCTTCAAGTTGAAAATAGAAAAAAATCTACTTTGATATCAAGAGTTGGAATCTGCTTGTCTGTCCAATTTCAGTGTATTCTTGGTCCTCCAAATCCTACCTAGTTATTCTACAACATTCCCCTCCCCCTGCCTTTAATATCTAGCTCCTCACACACGTGGATTAGAATACTGCCTTTCATGTTGCCCTGACTTCTCTACCCTCAGATCTGTCCTCATTTACTTCCTCCCCACTACTGATCCTGTCACCACTGGGGACATCATAATCACATAGACAATATATACACAGGTTTGGCTTCTCTCTTTCCTGATCTCTTCACTTTCAGTAACATTTTGTCTCCAATCTTATCCAAGAGCACTTCCAAGTCTTGACCATGGAGTGAGCAAAGATAATCTTCCAGAATGTCCATTTCACATTCCACGCTCCTATGTCTTTCTCCTTTAATGCAAAATCCACTCCCTATGATTCTCATAGTCATTGAACTTCAGGCCATAGACGCAACTGCTTTGAAACTCTCCTGTCTTATTTCTCACATTATCTACACCAGGAACAATGATTAGTACTATAAAGTCAATGCTGCCTGACTACACCCTGCTCTCCCAGAGCATCTGTTTCTGTCCCTTCATAATCACCCTTGTGTCCAATCTAAATGATTCTTGGAGAGTTTAAGGTAAAAGTCCCAGCTCAGCCAGAAATTATTTAGATTAGTGGGTGTGGAGGTCAGGGAGTGCCTTGATGGGACTATGAGGAACACGAAGATCAATGAATCAACTGTCTTTTTGGCCAGATTCTGCAGTGCCTGTGGCACATGCATGCCACCATGGCCAGCAGATGGGAGATGATGGACACAGCAGAGAACAGGGAATGCTGGAAGCACAGGGTCATGAGAAGTGACAATTGATGAAAGTCTTGGAGACTTTGAATGGTTCAAACAAACCCCAAAAGAGACATGACCTATTCCAGCCAATTCAACTGACAATTAACATTCACTGTTGGTAGGAGGTCCTATGAGAAATGACAGAGAGTGATGTCACTACCAAGAAACACTCCGCCGTGTGAGGCCAAGAGGAACAATAAGCCCTGCTCCTGTGTTCAGGTTCATAGGGGACTCTTCTGGGTGGAGCCTCCTCCTGCCCCACCCTGCCATGGCCACCAGGCTCCTGTGCTGGGTAGCCCTTTGTCTCCTGGGAGTAGGTCAGTCCACAGAAATGAAGAATCTACATTTTTTTATATTTCCAGTTGTGATTCCACTTAAGTTCCTTACCCTGTTCCCAAACTCTGCTCTCTTCCACAGAGTCCACTAATGCTGGAGTCACCCAGACACCCAGGCACAAAAAGACAAAGAGGGGACAAGGAGTGACTCTGAGTTGTGAGCCTATATTAGGCCATAACTATCTTTGCTGGTACAGACAGACCTCAGCAGAAGGCATAAGGTTTCTGATTTCCTTCAATTATGCAAAACCTCTGGACAAGACAGGTCTGCCCAATGAGCGATTCTCAGCTCAGATGCCTAATGGGTCACTCTCCACTCTGAAGATCCAGCCCACGGAACCAGAGGACTCAGCCATGTACCTCTGTGCCAGCAGCTTAGCCACAGCGCTGCACAGTCACCCCCTCCCTGTGCAGAAACCTCCCACTTCCCCTTTTCTCATCAGCCCCCAGTGTCGTGAAAAGACTTCTCTGCTCCGTTCTCACCATATAGGTTTAGGACACGGCAAGGACAGAAAGGATAAGTTATGAATTTAAAATTCTTGTGCAGGAAACAGTGTAGAAAATGTGCTTTAGGTTTTCCTCCTACACTGTCTGTGGGCTCAACACTCTGCACACCTGGAGATAGACCTTAGTTACCCACAGTGCACATTCCTGCCTTCCTGCACTGACCTTTCCTTCTAAAGCATAGGACCTCTTGGTAATGGCTCCTCAGGCCTGTATTCTCCTTTCCCTCTGAGCTGTGAACAGAATTCTCCCCACCACACACACACAGACACACACACATTTTCTAAGGTTCTATCATGTAGCCAAATTCCACTTATCATTCTGTTAATTACACCATTCAGGTGCTCTGCCCTTTATGATAGGAATGCAATAAAACTTCTACCGTGTTTGTTTCACAACATAAAATTAAATATTTTGTGTTCTATTTCAGTGTACTCTTTATCCTCCTGGGTCCTCCCTTCTCCTTCCAGACCAGTCCCCTCTCCCCGGCTTCAATGCCCACTCCTCACATGGCCTCAGAACATTGCCCTTTATTGCTGAACTTATTGCTACTTCTCTACCATCATTTCCATCCTCATTCACTTCTCCACCCCCTCCCCCAAAATGTTGTCACCATTGGAGACGTCATCATCACAGACACTTTCTACAGGGCTTTGGTGTCTCAGTCTCCTGACCTCCTCACTTGCAGTAATTTTTCCCTCCAACACTTTTCAGACGCACTTCAGTAATTCCCGTCTGTGCAATGAGACACCAGAGAGCTCCTTCCAAAATTGCCATTTCAATCATCTCATTTTCCTACCTCATCCCATTTGTTTCCTTCTCACCAATTCAGCACCATCCTCCTAAGACTGCTTTACCCACTGACCCTCAGTTCATGTACTGAGCAGCTTTTAAACTCATGTGTTCTCAATTCTCTCATTGTCTAAATCGAGTTTATTGTTGAAGACTGTGATGGGAACCCTAGGTCAATCCATCTTCATCTGGGCCCCTGTGGATGGCAAGGTGGGAGTTCCTGAGTCACTGAGAGCATTTGGCAGTGATCACCACACAGCCTGGTCACTGACAAGAATTCTCTGATCCTCAGTGAAGAGCATTCCACTGGTTGATGCTGTGCACAGCATAGTCAATGGGATGCTTTGCTTACTTTTAAAGAATCTATTTTCACTGACCTGGTGCGTCGGTGTCATTTTATTAAAATCAGAAACTTCAACCCTAGCTGGTGTGGCACAGTGGACTGAGTGGTGGCCTACAAACCTCAGAGACTCAATTACCAGTCAGGTCACATGCATGTGTTACAGCCAGATCCCCAGGAGGGGGCGCATGAGAGCCGACCACACAGTGCTGTTTCTTTCCCTCCCTTTAACCTCCCCATCTCCTCTCTTTTAAAATAAATAAAATACTTTTTAAAAAAAGGAACTTTGTAATCATATAATCAGTATATAAGGAAGCTCATACAGTAACTAAGTAATGAAGCTAAAAATATGATATGATCCCATTTATGCAAATATATATACCAATAAAGAAAGGAGGCAAAAAATACAGATTTATATCTACTGACATATAGGACTTTTTGCATAATTTGTCAAATTTTAGAAATTACATCATGATGCATAGAATCTGCTCCCCCTTTGCTAATAACAAAAGCATATATTTTTCATGTATGCCTTGTTTTACTATAAATTTACATGAGCCAGGACAAATCTATGAAATGTATAGATCAAGTTTTTCTCAGTAATTTAAGAAACTGTGACTGGATATGAAATAGGGGTGATGCTTAGCACCGTGTTATATATAAATCTGTCTCACTTAATACCAAGTTCACTTGTAAAGTATTACTCCCCAGTATTCAGTGCATTTAAGATCTTTAAAAAATACTTTAAAAAATCTCAGCTATAAAGAAAAGATTTATGCAAAGTCAGAGGAGTGAGGGGTGGTAAAGACCAGAGAGATGACTGGTGTTTTCCACCAGAAAGAGCTTGAGCAGGGCAATGTCCCAAGTCAAATGGAACTGTCCCAGTGATCTTCTGCATAGAATTCATGTTCGACTTTGGGAGGAAGTCCCCTGAGCAGTGACAGAGAGCGATGTCACTCTCTACCTTGTGAAGCCCAGAAGAACAAGAAGCCCTTCCCCTGTGCTCAGGCTCACAAGGGCTTCATCTGGGTGAAGCCTCCTCCTGCACCACCCTGCCATGGCCACCAGGCTCCTCTGCTGGGTGGCCCTTAGTCTCCTCGGAGTAGGTGAGTCCCCAGAAATGAAGATTCCGCATTTTCGGATATTCCCAGTTTTGTTTTCATTTATGTCCCTTATCCTGTTCCCAAACTCTGTCCTCTTCCACAGAGCCAACGCATGCTGGAGTCACCCAGACACCCAGGCACAAGGTGGCAAAAAGGGGACAAGAAGTGACTCTGAGTTGTAAGCCAATTTCAGGCCATAACTTCCTTTACTGGTATGGACAGACCTCGGTGGAAGGCATGAAGTTTCTGATTTCCTTCAGCTATGCAAAACCTCTGCACAAGACAGGTCTGCCCAATGAGCGATTCTCAGCTCAGATGTCTAATGGGTCGTTCTCCACTCTGAAGATCCAGCCCAGTGAACCCGAGGACTCAGCCCTGTACCTCTGTGCCAGCAGCTTAGCCACAGCGCTACACGGTTGCCCCTTCCCTGTGCAGAAACCTCCTGCTTTCCCTTCTCTCACCAGCCCCCAGATGTCCTGAGTAAAAGACTTCTCTGCTCTGCTGTCACCAAGAGACTTTAGTGGGTTTGGGGCATGACAAGGACAGAAAAGAAAAGTTATCAACAGAGAGAACCCTGCATAGGCAACAGTGTAGAAAATGTGCTTTAGGTTTTCCTCCCACATGTCTGTGGGCTAAACACTCTGCACACCAAAGAGACAGACTTAGTTACCCACACTGTGCACGTTCCTGCCTTCCTGCACCGGCCTCTCCATCTAAACCATGGGAGCTTCTAGTAAGGGCTCCTCAGACCCCCATTCTCCTCTCCTTCTAAGGTCCTAACAGAATCCACCCTTTGACCACACACAGATGTTTCCCAAGTCTGTCTTATAGCCAAATTCTACTTCTTATTGTCCTTTTTGTCATTCAGGGATGCTGATCTCGAAGTTGGAAATAGAATAAAATTCCTTCTGTTGATGCCAAGAGATATATTCTGCTTCTCTGTCCCATTTCAGAGCATACTTTGTCCTCCCAATTCTACCTACTGCTTCTAGAACATTCTCCTCTTCCTGGCTTTAATACCCAGCTCCTCACACTCATGGATTAGAATACTGCCTTTCCTGTTGCCCTGACTTCTCTACCCTCAGATCTGTCCTCATTCACTTTCTCCCCACCACTGATCTTGCCACCACTGGTGATGGCAGTGGACAATCATCCTGTGGACAATTTATACAAGGGTTGGGTTTCTCAGTGTCCTGACATCCTCATTTTCAATTACATTTTGCCTCCAATCTTTTCTAAAGTGCTTCCAGGTCTAGACCAGGGAGTGAACAACAAATAGTCTCCTTCCCAATTTTCCATTTTATCATTCCATACTCCTATCTCTGTCTTCTTTCTTTCTTTAATGCAATATCTACATCTTATGATTCTTATAGTCGCTGAACATCAGCCCATATACCCAACTGCTTTGAAATTCTCATGTCTTATACCTCACATTATCTAAACCAGGTACAAGGATTAGTACTATAAAGCCAACCCTGGTTTTTTCCAACCCTCCTTCCCCAGGGCATCTGTTTACGTACCCTCATAATCACCCATACATCCAATCTAAATTCTCCTCTGAGGGACTGGGTAAAAGCTGCAGCTCAGCCAGAATTATTTAGATTGGTGTGTCTGGGAGTCAGGGAGTGCCTAGAGAGGAGTATGAAGCACGTGAAGAGCAAAGTACTGTCTTGGTGCCCAGTATATGCAGTGCCGATGGGACATGCACTTGGAAATGCCCTGCAGACAGTAGACAGTGGATACAGCAGAGAACAGGGAATGGTGAAAGCACAGGGTTTAGAGAAGTGACAATTGATGAAGGTCTTGGAGACTTTGAATCATCCCAACAAACCCCAAAAGAGACATGACCAATTCCACTCAATTCAACAGGGGAGGATTAATATACGCTGTTGGAGGAGGTCCTATGAGAAATGATGGAGAGCGATGTTACTACTGAACCACACTCCACCCTGAGAAGCCAAGAGGAACCAGAAGTCCTGCCCCTGTGTTCAGGGGCTTCATCTCAGTGAAGCCTCCTCTTGCCCCACCCCACCATGGCCACCAGGCTCCTCTGTTTGGTGGCCCTTTCTCTCCTGGGAGTAGGTGAGTCCTCAGCATTTCAGATTCTGCGTTTTGTTGATATTCCCAGTTCTGTTTCCATTCACATTCCTTATCCTGTTCCCAAACGCTGTTGTCTTCCACAGAGCCTACACATGCTGGAGTCACCCAGACACCCAGGTACAAGGTGACAAAGAGGGGACAAGAAGTGACTCTGAATTGTGTGCCAATCTCAGGCCATGACTACCTTCACTGGTACAGACAGACCTCAGTGGAGGGAATAAAGTTTCTTATTTACTTCAACAATCAAAGTCCTGTGGATGATACAGGGATGCCCAACAAGCGATTCTCAGCTCAGATGTCTAACAAATCGTTCTCCACTCTGAAGATCCAGCGCACAGAACCCGAGGACTCAGCCCTGTACCTCTGTGCCAGCAGCTTAGCCACAGTGCAGCACAGTCACCCCCTCCCTGTGCAGAAACCGTCTGCTTCCCCTCTAGCCCCATTCCTCCTTAGCTGGCTTTCTAGGGCTCCCTGTTGTCAGATCGCAGGCAGGGGTTTAGTTCCCCACCTCTTGGTAGGGAAGCCAAGGACAGAATCCACTGAATGTATGGCATTAGGAAACTTCTAGAAGCAAAGGCAGTAGGGGCTGGTTCCTGGCATTCCTCACAAATTTTCACAGAGGGTGGCTGAGTCCAAGGCAGAGAGTTAATGTATCCCATGGGGCTTTCAAGTGAGGAAGGCAGCTTGAAACTGTGCAGCTACTGCACAGCGATCGTTATCTCGGCTGGACTGTCTCAGGTAGTCATCAGGGGTCCCTGCTGCCTTTGCCTGCACCATTGGCGATGGTTAAGTGGGACTATGGTTATATCCTCAGATCTGCTCAGCCCTTCCCATTTTCTTCTAATTCTCCCATAATTATCTTTCTAATTGTCACAATACACCTTTTTCACATTTTTAGAAGTCCCCTTTCCTTCACTTATCAGTTAAAAATAGCTCCAGGTTCACAGGAATTTGCAAAGGAGAATGAAACTTTTCAGTGTAGCTTTCATGCTGTCTCAACCAATGGTTATATCTTCCATAATTATCCTCAAATATGGAGACCAGGAAATTGACCTTGTTGCCAAGTGCAAGCAGTTCTAAGTCATTTTTATTCACGTATGAAGAGGCAATTGATATACAGAGCTAGCTTGGCACCACAGTCTGCCCAACCACACACACACACACACACACACACACACACACACACACGCCATCCCTGACCCCTGGGAAGCACCGATCAATTCTCCATTTCTGTGATGTCGTTTTGAGAATGTTTTATACACGGACTCACATGGTAGGTGGTCTTTTTTGAGACTGGCTCTTTTCACTCATACATTGCCCTTGAGATTCGTCTGAGTTGTTACATTTACCAGTAATTCTTGGGGTTTTTTTATTGTTGAAAAGCACCCCACAGCATGGATGCACCTCACTTATGGTAGGATATTTTGGTTGTCTCCCAGTTTTCACTATTACAAGTTAAGTGGCTATGTACGAACTTTTGTGTACAGGGTTCTGTGTGGACGTAAATTCTTATTGCTCTGGGTTCAATTTATGCCCCAGAGTGAGACTGAGGTTGCTCAGTTGTATGGGAAGCATGTTGTTATTTTTCAAGGACACTACCCAATTATTTTCCACAGTGGCTCTACCATTTTACCCTCCTGGAGATTCACTTTGTTTCTTGTTTACTCTATTATAGTTGTTCCCATTCCCCCCCTATTCCCACCTCCACCCAGACCCACCCTCTCCCCTCCCTCAATCAGTCCCCACATCATTGGGAACTGATTGTCCATGTCCATGGGACATGGACCCATGTCCATGCATCATATGCATAATTTCACTTACATGTAACATTGCACTTTATTATCTGCAAAACGTACATGCATGTTAGTACAAGAATAGAAACATGGTAGACCCAGATAGACTTTTCTTTGGGTGTTTTTTTTATCTCTTTGTAAATATCTGAATCCTTTCTCTCCCTTATCTAATGGGGGTCTGTCTGCACACCATGTCCCCTGTCCTAGGAAGCTGCCTGGTCCATCAAAACAGCATCCAAGGTACATCTTAATTAAGTTGCATAACTGAACCAAAACATTTTTTGGTCATCTATTAAGTTGCAGGGACATTTTAAGGCCTTACATTTTATTCTTAGAGGATGAAAATCTATTGATCTGGAAAGGAAATGACACTGTTTACTGTGGCAGCTTCTTCAGGAACATACAGGAGGATGGTTCCTATTTCAATGCAAAAACAGGTCAATGTTGTTGGCACTGGTTCATCACCCCTCAAGAGACAAACTTGAGAGAAACTTTGCTCTTTCTGCTACCCTTCTTCTTCCCTAGAGGGCACTCTTGAGACTACAGGCATTGATGACCATGGTGATGTTATTGTGGGACACATCTTTCAGGGCCAAGGGGACACGGATTTGCTTTCATTTTTGCTCATACTTACCTGTCCCATCATCTGGAGAAGTTCTTATTTCTATCTGGATCCTGCCATGGTTTACAGGCTTCTCGGCTTGGTGTCCCTTTGTCTCCTGGGAGCAAGTGAGTCCTTCCACGTGGGAATGTCTCCACTTGGCCTTTGCCCAAGACACTCTTGCGACATATTCTACGTTGTCATCTTTTCCCACAGGACCCGTCTCCCCTGGAGTCACTCAGTTCCCAAGCCACAGGGTCATACAGAAGGAACAGGCCGTGACTCTGAGATGTGACCCGATTTCTGGACATGAGACTCTTCTTTGGTACCAACGTGCCGCGGGGAAAGAAATAACCTTTCTGATCAGCTTCCTAAAAGAGCTCATACAGGATAAATCAGGGATGCCCGCTGATCGGTTCTCAGCGGAGAGGACCGAAGGGACGTTTTCCACCCTGCGGATCCAGCCTGCACGGCCAGAGGACTCCGGAGTTTATTTCTGCGCCAGCAGCCTCAGCACAGTGCTTCAGACTCAGGCCCTCCCTGTGCAAAAACACACCTCTGCCTGCCCCTTGCCACCAGCGGCAGCTCTAGACAGAAGTCCTCCCCCGAGCTTCATCCGCCACAGAGGAGAAGAGAGGCAGAACCGGCATTAACTCTTGAAATGCAAGAGGATCTGTGACATGTTTGTGGTCCAGGTCCTGGGGCTCCTTACACAGAACTCGGTCTATCACCTGTTTTTGAGGTGAGTGTGTCACCCCTCGGGGAAGGCACAGTGTGATTCTGGTCCACCGCACTGCTCTGATCTGAAAGGGATTGGGACTCTGATTGTGGCCACATCGTCACAACCCTTCTCCTCACGATTTAAATGGCTCCCTGATGGAAATAAAGACAGGAGTGAACATGCATTTACTCCTGGTTTGTAGGTGGCTCTCTGACAGAGGTGGCAAGGGTGGTGGTAAGTTTCAGTTACATTTGTCCCACACAAATCCATTTCCAAACACTTTTTAAAATCTCGTTTTTGAGTGGGATAGCCAAGTTGATAAACACAGATGAAAGGTGGTTTTCCTTTCTCCATCGGGTCTGATTTTTAAATGGAGAAAACATGGGTTAGCCGTACACATAGGCACGTCAGCCAATCCTGAGTGTCTTGGAGGTCAATTCCAGTTGTCACAACGGGTCTGTGTTATTTTTAGTGACGCTTGTCAGTCCCCTAGCATGTGTTGGTCCGAGGGGCACGGGTCTAGTAGGAGCAGAACGGGGCTAGACATATTTCTAAGCCCTCTGCATCCGCACCCACGGCACTGGTCTCCTCTGGCAGTGTGGGAAGGCTGCCCCCGCCACTTTTCTAGCGGCCACAAGGGGGCAGTGTGTTGTCACCAATTTCCTTGATGCGCTGTGGCAAGTACAGGGCTTGATTTCTGCATTTGGGTGGGGCTAGCGGGCAGATACCTTTCATGCATCAAGGACGTAGATAATAAACCAAAGACATGGCACCATAGATTCATGAGTGCAACCTGAGCAAAAGATAGCCATGTGCTGAGGAACGTGTGACCTGCCTTATAGGATGTAAGTAGCAAGGAGAGGACTGGGTGAATGTAAGATACAGGAAGAGGAACAAATAGGAAGACATCTCCTCTACTTCATGCCTGATCCAGCCCAGCCCAGCCTCTTCAGCCATGTAGGAAGCTGCGTATAATATCGCAAGGGGTGGCCCTTGCCCTGGTGATGTCAACAGCAGCTCTGGCTCTCAGGGAGGGTCAGAGCCACCTCTCAGGGACCAGGGGCAGAGCCACCTCTCAGGGACCAGGCAGACCCACCTCTCAGGGACCAGGGGCTCTCGGAGCTCCCACCTTCAAACCCAGAGATCAGAGTCTGGGACAGACTGCCTTCTCTGGCCCTGCCATGGGTCCCAGGCTTCTCCACTGTGTGGCCCTCTGTCTCCTGGGAGCAGGTGAGCCCTGAGGACATTCTTAATTAAAGCTATCACATCCCAGTTCAGTGTCCTTCTTTACGGCAGCAACATCTGTCTCCCTCTTGACTCTGTCTCTAAATGTTCCTTCTTTTTCTGCAGGTCACCTGGGTGCCACAGTCACCCAGAGCCCAAGATACCAGATTACCAGGATGGGGGAGCCAGTGACCTTGACTTGTTCTCAGGACCTGAATCATGATGTCATGTACTGGTACCAACAGAAGCTGAGCCAAGGCCCAAAGTTGCTGCTCTACTACTATGATCAGAACCTTAACAAAGAAACAGACACCTCGGACAACTTCCAACCCAGCCGGACTAACACATCCTTCTGTTCGCTGGGCATCCGTTCGCCAGGCTTGGGGGACTCTGCTGTGTACCTCTGTGCAACCAGCAGAGACACAGAGTGAGAGGGCTGCCTCCCCTCCACTCACAAACCTGCTCCGGGTCCACACACCACCTCCAGACCTTGCTGCCCTCCCACAACCGCCATGGGAAGTGGGTTCCCAGCTGTCATTATCTCCTGTGCAGAGGGAAGTTGGTGTAGACCCTACAAAACCCTGGACGGTTATGCCAAGGGTGGAAAAGTGGTTACACACGCCCAACGTTCAGCTGGTGGTGTTTCCCCAGAATCACTTTAATCACCTGTTCTGTTCTCTGCAGTAGACAAACAGAAACTTTTTTTTCATGTTTAAGTTGGAGACTTAGCAATATGTTAAACAGGGGTGTCCAACCTGTGGCCCACAGGACACTTGTGCCCAAGGATGGCTGTGAATGAGGCCCAACACAAAATCGTCAACTTCCTTCAAACATTATGAGACTTTTTTGGGTTTTGTTAGTGTTTGTGTATTTAATGTGCGGCCCAAGACAACTCTTTTTTTTCCAGTGTGGCCCAGAGACACCAAAAGGTTGGACACCCCTGTAAGAGCAGGCCCAGGTAAGAGGTAGACCCCTCCCATAAGTCCTCTCCTGAAGGAGAGGAAGCCACCCTCGGAGGCATGTTGTGATCACTCCCCAGGTTTCTTATCAATAAGGACAACTAGAACCACTAAAGACTCGTTCCAGATTCAAAGGCACAGGCATTGCCTTGAGCATGCGTTATTCCCAACGCACTGAACTATTTCGCCTGATGTAAACTGATGAACCATTTAAGTGGCACAGATAGGACTCATATCGAAAGCTCGATGTGGGGCTTTAGAAGAAATATTAAAGTTACCAGAGTTTGCTCCACGGGCATTAGTTCAGGTCCTCCAAGAAGCGGGTGCCAAGCCTGAGTTTAAACATGCCTGTGAGAGGAAACAGGAAGGAGTGAGGAGCCTGGAAGAACCACGACCCCTGTGAGGACAGAGGGAAGGGAGAAGGGAGGGAAGCAGCAAAGAAGTTCATTCATAAGAAAGTCATAAGAAAAGGTCAGCAAGGCCTGGTGGGCCCCTAAGTCAAGGTCGAGCTATGCCTGTGGCCCACCTTGCCCTAGGGACAGAACTCTGCACCACGGTTCCACAGCTGGGGGCAGGGACAGTGGTCCACTTCCCTTGGAGGGGGTCCCTACTCTCTGGGTGGGCCCCCAGATGGGGTGGTATGCCTTGATCTTCTCAACTTGCCCCTCCCAGCATGGAATCTCCACCCTGCAAGGAAGCCGGAATGAGAAGGATTGGGACCAAGCGTTCTTGGCCTGTTGTTTCTGGAACAGAGGGGCCACGCTACATGTGGGTGCTCCAAGGAGGAAGGAAGCAGGTGCCTGGGCTGCATTTGCCGGAACAGAGTTTCCACACCATGCAACTGGTGGGAATGGGAACTGCTGGCAACTCACCCCTCCCTGGGGAATGGATGGGTCCTTGTGTTCTCCATTGCTATATGCTCTTGAGATAATTTTCTTTTTTTAAGGTTCTATTTATTTACTTTAGAGAGAGGGGAAGGGAGGGAGAGAAACATCAGTGCATGAGAGATACATTGATCGGTTGCCTCTCATATTCCCCTGACTAGAGATCTGGCCCGTAACCCAGGCATGTGCCCTGACTGGAAATTGAACTGGTGACCCTTTGGTTCACAGGCCAGTGCTCAATCCACTGAGCTACACCAGCCAGAGCCTCTTGAGATAATTTTCAAAGGCTTTCAATGGTTGTTTCTAAACTTTCAGCGGTTATATCTTTTCTCTAGAGAGAAGGTATTCCAAGCTCTTCACTCTGTCATTGTAGAAATGGTTCTCATCCTTACATCCACAGACAGCCAGCCTCTGGGCCGTCATTTGCCTTCTCCTGCTCTAGCCTGACCTTGTCCCACTGCGAAAGCTTGGGCATCCAGGGATGCTGGTGAATCTGTGGTTCCTCTCTAATGTCTGTTTGTTTAATCCTCACCCTAGGATAAGTCTATTTATCTTAGAGAGAAAGAAAGGAGAAAGAGAGAGAGAGAGAGAGATGTTAACCCATTAACCAGTTATGTCCCGTGTGCACCCCACCAGAGGATTGAACAAACCACCACCTTTTGGTGTAGGGGACAACACTCCAACCAACTGAGCCACCCAACCTGGGCCCTGTAGATTTCTTTTTTTTTTTTTTTTTTTAAGTTTAATCCTACACAGACACTACTGAGACAAAAGTTCTGGTCCTTATGATGATGGTTTGCCGACTTCTTTGTGTAGCTTTCTCCTATCTGGTAGTCTTCCTCACAAACCCTAGCTGCCTTTGTCCCCTCTAACCTTTAATCTCTGTCTACTCAACTCAGCAAATTTTTCATGTTCTGTCCCCCCACACTGCGTGTGGACAAGACCCCTTTTTTCTTGCTTCTGAAGAATCACAGTCCTGTGTCGACTTTTCCAACAACTGAGTATAGTTGTTTCATGTTCTTTTTTTTTACTTGATCAGAGCAGGATCCTAAATTTAATGGATAGAATTAGGTGCTGGAAAGTACATGAAAAAAAAAAGCATGCACTAATTAAAAATGATGTGAATGAAGCTGAGGGAAGAGAAATCTCCGGAACTTCAGAATAATCAATATTGTCAAATGCTTCAAAAAGATCAAGCAAGCAGGGAAACAAATACACATTTTAATTCTAGTATATCTGTAATGTCAATCATTCAGAAAATAATTCATAAGGATGTATAGATTGAAAAAAATCCATGAAGAAGCTGGGGACTGCAGCTAAAGAAGTGGTTCTACTGTGACAAAAGCAAAGGTGTCTTCACGCCAAGACTGCTGGGTTCCACGAAGTGATCACGTCACAGAGCAGCCGTGGGGGGGGGCTAAGGATGCTTCAGGGGACCCTGCCTGACTCTGTGTTTTCCTAAGCCTGCCATGTGTGCCACAGTTATCTGCTCCATGGTCCTTTGTCTCCTGGGTGCAGGTAAGTCCCTGTTGTGAGTTTCAGCTGCCCACTCCCACCCCATCAGTGTCCCCCCTGGGCCAGGTCTCCAACTTCTGTCTGCTCTCTCCCCAGGCTCCCTTGATGCAGAAGTCACCCAGGCCCCAGGGCACCTGATCAAAGGGGAAGGACAGAATGTGAAAATGTCTTGTGTCCCCCAAAAGGGACATCGGTACGTTTACTGGTACCAACAGATCCTGGCAAAAGAGTTCAAGTTCTTGGTTTCCTTCCAGGACAAAAATGTTTTTGAAACAGAGCTGCCCAAGAATAGATTTTTAGCTGAGTGTCCTCAAAACTCACCCTGTAGCCTGGAGATCCAGGGTGCGGAGCTGCAGGATTCAGCCATGTATCTCTGCGCCAGCAGTGAATCCACACTGCTAAATATCAGCTCTGCCTGATGCACAAACTCACCCTGGGTGCAGCTCAGGAAGCAGGTGGCATACCAGGTCCAAAGAAAATGAAAGCTAATGAGCTCGCTTACACCAAAGCATAATTCATTGCAAAGCTAAACACATAGCCCATGGCACCAAAATGAGAACACAGAGATTTCTCCAGAACAAAGTGGAATAAAGTCCTGGAATCATCACACGGCTGATTTGACAACTCATTTCCTTTTCCATCTTGTTGGTCCCATATTCTTCCTTATTATTAACTGCCTTCTTCATTTCTTAGATCTCACACTGGGTACAAGTTTATAGATTCAGAGGCCAGCACTTCAGCCACAGTGAGAAGGGCCAACTTAACCTTGCTCATGCTAGATTACAAATCCAGGAGACAGGGGAAAAAATGAATACATTTTACTCAAGAACATGCTCTTGGAAAATTCAACATTAGCCAAGAGGGTGGGGTTATTTTGAACAATGTGGCAGCTTGGGGCTTGTCACTTTGACCTTACAAATCAAGGACACCCCGCAGATGTCCCTCATAAGTGAGGAACAAAGCATGATTACTACATTGGCTGGGCACAGAGAACCCAGGAAAAGAGAAGGAATTAGAGAGGCAATTGAATCCTTAGTTGTTAGAATGTCAGACCAAGTGGGGACTCTGGTGAATTTCTTTATTAAGGAATTAAATCCAGGTAACGCAAAAAGCATGTCAATTTAGACCTTACCTACAATGTCACTAATTGGTGTCCCTGGGGCTGGGGGGAGAGACAGATTAATGCATTCGCAGTGACACAACACCCACTGTGCAATGGAAAGTGGATGCAGACATGGAAAAACCCTCAGGCATGGGATCCAGATTGTGATGGGGAACAACACATTCATCATCAAATGCACACCAAAGGAGGCATCCTGGCATTGGCCCCACCTAGAGACATTATTCTATCACATTGAGCAGACATTGGGTTTGAGCACCTCTGTGAAAATTTGGCGATCTTTCTGCTTACAAACTGGTCGTTGCTACATCACCTGCCACTCAGTGTTAGAGAAGTTTATGTACTCTGTCTAGTCTCATAGGCTCTTACTTCAGTATAAGTGAACACCAATTGTTTTACTCACTGAGGTTTGAACATACTTCTTTTTATTCTGACCCCTGGAAGTAGAAGCCCCCACTTTCCTGGTCTATCCAGTGTCAGGGCCTCTGTTTTTAAGTCCCTTTCCCAGTGCTGGGGAGTGAGTGCTTCTTGGTGGCCATGTTTGCTCCTCTCCAAACTCAGTCTGACTCCCGCTGACCCACACCTTTGCTTTCCCACAGGGGGGTGAGTCCTTTGAAGGTTGTCTTCACCTTTTTTTTTGGACTGTTTCCATTCTTCTGAGACTATCCTAAGGATTAAAACTATATTCTTACTAGACCAAAGGTTTATTTTTGTTTCTCTGCTTGCTTAAGCTCTTTGAAGCATTTGACAATATGGACTAAAGCTTAGGTTCTGGAAATTTCTCTTCTCTCAGCTTTAATCAAATTGTTCCATTAGGCTTCATGTTTCCCATGTATTCTTTTTTATTTTTAATGCAGTTTCCAGAACTTAAATCAGTCCATTAAATATTCCTTTCTCAGAAAAATTTCTTTTGTCCCTTGTTCTACTTCAATTTTAGCATTCCAGTCTAATGCATTAAGCAGTCTTTTGTTAGTGTAGCCTATTAAAATCTTTATTCAAAAAACATTTTTCATTGGCCTGAGACAACGAGCCTGTGTCACCTAAAGTGTAGGTTCAACAGGTATATTCTAGGACTGGGTCAGATTTCCCAGTCTGCGTTTCTGGAGGTGGGTTATAGGAATATATATAATTTTGCCAACCGCCTGGTGATTTTTGTTCGTGCTGAAATTCGAGAACTCGGCCAAGAGAACTTGATGAGGTTGGTAAAATTGCAACTCTAGTGTAGTCCTCAACCATTTTCTTGCTCTTTCTGTTTCTTCTTACTCTTTTTTCTGTTTCCACTTCCTCTTATGTTGTCCCTAAACTTTGACTTCCCTAAGAACCCACGTGGATTGGAGCCTGTTGACATATCCATGTGACAAAATAAACATGCAGACAACCATTTGGACCACGGATCTTCCCTCTCCCACAGAAGGTGCCCCAGGGGCTGTGGGATGTCCCAGCAGATCCTACCTTGTGGGGCCAAGGGAACTCTTTGCTGTGGCGCATCAGGAACCATTGCTGGAAAAGCATCATCCTGCTGCTGACCATGCCCAGGGCACCAGGCTCCGCTACTGAACCCACGCTCTGTCTCCTGGAAGCCAATGAGCTTGGGAGTGCACAGGAACTTGGGTAAAAGACTCTTTACTCTGGCTGCCCTTCACTCTCTACAGCTCCATCTTCTCCCATAGGATACAGAGGCCATGAAGGCAGCTGGAGTCTCTGCCCCAGGGTCACACATGTGGGGCAGGGGGTGATTTTGAGATGTGATCCAATTTCTGGGCATGTATTTGTTTACTGGTATCGACGAAATCTCAGGCAGGAAATGGAATTCCTGATTTCCTCCCAATACCAAAACCCCGAGGCTAAGCTGGGAATGCCCGAGAATGATTCTCAGCTGGAAGACCCAAAGGAACCTACCTCACCCTGAAGACCCAGCCCACAGAGCTGGGGGACCCTGCTCCACACTTCTGTGCTTCTGTGGTACTGGCACAGTGAGGCTGAGTTAGCTCCCTCCAGGGTGCAAACTCTTCCTCTCCCCTGAAGTCCAGGAAGACACTTGAAAAGGCCCCTCCTCAACTTTCTGCCTGAGAAGAAGCAGGTTAATTGTGGCATCTCCAGCTGCCCCCAGAAGAGACCAAAACCATAGATTGCCCCTTCAGTGATTGAGAGGGTGTGCCTCTGGGCTGCTGAAATCCCTCTACACCAATGCAGAATTGGGCAGTCCATGGATCCCGAGTTTATAAACACAGCCCCCAAACAACACCAGATATCCGAGGTTGATAGTACCAAAACACTAAGAAACCCTGATTGATTTTGTCTCAAACCCTTCTCCCCTGCAGATCGCTTGTCCATCAGTGTACCCCGCAGGGGCAGTGAGCTCTTTGCAGAATGACCAGTGCTAACAGTGCAGGTGCAGGCAGCCTCTGCACCACCGCTGAGCCTCCTCATGGCAGCGATTGAAAGGGAACACCCCTGAGGGTGCAGACACCACGACCCCTCCAGGGGAAGGGAGAAGAGACACTGAGAAGTAATCCACACTCTGGGGCCACTCCCGGGAATTCAAACCTCAAGTCCTCGCCCAGCTGCCCAAGAAGCATGGACTTCTACGCTGTAATTCTGAACACCCAACTTCTCCTTTCTCTCTCTTGCAGGTTCCAGAGCCAGAGGGACACTGGAACTGAATCAGAGAGCCTGCTTCCTAATTAATGCAAGGTTTTTTAAAATTTAATTAAATTAAGTTATTTATTCATTTTTACCTGCAAGCTGTTGGCAAGCGCCCTCCCTTTCTGGGACTCAGTGTTCCCCTTTTTAAAATAAGAGACCTGCACTATTCGATCTCCGAGGTCCAACATGACTGTGATTCTTTGATTCAGCATGGATCTTCATGTTTTCCCACGTGTGTGACCACCAGGGACTGCTGTGGAAGACATGCTGCAGCCATCTGGAATCACTGTCATTGGACATGGGGACAACACCGATCCAGACATCATCTGGTTGGAAGGGACACGATAGGTCATTCCTATACGTTTCAACATTGGCATTGACTTGGAATGTGGTCATGTCAAAGAAAATGGTGCATATTTATTTCTTGCAATCTCCCCAGTGACGCCAGATGGCAGTAAAGGAATGTGTTAGAAAGCCCACCAGCCATGGCATGGTGCTCAGTTGGTGAGAGCTTTGTCCTGATAGGATAGTGTCATGGATTCAATCTCCAGTTAGGTCACATACAAGAAGAATCAACCAATAAATGCCTAAGTAAGTGGAACAACAAATTAGTGTTTATCTCTCTGAAAGAATCAATTTTAAAAATATTTTAAAAAGAAGAAGGAAAGAAAGGAAGAAAAGAAACAGAAAGAAAGAAAGAAAGAAAGAAAGAAAGAAAGAAAGAAAGAAAGAAAGAAAGAAAGAAAGAAAGAAAGAAAAAGGAAAGTCATCCATGTAAGGTAACCAAAGGGTTTGGTTTACCATGGCTGTCCTGGTCCAGGCCTGTGGTCCTGGCATAATTATTAATATCACCCTCTTTTACATATTAAAGGGCCCCATTTTGGACAATACTCTGTCTGACCATTGAAGATTTCAACACACGCTTGCTGCTTGAATCTGTTTGGTACTCATCACAGTGAGAGGGAGGTTTGCTCTGGAACACGCAGTAGTGGACAGGAAAGAGTAAAATTGGGTGGTTAAGGCATCTGTCCTAACCCCTTGGACTGGGTCTGAGCCTGCAGACAGAAGCCTGGTAACATCCAGAAGCTGATGGAACCGTTCACAAGTTGCAGAGTTTCTCTGGGCCCTAATTAACCAGGTCAGCTCCGAGATGATGATGAGACAATTCATCTCCCTGTGGTTGTGTGAACTCCAACCCTGCCCCAGCAGCCTGAGGGTGGGTGGCTCTAACAGCACCCAGGAAACATCCCTGTGGGCAGGGATGCTCAGTGATGGCATTTCCATCAAAAGCATTTGTGAGCAATTTGGAGTATTTCCAGAAGAAATAGCTGTGCTGACTCTGAGCAGCTGCAGTTTGATTGAATTATACATTTGGGGAAGCCTACTGAATTCTCCCCCAAATAATGACAGCCTTTGAGGGAGGCCTTCAGATCCTGCTATTAATAAGACAAAGCCATGAGCCATGATTTGGACCCTAAGGATTAACATGATCTTATTTATTACTCAAAGCCTGGGGGTTCTAGAGGTACGGGCTGCATCTCCTCCAGGCCCCCTGTAAATTCTAACAGGGTGGGACTGTGCCTCATTCTCCTTTGACTCTTCTTTCCATTCTTCCAACAACAGGTGGGCTTTCATGTAATTTTTATTCACCGCCACAGGGTAGGAAAGGAGAACAGAAGAATGGAAGGACGAGAGACCCCTCAAACATCAGTAGCCCATCCATGATTAAAGAGAATAGTTCGAAGAGATGCGAAGAATCAAAGGACATGAGGTGAGAGGGAGGGAGAGTTTGTGGTTTTTCTAATGTTTGTTCTTTGAAATGTGTACTTTTATTAAAAACACAAGTAGAATGACAAGAGATGAGCAAAACAAATTATGAACCATAAAATCAGTTTCCTCAAGATGCTTGAAATGATCAAAGCATCTTGAGACAAAGGAGGGGAGAAGGAAACTGAGTCAGATCATTTCCTGCCTCTAATTTTTCCTTTTTTCCCCTGATCGGCCCACTGATCTCTACATCCCTGTGAACCTACATCTCATACTTGGTCGCTATCTCTGCTCAACAACACCAAATGGAAAGGTAGGATCAACACAAGGGAAATAAACAAATAAATGATAAGAAAATGTTCTAGGAGAGGAGGGAAGTGGGGGGGTGGAAGAATGTAAAGGGGGGAATAAAGAGTGATGGAAGGAGACTTGACTTGGGGTGGTAAACACACAGTAGTACCCTATACAGATGATTTAATATAAATCGTACACCTGAGACCTATATAATTATATTAACCAATGTCACCCCAGTAGATTCAATAAAAAATAAAACATGGAGAGGGATGGGGTGAAAATTAATCTTTCATCAACTAAAGACCAATAACAAAGGTGCTCATCTCCCTCAGCTTTCCCTGCACCACACTATACCAACATACACTGAGCCAGGCTGTTAGTATTGTTCTAAAAAAAAGATGTCTCATTCCAATGACGTACAAGATCACCTGTAGAAACCGCAGAATCCACTGGAGATGGTGATGTCACAGGAAGACCCGCCTCCTGGGAGGCAGCTGTGAGGCCAAGTTCCCAGAGCTGCAGCAAGCCGAGCCTCCTTGCACTGCCCAAGGGATCCCCTCATACCCACCTCTGTCATGGGCCCCACACTCCGCTGCTGGGTGGTCGTCTGGCTCCTGGGGGCAGGTGAGTTCTGGGCTGGTGATCTATCAGCATCATGCAGCTTTGTCTGTGGCTCCATAGCTGTATCTCAAACATGCTCTGGACCTCCATGTGGCCCAAGACTTTCTGAAAGGTACTGACATTTATATAAAACAAAACTGCAATATGGACCAAAAAGCAAAATTCAGGTGAATTTTTAAAGGGACGCAGGAAACTTCAAGGCTATTTGCACTCACCTTGGGTGGCTTCACTGTAAGCTACAGACTTCCGCTGCCGGTAGGACTCTGTCTCACGCCATCTCTTCTCCCCTGAGGTCCCGTGAATGCCAGCGTCACCCAGCACCCCAGACACCTGGTCGTGGGGAGAGGACAGGAGGCAACTCTGAGGTGCGGCCCCGTGACAGGCCACACTTACGTTTACTGGTATCAGCAGCTCCCGGAGGAAGGGCTGAAGTTCATGATTTCCCTGCGGAGAAAACAAATCATGGACGAGTCAGGAATGCCATCAAAACGCTTTTCTGCCAGATTTCCAGAAAAGGGACCCAGCGTCTTCAACATCCAGCTGGCAGAGCCTGGTGACTCCACAGTGTATTTCTGTGCCAGCTCTGTGTCCACACCAATTCAGAGTCCCGTCCTCCCAGAGCACAAACCTCCTCCAGGCCCCGCCCCCACACAGCCACAGCTGGGAGAGGGGGCAGGGTCCCAGCTGGGGAAGGAACCTCCCAGCCCTTGCTCACCAACTCAGACTCTGTCACATGCAAGAGGTGACATAATTTCTGCAATAAAATATTTATTGACTAATACTTCTCCTTTCTTTGCTTCATAGTCTACTTCAAGTCCTCTGTGTGTGCTTTAAATACAGAATTTTATTGAAAAAAGTAAGATAATCAAGCAAATGACATGTTTTTTTCATTTGCCATAGGAGAAAATCTAGTTCCAGAAGTTTGTTTTTTTTCTCACACTCAGGAGAGTGGGGAGCTGGAAAAGTGAGTGAGAGAGAGAGAATATAAACCTATCAATCAGGGTCTGTGTACCTCAGGGGTTGAGCTTTGTGCACCATGCTGTACATCCTTTTATCCCTCTGAAATGATCCTGGTTTTGTGGCCTGGTGCCTGAGCTGCTATATAGCACCCCAGAGATGGAGAAAATGGAGTTGGATAAATCTGTCTGAAATATAGGAGACCTGTCTGGCCCTCAAATTTTGCTCATTAGAAACATATCATCTCAACTTTTTGTTATGTCTTTGAATAATTCTTTAAAACTCATCACTGAACAGATGTTGGGAACCTAGAAAACAGTTTTTCTTCTTCTTTATTCCATGAAACAATTCAGACAATCAAAAGGCTTATACATGCAAAGCATTTCAAGTTCTTAGTACCAAGGACGTCCACCCTCACCAGGACGAGTATAAACCAAGCTACCCTGCTGCCTTTCCTCTCGATTTTCTGAAATTATTGCTCACACTGCAGTCCCTCCTCTCCCTGCCCTGCAGCAACAGGGGGAAGCAGAAAAACTGCCAGGGGACAGAGAGGGCTGAGGAGGGTTGGAGAGACCCCAGGGGAAGAACCCCCCTCTCTGTCTCCTTGGAGTCAGACCTGAGCAGGACTGGAGGGAACGGGTCAAAGTGCACTCCGTTTAAAGGGCCAGGCACCAGACATAAAGAGAAGGACTTCAGAATACTGAGCTTTTGAGGGAGGAAAAAACAGTGGAAATGGAAGGAAGAAGAGTCTTCTGCACCCTGGGTAGTGAAGGGAAAAAAGAAGAAATAGGGGAAATTTTAGAGTCCTGGAAAATGGATGAGAATTATGAAATCATAGGACTCATATCACCCTTCAATCCATAAAAAAAACTTATGCAAGCATTTGGACTTTGCTAGAACAATGGGATTAAGCTGGGTATATTATGAAAGTCATAAAAATGAACAATAGAAGCATAACATCCATCGGATACAGGAAAAATAAAAAACACCTTCCACTGTCTCCCCCCAAAAACAATCAGTGTCAAAAGAAAAATTTAAGTCTACAATGCAAACAAATATGTTCAAGCAAGCATTTGAAGAAAACAAACCAGAGGATCAAATTTATGAACAGAAAAAGCAAAAACAGAGACAGAAAATAAAATTTTTTGATTGAAGTCACGAAAGAAATGAAAGCAAAACACAAACTTATCTAAGAAATGAAGAATACATAATAGATACGCACAGAACACTCAGATGGAAATCTAGTTTGGGCACTGAAGAAAAGAAGAAAAATTTCTAAGAGATTAAAAATGAGAAAACAGAAAACCAGCCAGGGAGAAGGTTCTCATGCCAGGCCCTAGACTAAAATGGGGCCCTGGCATGAATGGAGGATGGATTTGAGCAAAGCTGTACCCATGCAGTGATGGGACTAAAGGTGAATTCTATGTTCTCGGGTGACCCACATGTCTACAGGCTGCTGTCATGAGCAGACCTCACCTTGACTAGGAAGGGCACAGCCAACAGGCCAATCACAGTGAGTCTCTGCTGGGTGCCAGCCACTCAAGCCAGAGGGAGGCACAAGGGGATGGGGTGCAAGTAATCCAGGTCTCCTCTGCTCTGTCTCCTCATCTGCAAAATTAGGGAGCCTGATTGATTACCTCCAGGGCCTCTTTCCACTGTCTTTCTAGCCTTCTGGCACATTCTGCACACACACAGAGGGGATCCCCAGAGCTAAGTCTCTTGCCTCATTTGTCTTCCTGCAAGTGCCTTTAGCAAAAGAGGATCCCCTTCCCACTCTGAGTGGCCAGGTGCTCTGCTGCATGGCCCTTTGTGTTCTGAGAACAGATGAGTCCTAAGTTCAGGGAGCAAATTCCTGTTCAGAAGGTGCCACATTCCATGTCTAACTAAGCTTTTTACCATAACAGCAGTAGGGCCACTGTCTTGGGCTGTGTTTCCAGAACCTTCTTTCTTCCATAGGCACAGTGGGTGGTGGAATCACTCAGACCCCAAAATACCTGTTCAGAGAGGAAGGTCAAGATGTGACCCTGCAGTGTGAACAGGACTTTGGTCATGACAACATGTACTGGTACCGACAGGACCCAGGGCAGGGGCTGAGGCTGATCTACATCTCCCGAGGTGAGACTGATGTTGCTAAGGGAGACCTGGCTGAAGGCTACCAGGCCTCTCGGGAGGAGAAGGCGACCTTTCCTCTCACCATGCCATCGACCCGGAAGGACCAGACAGCTCTGTACCTCTGTGCCAGCAGCTTAGACACAGGAGCAGAGCTACCTCCTGTCTGCACATAAACGGGTCCCTAGCCCTCCTTGCTCACCAGGTGGCAGGGCTTTTTGGTGGATACTTGCCCACTTTCTTTCACCTCAGCCAACCACCCAAAGCAGCTGCTGCTGTAACCATGCTGTGTAGAATGGTTACAGTGCTTCAGCCATCCACTCCTTGTTCATCTATCTATATAAGCGAGAGAAACAGAGAGACAGAGAGATAGAGAGGTTGATTTTACAAATCAACTCTTTTTTTCCACTTTGCCAAACACTGGAAAACTGAAATGACCAGAAAATGATTTCTTTCTTCAGAAAAATTACAAAGCCCAATGGAGAGAAAAACACAGAGAAAACAAATACTATAACCACATGTCATGCAATGTGCCCTTCAATTGAGGTGTCAGCCAGGACAGAAAGTAGCACATCAATTCTGTCCGGTGACACCAGGAAGGGTTCCAAAGAGGAGGCAACCTGTGAGATGAAACTCAAATGAGGTGTAGCTTTCACCAGATGGACAAGCCTGGGCAGAGTGATACAGGCCTTGGGAGCTAATACAAGACAGAGTGATGGTATCACATTGGGATAAATGAGATAACCACCATCCCCAGGACATGGTGATAGGGAAAACTGGAAGGATGAGCGAAGGGAAGTTATTGATTACAATTGAGTTTCGGGTTCCCGTGGCTCTTCCTTGGGTATCTGCATAGATACCTACTAGAATCCTTTAAATGTACAGTTGGAACTTAAAAGATCAGACTCAGACTCCAGGGAAATATTTGCAGGACTAATCAGCAGAGGGGTGGTCAGTATTATTTTGCAAATATGCTTCATTTTCTCAGTGTATTTTCTCCTTTTCTCTTCTGCCACACGTATGTCAAATGAAAAGACAGACAGTGCTAATTCTTGGAACTCTATTGGTTTATGTGTTTTTGTTTCACCACATAATTCTGTATCTAGAAATGAGTGGCAGGCAATAGTATTCTGACTAACCTTCCCATATATTTTTATACTGTATTGGATATATTTTTAAAGCCTTTATGGAAGTGTTTATGGACCCAGTCTCATTTGTGTAGCCTTGTGTTTCCTCAGAACCAGCAATTTCTGGAAACATGTAGGAAATCCCTGACTATAACATACAAACTTTGTTCCATGAATTTTATCTTGATTTCTTTCTGAATTTATGTCAGCTTTGGCTTTCTTCTCCCACACATTCTGGGCAAGGTGGATGCACACGGACACTGCTGTACTGAGCTACCGAGGTGGGAAAGAGTCAGTGGTCCTGAGTAGGATTTGCATTTGGCAGTGTGGTCTGATGGGCACTCCAAGTCATCATGGCCACCAATGTTCTCTAACATTTGTTAACAAACAAGGGGACACACCAACCAAAATATATGTAGTGTGATGGATTTAATCACTTTACACTGTTTCTTCCAGTCATGTTTGCAGACTGGTCTGGATCAGTGGTTTCCGGAGCCAGCTGCTGGGTCAGGGACTTCTGTGGCAGTGGGGACACAGCCCCAAAGCTCCCTGCTCCCCTTGTACAGGTCATACTCCAGAGGTGATGGGCTTGGGGGAGGCTGTCTGCCCAATGGCAGAAGGAGATTAAGCAGAAGACAGTAAGAGACAGTCTTATCTTTCTTTGTCCTTTTGGGCATAAGGAGCAGGGGCCTAGAGTCCCTCATGTCAGTAAAGAAATCTACAAAACAGAGCATGTGGGCTTTTCTTGATGTTAAAATTTTCGCTGTAAAACTCATAATGTGCACTCAAGATTTGTAAGGTCTCTTATTTGTATTTGAACTGTTTGCTTTTTTCTGATGCTGAAAAGAACTCTTTCTCTGTGAAGTTTCCTAATTGCCCCCATTCCAGTGATCAAGGGATTTGTAGGTTGTGAAACTCAAGAACTTTAACACATCACTAAATGTTTCCAGAACAAGTTTGGAGAAGCCTTCACAAATAACATTAACCAGGAAGAACATTTTATAGAAAAATATAATCAGAAACGTATAATATCTCTTAAGTACAAGAAATGTAATTTCTAAATTTAAACTAATACTCAAAGTAATTAGTAGTAAATAAGGCAAATCAGAAAGCCGACTTGTGACCTGGGTACTAACTGAGGCAATGTCCCAGAATTCCAAAGAAACAGAAAAGGATGTGAGAGGCAGGTGTCATCCCAGCAGCTGTGTTCACGGTGACCTCACACTGGAACACACTCCAATGCCCATCAACGATGCAGTAGATCACTACTGTCATATGTATGCAACAGGATACAAGAGAGCAAAAGTATAAACATCACTTGCACAACCATGGGAGGGTGAATCTCATAAACACGCTGTTGAACGAGAGAAGCCAACACGCTGTAGGAGGTGAGACAAGTGTGAGCTGTCTCACAGGCAGAAGTGGCTTTAGAGCTGAGTGCAGGGCCCAGCCCCCAATGACCAATGCTGTGGCTGCCCAGCCCTTTGGTTCTTGTTGTGACTCCTAGACTCCCTCAGGAACACCATCAGGACACTTTGAAAAGACACGAGCTCATTACACAGCACACCTGAGGTCACAGAGCAAGGCTGCAGGTGGAGAGAGCTGCAGGGCCTGGGGTTCTGCTTTTAGGGGGAGACAGTGGCGTCCTAGTGTTTCCTGGGCTCTCTTGTTGAATTTAAAGCATAAAACCATGAATTTAAAGGCAGGAGAAGGAAAACTAAGGGACTCAAAGTGGTCAGTCACTGAAATGAACCCAAGGGCCCTAGAACCCAGGAGCCTGGGGCAGGGGACCTAGAACAGAGAGCCTCCTACCTGGGTCTCTATCTGGTCCCTGTGCCTGGCCTGGCCCTGTTATCCCACACAGCCATCTTTGAAGTGGATGCCTCAGCAGTCAAAGTATAACGTAAGTATTTCCACCACAAAAAAACAAAAACAAAAACTGTCCTAACAGGAGTTACTGTGAGGCTGTGGCACAAAAGATGTGACTGTGATCCATTCACTACACAAGCATATAGTCCCTTCCTTATGTCAGTCTAAAAATGTAGTTTAAGTCCCTTCAATGGTCTGGGTCTAGGTCTATCATCTATAAACAGGAGTAGAATCAGGACCTTCCAAGGCCCCTTAAGCAGTGTGCATATCATTCTCTGGGAGGGAGGAAAAGCAATGGGCCTGCCTCATTGGGACAGATCACCACCAGGGGGCAGAAGAGAGCATCATCCTTGGGATTCAGTACCAGCTACCCTCCCCCCAGTCCCACCCTTTAATCTGTTCTGAGTGTGGAGAAAGGAAGAATGAAGAGCTGGTCACACCTCTCTTGAGACATTGGGTGTGAGGCCAACACCTGAAGATGCTGCTGCTACTGCTGCTTCCGTTGCTTCTGGGACCCAGTACGAGCTTGATTATCTGAGTGGCTTGGGCGAGTGTGTGTGCCTGTTGGCATTTTGATGGGGTGGCCTGAGCTGGTGGGGTTTTGTGCTGATCCTAAGAAGGGAGGTCAAGTGAGAGGTCACCAGTCAGGGCAGATGGGGGCTTCTGATCCCAGGGAGTCTGACAGGAAGATTTCACCAACAAACAGGACTCTGGGGGCTGGAGGAAAAGGGGAGGGGATACAGGGTGAGGGCCTGCATTTCCTGCCTGTGGTCAGCTGGGACTGATTCTGCTGGCCTCCTTCATGGCTCTGACCTCTGTCCCTGCAGGCTCTGGACTCAGTGCTCACGTCTCTCAAAGTCCAAGCAGGGTCATCTGTGCAAGCGGGATCCCCGTGACAATCGAGTGCCATGCAGTGGACATTCAGGCCTCAACTATATTTTGGTATCAGCAGTTCCCGAATCAGGGCCTCGTACTGATGGTGACTTCCAACATGGGCTCACCTGCCACACACGAACAAGGTTTCTCCAAGGACAACTTTCCCATCAGCCACCCAAACCTGACTTTCTCAGCTCTGACGGTGGCCAGTGCACGCCCTGAACACAGCGGCCTCTACTTCTGTGCTGCCAGTGACACAGCGCTGGGCAGAGATCAGAGGCCCAGGCAAGAACCTCTGCCCCTCTTCCCAGCACCCAGCCTGGGGAGCCCTGGGGAAGGGGATGTTGGGGGAGGGGAACCACAGCTGCTCTGATGGAGCCATCTGTGTGTGGAGAGAGGGGGAGAGAGAGGGAATGGAAATTTATAAACCATGTTCTGTTATGTGTGTCAGAGGTTGTGTCTTGTATGCCAGGCTGTGCATCCTCTTACGCTTCTGGAATAATCCTGGTTTTGTGGCCTGGTTCCTCAGGTGCCATATGACACCCCAGAAATGGAGAAAACAGGGTTGGATAAACCTGTGTGAAGTAGAGGAGACATGTCTGGCCCCCAAATTCTGCTCATTAAAAACATATCATCTCAACAATTTTTTTTATCTCTTTGAATAATTTTTTACATTTCATCCCTGAACAGATGTTGGGGATGTAGAAAACAGTGTTTCTTCCCATTGTTTTGATGAAACTATTTCAGGAAATTAAAAGGCAGGCACTGGCAAAAACATTTCAATCGCCTAGTACCAAGGACGTCCCCCCTTCACCAGCACAGGTATAAACCACACTTCTCTGTCCTGTTTCCTGCCTCTTCATTTTCTGAAATAGTTGCACACACTGTAGTCCCTCCCCTCCCTGTTCTGCAGGAGACGTCAATGAAGAAAAACTGCCAGGAACAGAGGGGGCTGAGGAGCTTTGGAGAAGCCCCGGGAGAAGAGCCCCAGCCCCCTGCCTGTCTCCCCTAGAGTCAGACCTGAGCAGGACTGGAGGGAGAGGGTCAAAGTGCACCCCATTTAAAGGGCCAGACAGAAGATTTAAAGAGATGGTCCTCTAAATACTGAGCTTCTGGTGAGGAAGACTGGGCAGGGGAGCAGAACTATAAAAAGATAGGAAGAAAGGTCCTCTGGCTACTGTGGAGGGAAGGAGAAAAAGAAGAAATAGAAGAAATTTTAGAGTCCTGGAAAATAGATGACAATTATGAAATAAGAGAACTTATACCACCTTCCCCACATAAAAAAACTTACAGAAGTGTTTTGACTTTGCTAGAACAATGGGATTGAGCTGTGAATATTGGAAATATTATGAAAATGAATAATAGGAATATAGATTCCATAGGATAGAGGGGAAAAATCACCTACAACTGCCTCCCCCCAAAACATCATGTGTCAAATTAAAACTTAAGTCTACACTTCAAACATATATATTCAAGTAAGCAGTTGAAGATAACCATCCTAAACCAGAGCTCAGAAATTATTAATAGAAATGGCAAAAAGACAGGAAGAAAAAAAAGATTTTTTATAGAACTCAGGAAAGAAATGGAAGCAAAAGTCAAATGTACCTAAGAAATGAAGAATTCATTTAGATACGCATAGAACACTCAGATGGAAATCTAGTTCAGGCACTGAAAAAAACAGGAAAATTTCTATGAGATAATGGCAAATAAAAACCAGCCAGGGAGAAGGTTCTGGAATAAAACAGGGTCCTGGGGTGAATGCAGGATGGATTTCAGCAGAGTGGTATCCATGCAGTGATGGGACTAAAGATGAATTCTACGTTCTTGTGTGACCCGCATCTCTCCAGGCTGCTGTCATGAGCAGACCTCACCTTAACTAGGAAGGGCACAGCCAACAGGCCAATCACAGTGAGACTCTGCTGGGTGTCAGCCACTCAGGCCAGAGGGAGGCACAAGGGAATGGGGTGCAAGTAATCCAGGTCTCCTCTGCTCTGTCTCCTCAACTGCAAAATTAGGGAGCCTAAATTGATTACCTCCAGGGCCTCTTTCCACTGTCTTTCTAGCCTTCTGGCACATTCTGCACACACACAGAGGGGATCCCCAGAGCTAAGTCTTTTTCCTCATTTGTCTTCCTGCAAGTGCCTATAGCTACAAGGGGACCCCCTTTCCCACTATGGGCAGCCAGGTACTTTGCTGCATGGCCCTTTGTGTTCTGGGGGCAGGTGAGTCCTGGGTTCAGGGAGCAAATTCCTGTCCTGAGGGTGACATGCTCCATGTCTAACTAATCTTTTTCCCATAACAGCAGCAGAGGCACTCTCCTGGGCTGTGCATCCAGAACCTTCCTCTTTCTTCCATAGGCACAGTGGGTGGTGGAATCACTCAGACCCCAAAATACCTGTCCAGAGAGGAAGGTCGAGCTGTGACCCTGCAGTGTGAACAGGACTTAGGCCATGACAACATGTACTGGTACCGACAGGACCCAGGGCAGGGGCTGAGGCTGATCTACATCTCTCGAGGTGAGACCGATGTTGCTAAGGGAGACCTGGCTGAAGGCTACCAGGCCTCTCGGGAGGAGAAGGCGACCTTTCCTCTCACCATGCCATCGACCCGGAAGGACCAGACAGCTCTGTACCTCTGTGCCAGCAGCTTAGACACAGTGGAGCACAGCCACCTCCTGTCTGCACATAAACTGGTCCCCAGCCCTGCGTGCCCACCAGGTGGCAGGGTTTTGTTTCACTCAGTACCCGGCCTTGCCCACTTTCTTCCACCTCAGCCAACCACCCACAGCAGCTGCAGCCATCACCATGCCCTGTGCAATGAAATGTTATTTCAGACATCCACTCCCTATCTCTCTTTGTCTACCTGTATGTGAGGGAAGAGAGAGAGAGAAAGAGGTTAATTTTACAAATCAACTTTTTTCTCTACTTTACCAAACACTGGAAAAGAGAAGTGAACTGAAAATGATTCTTTCCTTCAGGAAAAGAACAAAGCCTAGTGGGAAGGAAATGTGGAGAAGAAGAATATTGTAACCACATGTCATGTAATGTGCCCTTCAATCAGAGGTGTCAGCCAGGACAGGAAGTAGCATGTCAATTCTGTCTGGTGACACCAGAGAGTGCTTAAAAGACCAAGCAACCTGTGAGATGAAACCCAAATGAGGAGTAGGTTTCACCAGATGGACAAGCCTGGGCAGAGCGATACAGGCCTTGGGAGCTATGGAAGGACAGAATGATGATGGTATCACATTGGGATAAAGGTGATCACCACCACCCCTGGGCATGACCACAGGGGAAAACTGGAAGAACTCATGGAGGGACAGTTTTGAACACAACTGAGTTTCTCCTTCTAGTGACTCCTCCTTGGGTATCTGCATAGAATACCTACCAGACTCCTTTAAATGTACACTCAGGACTTGGAAGACAGAGTCAGGCTCCAGGGAAATATTTGCAGGACTACTCAGCAGAGAGGTGATCAGTATTACTTTCGCAATACTCTTCATGTTCTCTGTGTATTTTCTTCATTTCTCTTCTGCCACATGCATATTGAATGAAAAGGCAGGTGGTATTACTTCTTGGAACTGCATTTGTTTGCCTGTTTTTGTTTGATCACATAATTCTGTGTCTATAAATGAATGGCAGGCAATAGTATTCAGACTGACCCTCCCACTTCACAGAACTAAAAATACTGGATTGGATGTATTTTTAAATGTTCTCGTGAGTATTTACAGGCCCTACTCTGCTCAGTGCAAACTTCTGTTTCCTCAGGATCAGCAATTTCTGGAAGAATGTACGAAATCCCTGACTATAACATACAAGCATTGTTCCACTCATTTATCTTGATTTCTCCCTGAATTTATGTCAGCTTCGGCTTTCTTCTCCCCCACGTTCTGTGCCAGTTGGACGCACACAGATACTGCTGTTCTGAGCTACCGAGGTGGGAAAGAGACAGTGGCCCTGAGTAGGATTTGCACTTGGCAGTGTGGTCTGATGCCACTCCAAACCATCACGGCTCCCAGTGGTTTGTAACAATTGTTAAGAAACAAGGGGACACACCAACATGTTGAGAGTGTGATGGATCTAAATCGCTTACTTTGTTGTCCTGGCCACGTTGAAAGACACATCCAGATGAGTGGTTTCCGCACCCAGTGCTGTGTCTGGGACTCCTGCATGGCAGTGGGGACACAGCCCCAAAGCTCCCTGTTCCCTATGTGTGGGGCGTACTCCAGAGGTGATGGGCTGTGGCAAGCTGTCTGTCCAAAGAGAGAAAAAAATTAAGCAGAAGACAGTAGGAGACAGACAGTCTTGTTTTCTTGGGCATAGCTAGAAGGGGTCCAGAGCCCCTCTTGTCACTAAAAACATCTACACAAGAAAGCCCATGACCTTACTGGATTTTAAATATCCACTGGAAAACTCTTACATGTGAACTTCAAATTTGTGTAGCCTATTATACGCACTTTAACCGTTTGCTTTTCCCTGAGACTGAAAACAACTCTAGCTGTTTGGGGAACTTTCTCGAAGCCTCATCCCATGCACAAGCTGTAACAGAGCTGTCACAGGAAATGAAGTCACAAGGTTGAAATACCACTAAAGGTTCCAAGAACAAGTTTAAAAAAACTGTCATATCTATTATTAACTAGGACAAAAAAAGGTATAGAAAAATGTAATCAAAGAAGGATAATATTTCTTAGGTACACAAAGCATAATTTCTGAATTTAAATTAATACTGGAAGTAATTAGTAGTAAATAAGGCAACTCAGAAAGCCGACTTGTGACCTGGGTACTAACTGAGGCAATGTCCCAGAATTCCAAGGAAACAGAAAAGGACGTGAGAGGCAGGTGTCATCCCAGCAGCTGAGTTCACGGTGACCTCACACTGGAAAACACTCCAATGCCCATCAACAATGCAGTAAATCACTATTGTCATATGTATGCAACAGGATACAAGAGAGCAAAAGTGTAAACATCACTTGCACAACCATGGGAGGGTAAATCTCATAAACATGCTGTTGAAGGAGAGAAGCCAACACGCTGTAGGAGGTGAGACAAGTGTGAGCTGTCTCACAGGCGGGAGTGGGTTTAGAGCTGAGTGCAGGGCCCAGCCCCCAATGACCAATGCTGTGGCTGCCCAGCCCTTTGGTTCTTGTTGTGACTCCTAGACTCCCTCAGGAACACCATCAGGACACTTTGAAAAGACACGAGCTCATTACACAGCACACCTGAGGTCACAGAGCAAGGCTGCAGGTGGAGAGAGCTGCAGGGCCTGGGGTTCTGCTTTTAGGGGGAGACAGTGAGGGCCTAGTATTTCCTGGACTCACTCTTTGTTGTTGAATTTAAAGCATAAAACCATGAATTTAAAGGTGGGAGAAAAAAAAACTAAGGGACTCAAAGTGGTCAGTTACTGAAATGATCCCAAGAGCCCTAGAACCCAGGAGCCTGGGGCAGGGGGCCCGAAACAGAGAGCCTGCTGCCTGGGTCTCTATCTGGTCCCCATGCCTGGCCTGGCCCTGTTATCCCACACAGCCGTCTTTGAAGTGCACACCTCAATAATCAGAGTATGACTCAGGAACTTGCACTGCAAAAACAAAAACAAAAACTGCCTGGAGTCAATACCACTTACTCTGAGGCCACTATGACACAGAACAAGGGACCATAATGCCATTTACTACACAAACATACACTCCTTTCCTCACGTAAATCTAAAAAACTCCTTTAAGTCCATTTGAAACCAGAAAAGCTGACCTTCATGCTGCCTGTCACATAGTGAACCCAGTAAGCACTGACAGGGACTCAATCTTCCTGGGTGCTTCATTCAGAAGGCTGGTGATTTGAGAAGACAGCAGATTCATACCCTTATGGACCATCTTATGTTTCCTTCCAAGTCAGCTTTTCCACAAAAGAAAAGAAGATGAGGGGAGGGGTTTTGAAATTCAGGAAAAAGTGGATTAAGAACTGCAGCATTCCAAGTCTGGGCCAGAGGGCAGTCCTTGGTCTCTCCCTGGAACACAAAGGCTCGGGTGTCTCCAGCTGCGCCCCAGGTAGCAATCCTTACCTGTGCCCTGGGAGGTCACTGTCTCTCCTGGGAGTGGTGAGGCCTCCATACTTGCAGTTGCTGAAACAATAGCTTTAACATGTGCATTACCTATGAGGCTTATTAACTATTTACCTTTAAACTAAAAATCTTACAACTCTTGAGTTCCCTATCACATTCAATATTCTAAGTCTCAGTGCATCATCTATAAATTAGGAGTGGAATTAGAATATTCCCAAGGCCCCTTCCCCCAGTGTGTGTTTGGTTCTCCAAGATGAGACAAAGAGCAATGAGTCCTGCCTCATTGGCACAGATCCCCACCAGGGGGCAGAAGACAGCACCCAGACGATTCTGGAAACACCCTCCCCTCTTAAGCTGTCCTAGGGGAGGAGAGAGGAAGAATGAAGAGCTGGTCACAACTCTCTGGGGACCTGTGTGGTGTGAGGCCATCACCAGAACATGCTGCTGCTTCTGCTGCTTCTGGGGCCCAGTACGAACCTGATTATCTGAGTGGCTTGGGCAAGTGTGTGTGCCTGTTGGCATTTTGATGGGGTGGCCAGAGCTAGTGGGGTTTTGTGCTGATCCTAAGAAGAGAGGTCAAGTGAGAGGTCACCAGTCAGGGCAGATGGGGGCTTCTGATCCCAGGGCCTCTGACAGGAAGATTCCACCAACAAACAGGACTCTGGGGGCTGGAGGAAAAGGGGAGGGGGAGGGGGTGAGGCCTTGAGTTTCCTGCCTGTGGTCAGCTGGGACTGGTCCTACTGGCCTCCTTCATGGCTCTGACCTCTGTCCCTGCAGGCTCTGGGCTCAGTGCTCGCGTCTCTCAGAGTCCAAGCAGGGTCGTCTGTGCAAGTGGAACCCAGGTGACGATCGAATGCCATGCAGTGGACATTCAGGCCTTAACTGTGTTCTGGTATCAGCAGTTCCCAAATCAGGGCCTCGTACTGATGGTGACTTCCAACATAGGCTCACCTGCCACACACGAACAAGGTTTCTCCAAGGACAGCTTTCCCATCAGCCACCCAAACCAGACTTTCTCAGCTCTGACGGTGGCCAGTGCACGCCCTGAACACAGCGGCCTCTACTTCTGTGCTGCCAGTGACACAGCGCTGGGCAGAGATCAGAGGCCCAGGCAAGAACCTCTGCCCCTCTTCCCAGCACCCAGCCCTGGGAACCCTGGGGAAGGGCTGTTGATGGGGGAAAACCACAGCTCCTCTGATGGAGCCATCTGTGTGTGGAGAGAGGGGAGAGAAATAGAGAAGAGAGAGATGGAATATAAACCTATAAACCAAGGTCTGTGTTACTCAAACTCTGTGCTTTATATACACAAAAAGTGGCAAACTCACAACCCACCTCTTCCCCATAAAAACAAAACTTACTGAGGCATTTCCACTTGGCTAGAAAATTGGAAAATGATCCCATTAAACTGTGTATATTGTAGGCATCCAAACAGTATGCAAATGAACAAAAGGAACATAAAATCCATAGGATGGAGGAAGAACACACCTTCCAGTGTCTAAACCTCAAACAAATATATTCAAGCAAACAGTTGAAGATAACCACCCTAAACAAGAAGTTGAAAATTATGAATACAAAGGGCAAAAGCAGGGAGAGAAAAAATGTTTCTTTGATGGAACTCAGGATACAAATGAAACAAAAGACACACTTATCTAAGAAATGAAGACTATATTAAAAGAAACCCACGGAACACTCAGATGGAAATCTAGTTCAGGCACTGAAGAAAAGGAAGGAAACATCTCAGAGACTAAAAATGGCAACAGGAAAACCAGCCAGGGAAAAGGTTCTGGAATAAAACAGGGTCCTGGGGTGAATGCAGGATGGATTTCAGCAGCGTGGTATCCATGCAGTGATGGGACTAAAGATGAATTCTACGTTCTTGTGTGACCCACAAGTCTCCAGGCTGCTGTCATGAGCAGACCTCACCTTGACTAGGAAGGGCACAGCCAACAGGCCAATCACAGTGAGACTCTGCTGGGTGCCAGCCACTCAAGCCAGAGGGAGGCACAAGGGGATGGGGTGCAAGTAATCCAGGTCTCCTCTGCTCTGTCTCCTCATCTGCAAAATTAGGGAGCCTGAACTGATTACCTCCAGGGTCTCTTCCCACTGTCTTTCTAGCCTTCTGGCACATTCTACACACACACAGAGGGGGTCCCCAGAGCTAAGTCTCTTGCCTCATTTGTCTTCCTGCAAGTGCC
Source organism: Artibeus jamaicensis (assembly GCF_021234435.1). Classification (NCBI taxonomy): domain Eukaryota; kingdom Metazoa; phylum Chordata; class Mammalia; order Chiroptera; family Phyllostomidae; genus Artibeus; species Artibeus jamaicensis. Next base: position 3,217,526 of record NW_026522031.1, read on the forward strand.
TATAGCTACAAGGGGACACCCTTTCCCACTATGGGCAGCCAGGTACTTTGCTGCATGGCCCTTTGTGTTCTGGGAGCAGGTGAGTCTTGCGTTCAAGGAGCAAATTCCTGTCCTGAGGGTGACATGCTCCATGTCTAACTAATCTTTTTCCCATAACAGCAGCAGAGGCACTCTCCTGGGCTGTGCATCCAGAACCTTCCTCTTTCTTCCATAGGCACAGTGGGTGGTGGAATCACTCAGACCCCAAAATACCTGTCCAGAGAGGAAGGTCAAGCTGTGACCCTGCAGTGTGAACAGGACTTAGGCCATAATTCCATGTACTGGTACCGACAGGACCCAGGACAGGGGCTGAGGCTGATCTACATCTCTCGAGTAGAAAAGAATGTTGAGAAGGGAGACCTGGCTGAAGGCTACCAGGCCTCTCGGGAGGAGAAGGCGACCTTTCCTCTCACCATGCCATCGACCCGGAAGGACCAGACAGCTCTGTACCTCTGTGCCAGCAGCTTAGACACAGTGGAGCACAGCCACCTCCTGTCTGCACATAAACGGGTCCCCAGCCCTGCGTGCCCACCAGGTGGCAGGGCTTTATTTCACTCAGTACCCAGCCTTGCCCCTTTTCTTCCACCTCGGCCAACCACCCACAGCAGCTAGGCTGCCACCATGCCGTGTGGAATGGAGTATCATTTCTGATTTCCATTCCTTATCTACCTATTTATGTATCTATCTTATGGCGGGTGGGTAGAAAAAGAGAAGTTGATTTTACATATCAACTCTTCTTTTCTACTTTACCAAACACTGAAAAGCAGAAAAGGATGGAAAATGGTTTGTTCTTTCAGGAAAATAACAAACCCAGTGGGGAGAAAAACACGGAAAAGACAAATACTAGAACCACATGTCATGTAATGTGCCCTTCAATCAGAAATGTCAGCCTGGCCAATTCTGTCAGTGAGACCAAGAAGGGCTTCAAAGAGAAAACAACCTGTGAGAGGAAACTCGAATGAGGACTAGGTCTCACCAGATAGACAAGCCTGGGCAGAGTGGTACAGGCCTTGGGAGCTAATACAAGACAGAGTGATGGTATCACATTGGGATAAATGAGATAACCACCATCCCCAGAACATGGTGATAGGGAAAACTGGAAGGATGAGTGAAGGGAAGTTATTGATCACAATTAACTTTCAGGTTCTAGTGGCTCTTCCTTGGGTATCTGCATAGATACCTACTAGAATCCTGTAAATGTACAGTTGGCACTTAGAGGACAGACTCAGACTCCAGGGAAATATTTTTAGGACTAATCAGCAGAGAAGTGGGCAGGATTATTTTGCAAATAGTCTTCATGTTCTCAGTGTATTTTCTCCTTTTCTCTTCTGCCACAAGTATGTTGAATTAAAAGGCAGGCGGTGTTAATTCTATTTGTTCACGTATTTTAGTTTGATCACATAATTCTGTATCTAGAAATGAATGGCAGGCAATAGTATTCAGACTGACCGTACCAGTACATACAACTGAACATACTGGAGTGGGTATATTTTAAAGTCTTCGTGGAAGTGTTTATGGATCCCAGTCTGTTCTGTGTGGCCTTGTGTTTCCCCAGGATCAGCAAGTTCAGAAAGAATGTACGAAATCCCTGACCATAACATACAAACTTTGTTCCATGCATTTTAATTTGATTTCTTCCTGAATTTATGTCAGCTTTGGCTTTCTTCTCCACCACGTTCTGTGCCAATTAGACTCTCGTGGACACTGCTGTACTGAGCTACTGAGGAGGGAAAGAGACATCGGCCCTGAGTAGATTTGCTCTTGGCAGTGTGGTCTGATGGGCACTCCAAGTCATCACGGCCACCAATGTTCTCTAACATTTGTTAACAAGGGAACAAATGACAACACTGGGAGTGTGATGGATCTAAACCACTTTATATTATCTCTTCTGGTCATGTTTGCAGACACGTTCAGATCAGTGGTTTCCAGAACCCACTGCTGGGTCAGGGACTTCTGTGGCAGTGGGGACATAGCCCCAAAGCTCCCTGCTCCCCATGTACAGGTCATACTCCAGAGGTGATGGGCTGGAACAAGGCTGTGTGTCCAATGGGAGAGGGAGATTAAGCAGAAGACACTAAGTAAGAGACAGACAGTCTTGTTTTTCTTTGTCCCCTGGGGCATAAGGAACAGTGGTCCAGAATCCCTCTTGTCAGTAACAAAATCTACAAAACAGAGCATGTGGACCGTACTTGATGTTCAAATTTTCAAGTAAAATTTGTACTGTGCAATCAAGATTTATAAGGTCTCTTATTTGTATTTGAACCATTTGCTTCTTTCTGATGCTGAAAAGAACTCTTTCTCTGTGAAGTTTCCTCATAGATTCCATTCCCATGACCAAGAGAGGTGTCAGAAATGAAATTCAATAACATTAAGATATCACTAAATGTTTCCAGAACAAGTTTGGAGAAGCCATCACATCTAATATTAAGCACGAAGAACAATTTATGGAAAAATATAATCAAAAAAAGGATAATATTTCTTAGGTACACAAAGCATAATTTCTGAATTTCAATTAATACTGGAAGTAATTAGTAGTAAATAAGGCAACTCAGAAAGCCGACTTGTGACCAGGGTACTAACTGAGGCAATGTACCAGAATTCCAAGGAAACAGAAAAGGACGTGAGAGGCAGGTGTCATCCCAGCAGCTGAGTTCATGGTGACCTCACACTGGAAAACACTCCAGTGCCCATCAACAATGCAGTAAATCACTATTGTCATATGTATGCAACAGGATACAAGAGAGAAAAAGTGTAAACATCACTTGCACAACCATGGGAGGGTGAATCTCATAAACATGCTGTTGAACTAGAGAAGCTGACACGCTGTAGGAGGTGAGACAAGTGTGAGCTGTCTCACAGGCAGGAGTGGGTTTAGAGCTGAGTGCAGGGCCCAGCCCCCAGTGACCAATGCTGTGGCTGCCCAGCCCTTTGGTTCTTGTTGTGACTCCTAGACTCCCTCAGGAACACCATCAGGACACTTTGAAAAGACACGAGCTCATTACACAGCACACCTGAGGTCACAGAGCAAGGCTGCAGGTGGAGAGAGCTGCAGGGCCTGGGGTTCTGCTTTTAGGGGGAGACAGTGAAGGTCTAGTGTTTCCTGGGCTCTCTTGTTGAATTTAAAACATAAAACCATGAATTTAAAGGCAGGAGAAGGAAAACTAAGGGACTCAAAGTGGTCAGTCACTGAAATGAACCCAAGGGCCCTAGAACCCAGGAGCCTGGGGCAGGGGGCCTGGAACAGAGAGCCTCCTACCTGGGTCTCTATCTGGTCCCTGTGCCTGGCCTGGCCCTGTTATCCCACACAGCCATATTTGAAGTGGATGCCTCAGCAGTCAAAGTATAACGTAGGTATTTCCACCACAAAAAAACAAAAACAAAAACTGTCCTAACAGGAGTTACTGTGAGGCTGTGGCACAGAAGATGTGACTGTGATCCATTTACTCACTACACAAGCATATAGTCCCCTCCTTATGTGAGTCTAAAAATGTAGTTTAAGTCCCTTCAGTGCTCTGGGTCTAGGTCTATCATCTATAAACAGGAATAGAATCAGGACCTTCCAAGGCCCCTTTAGCAGTGTGCATATCATTCTCTGGGAGGGAGGAAAAACAATGGGCCTGCCTTATTGGGACAGGTCACCACCAGGGGGCAGAAGAGAGCATCATCCTTGGGAATGAGTACCAGCTACCCTCCCCCCAGTCCCACCCTTTAATCTGTTCTGAGTGTGGAGAAAGGAAGAATGAAGAGCTGATCACAACTGTCTTGAGACCTTGGGTGTGAGGCCAACACCTGAAGATGCTGCTGCTCCTGCTGCTTCTGCTGCTTCTGGGGCCCAGTATGAACCTGATTATCTGAGTGGCTTGGGCGAGTGTGTGTGCCTGTTGGCCTGATGATGGGGTGGCCTGAGCTGGTGGGGTTTAGTGCTGATCCTAAGAAGAGAGGTCAAGTGAGAGGTCACCAGTCAGGGCAGATGAAGGGTTCTGATCGCAAGGCCTCTGACAGGAAGATTTCACCAACAAACAGGACTCTGAGGGCTGGAGGAAAAGGGGAGGGGGTAGGGGGTGAGGGCCTGAGTTTCCTGCCTGTGGTCAGCTGGGACTGGTCCTGCTGGCCTCCTTCATGGCTCTGACCTCTGTCCCTGCAGGCTCTGGGCTCAGTGCTCGCGTCTCTCAGAGTCCAAGCAGGGTCGTCTGTGCAAGTGGGATCCAGGTGACAATCGAGTGCCATGCAGTGGACATTCAGGCCTCAACTATGTTTTGGTATCAGCAGTTCCCGAATCAGGGCCTCGTACTGATGGTGACTTCCAACATGGGCTTGCCTGCCACACACGAACCAAGTTTCTCCAAGGACAGCTTTCCCGTCAGCCACCCAAACCAGACTTTCTCAGCTCTGACGGTGGCCAGTGCACGCCCTGAACACAGTGGCCTCTACTTCTGTGCTGCCAGTGACACAGCGCTGGGCAGAGATCAGAGGCCCAGGCAAGAACCTCTGCCCCTCTTCCCAGCACCCAGCCCTGGGAACCCTGGGGAAGGGGTGTTGGGGGAGGGGAACCACAGCTTTTCTGAGGAAGCCATCTGTGTGTGGAGAGAGGGGAGAGAGGGGAGAGAAAGAGAGGAGAGAGAGAGAGAGAATAGAAACATGCCAATCGAGGTCTGTGTTACTCAGAGGTATGCTTTGTATGTGAGGCTGTGCATTCTCTTATTGTTCTGGAACAATCCTGGTTTTGTGGCCTGGCGCCTGATTTGCTATAGGACACCCCAGAAACAGCAAAAATGGGGTTGGATCAACCTGTGTGAAGTAGAGGAGACATGTCTGGCCCCCAAACCTTGCCCATTAGAAACATTTCATCTCAACTTCTTCTGGGGGTTACAAATTTTATTTTATACGTTTTAAAGATTTTATATGTTCATTTTTAGAGAGAGGGGAAGAGAATGAGAATGAGAGAATTGTCAATGTGTGGTTGCCTTTTGCGTGCCCTGTACTAGGAATCTGGCCCACAATCCAGGCACATGCACTGACTGGGAATCGAACTGGCGACCCTTTAGTTCATGGCACACATTCGGTCCACTGACTACAGGAGCTAGGGCTTCATCTCAAATTGTTGTTACCTCTTTAAATAATTCCTTAAACCTCATCACTGAACAGATGCTGGGAACATAGAAAACAGTATTCCTTCTCCTTTGCTTTGATGAAACTATTTGGGAAAATTCAAAGGCAGATGCGTGCAAAAGCGTTTCAAGTACCTAGTGCCGAGGACGTCCACAAACTCCAGGATGGGTACAAACCATGCCACTCTGCCATAATTCCTGCCTCTTGATTTTCTGAAATATTTGCACACATTGGGGTCCTTCCTCTCTCTGACCTGCAGCAGGAGGTCAATGAAAAACAACTGCCTGCAAACAAAGAGGGCTGAGCAGGGTTGGAGAGACCTCAGGGAATGAGCCCTGCCCCTCAGTGTCCCCGCTGAGTCATCCCTAAGCAGGACTGGAGGGAGAGGGTCAAAGTGCACTCCATTTAAAGGGCCAGACATGAGATTTAAAGTGATGGTCCTCTGAATACTGAGCTTCTGAGGGAGAAAAGAAATGTCAAAAGGGAAGGAAGAAGGGTCCTCTGGACACTGGGTCATGAAGGAAAAACAGGAGAAATAGGGGAAATATTATTCCTAGAAAATAGATGAGAAGAATGAAATCACAGGACTCATATCACCCTCCACCCCATTACAAAAAAGTTATGGAAGGGTTTGGACTCTGCTAGAACTATGGAATTAAGCTGGGTATATTGTCACTATTACGAAAAAGAACAATAGGAGCATAATACCCATAGCATAGACAACACACAAGAAACCTTCCATTGTCTCCCCTCAAAAAACAGTCATGCGTCAAAAGTAAAACTTAAGTCTACACTTCAAACAAATATATTCAAGTAAGCAGTTGAAGATAACCACCCTAAACCAGAGTTCAAACATTATTAATAGAAATGACAAAAAGGGAGAGGAACAAAAAAATTTTTGGTAACATTCAGGAAAGAAATGAAATCAAAAGTGAAACATACCTAAGAAACAAAGACAATATAAAAGATACACATGGAACAGTCAGATGGGAGTTTAGTGCAGGCACTGAAGAAAAGGAGGAAAACATCTCAGGAACTAAAAATGGCAACAGGAACACCAGCCAGGGAGAAGGTTCTGGAATAAAACAGGGTCCTGGGGTGAATTCAGGATGGATTTCAGCAGAGTGGTATCCATGCAGTGATGGGGCTAATGATGAATTCTACGTTCTTGTGTGACCCACATGTCTACAGGCTGCTGTCATGAGCAGACCTCACCTTGACTAGGAAGGGCACAGCCAACAGGCCAATCACAGTGAGACTCTGCTGGGTGCCAGCCACTCAGGTCACAGGGAGGCACAAGGGGATGGGGTGCAAGTAATCCAGGTCTCCTCTGCTCTGTCTCCTCATCTGCAAAATTAGGGATCCTGAACTGATTACCTCCAGGGCCTCTTCCCACTGTCTTTCTAGCCTTCTGGCACATTCTGCACACACACAGAGGGGATCCCCAGAGCTAAGTCTCTTGCCTCATTTGTCTTCCTGCAAGTGCCTATAGCTACAAGGGGACCCCCTTTCCCACTATGGGCAGCCAGGTACTCTGCTGCATGGCCCTTTGTGTTCTGGGAGCAGGTGAGTTCTGGGTTCAGGGAGCAAATTCCTGTCCTGAGGGTGACAAGCCCCATGTCTAACTAAGCTTTTTACCGTAACAGCAGTAGGGCCACCATCTTGGGCTGTGTTTCCAGAACCTTCTTTCTTCCATAGGCACAGTGGGTGGTGGAATCACTCAGACCCCAAAATACCTGTCCAGAAAGGAAGGTCAAGCTGTGACCCTGCAGTGTGAACAGGACTTAGGCCATGACAGCATGTACTGGTACCGACAGGACCCAGGACAGGGGCTGAGGCTGATCTACTTCTCCAGAATAGAAAAGAATGTTGAGAAGGGAGACCTGGCTGAAGGCTACCAGGCCTCTCGGGAGGAGAAGGCAACCTTTCCTCTCACCATGCCATCGACCCGGAAGGACCAGACAGCTCTGTACCTCTGTGCTAGCAGCTTAGACACAGTGGAGCACAGCTACCTCCTGTCTGCACATAAACAGGTCCCCAGTCTTGTGTGCCCACCAGGTGGCAGGGCTTTTTGGTGGATTTTGCCCACTTTCTTTCACCTCAGCCAACCCCCCAAAGCAGCTGCTGCTGTAACTATGTCATGTAGAATGGTACAGAGCTTCAGCCATCCACTCCCTATCTCTCTATTTATCTATCTATCTCTATGAGAGAGACAGAGAAGTTGACTTTACAAATCAACTCTTTTTTCCACTTTACCAAACAATGGGAAGCAGAAGGGAACTGAAAATTATTCCTTCTTTCAGAAAAATAACAAAGCCCAGTGGGGAGAAAAACACAGAGAAGACAAATACTAGAACCACATGTTATGCAATGCCCCCTTCAATCAGAAGTGTCAACAAGGACAGGAAGTAGCATGTCAATTCTGTCTGATGACACCAGGAAGGGCTTCAAAGACAAGGCAACCTGTGGAATGAGGAGTAGGTTTCACCAGATGGACAAGCCTGGGCAGAGTGATACAGGCCTTGGGAGCTATGGAAGGACAGAATGATGGTATCACATTGGGATAAATGAGATAACCACCATTCCCAGAACATGGTGATAGGGGAAACTAGAAGAATGAGCAAAGGGAAGTTATTGATCACAATTGAGTTTTGGGTTCTAGTGGCTCCTCCTTGGGTATCTGCATAGATACCTACTAGAATCCTGTAAATGTACAGTTGGCACTTAGAGGACAGACTCAGACCCCAGGGAAATATTTGCCAGACTAATCAGCAGAGAAGTAGGCAGGATTACTTTGCAAATAGTCTTCATGTTCTCAGTGTATTTTCTCCTTTTCTCTTCTGCCACAAGTATGTTGAATTAAAAGGCAGGCAGTGTTAATTCTATTTGTTTATGTATTTTTGTTTGATCACATAATTCTGTGTCTAGAAATGAATGGCAGGCAATAGTATTCAGACTGACCATACCAGTACATACAACTGAACATACTGGAGTGGGTATATTTTAAAGTCTTCGTGGAAGTGTTTATGGATCCCAGTCTGCTCTGTGTGGCCTTGTGTTTCCCCAGGATCAGCAAGTTCAGAAAGAATGTACAAAATCCCTGACCATAACATACAAACTTTGTTCCATGCATTTTAATTTGATTTCTTCCTGAATTTATGTCAGCTTTGGCTTTCTTCTCCACCACGTTCTGGGCCAATTAGACTCTCGTGGACACTGCTGTACTGAGCTACTGAGGTGGGAAAGAGTCAGTGGTCTTGAGTAGGATTTGCACTTGGCAGTGTGGTCTGATGGGCACTCCAAGTCATCACGGCCACCAATGCTCTCTAACATTTGTTAACAAGGGAACAAATGACAACACTGGGAGTGTGATGGATCTAAACCACTTTATATTATCTCTTCTGGTCATGTTTGCAGACACGTTCAGATCAGTGGTTTCCAGAACCCACTGCTGGGTCAGGGACTTCTGTGGCAGTGGGGACACAGCCCCAAAGCTCCCTGCTCCCCATGTACAGGTCATACTCCAGAGGTGATGGGCTGGAGCAAGGCTGTGTGTCCAATGGGAGAGGGAGATTAAGCAGAAGACACTAAGTAAGAGACAGACAGTCTTGTTTTTCTTTGTCCCCTGGGGCATAAGGAGCAGGGGCCCAGAATCCCTCTCGTCAGTAACGAAATCTACAAAACAGAGCATGTGGACCATACTTGATGTTAAAATTTTCACTGTAAAACTTGTAACATGCACTCAAGATTTGCACAGTCTTGCCCTGGCTGGTGTGGCTCAGTGAGATGAACACTGACTGGCCTGAGATCCAAACAGTCATGGGTTCGATTCATACTCAGAGCACATGCCTGGGTTGTGGGTCAGGTCCCTAGTTGGGAGCAGGCATGCAAAAGTTCACCACACAGTGATGTTTCTCTCTCTCTCTTTCTCCCTCCCTTACTCATTCTCTAAAAATAAATAAGTAAAACATTTTAAAAATGGTTTGTGCAGTATCTTGTATACGCTTTAACCATTTGCTTATATGGTTTCACCTGATACTGAAAAGAACTCTTCAGCTTTGAAGTTTTATAATAGTCCCCATTCCTACGGCCAACCTTAAGAGTTGTAGGAAATGAAAGTCAGAACATTAAAATATCAGTAGATGTTCCCATAACATTTTTGAGAAGTAGTCACATCTATTATTAACTAGGAAGAACATTTTATAGAAAATTATAATCAAAGAAGGATAATATTTTTAGGTTCAAGAAACATAATTTCTAAATTTAAACTAATACTCAAAGTAATTAGTAGTAAATAAGGCAACTCAGAAAGCCGACTTGTGACCTGGGTACTAACTGAGGCAATGTCCCAGAATTCCAAGGAAACAGAAAAGGACGTGAGAGGCAGATGTCATCCCAGCAGCTGAGTTCACGGTGACCTCACAATGGAAAACACTCCAATGCCCATCAACAATGCAGTAAATCACTAGTGTCATATGTATGCAACAGGATACAAGAGAGCAAAAGTGTAAACATCATTTTCACAACCATGGGAGGGTGAATCTCATAAACATGCTGTTGAACGAGAGAAGCCAACATGCTGTAGGAGGTGAGACAAGTGTGAGCTGTCTCACAGGCGGGAGTGGGTTTAGAGCTGAGTGCAGGGCCCAGCCCCCAATGACCAATGCTGTGGCTGCCCAGCCCTTTGGTTCTTCTTGTGACTCCTAGACTCCCTCAGGAACACCATCAAGACACTTTGAAAAGACATGAGCTCATTACACAGCACACCTGAGGTCACAGAGCAAGGCTGCAGGTGAAGAGAGCTGCAGGGCCTGGGGTTCTGCTTTTAGGGGGAGACAGTGAGGGCCTAGTGTTTCCTAGGCTCACTCTTTAGTGTTGGGTTTAAAACATCAAAGCAGGAATTTAAAGGCAGGAGGAGAAAAACCAGTGGCTCAAAGTAGTCAGTTACTGAAATCAACCCAAGAGCCCTAGAACCCAGAAGCCTGGGGCAGAGGGCCCGAAACAGAGAGCCTGATGCCTGGGTCTCTATCTGGTCCCTGTGCCTGGCCTGGCCCTGTTCAATCCCACACAGCCGTCTTTGAAATGGACACCTCAGCAGTCAAAGTATAAGCCAACCATTTTCCATTGGGGAAAAAAAAGCTCTCCAGACTTAACACTACTTACTTCGAGATTATGACACAGAAGAAGTGGCCATAATGCCACTTAGTACAAAAACATGTCCTCCTTTCCTTAAGTGAGTCTAAAAAATTTGTGTAATTTGTTTCAGTGTTCTAGGTCTCAGTGCATCATCTATAAATTAGGAGTTGAATCAGAACAGTTCCAAGGCCCCTTCTTGCCGTGTGTTTGGTTCTCCAAGAGAGAGAGCAATGAGTCCTCCCTCACTGGCACAGATCCCCACCAGGGGGCAGTGGAGAGCACCCAGAGGATTCTGGAAACACCCTCCCCTCTTAATCTGTCCTGGGGGTGGAGAGAGGAAGAATGAAGAGCTGGTCACATCTCCCTGGGGACCTGTGTGGTGTGAGGCCATCACCAGAACATGCTGCTGCTTCTGCTGCTTCTGGGGCCCAGTACGAACCTGATTATCTGAGTGGCTTGGGCAAGTGTGTGTGCCTGTTGGCATTTCGATGGGGTGGCCTGAGCTGGTGGGTTTTCTGTGCTGATGGCAAAGAAAGGGGTCAAGTGAGAGGTCACCAGTCAGGGCAGATGGGGGCTTCTGATCCCAGGGCCTCTGACAGGAAGATTCCACCAACAAACAGGACTCTGGGGGCTGGAGGAAAAGGGGAGGGGGTAGGGGGTGAGGGCCTGAGTTTCCTGCCTGTGGTCAGCTGGGACTGGTCCCGCTGGCCTCCTTCATGGCTCTGACCTCTGTCCCTGCAGGCTCTGGGCTCAGTGCTCGCGTCTCTCAGAGTCCAAGCAGGGTCGTCTGTGCAAGTGGAACCCAGGTGACAATCGAGTGCCATGCAGTGGACATTCAGGCAACAACTATGTTGTGGTATCAGCAGTTCCCGAATCAGGGCCTTGTACTGATGGTGACTTCCAACATGGGCTCACCTGCCACACACGAACAAGGTTTCTCCAAGGACAGCTTTCCCATCAGCCACCCAAACCAGACTTTCTCAGCTCTGACAGTGGCCAGTGCACGCCCTGAACACAGCGGCCTCTACTTCTGTGCTGCCAGTGACACAGCGCTGGGCAGAGATCAGAGGCCCAGGCAAGAACCTCTGCCCCTCTTCCCAGCACCCAGCCTGGGGAGCCCTGGGGAAGGGGTGTGGGGGGAGGGGAACCACAGCTGCTCTGAGGGAGCCATCTGTGTGTGGAGAGAGGGGAAAGAGGGGAGAGGTCAGAAAGAGAAAAAGAAAAAAGAGAGGAGAGCATCCGAACAGGATCTTGAGCTAGGCCTATAAAGTGGCCAACAGACATAAACAGATTCTTGGGCTGAAATTTATTCACCTTGGATTTCTTTTTCTGACTCTGCCCTATATTAATTATATGTCCTTGGTTAGATTTGTACATAATTCCTTATGTAGATTTTGAAATACTTCTACAAAACACTGTATTTTCTATAGCATTGGCATTTGGCTCTCCAAGACATTCAGCACCATCCTGTACCACCCAAGGCTCTGGAGGCACAGTTGTGAGACAGCCAAACAGAAACAGTCCTGGTGAACAAATCTGATGGTGTGTCAAATATAGTATTTGTACTGAATGTGTTGGTTGAGCCGGCTCTTGAGAAAGTTGTAGAAAGCAATAGAAGGCAGAGCATATAAGAAAGACTTCAGACAGCATGGCTTGTCTACAGAACTAGAAAGTTCTCTCAGCAACCAGAAGACAGTAAGTGGAGCAGTGAGTGTGAGCCCCTCTGAAAAATTCTTTCCTAGGGAAAATTGAAAAATTACATTGACCACACATCTTGTATGATCCAATAAAAAAATAAGTGAAAAAAGTGACATACATTTAATAGAAGAAACATCCATCACCAGTAAACAGTTGAGGAGATCATTAACCTCACAGGGGAGGTCAGCAAAATGTGGGCTAAGATACAATGATATGTCGTCCATTTATAATCATTTGGGTAACAAAATAGAAAGTGCTTGGAATTGCAAACTGTTCAGGTGCAGACCCACAGGATTACTGGTAAGAGCAGACATGATATTTGGAAACAGTTAGGCATTATCTCATACAGCTGATCATCCCTACGTCCCATGTCCCAGGAATTCCACTACATCAGAAGGGCACTCATGCAATAGAAAACTATACACATCAGTCAAAATGAGCTGACTCTGGTGATGAGCAATGTTATAGGTGAACCTTAGCCATATAATATAAAATAGCGGGGCAAAAGTTGACCCTGATAAGATTATGCAAAGCATGAGACACTTTTGATAAAGTTGTTGATAAAAACAACAAAATCCAGAAAATAATTTTCCCAGCTACCAATATACCCAACAAAACTACACGGAGAGGAAAACAAGAAACAGATATTGCTGAAACTGGCTTTTACCAGCTCATGATTGCTGATGGTACACATCTCTCCTGACTCTGATTTCAGCAACGTCATGTCGGTAGCTTGAAATCAACTGGCCACGGTAGTATGTTTATACCACAGTAATCAACAGACACAACAGAACAGGACTTGTTGCATTTCCTCCAGAGAGCTGGTTGTCACACAATTACCAACACACACTGGCAAGGAATGATGACAACAATGCAGGACGGTGTTTGATATGGGACTTGGATGGTCAGTGGCAGGAGACAGGATGGAGAAAACCACAAAGCTAGATTTAAATATTGTCATGCAAGGTCAGCCTGGCATGTTGTGTTGAACTCGGTGTGGGGAGGTGATTCATAAGCACCTACAACATTTTAAAATAAATAATAACCATGTGTCACCAATACTGCCTGAATGTTATGAACCAAGAGTAAAGATTAATCAAACCCTATGCTAATGAGATTCAAAAGGAGAGAAAAAACATACCTGAAGTAATTAGATTGGTGGAAGATTATTAGGGTGCAGAGCATTGTGTACCGAGAACCAGGGGGTAGGCACTTAGAACCACGTGTGAAATGAAGGTATGGACATGAGACTCTGCCCCAGACCCAAGTCGAACTGAACCAATAAGATGGGAACCAATTCAGAGACAGACACACTGCCACATTATATGATGACCATATTGCAGATAATCACTATATTTTTCCTGGCGATTCAACACCCCACCTGGCTGCAGTCACCTCCTCCCAGACGGCTTTCATTGCCCCTGAACCCAGGGTCCCGCTTTAATTTTAGTCCCCTACTCTGTTGGCATCATCGGCCAAGATAAGAGAGCTAGTAAAATATTTACATTATCCCACCACTTTCTTTGCCAATGGCAGGGAAAAGATAAGAGCATTTTAGGTTTTGGCATGAAGCATGGCAGGCGTATGTCAAGCAGGCATTCATTTCCCTCCTGTACATTAAGCTTCAGGCTGTAGCATTCCCATGTCAGGGTGGACACAGGGTGCTGTGTCCGCACTTGCCTTTCCTAATCCAGCTGACTATGAGTCACAGCCCGCCGTCCACACGTGTTATCCTAGGAGAGGGTGACAATCAGCAGTGAATGTGATCCAGTCCAAATCTGTGTTCTGTCCTCCTTGGGCTAGGACCACCACAGCAAAGTCCTGTATTTCCTCCAAATTTTTCATGACATAAATGAGCAATTCTTTTGGAGTGCAGCACTTTCTTTTTGTGCTCCGAGTGTGTATTCTACTCTCTAGGCCAGGTTGTATTTGAAACCAAGTTACCCTTTAAGAGCCAGTGATGGATGGAGTAGGAGATAGACTCTTATTTCTCGGTGTCTGTCTCCCAAGCACATACACACACACACACACACACACACACACACACACACACACACACACACTCAACAGAGGCACATCCTAAGCGTGAGCTAGAGTTAATTAGGTGGCCTGGGGAAGAGTGGACCCAGGGGCCTGTTTGGAAGACCCAGAACAAAATTTGTCAGGCAGAAAAGAGGCTGCTAAGCTCAATGAATGGGAGGGTGTAGTCACGTGGCCAGAGCAGCAGGGGGAGGAAGGGGGTGAGTGCACGTGAGATGGGAGACAGACATCAGACCATTCATGACCTGACCAATCAAAGTGTGTAATGTGGGATTTGACAATGTCATGGGAGCCATTGACTTTCTTCATAGACACTTTAAGAGCAGTTTTAGGTTCCCACAAAAATTGACTAGAAGATACAGAGAATTCCCATGTTATACCCCTTGCCCTGTCCCCAAGGTTTTAGGCATTTGACTTATGTAGTAACCAGATGTGTGTGTGTGTGTCTGTGTTTGTACACATGCGTGTTTGGTAATCATCCTGGCTGCCGTGGAAAAAGTAAGGGGCAGTGTGGAAAGAGCTGCCGCAGAGAAAAGAACTCGCTCACACAGGTGTGCAGTCAGGTGACAGCATAGCTAGGATGACGCTAAGAACATAAAAGGTATGTTGGAAGTAAAATCGAAGAACCCAATACGCAGCAGGGGCGAGCAGTAGGGAGGACTGGGGATGACGACCACAGCTGGAGGGATTTGGGGGGCCCCGTGGGAGGAAGATCATGGCTCACTGGAAACTGGGGGTGCCTCTGAGACAGCGCCTGCCTGGAAATATGCAGAAAGCAGTTGTTGCACAAGCCATGACTCAGAGTGGATCGGGATGGGGGTAGAAATTCAGGACATTTAGCATAATCGGAGAAATGGAAGTACACAGGACCCCTGGATCCTGAGTACACACGGAGAAGAGCGGAACACTTCGGAGAGGGATTTAAGAGGTGTAGTCACCTTGAAGGGTGCCTAGAAAAGGTGGAAGGAGCAAATTGTACTGATAAACCATCAATCAATACTAGATTAATAACTGAATAATCGTGTAACTAATTACTAGTAACAACTCTATGCATATACACAGTTACCACGCCAAGGACTGCTTGTTTCCCGACTCTGCTCTGGCACCGCAGGCACCCAACTGCCTGCCTCTGCGCAGCTTGGGGCAGGCTACTCCGCACTCAGCAACTCAGGGAAGGCAAGGCAGCCAGAGATCAGAGAGCAGTGGATGAACTTGCTCCTTTGACCACTAGGGGGTGATGTGGGTCTTTCTGTCAAATACCTCTGGGGCGTAAAGAGCAGGCGCAGATCTTCCTTCACCTGAGAAACTGTTAGATACTTCAGATAGCTCAGGTGAGATACAGTAGGTACTGGCTGGAGAATGATTTGCAGGTAACCTGGGAAGCCAATAGGTCCTTGAAACAGCAGAATCTGATCTTACACTTTGTAAACACCACCCCACCCCACCGTAAAATTTACCATGTAGCTGTACCTGTAGTTACATAATGTATTCAAAATTGGTAAATAAGTAAATCAATGCCGCCACCCTTTCAGTTCTGCAATGTGCTGAACTTCCAGCCAGTAGGAGGAGAAATAAAGGGTGAGAGTACCCACAGGAATCTAAGGAAGCATTTCATCACTAATAGCAAAATGTAATGCATTTCCCGAATGTCACATAACTATGGGTCAGTTTTATTTCTATTTACTAGCAGTTAACTGTCAAAAGATGTATTTTAGCCCTGGCTGGTGTAGTTCAGTGGATTTAGCGCGGGCCTGCAAACCAAAGGATCTCAGTTTGATTCCCAGTCAGGGCGCATGCCTGGGTTGCAGGCCAGTTCCCAGCAGGGGACGCATGAGAGGCAACCATACATTGATATTTCTCTCCCTCTCTCCTCCCCTTCCCCTCTAAAGATAAATAAATAAAACCTTTTAAAAAAGATGTACTTTAAAGAGAGATACCATTTATAGATAGTAGCATAAAATATAAAACATAAAAGCAAAGAGCAAATCTACTAGAAGATGAGCAACACCTTAATGCAGAGAATTATTAAAATTTTAGAGGAACACACTTTAAAAATCTGAAATAAGTGGAGATGTGTACCATGAATATGAATAAGTAAGTCCACTAATAAAGGTATTCCAATTTCTGAATATCATCTATGTATTCAATGCAGCACTAACCAAAGTCACAAAAGAGATCTTTTTTAAAAATGAAATTTGACAAAAGTAATCTGAAAGTTAAGTGAAAAGAGGGGCAAGACTAGGAAAGGAAATCCTGAAGAAGTACCAAGAGAGGTGACTTGCCCTGCCAATCATTCAATTACTTTGTAATTCAGGAAAATGAACAGGCGTAAGTAAATAGACAAACAGAAGACAACAGTAACATTATAAACATGCCCACAGGGATGTCTGCCCATCATTACAGGGAACAGTGTAGCACACAGCAGGTTCTGCTGGGACAAGTGGTTATTCACAGAAAGAAAGAGGAATTACTCCTCTCCTCAGAGCAGAAGCAAAAATAAACTCTAAATGAGTTACATGCTTGAATGCAAAATTCTAAACGATCACTGTTTGGGTCAATAATATGGGAGTATGTCTTTATGAAATTGAGCAATAGGAGCATTTCTTAAAGAATTAAAAAGTGCATCCCTCCCCCAAATGATAAGCTCTACCAAATGAAGAAATTCAACAACAACAACAACAAACTATCCCAGAGAGAGAAGCACAAGCCCCAGACTGGGACAATAGGAACAGCATGTGTGACCAGTTGTGACACAGGTTTGTTATCCAGAAGTGATCAAGAACTGTTACCAATGAATAAAAGCTAATCAACCCAAAAGCAATCTGGGCAAAGGGCAGTTTGCAGAAAACACCAGCTGCCTATAAATATTAAAAATACATTTGGCCTCCTTAGTTCTCAGAAAGATGTAGACTAAAACTGTGATGAGAAGCAGTTTGAACCTTAACGGACTGGAAAACATTAAAAATATATTAAACACCAACTGAGTCTTAAATGCGGAGCATGTGAAAACATTCACAAACCGTTGACAGGACTAACTGTTTGGCTTGATTCATTTGGAAAGAATTCTTTTTTTTTAATTTTTAATTTATTGATTATGCCATTACAGTTGTTCTATTCCCCTCCTTCATTCCCCTCCACCCTGCACCCCCCCACCATTCCCCCCTTTAGTTTATTACCATGTGTCTCAAGTTCTTTAGATTCTGTATTTCCCATACTATTCTTGCCCTCCTCCCTATTTTCTACCTACCATCTATGCTACTTATTTCTTGTACCTTCTCCCTCCTCCTCCTCCCACTCCCCTGTTGCTAACCCTCCATGAGATCTTCATTTCTATGTTTCCGCTCCTGATCTAGCTGTCCTTTTAGTTTGCTTTTGTTTTAGATGTGCCTGTTAATAACTGTGAGTTTGCTGTCCTTTCACTGTTCATCTTTTTTATCTTCTTTTTCTTAGATAAGTCCCTTTAACATTTCATATAATAAGGGCTTGGTGATGATGAACTCCTTGAATTTGACCTTATCTGAGAAGCACTTTATTTGTCCTTTCATTCTAAGTGAAAACTTTGCTGGATAGAGTAATCTTGGTTGTACGTCTTTGGATTTCATGACTTGGAATACCTCTTTCCAGCCCCTTCTTGCCTGTAAAGACTCTTTTGAGAAATCAGTTGACAGTCTGATGGGAACTTCTTTGTAGGAACTGTCCCCTTATCTCTTGCTGCTTCTAGGATTCTCTCCTTCATTTTAATCTTGGCTAATGTAATGATGATGTGCCTTGGTGTGTTCCTTCTTGGGTCCAACTTCTTTGGGACTCTCTGAGCTTCCTGGATTTCCTGGAAGTCTATTCCCTTTGCCAGATTGGGGAAATTCTCCTTTATTATTTGTTCAAATAAGTTTTCCACCGGTGGCTGTTCCTTTCCCCCTTCTAGTACCCCTATAATTCGGATGTTGGAGCATTTAAAGATGTCCTAGAGGTTCCTAAGTCTCTTCTCATTTTTTTTAATTCTTCTTCATATTTTCCTGTTTGGTCATTTTTTTCCTTCCTTCTGGTTCACTCCCTTGATTTGAGTCCCAGTTTCCTTTTCATCACTACTGGTTTCCTGTGCAATTCCCTTCATTTTAATTAGTTTAACCTTCATATGTTCCTCTAATTTGTGACTAAAATCAACCAGTTCTGTGAGCCTCCTGATCACCAGTGTTTTGAACTGTGCATCTGAAAGTTTTGCTATTTCTTCATCACTTAGAGTTATGGGCTCTGAGGCTTTGAGATCTTCTTGAGCCATGTTTTTGTCTGTTCAAACCTGTTAAGTGTGAGGAGCGGAGCCTTAGAGGCAGGGCAGGGCCACTAGGGCGGGGTTGCTGGGTTGTGATGCTGTATGGGGGGGCAGGGTCAGAGCAAGGAAATGGTGGCCCTCTCTGCTGCCTCTCGTTGCTGGGGCCCTCTTGGTCCCATCTCTCTGCCCACTCCCTCATTGGTCTATCTGCCCAGGAATGTGCCACCACAGTCAACCCGCCACCCTTCACCGTCGCTGGATCCACTGGTCGCTCACTGGGTCGGACCTTTGCAACCCCACATCTGGGATCCACATGCCTGGGATCCACATGCCTAGGATCCACGCACCTGAGTCCGTCCCACCGAGTTTTCCGTGCAACCCCGCTCTGCCAGCTGCTGGCTTCGCCCCTCTTACCGGTCAGGCTGAAGCATTCGTTGTTATCAGACTTCCAAAAAGTTCAATTTTCTGTGTTCTGGCTGTGTTTTCTGTTGCTAATATTTTGTTGTCTCTAAATTTGGTGGTGTGAGAAAGCACAGCGTCTCCACTTATGCCTCCATCTTTGCGGAAGTCCTGGAAAGCATTCTGTCACATCAGGCAAAGGTGACAAGGTGACCCTAAGGCAGTCCTTACATTCCTGGGGATAGGAAGACCCTGCATTTAGGTATGCAGAGAAATGTACAAAACTGCAGTCCCATTTGTAGTAGCATAAACACCTAGAGAAAAAAAGTGTACACCAACTCAAGAGGGGGTGATAAATTCTAGTGAATGAATAGAATTGAATGCTGTACATCAGTAAAAATTATCTAAAATTATATGCACCATTTTAATTTCACACAGTGTTGAATGAAAAATGACCATGTCATAAAAAAAATTGAACAGAATGATTCCCCCTTAGACATATTTCAAAGACATGCCACATTAAATAACACATAATTTACAAGTTTTTACCTGAATGCTAAAGGCTATAATGAAAAACAAGTGAATTAAAATATAAACTTCCGAGTTATGGTTACCTGCACATGGCGATAAAAGGACAATGAAATCTTAAAAAATAACATAGAGGCTTCCAAATTCTCAGCAGTAATCTATTTTCTACATTGGTTCAGGGAAGAGTACTAATTTTGTTGTCTCCCTGGATGCATTGCGTATTTGTCATAAATATTGCTTTGCATATTCAACATTTAACTTTTTAATCCTCACCTGAGGATATGTGCATTGGTTTTAGAGAGAGAGGGGAAAGGAGAGAGAGAAAGAAATACTGATTGGCTGCCTCCTACATGCTCCCCAACCAGAGATCGAACCCACAACCTGGGCATGCGCCTTGACTGGGAATCAAACCCTCACCCTTTTGGTGTATAGGATGATGTTCCAACCAACTGAGCCACCCTATCAGGGCTCAGGATTTATTTTTTTAATGTAAGAAGGGGCTACATGGCTTTATATATACAGCAAAGGCTGTGATTGATAAACCCCGAGCCATATCATCCGTTGTCTGATGTGGAAGGGGGGAGGGGGGAGGCAAGTGGACAGGTTAAACAAGCAAAGAAACAAGTGATGTGTAAGTGGTTTTATAATAAAAATGGTGAAAGAGCAGAGGCAGGGAAAAAGAAGATAAAAGCAGCTTGAAATGCACACCAGTGAACCCACCCCAGCTCTCCTTGCCTCCCCCACTTCCTCTGAAATGTTTCAGCCTGGTGGACCCAGGGACTCTCTCCAAAGCGACCGAGTCACAAGGAGGTTGCTGACGAGGGGTGGCCACCTGCCACTGTTGTTTTCCTGAGCCAACCATGTTTCTAAAACTTCTTGGCTGTGTGGCCCTCTGTGTCTGGGGAGCAGGTGGGTTCCTGCTGTGACCTCACAGACTCGGGTGCAGGGGTTTCTCCTGGGCCTGCAATGCTGGGCTGCCTCCCAGGCTTTTTCTCCTCTTTCTGTCTCTTCCTCCACAGGTTCTGCGGACGACGAGGTCACCCAGAGTCCCAGACATCTGGTCAAAGGAAAAGGACAGAAAGCGAGGATGGAGTGCATCCCCAGAAAAGGACATAGCTATGTTTATTGGTATCATCGGAAGCTGGAAGGAGAGCTTGCATCTTTGGTTTACTTACAGAATGAACAAATCATTCAGAAAGCAGAAGCGGTCAAGGAGCAGTTTTCATTTCAATGTCCCAAAAACTCACCCTGCAGCCTGGAAATCCAGCCTGCGGGGCCAGGGGACTCAGCTCAGTTTTTCTGTGCCAGCAGCCAATACACAGTGCTTCAATTCCAGCTCCTCTTAGTGCACAAACTCGCCATGCACTGCGCTCAGGAAACAAGTGGTACATACAGTAGGTGGTAGGAGTGACCAGGAACCCAACTTGAGAGAGCAGATGCCAGGAGGAAAAACTCCTTCGTGGCAACTCTAGGTGATCAGGAAGAGATTCACACAGTGGAGGGGACAGAACCCCGGGAAGGAGAAGGGCTCTGTAAGGGCGGCTCGGATTCCCCAGTTTCCAGGATGTCCGGCAAGGGAAAGACCCAAGAAACTTTTTTTTTCTTTCATGAGTATGATGGATTTCTAACAACCTTTATAAAAGTAGACAATTCTGTGGTCTTCACCTGGCAAAGCTGTGCCTTCAGAAATAAGGAAAATGGCAGGTCAGTGGTCTCTTGTTTGGACCCTGCTTACCTGCCCAGCACATTCCATGGAACCAAATCTAGAGCTGCCTTAAGGGATTCATGAGCCCTGGCTGGTGTGGCTCAGTGGATTGAGCACCAACCTGCAAACCAAAGGCTTGCTGGTTCGATCACCAGTCAGGCACATGCCTGGGTTGTGGGCCAGGTCTCCAGTAGGGGGTATGGGAGAGGCATCCCTACACTGATGTTTCTCTTCCTTTCTTTCTCCCCCCTTCCCCTCTCTCTAAAAATAAATGAATTTTTTTTTTAAAAAAAAAGGATTCATGATGTTCTCAGCTGGTCAGCCGAGAACAAACTCAGCCGCTCCCTCCCTCAGAATGCTACAATCATGCATCTTTATTCATTTATTCATTTCACTCATTCATTCATTTTTTTCATGCAACTTTTAACACCAACATAACATACACGCAATAAAGAGTGCTCACTTCACATATATATTTCAATATATTTTGACAAACTTTTACAACCATGCACAATTTACAATAGCCAAGAGTTGGAAGCAACCTAGGTGCCCATCAGTAAATGAATGGATCAAAAAATTGTGGTACATATACACAATGGAATTCTATGCAGCAGAGAGAAAGAAGGAGCTATTACCTTTTGCAACAACATGGATGGAACTGGAAAGCATTATGCTGAGTGAAATAGGCCAGGTGCTGAAAGACAAATACCATATGATCTCACCTTTAACAGGAAGCTAAACAACAAAACAAACAAGCAAGCAGAATAAAAACAAAGACACTGAAATAGAAAACAAGGGGACAGGGACCAGAGGGGAGAGGGAAGGGAATTTAAGGGGGAAAAAGGGGAGGGATTTGGAGGAACAAATAGGAAGGACACAGAGACGAGAACTAAGGGGGGTGGAAATGGGAGGGAGGTGGGGAGCAAGGGGCGGAGGAGGCTGAGATGGGAGAAATAGACAAAAAACTGTACTTGAAAAATAACTAAATAAAATTAAATAAAAAATAAAAACAAACAAAAAAAGAAATTAAAAAAAACACTTTTACAACCATATAACTAGCATGGCAATCAAGATAGAGAATATGTCCCTCTCTCCAGAAAGTTCAGTACTTGTGACAGAGTCAGTAATAGGGTCGGAGATCTTTGCATCCATTACAGTTCATACGAAAGTCATAGGTACCTTCCGGTCACGGTACATAAAGGAAATATCATTCACTCTCATCGCTACTTTGAAATCATGGCAGTTTTCAGACTCACCAGGATATATTTTATTTAATGAATTTCAATGACAAACATATTAATATACCATAAATTTCTTTTAAAATATTTTAGAAGAAAATATTCATCACTCACTGAATAACAGCATTTCACAACACTAACTGGTTTTCCTTGTAATATGATGTATCCCACTTCATGGATTTAAAATGTTATTCTGAGAAGGGACTCTCAGGATTTACCAGGTTGCCAGAGGGGTTCACAGTCCCAACAAAGTTCTAAGCCCCTGGAGGAGGCATGAGGCCCTCAGTTTTGCAGCTGGACTGAAAACCTGAAGCCTTGACCAGTGGGAGCACCTTGTCAGAACACATTTTTCTGAGTTCCACCCACACTGCTGTACCTGCTACTGATCCTCAGTCCAAATCGTTATGTCATTTCCTCTCTCTCTCTCTCTATCCTTTCTTCCAGAGGGGACAGCAACAGTTCAACAGTTTCTAAGCCAGCAGATTCCAACCACAGGTTTCATCATGAAAATGTCTTTCGTCACAGATAATCTCAGACCTAAAAACAAATGATTTATCTGCCACAGTAGTGAATTCACACTCATACACCTTGATGCTGGGCAATCCAATGCTGGGTAATCCAATCCGATGCTGGGTAATCAGTAAATGCCTAATTCCCTTGACATAGTTTTAACTTCCTCAATCCTGTGCACTAGATTGCAAGGCCCAGAAAAACACAATTGCAAACATGAATCTGGTGGTTATTCTGTGCTAAGAACTGTTCTAAATTTCTTATTTATATGAAGTTCACAACATTAATGTATTTTTTTGAAGCAGATACTCATTATACCCATTTCACAGACAGCAAAATCGAGGCAAATGGAGATGAAGAGACTTTCTCAAGGTGACATGGGTAATAACTGGCAGCACCAGGACTCAAACCCAAGCAGTTCCCCAAATCCCTGCTCCAATCCACCTTCACCAGGGGGCGGTGGGCTTAGGACCCTTTGCTGTTGCTGAAATTACTGGAGCAGCCTCTGCTCCATCTCTACTGTATCAATTCTAATAAACACAGAGCTTGGAAAGACTTGGCCTTGTTCTATAACAACAGAACATCTGAACTTCCTGTGTCTGGAGCTTCCCTACTTAACAGCATTGGTGGGAGACAGCAGGTGATAGACCAACAATCAACTCTGATGGTTGTAGACATTTCCTAGTTCTCATCACAGCTCGTGCGGAAGCACCTGGCATTCTGAGTGTGACTCTGACCAGGAGGTGGGGGATTCGGTCTTCTCACCATGTGGGCACTTGTCCACTTAGAATGGACGTCAGGAACTCTGTAGACGGAAAGGAAGCCACTTGATCTCTCTGAACCTTCATCTCTCCATCTGCACCATCAGCTGCAGCAATGACAGATCCTGCATCTGGAGCCAGGGGGAGCCCTAGAGCCCACCCAGCCTCTCCTCTGTGCCTCTGTCCTAGTCTGTGTCTGAGCTTCAAAAAGCTCTGAGCCATCTGTGCCATGGGCAGCTGGACCCTGTGCTCCGTGGCCCTTTGTCTCCTGGGAGCAGGTGAGTCCAACACCTAGTCAGTAATTTCTGTGAGGGGGTGCAGACCCTCTCCAGCACCTCCTTTTTACAGCGGCGCCAGGCTCACCTCCAGACATTGTCCCCAGCCTTTATACACTTACCCCACAGGACCCATGGGTGCTGATATCTACATGCCCCCATTCTGCCTCTCTGGGGCTGGCCCAGACGTGACCCTGGAGTGTAAACAGAACCTGAGGTACAATGCCATGCACTGGTACCGGCAGGACCCAGCACAAAGTGTGAGGCTGATTTATTACTCAACTATGGAAAAAGATGTGCAGAAAGGAGACATAAGTGAAGGCTACAGCATCTCTCGAGAGCAGCAGGGGCTGTTTCCCCTCACTGTGCGCTTGGCCCACACCAACCAGACAGGCCTGTACCTGTGCTCTGGTGCTGCACCACAGTGGGGCGTGGCCACCACCCACCTGCGTGCAAACCACAGGCAGCCTGCAGCCCCACTAAGCCCCTATGTTACCTTTTCAAGTATGTCCCTCTGCTAGGTATCCTTCCTGGAACTCTCTGCATTCTTATGTATCAAAACATAAATTAGAAGTAAAGAAAGATTGACAGCAGAGTCAGAGTGCAGGGGATGAGGTCTGGAAAAAAGAAACAAGTGATTTCAAAGACTCTGGCCATATGTTATTTTCTACATGAGGTTATTTGTTCAAGTGCTCACCGTACTGGTATGCTATCAAGTGCCTGTGTACATATTCAATACTAATATTTTAATGGGGGAGAAAACAGCCTCATTGAACAAACGGGAGGGGTAGTGAGAAGTTCATGGTAAGATACTCATCAAGATGTTGATATTACTTATTTGGAATGGGAAGGGGAGGAGGAAGAAGAAAGTAAGCAAAAACAGGTCACAAATAAACAAGTGCACTATTTGAAATAAAGGATGATTGAGAGAAAAATCAGCATGGAAAAGAGAAGCTATTTAAAACAAACACTAATAAGTAAACAAGGTATAATACACCTGAAATATCAAGAAGGTGAGCTATTCCATAAAGGAGTGGCTAGTTTCCAAATCACACAAGCAATAACAGCAGGGATCTGCATTATATGAAAAGATAATTAGATAATTCATCATCAAAAGCAGTGCCCAGTTCTGAGTTAGAGGCTGATGTTCACATCGGTGATAGAAAACATTTTTCAGAAACTGCTAATAGTATATTTTGTATCTGTTTACCTATCTATCTATCTAGAGAAGGAAAGATCTGGAAAGAATATCACTGGGGTGTTTACAATGATCATCTTTGCCAGTGATGTATGGTGTTTGATTTTATCTTTATTGTCTAAGTTTCTAAAATTTATATCTATTGTTTCTGTTGGTAAATACACACACACACACACACACACACACACACACACACACACACACACATATACAGAGAAAATGTTTTAAATAAAAAGTTTTTAAATGAATAAAATGCCCTGGCTGGTGTAGCTCAGTGGGTTGAGTACAGGCCTGAGAACTAAAGGATGTTGGTTCAATTCCCAGTCAGGGCACATGCCTGGGTTGCAGGCCAGTTCCCAGCAGGGGATGCATGAGAGGCAACCAGACATTGATATTTCTCTCCCTCTCTCCTCCCCTTCCCCTCTAAAGATTAATAAATAAAATATTAAAAATAAATAAATAAAATTTAAAAATAAATGAATAAAGTATAATGAATAAAATATAAACTAGTCATATTTGCTGAGCTGGAATAAAAGCCTTCCTTCTGATACCAGGAGGCGGTTTCGCCCAGCACCACAAGGCAGTGACGTGACAGCTATGAGTCTGCAAAGTGCTCCCGTCACAGGAAGCTTGCAGATGGGCATAAAAAGCCTCCTTCTTTTGCCACTTTAGTGCCACCATGGGCTGCAGGCTGCTCTGCTGTGTAGCCCTTTGTCTCCTGCGAGCAGGTGAGTCTTCACCCCAGAAGAAAAATCCTGTTCTGGGTTGGCCAACCCCCTTGCCAGGGTCCCTCCTGAGCTTCCTGAGCTCATTTTTTCCTCTGTTACAGGCTCCAGTGATGCCCAGGTCATTCAGACTCCAGGACATCTGGTCAAAGGCAAAGGACAGAAAGCAAGGATGGACTGCACCCCCCAAAAAGGACACCCCGTTGTTTACTGGTATCAACAGATCCCGAAAAAAGAGTTTAAGTTTTTGATCTCCTTTCAGAACGAAGATATTCTTAATCAAATCGAGTTGTTCAAAGAGCGATTCTCAGCGAATTGCCCCAAAACCTCACCGTGCAGCCTGGAAATCCAGTCCTCTGAAACGGGCGACTCAGCTCTGTATTTCTGTGCCAGCAGCCAGTCCACAGTGCTGCAATGTCAGCTCCTTGCAGTGCACAAACACAACCTGGGCACAGCTCAGGGAGCAGCTGGCACGTTGGGCTGTAACAGAAGCCAACTGGAGTCAGCTTGAGCCACGGTGGAATTTCACACCAGGCTAATGTGTGCGGAGCAGCAGTCAAGGAATGGTGAACAGACCACTCTGGGAAAAAGCAAAACAAAAATAAAGACAGTTGGGCCAGGGTCTGGAATGGCTGTCCTTCCAGCTCTCATTTCTTTCTCTTATTCTGTCTGCTACCTCTTTTCTTTCCCTGTCATCTGTCTTTTTCCTTCCAGTCTTCCTGACAATGATAAGATGGCCACTAAAAGTCACAAATTCAGCGGTCACCATCCCATCACACTGATCAAGAGCAGCCCAGTTCTTTCCAAACCTGGGTTTAAAATCCCAGGGTCAACAGCAGGCTGGTCATGACCCAGCTGTGCAGAGTACACACCTCTTGTCTCGTATGTGAGCATTTAAAGTCACGTGAATCTGACTTTATTGTGTGTGGAATTTTCTCTTGGATTTTCCACTCAGCTCCACGTGAGGGAAACACTTCATTATTTTTCTGTATGAACATCTAGTTTGTTTCTCCTAAATGACGCACAGTGTCCATTCACCCTCCCCTAGAGACAACACCCAATTGTCCTCCAGTTTCTGGCCAGCATTGAAAATGCTTGTACAGATAAGCTTTATGTACCCAGGATTGCAGGATTACACGCCCAGAATCGGGGTTGCTGAGGCGTTGAGATGCTGTACATGTGCTACTTTTATGAATCCATATTACCACTAGAGGGCTCTTCAGAATTGCTGTGAGACTCAATACCACAGAAAAGTGGGTGAGACACCCTCTGTGTACGGCATTGCCCAGTTTTCTATTGTTGCCAGTTCTAGCCATATAAAAAGGTTCTGATCTTTCTCTTTTGCCCCCACCTTCTCCCAGAACACATCATTGTAAATCTTTACCATCAAGATGCAGATGACAATTTTAAAAAATAGATAAAAATCAAGAATGAGAGAGAGAAAGAAAACAATTATTTTGTATTTCTGCACTACTCACTGGGGACTTTTGAATTCTGACCAGCCCGAGTGGACAGACCTCATTGAATGCCTTGGGCATGCCCTCAGGAAAGGAGCTCCCCCAGAGTTCTGAGTCGGGCACCCCAGAACTGCCCTAATGGGGCCTCCAAGGGAATCCAGATGATCTGCCAAGAAATTAACTGCCTTTTAAGGACAAATATTTTGGCACTCTCTAAATAAAGTCAAGAAAAATAAAAGCCAAACTAGACTTTCAACATCATAGTAGCATCCATAATTCCAATCATATAATGAAAAGGTATTAGACATGGGAAGAAATGGAAAAATATGACCTATAGGTAGGGAAAAATTGACAATAAAATCCATCCCAGAAATAATACAGATGTCAAAAATTTCAAACAAGACTTTTAAGTAGCTATTATAAAAATATGTTCAAGGATTTAGAGGAGAATATGGTTGTAATTTGATCAACTCGTAAAAGCAATTAATCCATAGCAATTAAGAAAAAGGGTAAAAGACATACTAGTGATAAAAATGGATATCTCTATAGGTACAACAGACATTAAAATGATGTCAGAATATCAAAAATAAGTAGTGCCAATAAATGAAATAGAATTACTTGAAAAACACAACCTACCAACTCATTAATGGTAACATTAGAAATGTAAACATTCTCTGCAAAGGAAATTGAATTATTAATCAAAAATACCCCCTCAGAGAAAACTACAAACCCAGATTCCTTTCCTGCTGGATTTTTGTCAAATATTTAAGGAAAAAAAGCCAATTTTACCTAAACATTTCATTAGACCATAAAGATAAGGGAATACTTCCCAGCTCATGATGTGAAGCCAGCAAAATCTTGATGGCAACATCTGACAAAAATATTACAGAGAAATATCCTATGTGATCATAGATGAAAAAACCCTTCCCAATACATGAGCACACCAAATTCAAACATGTGTATACATATATAGTGATAATACATCATAACCAGTAGCTTTATTCCAGGACAAACAATGGGTTCACTTTCAAAAATCAATGTATTTCATCATTTTAGCAGAATGATGAAGAATAATTATTCAACCTTTTCAACAGATGCTGAGAAAACTTTTGACAAAATTCAGTACACATCTAATATCCACACTCTCAGCAAACTGCTAATAGAAAAGCAGTTTGTCAATCTGATGGAGGGGAGCAATGAAAAATGTACAACTGATATCCTATTTAATGGTGAGTATTGAACACTTTCCTCCTATAATTGGGAATAAAGCATGATATTTTCTCTCGCATTACAATGCTTTCTTCAGTATTATATTGGAGGTCTTAACCAGTGTAGTAGGCCAAAAACATGACATAAAAGTCCCAAATATTGTAAAGGAAGAAACAAAATGATCATTATTCTTAGATTACATGCTTGTTTATATGGAAAACCTTAAGGAATCAATGAACCACAAGTAGAAAAAATGAATGAATTTAGCAAGATCACAGGACACAAGGTCAATAGAAGAAAAATCAAGTTTTTTTGGACTAGCTGCAAACAATCAAAATATTAACTTTCGGGAAAAAAATATCATATACAATGGTATCAATAAGAGGAATAAATTTAGCAAGAGATGTTTAACGTGAATCTACAAACCACGCAAAGGAAATAAAAGAAATTAATATGGAAAGATATATCATGTTTATGGGTTGAAAATTTTAATGCATTAAGATAGCAATTTTCTCAACAAATGATGTTGGAACAACTGGATAATCCCGTGGAAAGAACTAAACACTCCTGGTTTGTGATACCTTGAATAAAAATCAGTATAAGATGACTCTTAGGGCTAAGTGTAAAAGCAAAAAGTACAAATCCTGTAAGGGAAAATACAGGGAAACATCTTTGTGAATTGAAGGTGGGTGAACATTTCTTATGACATAGAAAGCCAACCAGTAGTAAAAAGTCACTTCGCATTTGGCACACTTGGTGCCAGAGGGTATTTGTTTCACAGACCAATAATTCACAAATGAGAGGAGGAAGTGGGCCCATAAACCAGGCTGACAGCCACACAAGTCATATTCTCCCCCGTAGTGAGAGATTTTTTTCATGTTTTATTGATTATGCCATTACAGTTGTCCCATTTCTCCCCCTTCATTCCCCTCCACCCTGTACACTCTCTCCTACCCACATTCCCCCCTTTAGTTCATGTCCATGCGTCACAAGTTCTTTAGATTCTATATTTCCCATACTGTTCTTGCCCTCCCCCTGTCTATTTTCTACCTACCATCTATGCTACTTATTCCCTGTACCTCTTCCCCCCTTCTCTCCCTCCCCCTCTCCTGTTGCTAACCCTCCATGTGATCTCCATTTCTGTGGTTCTGTTCCTGTTCTAGTTGTTTGCTTAGTTTGCTTTTGTTTTAGGTATGGTTGTTAATAATTGTGAGTTTGCTGTCATTTTATTATACATGTTTTTATCTTCTTTTTCTTAGATAAGTCCCTTTAACATTTCATAAAATAAGGGCTTGGTGATGATGAACTCTTTTAACTTGACCTTATCTGAGAAGCACTTTATCTGCCCTCCCACTCTAAATGAAGGCTTTGCTGGATAGAGCAATCTTGGATGTAGGTGAGAGCTTTTGACCCACGCACCGAGGGCCCTCCCCGTTCAGTTCCATCACCATCCAGCTTTGTAGTCTCCTCCATCCATTTCTCTGATAATAGTCTTGCTCGCCTGCTCTGGCCTAGATCTGTTCCCAGAGCGAATTCTGCTTCTCCTCTCCTTGCCCTGCATCTACAAACTTCTGTAGGAATCCACTAGACCTGAGTCTTTGTTCTCTCATCCAATGTGACCCCCAAGTGTAGCAATAGTTCAGCTCCCATATCTCTTTTCCACTTAAATCACTGTCTCCAGCAGGGGGCAGCAAAACAGCGTGTTGAGTCTAACAATTGCAAATTAGGGCACTATTTTTCCTGCTAAGGACAAACCCAAAATGATAATATTCATTATAATTATCCTGTGTGTATTAACTGAGACCCTAAATAAGCAAGTTATGGGAATAAGTCCACATTCCTCTTGGCATTACTAATGGCTAACTCTACCCAGAAAGAGATTAAAAGGGAGAGAACATTGATTTATGTCATAAAGAATGTATACAGCAGGTGTAAAACATGCCAGGGTACTCCTAAGTAAAGCCACAGCTATGTGAAATAACAAAAAAAAGGTAGAAAAATAGATGGAGAAGAAACAAGAGAGGCCAGAGTTGGTACTTATCAAAGGTGGGGCAGAAGGGTTATTATATTAATATTCCTAATTTGCATGTATTAGAAACTTTTACAGTCAAAAGGAAAATATAAAAAGAAAACTTTCCTATCATGAGCATTGGTTAATTACATAGACAGGGTTTCACACCATTGTTGTAGCTGTGGTATGTTTTATAGCTGTTGTGTTGAAATATTGAACATTTTCCTTCTAGTATCAGGAACAATGTTATGCTAAAATTAACTCTCTATTCAACTATCTTCAGTTAACTCAAAAATATGAGTGAAGGTGATAAGTATTTCTTGGAAATACATACACAGATTAAGTAAATACCTTTATGCAAGGAGTCGATATTTTTAGTAATAGTCTTCATGCATAAAATGTTGATCAGATAGGCAGCAGCCATTAGAGAACAGTGTGGCAATTGGGAACACAGTTAGCAGTATTGCCTTTCTAAGAAAGAAAGGTAAGGAAAAGATAGGAAGGAAGGAAGGAAGGAAGGAAGGAAGGAAGGAAGGAAGGAAGGAAGGAAGGAAGGAAGGAAGGAAGGAAGGAAGGAAGGAAGGGAAAAAAGGAAGGAAAGGAAAGGAAAGGAAAGGAAAGGAAAGGAAAGGAAAGGAAAGGAAAGGAAAGGAAAGGAAAGGAAAGGAAAGGAAAGGAAAGGAAAGGAAAGGAAAGGAAAGGAAAGACAGATCAGGCCCTGGCTGGTGTTGCTCAGTGGATTGAGCACCTACCTGAGAACCAAAGGGTCACCAGTTCGATTCCCAGTCAGGGCATATGCCTGGGTGGTTGGCCAGGTCCCCAAGAGTGAGTACGTAAGAGACAACCACACACTGATGTTTCTCTCCCTTTCTTTCTCCCTCCATGCCCCTCTCTAAAAATAAATAAATAACATCTACTTAAAAAAGAGAAAGAAGAAAAAAGAGATCAAGAAAACCCTTCAAGCTTTACAGTAACTATATTCCAAATTGCATTGGTCACCCTGATAGGAGCTAGAAAAAAAATTAACAAATGCAGAAAGAAGAGAAATATTAGTGTTGCAACCCTCCAATGAGACCAGATTCCCTTTATTTGAAGAGACCCTGAATTGTAGTGACAGCCTCTCCATCTGGGAGAATGATGCTTCCCCAGGCAATCAACACAGTCAGCCCTGAAACAAGAGGGAAAGGCTGGCCTCTAGGAAGAGACTGCAAGGAGACCCAGGAGGGGAAGAGAAGGATTACGAGCCTCAGCCTTCACTGACACAGGACAGAGGGTAAGTAAACCCGAGTGCCACCTGCCTGAGCAATAAAGGAGGAAGAAGGTTGGACCTTTGAGGGGGAACAGGAGGCGTGCCTGTACCTTCCTCTCAGGCCTAGGAAGTCCTGAGGGCCATGACATCACTCACTGAAGCCTTGCAATGTGCTACGTCCCTGCCCTTATCCCCCAAAACTCAGAGGTGGAAACACCTCCGCCCTGCCTCTTCCTGCCATGGGCTCCCTGCTCCTCTGCTGTGTGGCCTTTAGTCTCCTGGGAACAGGTGAGTTTGGGAAACAGATGGGCACCCCTGCCTTCAATCTCATGGGTCCTGGCTGGTGCTTCCCCCTTGAGGCTGCAGTGAAAGGACCCTTCCTTGGCTCTGTCTCCAGTTCCTGTGTGGATTTCCTCCAGGATTCATGGATGCTGGTGTTACCCAGTCCCCAAGGAATAAGATTGCCAAGACAGGAAACAGCATCATTCTGGAATGTTCTCAGAATAAGGGCCATGACTACATGTACTGGTACCGACAAGACCCAGGAATGGGGCTACGGCTGATCTACTACTCCTTTGATGTCAAAGACATTAACAAAGGAGACATCCCTGATGGGTACAGTGTCTCCAGAACTGAGAAAGCCAAGTTCTCCCTTTCTGTGAAGACTGCCAGCCCCAGCCAGACAGCTGTTTACTTCTGTGCCAGCAGTTACTCACACAGCAGTTCTTGGCCACCTGCTCTCTACACAGAAAGACAGGCACATGGGTGAGTCACTTGCTCAGAAGGCACACAAGGCTTCCTGCATGTGGGATGTGGGTCCTGAGAGCTCTGAGTAGTTGATGCTGAGTGAGCCTCAGTCTGAGCCATGGGCCACCTTGGGTCAGTGTCTCAGCAACATGATCTCTCTCACTCCACAGGCTGGACTGAACCTCTCTCTGGTGCCCCCTGACCCTCTTCATCTCTCCTTTCATTTTTAGACCTTGATTTTTTTCAATTACAGTTTACATTTGGTATTATTTTGTATCAGATGCAGGTGCACAGCACCGAGGTTAGAAAACCATACACTTCACAGTGTGGCCCTCCCAGTATTCCCACTACCCACCTAGGCCCACACATAGTTTTGACCTCATGACTGATTCTCTTCCCTGTGCTGTGCTTTCTCTCCTCATGTCTCTTCTCCAACTACTGACTTAGACTCTTAATCTCTTCACCCTTTTATCCAGTCCCCCAAGTGCCCTCCCCTCTGACAACCACCAGTCTGTTCTCCGTATTGATATGTCTGTTTCTATTTTGTTTGTTCATTTATTTTCTTCATTGGCTTCTACATAAGAGTGAAATCATATGGTGCTTGTCTTTTTCTGCATGACTCATTTCATTAATATTCTCTGGGACCATCCATGCTGTTATATACATTCTATTTCATGCACAAGTAAATATATAGTAAGGGTCATGAACATCTATACTGATATCAAATATATATATATATATATATATATATATATATATATATATATATATACACACACACACCACACTTTTTATTTCTATTCATTATGCACAGGCACTTGGGTCTTATCCACAGCTTGGCTGTTGTAAATACTGCTGCAATGAACATAGGGGTGCATATATTCTTTTGAATAGGTGTTTGGGGTTTCTTTGGATATATTCCCAGATTGGAATCTTTTAACCAAAATATTTGTCATCAATAAATCAATAAAGAATAAATGTTTGCCAGCATGTGGGGAAGAGGGAACCCTCAAACACTGTTGGTGGGAATCACACTGGAGTGGCCAATATGGAAAGCAGTATGGAGGGTCCTCAAAAGACTAAAAATGGAACTGCCTATGACTCTTTATCTCTTCCAGTGGGTCTAGCCCAGTAGTGTTCTTCTAGAAGAATGACCCTGAGCATTTTGCAACAACATCATGATTTTCAATCAGAGCATTTCTCACTATCTCAAATGCAGTGTGGTTTTTAGTGGTGCTTTTGCCTCTGTCTCCACACACTGTGCAATATTCCCCACTCTCTTCTGTTCCTGCCACAAGCCCCTTTATCCTGCCAGCCCTTTGTCTGTCCCAGTTCCTCCAAGCTCAACCCCTGCATAGGCCTGTAGCTGGTTGCACTTATTCTAACAAGACATTGACTCCCTTGTTCTCTGAAATTTCATTCTAAGTCTATTTAATTACCATTAAAACTGACTCAGAAGCTGAAGTCCAAGTACTAGACACTATGGTCTATAAAAGCTATCATTCATCTACTGGGTCACACTTCAATCTCTGCTGAGATTCATCAGAACCAGCAGGAGCAGACAGACTGGTCTTATTATCTGGATGGACTGAGTTGCAAGAAAGTTTGCCAGCTCTCCAATGTGGAGCCAAAGCAAGGAGCTGGGAGCTTCTGCTTTCCCTCAAGGCATTGGGGTGAACCCTTGGCTTCCCTGCAGGGGGCTCTCTGGGAGCCAGTGAGTTATATTCTTTCCAAGACTCTATATTCTTTAATTTCAGAGTGATGTCCCTCCAATTTCCTATTCCAGAAGAGTACCATGCCGGACTTAGCCAGGGAAAGACAGAAGTAAAGAAGGGAAGGAGGGACAGAAGGAAAATAAACTCAATATGACTTCAAGTAGCTCCTCAGGGATTTCTTCCAAATGACATGCTCTCTGAGTTCTGGTCCACATTTGTTTAATTCCCCCAAGATACCACCCTGCCTTAAATTGACTCTAAAAGGAAGACAATGCATTTGTTTAAGCAGAGTTATATCAGAAGACTAAGAGGACTGCAGAATGAGAGAGGGTGTTTCATTGGCTTAAAACTATGTTGAGGCATATGTACCAATTGCCTTTGATAATTCCTGTATTGGTTTTAGGCACACAGCAGAGTGTACAACATTGAGGCATACAACAATCCTGCATTGTTGACATGGAGCAGTTCTCAGCAGCTGATCCAGAGTCTCCACTGGCTCTACCTGAAAGCTGGGCCACATGGCAGTTATTCCAGTGCCCTGAGATATATGGGCTTTTATCAACTTGTCACTCAAATCCCAACTTCTTACACTTAGAACAACCACAGCCTCTCTCCTTCTTGTCTCTTTAAATTCATCAGAAAAATCTTCCCAAATCTCTTCAGTGTCTATTCACCCCTTTTGCATTTTTTCCAGCAGGGGTCAGTATCATCTTATTTACTTATTTTTCTTCCTCAACACTTTCTATGACCTTAAGCCCAGCTTTCATTAATGACTTCAATGATCACCTTTCCCTTAAAGGAGCCCCTGGTGGGACAAAGCTGTTTCAGGATTCGGCAGGTCATAATGCTATATTCCTTTAGGACACATGAGAAAGCAAGGGTGAGCAAGGGCTTAGGGGAGCCATGTATAAAATACATATCCTCAGAAAACTAAAAATGAACCTGCCTTTGACCCAGCAACTCCACTGCTGGAATTATACCCTAATAGTCCTGAAATACTAATCCAAAAGAACCTATGCACCCCAACATTCATAGCAGCACAATTTACAATAGCCAAGTGCTGGAAGAAACATAAGTGCCCATCAGTAAATGAGTGGATCAAAAAAACTATGGTGCATTTACACAATGGAATAGTGCACAGCACAGAGAAAGAAGGAGCTCCTACTCTTTAAAACAGCATGGGTGAAACTGGACAGCATTATGCTAAGTGAAATAAGCCAGGCAGTGAGGGACCAATACCATACGATCTCACCTTTAAATGGAACGTAATCAACAAAAGAAAAAAGCAAACAAAGCCCTGGCTGGTGTAGCTCAGTGGATTGAGTGTGGGCATGGGAACCAAAGAATGGCCGTTCCATTCCCAGTCAGGGCACATGCCTGCATTGCCGGCCAGTTCCCAGCAGGGGACTCACGAGAGGCAAACATACATTGATATTTTGCTACCTCTCTCCTTCCTTTCCCCTCTAAAGATAAATAAAATCTTTTTAAAAAAAGAAAGAAAAAAGCAAACAAAATATGACCAGAGACATTGAAATTAAGAACAATCTAACAATAGTCAGAGGGGAGGGAGGAGGGGTCACTTGGGGGAACGGTTTCCAGGAATTCGTATAAGGGACATGTGGACAAAATCAAGGGAGAGGGTGGAAGCAAGGGAGGGAGGTGGGATAGACTGGGGTCGGAGGGAGTGGTGTAGGGAAAATGCAGATAACAGCAATTGAACAATAACAAAGTAATTAAACAATAATAAAATAAAATATGTAAAGATTGAAGAGGTGATCCCCAGGTAGTTCAGCTATAAGAGTCCAAATCCAAAACCCCAGATCAGCAGGATGTGAGCAAGGGTTTTATTGAATGTCAAGTGCGGGTCCTGGTGAAATAGGGCAAAGAGAACTGTGACGGGGAAAGGGACTCCCGGGATTCATCTTTGAGACTCTGAATCAAAGTCAAAGACTGATGTTGAGACAAAATGAGGAAAAGAGAAGAAAGAGGATAGCACTTGGTTTGGATGCTCTTTTCTCAGCAGCATCTCTGCATCTCAGCCTTCACAATGGCCCCTGGAACATCACTTCCTTTTACAACTCCCCTAATATGGACAAAGCCTGCTAGTACAGCCTCTCCAAGCTCTGCAGTCCTCACCTTCATAGCTGGTACAACAGTTGCAACTTAATGTTTTGTAAGAGAGTAGAGACTTGAGTTAAGATCAGTGAACAAAGTCTCAGCCTTTGGATGTGACTTTGTATGTGAGGAGTAAGCAAAAATATGAGTCCTTGCCCTGCCTGGTGTGGCTCTGGAATGAGCACCAGCTTGTGTAGCAAAGGGTCCCTGGTTCCATTACCAGTCAGGGCACAGGCCTGGGTGGTGGGCCAGGTCCCTGGTAGTGGCCACCCAAGAAGAAATCACAAATTGATGTTTCTCTCTCTTTCTTCAACCATTCCCCTTTCCAAAAATAAATGAATAAAACCTTTTTAAAAAAGAAAGAAAGAAAAATAGAAAAACCTTTCAATCTTTATGGTGACTATATTCAAATTGTATAAACTACTATAATCTGAGTTAGAACAATATAAACAAATGAAAAAAGAAGAGAAATATTAGAGTCACAATTTTCCAGTGAGACCAGATTCTTTCTTTTTCATCAGTTTGTGAATTGTCCTGTAAGCCTATTCACCTGGGAGGATGATGCTTCCTGGAGAGGCTGCTCTCAGACAGAGAGAAGGCAAGAAAGCCACAGGAAGGGAAAAGCAGAGAGTAAGAGTTTCAGCCTTCACTGACACAGGACAGAGGGTAAGTAAACCTGAGTGCCACCTGCCTGAGCAATTAAGGAGGAAGAAGTTTGGACCTTTGAGGGGGAACAGGAGGCGTGCCTGTACCTTCCTCTCAGGCCTAGGAAGTCCTGAGGGCCATGACATCACTCACTGAATCCTTGCAATGTGCTACGTCCCTGCCCTTATCCCCCAAAACTCAGAGGTGGAAACACCTCCGCCCTGCCTCTTCCTGCCATGGGCTCCCTGCTCCTCTGCTGTGTGGCCTTTTGTCTCCTGGGAACAGGTGAGTTTGGGAAACAGATGGGCAACCCCTGCCTTCTGTCTCCTGGGTCCTGGCTGGTGCTTCCCCCTTGAGGCTGCAGTGAAAGGACCCTTCCTTGGCTCTGTCTCCAGTTCCTGTGTGGATTTCCTCCAGGATTCATGGATGCTGGTGTTACCCAGTCCCCAAGGAATAAGATTGCCAAGACAGGAAACAGCATCATTCTGGAATGTTCTCAGAATAAGGGCCATGACTACATGTACTGGTACCGACAAGACCCAGGAATGGGGCTACGGCTGATCTACTATTCCCTCAATGTGAAAGACATTAACAAAGGAGACATCCCTGATGGGTACAGTGTCTCCAGAACTGAGAAAGCCAAGTTCTCCCTCTCTGTGAAGACTGCCAGCCCCAACCAGACAGCTGTTTACTTCTGTGCCAGCAGTTACTCACACAGCAGTTCTTGGCCACCTGCTCTCTACACAGAAAGACAGGCACATGGGTGAGTCACTTGCTCAGAAGGCACACAAAGCTTCCTGCATGTGGGATGTGGGTCCTGAGAGCTCTGAGTAGTTGATGCTGAGTGAGCCTCAGTCTGAGCCGTGGGCCACCTTGGGTCAGTGTCTCAGCCACATGATCTCTCTCACTCCACAGGCTGGACTGAACCTCTCTCTGGTGTCCACTGACCCTCTTCATCTCTCCTTTCATTTTTAGACCTCGATTTTTTTCAGTTACAGTTTACATTCGGTATTATTTTGTATCGGATTCAGGTGCACAGCACTGAGGTTAGAAAACCATATACTTCACAGTGTGGCCCTCCCAGTATTCCCACTACCCACCTAGGCCCACACATAGTTTTGACCTCATGACTGACTCTCTTCCCTGTGCTGTGCTTTCTCTCCTCATGTCTCTTCTCCAACTACTGACTTAGACTCTTAATCTCTTCATCCTTTTATCCAGTCCCCCAAGTGCCCTCCCCTCTGACAACCACCAGTCTGTTCTCTGTATTGATATGTCTGTTTCTATTTTGTTTGTTCATTTATTTTCTTCATTGGCTTCTACATAAGAGTGAAATCATATGGTGCTTGTCTTTTTCTGCATGACTCATTTCATTAATATTCTCTGGAACCATCCATGCTGTTATACACATTCTATTTCATGAACAAGTAAATATATAGTAAGGGTCCTGACTATATATAATATTATATATATGTATACATATATAATATTATATATATATGTATATATATTGCACTTTTTATTTCTATTCATTATGCACAGGCACTTGGGTCTTATCCACAGCTTGGCTGTTGTAAATACTGCTGCAATGAACATAGGGGTGCATATATTCTTTTGAATAGGTGTTTGGGGTTTCTTTGGATATATTCCCAGATGTGGAATCTTTGAGTCAGAATATTTGTCATCAATAAATCAATAAAGAACAAATGTTGGCCAGTATGAGGAGAAGAGGGAACCCTCAAACACTGTTGGTGGGAATCACACTGGAGTGGCCAATATGGAAAGCAGTATGGAGGGTCCTCAAAAGATTAAAAACGGAAGTGCCTATGACTCTTTATCTCTTCCAGTGGGTCTAGCCCAGTAGTGTTCTTCTAGAAGAATGACCCTGAGCATTTTGCAACAACATCATGATTTTCAATCAGAGCATTTCTCACTATCTCAAATGCAGTGTGGTTTTTAGTGGTGCTTTTGCCTCTGTCTCCACACACTGTGCAATATTCCCCACTCTCTTCTGTTCCTGCCAGCAGCCCCTTTATCCTGCCAGCCCTTAGTCTGTCCCAGTTCCTCCAAGCTCAACCCCTGCATAGGCCTGTAGCTGGTTGCATTTATTTTTTTATTATTTTTTATTTATCTTTAGAAGGGAAGGGAAGGAGGGAAGGAGAGAAATATCAATGTATGGTTGCTTCTGGTGCATCTCCTGCTGGGAACTGGCCCCTGCTGGGAACTGGCCTGCAACCCAGGCATGTGCCCTGACGGGGAATCGAACCGCGATCTTTTGGTTCGCAGGCTCGTGCTCAATCCACTGAGCTACACCAGCCAGGGCTGGTTGCATTTATTCTAACAAGACATTGACTACCTTGTTCTCTGAAATTTCATTCTAAGTCTATTTAATTACCATTAAAACTGACTCAGAAGCTGAAGTCCAAGTACTAGACACTATGGTCTATAAAAGCTATCATTCATCTACTGGGTCACACTTCGATCTCTGCTGGGATTCATCAGAACCAGCAGGAGCAGACAGACTGGTCTTATTATCTGGATGGACTGAGTTGCAAGAAAGTTTGCCAGCTCTCCAAAATAGATCCAGAGCAAGGAGCTGGGAGCTTCTGCTTTCCCTCAAGGCATTGGGGTGAACCCTTGGCTTCCCTGCAGGGGGCTCTCTGGGAGCCAGTGAGTTATATTCTTTCCAAGACTCTATATTCTTTAATTTCAGAGTGATGTCCCTCCAATTTCCTATCCCCAGAAGAGTACCATGCCTGACTTAGCCAGGGAAAGACAGAATTAAAGAAGGGAAGGAGGGACAGAAGGAAAATAAACTCAATATGACTTCAAGTAGTTCCTCAGGGATTTCTTCCAAATGACATGCTCTCTGAGTTCTGGTCCACATTTGTTTAATTCCCCCAAGATACCACCCTGCCTTAAATTGACTCTAAAAGGAAGACAATGCATTTGTTTAAGCAGAGTTATATCAGAAGACTAAGAGGACTGCAGAATGAGAGAGGGTGTTTCATTGGCTTAAAACTATGTTGAGGCATATGTACCAATTGCCTTTGATAATTCCTGTATTGGTTTTAGGCACACAGCAGAGTGTACAACATTGAGGCATACAACAATCCTGCATTGTTGACATGGAGCAGTTCTCAGCAGCTGATCCAGAGTCTCCACTGGCTCTACCTGAAAGCTGGGCCACATGGCAGTTATTCCAGTGCCCTGAGATATATGGGCTTTTATCAACTTGTCACTCAAATGCTAACTTCTTACACTTAGAACAACCACAGCCTCTCTCCTTCTTGTCTCTTTAAATTCATCAGAAAAATCTTCCCAAATCTCTTCAGTGTCTATTCACCCCTTTTGCATTTTTTCCAGCAGGGGTCAGTATCATCTTATTTACTTATTTTTCTTCCTCAACACTTTCTATGACCTTAAGCCCAGCTTTCATTAATGACTTCAATGATCACCTTTCCCTTAAAGGAGCTCCTAATGGGACAAAGTTGTTTCAGGATTGGGCAGGTCATAATGCTATATTCCTTTAGGACACATGAGAAAGCAAGGGTGAGCAAGGGCTTAGGGGAGCCATGTATAAAATACATATCCTCAGAAAACTAAAAATGAACCTGCCTTTGACCCAGCAACTCCACTGCTGGAATTATACCCTAATAGTCCTGAAATACTAAACCAAAAGAACCTATGCACCCCAACATTCATAGCAGCACAATTTACAATAGCCAAGTGCTAGGAGAAACATAAGTGCCCATCAGTAAATGAGTGGATCAAAAAAACTATGGTACATTTACACAATGGAATAGCGCACAGCACAGAGAAAGAAGGAGCTCCTACTCTTTAAAACAGCATGGGTGAAACTGGACAGCATTATGCTAAGTGAAATAAGCCAGGCAGTGAGGGACCAATACCATATGATCTCACCTTTAAATGGAACGTAATCAACAAAAGAAAAAAGCAAACAAAGCCCTGGCTGGTGTAGCTCAGTGGATTGAGCGTGGGCATGGGAACCAAAGAATGGCCGTTCCATTCCCAGTCAGGGCACATGCCTGCATTGCCGGCCAGTTCCCAGCAGGGGACTCACGAGAGGCAAACATACATTGATATTTTGCTACCTCTCTCCTTCCTTTCCCCTCTAAAGATAAATAAATAAAATCTTTTTTAAAAAAAGAAAGAAAAAAGCAAACAAAATATGACCAGAGACATTGAAATTAAGAACAATCTAACAATAGTCAGAGGGGATGGAGGAGGGTTCACTTGGGGGAACAGTTTTCAGGAATTCGTATAAGGGACATGTGGACAAAATCAAGGGAGAGGGTGGAAGCAAGGGAGGGAGGTGGGATAGACTGGGGTCAGAGGGATTGGTGTAGAGAAAATGCAGACAACAGCAATTGAACAATAACAAAGTAATTAAACAATAATAAAATAAAATATGTAAAGATTGAAGAGGTGATCCCCAGGTAGTTCGGCTATAAGAGTCCAAATGTAAAACCCCAGATCAGCAGGATGTGAGCAAGGGTTTTATTGAATGTCAAGTGCGGGTCCTGGTGAAATAGGGCAAGAGAGCCGTGACGGGGAAAGGGACTCCCGGGATTCATCTTTGAGACTCTGAATCAAAGCCAAAGACTGATGGTGAGACAAAATGAGGAAAAGAGAAGAAAGAGGATAGCACTTGGTTTGGATGCTCTTTTCTCAGCAGCATCTCTGCATCTCAGCCTTCAGAATGGCCCCTGGAACATCACTTCCTTTTCCAACTCCCCTAATATGGACAAAGCCTGCTATTACAGCCTCTCCAAGCTCTGCAGTCCTCACCTTCATGGCTGGTACAACAGTTGTAACTTAATGTTTTGTAAGAGAGTAGAGACTGAATTAAGATAAGTGAAGAAAGTCTCTAGCCTACCTTGGATGTGAGGAGTAACCAAAAAATATGAGTCCTTACCCTGGCTGGTGTGGTTCTGGAATCAGTGCCAGCCTGTGTCCCAAAGGGTCCCTGGTTCCATTACCAGTCAGGACACAGGCCTGGTATGTGGGCCAGGTCCATGGTAGTGGGCACCCAAGAGGCAACCATAAATTGATGTTTCTCTCTGTTTTTCCAACCTCTCACCTCTCCAAAAACAAATGAATAAATTTCTTTTAAATAGAAAGGGAAAAAAAAGATAAACCTTCCAATCTTTTTTTTATTGATTATTCCAGTACATTTGTTCTATTTCCCCCTCCATTCCCCTCCACCCTTCACACCCCTCTTCCACCATCCCCCCCTTTAGTTCATGAACACATGTCTCAAGTTCTTTAGATTCCATATTTCCCCTACTATTCTTACCCTTCCTCCTATCTATTTTCTATCTACAGTCTATGCTACTTATTTTCTGTACCTTCTCCCCCCTTCTCCTTCTCCCACTCCCCTGTTGCGAACCCTCCATGTGGTCTTCATTTCTATGGTTCACTCCTCATCTAGCTGTCCTCTTAATTTGCTTTTGTTTTAGGTGTGGTTGTTAATAACTGTGAGTTTGCTGTCCTTTCACTGTTCATTTTTTTTAATCTTCTTTTTCTTAGGTAAGTCCCTTTAACATTTCATATAATAAGGGCTTGGTGATGAAGAACTCCTCAAATTTGATCTTATCTGAGAAGCACTTTATCTGTCCTTTCATTCTAAATGAAAACTTTGCTGGATAGAGCAATCTTAGTTGTAGGTGTTTGGTTTTCATGACTTGGAATACTTCTTTCCAGCCCCTTCTTGCCTGTAAGGTCTCTTTTGAGAAATCCACTGACAGTCTGATGGGAACTCCTTTGTAGGTGACTGTCCCCTTATCTCTTGCTGCTTCTAGGATTCTCTCTTTCATTTTAATCTTGGCTAATGTAATGATGATGTGTCTTGGTGTGTTCCTTCTTGGTTCCAACTTCTTTGGGACTCTCTGAGCTTCCTGGATTTCCTGGAAGTCTATTTCCTTTGCCAGAATGGGGAAGTTCTCTTTTACTATTTGTTCAAATAAGGTTTCCACTCCTGGCTGTTCTGCTTCCCCTTCTGGTACCCCTATAATTCGGATGTTGGAACATTTAAAGATGTCCTGGAGTTTCCTAAGCCTCTCCTCATTTTTTTTGAATTCTTGTTTGGTCATTTTTTTTCT
This sequence comes from Artibeus jamaicensis, assembly GCF_021234435.1. Taxonomy (NCBI): domain Eukaryota; kingdom Metazoa; phylum Chordata; class Mammalia; order Chiroptera; family Phyllostomidae; genus Artibeus; species Artibeus jamaicensis. Next base: position 3,260,427 of record NW_026522031.1, read on the forward strand.
CTTTCTGGTCCACTCCTTTGATTTTATTCCCAGTTTCCTTTCCATTACTATTGGTTGCCCTGTGCATTTCCCTTCATTTCAGTTAGTTTAGCCTTCATATGTTCCTCTAATTTGTGACTATAATCAACCAGTTCTGTGAGCATCCTGACCACCAGTGTTTTGAACTGTGCATCTGAAAGTTTTGCTATTTCTTTATCGCTTAGATTTATTGGCTCTGGGGCTCTGAGTTTTTCTTGAGCCATGTTTTGATCTGTTTGTGCCTGTTATGTATGAGGAGAGGCGCCTTAGGTGTTCACCAGGGTGGGGCCACCCAGGTCACTGGTTTGTGATGCTGTATGTGGGGGCGGGGCCAGAGAGGGAGCAATGGTGGTCCTCTCTGCTCTCCCAGTCCGCCTCACCACTAGCCCCGGCCTGCTTATTCGAGCACAAATGTGCAAGCCCGTTGCCCTGCACCACCAGGGCCTGCGCGATGGCCTGTGCAATCTGTCTCAACGCTGGCCTGTGGTTTACCTGTGTGCAAATGCGAGACCAACAGCAGATAGCCAGCCGTGTCTCTTCCCTGGGTTCCGCCCGTAGCTAGCCCACACCTGGGATCCGCGCCCTCGGCTGCCTGTGTACTGCCCGGGTGGGGGGGATCTTTTTTGCCCCACCCAGTCCACTGCTGGCTTCGCCCCTCTCATCAGTTTAGCTGAGTGGTTCATTGTTTTCGGACTCCATATTCGATTTTCTGTGTGGTTTGGTTGCGTTTATTGTTGTTAAAACTTTATTGTTTTTAGATTTGGTTGTGCTAGGACGCAAAGTGTTCCCACCTATGCCTCCATTTTGTCGGAAGTCCTCCCTTCCAATCTTTATGGTGACTATATTCAAATTGCATAAAGTACTCTAATCTGAGTTAGGAAAATATAAACAAATGCAGAAAGAAGAGAAATGTTAGAGTCACAATTCTCCAGTGAGACCAGATTCTTTCTGTTTCATCAGTTTGTGAATTGTCCTATAAGCCTATTCACCTGGGAGTATGATGCTTCCAGGAGAGGTTGTTATCATACAAAGAGAGGACAAGAAAGCCACAGGAAGAGAGGAGAGTAAGAGTTTCAGCCTTCATTGACACAGGACAGAGGGTAAGTAAACCAGAGTGCCACCTGCTTGAGCAATAAAGGAGGAAGAAGGTTGCTGGACCTTTGAGGGAAGACAGGAGATGTGTCTGTACCTTCCTCTGAGGCCTAGGAAGTCCTGAGGGCCCATGACATCACTCACTGAATCCTTGCAATGTGCTAGGTCTGTGCCCTGCATCCCCCAACACTCAGAGGTGAAAACACCTCCACCCTGCCTCTTCCTGCCATGGGCTCCCTGCTCCTCTTCTGTGTGGCCTTTTGTCTCCTGGGAACAGGTGAGTTTGGGAAACAGATGGGCAACCCCTGCCTTCTGTCTCCTGGGTCCTGGCTGGTGCTTCTCCCTTGAGACTGTAGCAAGAGGACCCTTCCTAGGCTCTGTCTCCAGTTAGTTCCTGTGTGTTTTTTCCCCAGGGTCTATGGATGCTGATGTTACCCAGTCCCCAAGGAATAAGATCACCAAGACAGGAAACAGTATTATTCTGCAATGTTCTCAGAATATGGATCATTACTACATGTTCTGGTACCGACAAGACCCAGGACTGGGTCTACAGCTGATCTACTACTCTGTCGATGTGAACGACATTAACAAAGGGGACATCCCTGATGGGTACAGTGTCTCCAGAACTGAGAAAGCCAACTTCTCCCTCTCTGTGAAGACTGCCAGCCCCAAACAGACAGCTGTTTACTTCTGTGCCAGCAGTTACTCACACAGCAGTTCTTGGCCACCTGCTCTCTACACAGAAAGACAGGCACATGGGCGAGTCACTTGCTCAGAAGATGCATCAGCCACATGATCACTCTCACTCCACAGGCTAGACTGAACCTCTCTCTGGTGTCCACTGACCTTCTTGATCTGTCCTTTTATTTTTAGACCTTAACATTTTTCAATTACATTTCAGTTTACATTCAGCATTATTTTGTATCAGTTTCAGGTGCTCAGCGCAAAAGTTAGAAAACCATATACTTCACAGTGTGGCCCTCCCAGTATTCCCACTACCCACCTAGGCCCACACGTAGTTATCACCTCATGACTGACTCTCTTCCCTATGCTATGCTTTACCCCCTCATGTCAATTCTCCAACTACTGACCCATTATGGATATGACGTTAGTAACATGGAGAAAGTACTGCCCTTTTGAGTCCACCATCTCCAGAATGAGAAAGGCACGTCTTCCTCTAACACTGTGTAGACCGGCCCTTCTCAGCCATCTGGGTACCTCTGTGCCAACAGCCAACACAGTGCTGCTCAGCACCTACAGCCTGCACAAAAAGCATAGTCACAAAGGAGAGGATGTTCCACCTGCATCGGCCTCCCAGCTACAGAGGCTACTGTGAATATTCCCAGATTCCTCAGCCCCAAGGGGCCATTGTGGTCTGAGCATCACTCTGAGCAGTCTCTCCCAAGCTGGCAGATGCTGGGCCAGCGGTCAGGACTGATTCCTCCCCTGTGTCTACCTACAGTGTCAAATTGGGCTTGCACAATGTTGTTCTTTAATATGAGCATGATATGACCAGACAGTTGCCTATGGCCACCTGCAGGACAGCCTTTGCTAGCCGAGGGGCAGGAATAGGTTCTCATGGCTTTCTCCTCACGCCGCCTGTCTCTGGTTCGTGGTTCCTTCCTCACACACAGCTAGTTACTTCCCAAAGTCCTAAACCCAATCCCTCTTCCCACAGCCTCAGGTCCTCATTCCACTCCTCCTCATTCCATGCTTTCATGGAATGAGGCCTCACTTTCAGCACTCTACCTCTAAAGCACTGGAGTTTTACCTAAATCTCCATGAGACAGAAACTGTGGTTGCAATGCTTCTTCTTATGGGAACACGCCAAATCTTAGAGACATCAGTCCCCACCTGCATGGGACTCAACTTTGAACAGGCAACTTGCAGGCAAGGGACAAAAGTTTAGCCATCAGTTCAGGGGCCCTGCATCTGCTAAGACGGGGTGAGTGTGGGCTCACCTCTGTTTTGAGGCTTCAGAGAGTAAAGCCAGGCAGAGTCTTCCTTGGTTCAATTGGCTCACCATGGTACTAGTTATTATTCAGATATTCACTAGAATATGAATTAGACTTATCTGGTCATGTTTTAGTCTTGCCAAGCTACTTAGTCTCTCTAAAGATAATTTCCTAATCTTTAAAATGAACTCAATAATCCGTGGGTCCCAGAGGTATTATTTAGTCGAGAGAATGTATATGGATTTGGCTAACACCATCCCTAGCACAAAAGTTAGACTCTATAATAAACGACAATGTTAGGAGCAGTGCTACTAGTTAACCACTCTTGAAACTTTAGTGAGTGATTGCTGTGTATTAGGCATTTTTATAACCACCGAACGTATTAACTTATCTAACCCTCACAGCAACTCTATAAGGGCTGTCTTTGTGTTACCACAAACTACAGGCAGTAAAATTGAGACACAAAACAGTTCATTTACCTGCCTAAGATGATAGACAGGCGTTGGTGTCAGAGACCGCATCCATCACAGTCCCAGAGGGATTTTCACCTGATGCTGCATGAGCAGCAGGCTCCTCTGCTGTGTCTTCCTTTGTCTTGTCCGAGTAGGTGAGTCCTGGATGCAGGTGAAGGACCCTGTCACTGGCTTTCCAGGCTCCAACAGCAAACGTTTCTTCAGGACTGTAGCATCCGTGTCCCCGCCCCAGGTGCTATCTTTCTTTAATCATCCTTCCCCACTCCCACCACCCCCATAAGCCTCCAGGATGCTGTAGTCATGCAGTTCCCAAGAAACATAGTTTCAGGGACAAAAAAAGGAATGAAGTCTACTGCGTTCACAGAATATGGATCATTTTGCCATGTACTGGCACCACCAAGACCCACGATACGGGCTACAGCTGATCTACTTACTCGCCTGGTACCGGGACCATTGCAAAAGATGTCCCCAGGGGGTATGGCATCTCTTGAGGAGAAATGAAGTATTTTCCCCTGACCTTAGAATTGGCTGGCACCCATCAGGCCTCTGTGCAGCTCTGTACCAGCAGTGATGCCACAGCAATGCACAGCCGCCTCCTCACTGCACAAAATAGACCCAAACCAAGGAGGAAACGCTGCCCTCAAGGCTGCTGACCCCAGTTTGGAGATGATTTCACACAAGATTGAACAGAAGCCCTGCCTTGACCTTAAACTTCCTTACTTCTCTTTTCCCAGTCTTGTCCCCTCTAAGGTACTGCTCCCATTGCTCCTGATACTTCACTGGACATTGACCCAATGTGCATATTTTCTAAGGCAAATTTCAGTTTTCAGTTACAGCTGTGGGGAAATTTTGATGAAATTTGATCTTGATCAAGAGAAGAAAAAAATAACCCCTCATTTTGAAAAGAGCCCCTGTATCCTTGACTGTGATTGGGCGTTTCCCTGGGCTCTTTGCAGTCTCTTTCCCCATCCCCTCCATTTGAAAGACAGAATGCTCATTCAACACTTCTTATGCTTCAACAAGTTCCCTGACCTCTGCTTCTGCAGCCAGCTGGAGACCCTGCGCTTTTAAAGGGCTCGCGAGATTAGAATAGACCCACCTGGATGACATCCCTCTTGCCAAAAAATATAATCCCAGGAGCGATAGCGCATCATGTTCATAGGTTCTACCTACTCAAAAAAGAGGGGATTGTACCTGGGCTAGGGTCATCGGGGTCATTCTCAGATTTCTGTCGGCCACACCCATGGGGAACAAGGCCAAGGAAAGCTTGGACGCCTGAGAGCTGAGTCCCTCCACACCAGCCATTTATCAATTCAGCCACGTTCTCTGCAGAAACCCAAGGAGTGCCGTGGTCCCGCTCTCATGCGCAATGTTCCATCTCTATGTTCCTTCTCCCCTGCTCACTTCTGCCTCTAAACACCACATAGAAGGGTTCTCTACCTTTGAGAACCTATGGGATTAGATTGGGCCCAACTGGGTAATCCGGGATCCTTTTTCAAACTCTAGGGCAACTGATCAATAACCTTAACTGCATCCACAACCTTCATTTTCTTTTGCAATCTAATCATTCACAGGCTGTGAGGATTAGGACTTCAACACCTTTGGGGGCTGTTATTCTGCCCACAGTAGTACTATTCCACTAGAGGGCGCTAAGATCTCCCTTAATATAAACATTGCATTTCAGATAATGATGAAGGAGAAAGCTTGATAAAAACCAACATCGTGTTACCAATGGAAAGAAACCCCAATATACAAATACCTCTCATCAGGACTTTCAAAGGTCAATCATGTAGTATAGGAAAATATAGGGCAGAGGGACTTCCTTAAGAACCGAAATGGCCTGCGGGCAAGTAAAACAGGATTTGACATGTGGTGAAAATTCTACAGTGGACATCTGGGCTGGGGATCACCCACAGAAAAAAAGATTTCTCTATATTTAAAGGGATAACACCTGTGTTCTTCTACAGGGGTTTCGGAGAAATGGCTCCTCCGTTGGACAAGTCAGCAGAGCAAAGCTGTGTGAAGAGCACACAAAGGAACTGCGTGGGCTGTGAAGACGTGAGGTCACTGAAGAAGGAGAGAGAAGAGGAAAGGGAAGAGAGGGATACCAACCCCCGACCTTGAGGAAGGCAGCCACTAGTGCCCATGGCCGGTCTGCTGATGAGGAAAGAGCCTTGCAGCTACGGTTTTGAACTGATACAGACCAATAAAATAATCCAAGGATTGATTTGCCTGTTTTTACTCGTGAGACTCTTTGTAAAGGTAGTGGCTAAAAGATACATTGGAGGCTCTCCACAAGGATAGAAATGAGAATGCTTCTCTGCAGAGTAGAGGTGAGGACTCCTGTAGTATAAGACACAGATTTGGTGATAGGGTGAGTTTTGTGTTTTCACATTACTAAGTGATACTCAAATATGCCATGCCAATTTTCATTATAAAGTTGCAAAACGCAGAGATATTTGCCAAGTTTGACAAGCGTACGTGGAAAAGAAGACTTTGTCAAATGCTTAGACACAAGCAGGGACAATGCACAGCAGGGACAATGACAGTGACCACAGGCCTCACCAGCCTGCCTTGGCCAGTACTGGTTGCCCGAGTTAAACGCCAGCCCCCTGAGAAAAGGGGAGTGGCTTCTCTCTTGGAAATGAGGGCCAGGTGGAGACATTCCAGAACCCAACTGGAGCCCCCTGAGCTGGCAGACACCTGTGCGACACAGCAATGGGCCCCCAGCTCCTGGGCTGTGTGGTGCTTTGTCTACTGGGAGCAGGTGAGTCTCAGAACTCATGGGCAGCCCTTGGCCGTAGCTTGCAGGTCTTAGCTGGAGCCCTTTCCTAGTGGCAGCAGCACCAGGCACCCTCCTTGGTTGTCTCTAGCTCTGTCTCCTTCCTTCACAGGCCCCCTGGAAGCTGAAGTGACCCAGAATCCAAGACACCTTATCACAGAGACCAAAAAGAAGTTGACAGTGGCTTGTTCGCAGAATATGGACCATGACGCTATGTACTGGTACCGACAAGACCCTGGACTGGGGCTCAAGCTGATCTATTATTCAATTAATGTGGGCCGTATTGAAAGGGGAGATGTCCCTGATGGGTACAAGGTGTCTCGAACAGAGAAGAAAAATTTCCCACTGATCCTGGAGTCGACCAGCATCAGCCAGACCTCTCTGTACCTTCGTGCCAGCAGTATATCCACAGCATGGCAGGGCCAGAGGCTGTCCCCACAAAAAGGGCAGCCACAGAGCAAAGAGGCTCCTCCCTCTGGATGCCCCGCCCACCAGGAGGAAAACCTTCCCCCACCATCTGTGCCCATGGGAGTTCCTCCTCCACTCCCCAGCTTCTGGGCTGACAGTCTGAAGGTCTGCAGCCTGTCCTGCTCTCACTTGCTGTACCAGTGTGTTTGTCAAAGTTCAGGCAGGACAAGAGCTGTGTTTGGTCTAGTGCACAGGTAAGAAATCCTTTCCTAGAAAAGTGATTTTACACACCCTGCCATCTTTTCTCCTTACTGACCTTCACTGATCCCCAAGCTGAACACTCCATTCCAACCCAATCACTCAATACAATTTTGTCCCATATCCTAAGTCCTATTCCTGAGTGTGTTGTTGCTGGGGAAGAGAAGGTTCTGAGCTGTTTGCTAAATCTGGCACCTCCCATTTTCATCTCAGCAATGGGCCCTATTGTCCAATCAAATGCTAAGGCGGAGATGTCCTCACCTTCTGCACCCAAACCATGGTTGCCCCTCTGTATTTCTAAGCATTAAATTCCTTGCAAATTTCACTAATTTTTCTAACCTCACCGATAACATCATGATCCAGCAAATGTCATCTGTCACCTTTCAAGTAAGTAGTCACCCTCCCCTCTAGTTTGCTGCCTGTCCCAACCCACAGACTACTCTCTTGAGCTTAAAACCCATCAGAGTCTTCCATGAACCTAGCTAACATCCCAAGTTCATGTTACTTTACAAGCACCCCAACGATGTCCCATGTTGACTCACTCCTGGGCCATCACCTATAATGTTCATTTTACCTAGAGCACCCTTTCTCACCCTCTCTACCTGGATTCTTAACTAATAATTCTTGTGTTTAACAGTTGGGAAGTTATTTCCCCCAGGAAAATGTCCTTGAACCCCTGACTGGTTTGGTTAGTTCCTCTGTTAGGTTCTGTATGGCAGCTTCAACCTCTATCCTCATGGCAATTACCACCCCCAATTGTTTGTTATTTGAAGTTCACACTAATCATCATTGAAGCTGATGAGAGCAGGGACCACTCAAGAGTGCCTAATGGAAGTATTTGCAGTGTGAAGTAATTCAATGAACCAATCTTCTCTCTATCAGCTCTCCAACACCCCTCCAACTAGTCCAGGATCTAAGTCCCCTGCAAAGTCCCCTCCCATACAGACTGGGGAGAATTCAGGGGTCTTCACATGGGTATATAAATAGGACAAATCATGTACTCTAGTAGAGTTTATTGTTCCTCCACTTGAGCCCCATGTTTATCTATGCCATGTGTCACCCTGACAAGGATGTTATTGCCTCTCTTCAGTACCACTGTACCATGGGATTCTTTTCTTTTCCTGATGGGCCCGAAACTACCTGTCAGTCACTGCTGATGCTTCTGCTCTGTATCGTTTTATTTCCCAAGCACAACAATCCAGCAGGCCCTGCTGTTCTTCCCAGCAGGTTCCACCATTACTCTGGGTGCGGTTTCCTGCAAAGTGGTAGGTGGCTCCATTAATGAAGAATAAGAGGAAGCCTTTTGCTCAAGCTTTGCCTCTTTCTTTTCCTTCTCTCTGTTGGAGGGACAAGACTGCAGTTCTATTTCTTGATCCTCAATGTCTTACAGAGACTTGAGCGCAAAGTCTCACTGAATCACATACATTCCTCACCAATCACTAAAATGGGATTTATAACATGGAACCAGGGAATGCAGAGAACCTCATTCAGGATACAAATTCTGGCAACAAAGCCCCAGCTTGGCTTAGAATCCACTCATCCCTCCAAGAGCTATGGCTGTCTTACTGGGTTGGTCCATCCTGCTGGTCCCCCACCTCCTCCTTTAGTATGAGCTCTCTCCTGGGGGCATCTCCCACTGCTACACACATAGGCTTCCGGGGCTGCCATCCCTTTCTTCCGAAAGACTTTTTCAGACATTTCTAAACAACAAAAATTGCTGCTCTTTAGGTCTAAACTGGGTTTCCACTACACTTTTCATCACATCTCCAATGTAAATAGAATTATACTAATTGAATCAGAGATGTAAGTGGAGGTTATAAGACCAAAGACTGCTCCCTGTGAAATGGGTCCACCACCCAATGACATTGTCTTAGTTCCCAGAAGTCATCGGAAGTGATGACTATCCCACAGGAACCTGGGGGACAATGATGACGTAGAGAGACCTAGGCCCTGTGCCCCTGTTCTATCAGGGTCTAGAGATGGGATAGCCTTACCCTGAGCTTGGCCTGCTTTAGACAACACTTTACTCTGCTTTTTAGCCTCTGTTTCCCAGGACCAGAAGAGTTCTCATTCTGTTCTGTCCCTTGGAGGGATCCAGACTCAGACTTCATGGAGTCTTCTAATGTCTAACTTGTACCTCACTCAACCTCACACATGCTAAAGAAATGTCTACAAGATTTAGTTGATTTTCAGGTTTGAAACCATTTTCATAATTTGTTCTAATATTAATTTGGGTTCTCTCCTTGTCCATGTTCATGGTAGACTACCATTTCTCTATTATTCCCTTAACAATGGTTTTCTTCAGTATTCCATCCTTTTATTACATTATACACTTGTCCCGAACAATTTCACCCAGGTTCATCACTTTAACAAAAGTCAATGTTCTGATAACTCAAACAGTGTATTCTAGCCAGGTATCTGATCGGAGCTCCAGCACAATTTATACAACTGCCTGCATGATAATGTCTCTCAGTATCTCCATCACTGCGTCAAACTTGACTCATCACCATATCCCACAAACTCAGTTCCCTCCCAGTCATGTTGAAAACACATGGACTTCATCCAGCTTCCCATGTCAGTAACCAAGGAGTTTTGGAGGACAAGTCAGGAGCCCAGTGTGACACCAACCCTTAAAGAGAACTGAGTTTTGACTGTGTGTATTTATTTCACCACAATAAAAGAAATACAAAGGTAAACATGACCAAATTGCATGCAAAAAAGAGGAAGACACACAACCACATGGACACAAACACACACACATGTGAAATGTTAAATGTTTCCCTGGCACCATCCAGCAATCCAGGTCCCCCCCCAGGAGAAGCCACAGCGCTCTCCTAGCTTCTTTGTTTAGGATTTCCTACAAGTTCTTTGAACATGAAAAATAGATATGAAGTAGGTTCATGGTTGAATAAATGTAGAAAAGAGTAAAAGGGGATGTCTAAGAATAAAAAATAAAAGTGAAGAACAGGAAACATATTCTAGACCTGGGCTAAGCTGGGAGAACAAAGCATCTCGGTGTTTGGACTAAAATAGAGAAGGAGAAAGGGGAACACAGGGTCACAGAGCAGAGTAGGAGGGTAGAATGGCGGTGCGTCTCTGGAGGAAGAATTAAAGAGAAAAGGGGTGCGGATGTTACAGTCACTTCCCTTCCACCTCAGAGTCCTCAATGACAGATTGGCTTCTGCCAGCAAACTGCAGGGGACAGAGCACAATTAATGTAGGCTCTGGTGAGGGGATGGTCTTGCATGGCCCCCACAAAGGAGAATTATGGAAGATGGAAATCATTAAAGTAAGACAGTCACATGTATGGAATGAATATACATGTGGAGATTCGAGTACATTTGTAAAAACAGTTTTGAGGAGGAGTTCAGGCAGATGCTAGAATGATAAGGATTCACTCTAAGGATCCGGACTATGGAAATAATTGGAAAATGTAATCACTATACATTAATAAAAATTGGTGTCATGCTGAAACAATAATGTGCATAGAGAGAAGCTTAAGCACCTGACACTAACACAATATTGTTTGTCAACTGTAATTGAGAATAATAAATAAAGATTTACAGGTTAAAAAGAAGTTTAAGAATAAAATAAGAATAACAAAAATAAGAATATACTGCTATAAGGCCTTGGGTAAACAGAGGCCACCAGCTGCTGTCATTATGAGCCGATGAGTCTACATAAAAATCCCATCTGGTGCTATGGAGACAATGGGAGTGACTTCTGGTCTTGGGAAAATGGCTTTGAGCACAGACTCGGGGCAGACTTGATGATGTCACAGGCTGGCACTCCAGCACCCAGGTCTTATTGTACTAACACCAGAGCTAACACAGACCCACTGCCCCCACACACGAAGTCACCTGCCACAAGCTCCTGGGCTTCTCTCTGATCTGCAGCCCTTTGTGTCTTTATAGTAGGTGCCTCATGGGAACAGGTAGGATGAGCTTGAACTTGGTGGGCCAGACCCCTATACTAAGACTGTCTCTGGTGCTTATACATTGGCGTCCCTCCTAAGCTCTCTCTTCAGGTACCATCTCTTTTCATTCATAGTGTGTATGGATGGCGGTGTCACTAAAATCCCAGGTAATTAGGTTTCAGGGTCAGAAAAGAAGGTGTCTGTGACGTGACCAAAATATGTACTATAACCTAAAGGTTCTGATTCAGACAAGAGCCAGGAATGAGGGCACAATTGATCTATCACTCGGTTGGTGCCAGGAGAATGACAGATGGGAAGTCTCTAAGATATATGGCCTCTTTTAAGGTAATTCTGAGAATTCTTCCTAACCTCCAGACATCTAGACATTTCTGCCAGCAGTTAACCCACAACACTGCACAGTCGCTTCCTCTTTTCCCCGAAGGGGTGTCACCCGGGGAGAGGTGGCTGTGTCTTCCTCAGCCCAGACCCTTCACCTGATACCAATCCAGCCTCCCTGGTAGCACCTGCTGGAGGGTGCTTCTCTGGACCTCAGACATGCAGGGGTCCTCTGGACCCTCCCTCCACGGTCCCACAGCCAACCCAGCTTTCAGCATTTCCCATCACCAACATCCTTACCAGCAACAACATTCGACTGTCCAGTCTGACTTGATCTCTACACAAACTGTCTTTGTCAGCTTAGCTCTTGGCCTCGGCTTTCCCTTCTCCAGCTCAACACCTTATTTGCACTCACTGGGTAACTGCATTGCTAGGTGACTGCCACCCTGCTCTGGAGGTCACAGCTGAATGTACATGCTGCCTCCTCCACCAGGTCCACTCAGCTGACTCCTCCTTACCCTCTGGGCCTCAAGTTTGCTTCTCTGGTTCCCCAGGAGGCATACGGTCATGCACATGGCATGACTCTGCTCTCATGCCTGAGATTTATAACAGACCTGGATACACAGCTGGGTCAGAGGGGAAAGGACGCAGGCATGGTGTGGAAGAATCTACGTGAGATGCCCTGTGCTCTCCGCCTCCCGTGAGGGCGCACACTTTCACCCAGCAATGAGTACGCAGGCCCTGTGAGCAGGATTTCTGCCTGGAGAAGCCCACCAGACACTCAGGTATTTTTGGCAGAGGGCATTATGGACTGAATTGTGTCCCCTAAAAATTCATATTGCAGTTCTAACCCCCACACCTCTGCATGGGACCATTTGGAGATAAGGTCTTTCAAGAAATAATTCATGTCAATGAGCCTAGTGGGGTGGGCTGGAATCCAGCGGAACTGGGGTCCTGATAAGAAGAGAAAATTAGGACATCGACTTGCACAGAAGGAGGACCCTGTGAAGACAGGGAGAGACGGCCGTCTCCATGCCCAGGAGAGAGGCCTCCGAAGAAACCAGCCCTGCTGACACCTTGATCTTGGACTTCTGGCCTCCAGAATAGTGAGAAAACATATTTCAGTTGCTTGTCCCCCATGATGGCAGCCTAGCCCGCTAGCTCAGTGGATCCCACAGGCACCCGCTGCCCAGCATGAACCAACTTTCAAACTCAGAGAAGCAAAGTGGGTGTTGGGTTAAACCTCCTGGCCTGGGCCGGCAGCCGGACACAGCCAGCTGCACTCTCACCAGCTGCCAAATGGCAGGACACTGCTGAAACCCAGGGACACTGCTGGAACCCAGGCTCCCAGATGCAGGCTGATAGCATGTCTTACCAGAGGGTTCTTGTAAGATAGGCTTCTAGGGCCTACTGTGTTAACCTACGCACACACACACACCCTGACACTGCCATGAGGAGATGGTGGCTTTCACTCTGGTCCCTCTAATCCCTCTGGGATCTGTGCGGTTGCTGAGGGCCCATGACTATGGGCGGTGACAGTGACGTCAGAGATGTCAGTCAGCCTGTCGCCTGCACCTGGGAGAAGACCCTTTCTGACCCCGAACCTGCCATGGGACTCAGGCTCCTCTGTGGTGTGGCCTTTTGTTTTCTGGGAGTAGGTGAGTCCGGGGAATTAATGGCAAACCCCTGCCCTATTATTTCTAGACCCTGGATACAAGATTTTCCCCTTATTGAGCTTCCTGATGACCTCATTCTCCACCTTCTTTTCCCCTCTTTCTCAGGTCTCATGGATGCCAAAGTAACCCAAACCTCAAGATACCTGATCAAGAGAAGGGGAGAGAAAGTTGTGATGGAATGTTTCCAGGATATGGGGCATGACAGAATGTTCTGGTATCGACAAGACCCAGGTCTGGGGCTGCGGCTGCTCCATTTCTCATACGGGGTTGACAGTAATGAGAAAGGGGATTTCCCTGATGGGTACAGTGTCTCCAGGAAGAAGAAGGAAGGCTTCTCCCTGACCATGGAGTCTGCCACCCCCTCCCAGACATCTGTGTACTTCTGCGCCAGCAGTGAATCCACAGCACTGCACAGCTGCCTCCTCCCTGCACAAAAAGGGCAGGTGCCGGAGGGAAGGGACCAAACTTAGGGCTGAGTTGTACTGGCTCCTGTGGCACATGTGTGTCACTTGGGGAAGAAAGGTGGCCCCTCAGGGGAACCAAGCCCACAGACACACGTCTTGGCCAGGAGAGCACAGAACATTTTTCGTGCCCTACTCACCTGCACTTCCCAGGTAGGGGCCATCCCCAAGTTAGCCCACCCAAACCTGCATGTCATCCCCAACGTAGATTTATGAGATTCAACCCCAACCAGGGGGATAAGTCCTCATACCTGTTTACATGGAAGAAGCACCTTTCTACCATTTTTTTAATCAGTTTTTCCTTCCCTTTCTTATTCTTGTCTGTCTTACTATCATTTGCCACTTTGTTCTACTTCTTTGCTCTTAATTAATGTTTCACTAGGGGGCACTCACACAACCTAAACTCCTTTTGGTCAATTTTATTGTCCACGTGCTGATTCAAGGAAAAGCTTGTGGAATTGGAATTCTGTTCATTTAATCTAAAAATGCGAAAACTCGGATAAAAGTCTGTCTTTTTTTCAGGTTCTCAAAGTGGTCAGTAATGCTTTACTGGGAAATTCTGGACAGGGAAGGAATAAATTATGATGCAGAGGTTATAAAAGTTAAATTATTCCTGTATACATGATCATCTGGAAAAGTATTTGTTTATTTTTAAGAATGAGACGCCCATCCTGTCAGTAAATACTAATTGAGCCCTTTGGGATTGCAACAGAAATGTAGACAGTATTAGAAATCTTGGTAGATTTCCCAGGTGTATGCATTGTTAAAACTTATTTAATGGAACTTCAGAGTTGTATATTTTACTGTGGGCAAATTTTATCTAAAAAAAGAAACATAAGTAAATACTGAACCTTAGTTAATTATATGCATGCTGAAGTGTTTAGAAATGCAGTGTGCCTTCAACTTTGAAATGTATCCACAAATTTAAATGGGTAGATGGATAGTTTTATGATAACACAATAAGTAGCTTTATTTAGGTTGTGGGCACATGAATGTTCATTATAACACTTTCAACTTCTCTAGATTTTGGAAACTCTCATCATAAAATGGAAAATAATAATGAGGCAAATGTTTAAATACTGAACTAAATTTTAGTACTGAACTAAATTTTAAATATATCAATAAAAAAGACATTGTGAATAAAACCAGAAGCAAGGCACAGGATGATGTGAGCAGTTTGCTCCTATCTGTATTTTAAAGAGGACCAATGAGATACACGTAAATTTGAATAAGTCAAGAATATTTCAGTAACATATACAGCAAAGTTTTGACTGGTTTCTTCTGGAGAAAGTAACTTACTTTTCACTCTCTGTTTTGTTTTGTCTTGTTTTAATATTTTAATCATGTGCAAGCATTAATTCAATAAATAAATTCATTAAAATTCTACGTCAACTTGGTATCCATGACACCCTTGAAAAAAGTCTAGAGATACCACTGCTGTTTGGAGAATAGAAAAAGGGAGAAAGATATCTTTGCTGTTGGTTTAGAAGAGAGAAGATACCACCAAGGGGGAGACAATTTAGAATTTCAGTCAAGAATAGGAGTCACTTGGTATTTTTAGCAAAATTTGAGATGAATGCAATAGAAAGAAATCTTGGGTTATCTTGGCAGAAAGTTTGATATACTTGACTAAACTTTTTAAATGTATCCTTAGATGTCAAGAAAAAATGGAGTGTTCTATACATTTTACCAGTATGCTACTTAGCAAAGTTTATCCTGAACCACTGTCTTGGGTACCTGGCATAGGTGTAGGGACACACACACACACACTCACCCTGTAGGAGAAATGATTACTGGAATAGTATTATCCCCAACATGCCCCATTTCCTCTATCATAAAGTGAATTGCTTCTTCAGTTTTATTTTTCTAAAACACAGCTAAGTCCTATGATTTATATTCATTCCTAGCATAGTACTAACCACCACCCCAAAGTAACAATTGTTTTTCACAGTGCATCTTATAATGGAACCAGAGATATATAAGGCAGCTTAGTTTTACAAGAATTTCTTTCTAAAGGTCCTTGTTTCCTTTAGGGAATTTGGCCCATCATTCTCAGTCACCCACGAGATTCTGCTTTCGGACAACTGCAGAAGTGAGACCATCCTTTAGAGTATTGATGTTGACATTTGGGTTTGGGGGTCACATCGGCATGGGTTTGAGTCCTGCCTCTGTCACTCGCTCTTGGACTGTGTGAACTTGGATAGGTTAGTTACGATCTTTAGGTCTCATGCGTAAAATTCCTCATTTGTTAAAATGGGATGAGAGTAGCCTAAGTAGCCTAACTTCTAGATAGACTGAAATAATACATGTAAAGCACAGAGTAAGTGCTCAGAAAAGTAGCTCAGCTTTTATGCAGAAGCAAAGTATTTTACTGGGAGGCAGGAAGTCAGGAGCAGAAGCCAGTTAACTGGAGTATGGGCTGAGAGAGGAATAATGGGGACAGTTTGGAACAAAGAAGATTCAACAGACAGTTGAAATCCTGAGTTATAAGTTTCCCCCATATTCTGAGGTTTCACCTTAGTTATCTGAGGTCCGTGCTGCACCCCATTCTTGCTTTATACCTGAAGGGTAGCACAAACTCGGCGCTCCATAGTGATGGACAGCAGTTGCACACTGGGACGCCTTATGAGTGAAGAGCCAGACACCTCCACTAGGGGGCAGACTAATTTCCTCCATATTTGGCAGAAACTCAACTTTCTGCTTATAGGAGGGGTACAGACAACCTGCAGGAAAGAAACTACACAGTGGTGGGGAAAGATGAACTTGAGTCTGACATCTTAGTGCCTTTGCTCAGGGAAGAGGTGAGGGTGTCATCGAAAGATGCTGACTTTCCTGCTACTTCTCCTGGGAAGAGGTATGAGCCTTACAGGGTAGGGAAGTCTGGGGCTAATAATGCTAATGCTGAGGAGAGGATTACAGGGTCTGAGTCCAGCAGAGGATGTGGGTGGGGGGTGTTGGGTTAGAGGATTGGGCAGAATAACGGTTGGCAGGACAAAATGGAGGCAGTGCCACAGGGTTCTTCGGGAGCCAAGGTGACACCGGAGCAAATAGTAAAAGACCTTCCTGCCTGGGGACAAGCTGGTCAGACCTCATGGGTTTCTCTATCTCCCTGCAACCAGGCTCCGTGTTTGGCGCTGTCGTCTCTCAAAACCCGAGCAGGTTCATCTGTCAACGCGGGACCTCCGTGCCCATCCAGTGTCAGGCTGACAGCCAACTCTCCTTCATGTTCTGGTACCGCCAGCTTCCAGGACAGAGCTTGACACTGATTGCAACGGCAAATCAGGGCTCAGATGCCACTTATGAAAGCGGATTTAAAAAGGACAAGTTTCCCATCATCCGCCCAAACCTAACGTTCTCCATTCTGACTGTGAGCAGCGCGGGCCCCGAAGACAGCAGCTCTTACTTCTGCAGTGCTGGAGACACAGTGCTGGGCGGAGATCAGAGATCCCTGCAAGAACCTCAGCTCCCTCCTCCCTACACCCTCCTTCCAGCTCCCTCCTCCTTCCAGATGAGCCCAAACACCCAGGCTGGAGGGAGGAAGCCACAGCTTTGGGGCAGAGACAGCTGTGGGTGTGTTTGGTGGGTGGGTATGAGTGTGAATGGGAGGACTAGCAGGGAGAGAGAACTTGGAGGACTAGCTGGAGGGCTCCATTCACAGACAGGAACTGTGGCTACTGAGAGCCTGAAGCTAAAACTTCTTCCAGGAGAGTGTTTAGAAATGCTCAGTGAAGACAATCAGACAGTCTGCCTTCAAGTGCCAGGTTCAGAGACACCTTTTAACAATTTTATCTCAATGCTCTATCTAGCCTGTTCTTGATCAGCACACCATATTTTGCTGTGTATAATGCACACCCCACATTTTTGTGCACATTATACACGGGATTATTATACCCATGGTATGTAATCATTATATCCATGTAGCATCCTTATTTTCCCCTAAAAATTTTGGGCAAAAAAGGGTATGCATTATACACAGCAAAATATGGTAGTTTAGAAGGCCCTTAGTCATCTTGATAGCGTACTAGTCCATTACTATGATAGCATGATGCTGATTGTTCTCGGTGAATAAAAATTATAAAGCACTCTAGGTGCCTCGGTATATGACATATGCATGCTAGACCAAGATAAAACCCGAAAAAGTTCAGGGACCTGCCACACTGGTGAGCTTTTGAGTAGTCCTGAGGTATGGGACATGTTGGAGTACTCGCTCTAAAGTGAGAGTCCAGCAGCTGCAACTTACTGCCACCTGCCATGCAGAAAGCAATGCAACACTTGGAGGGCCTTTCTGGACTTTGGAGTTAACATATACTACAGGTGGGTGTGCTGCTCTGGTCCCCTACTGTGTCATCTGGAAGGCGGGGCACTGGCTGGGCACCAAAGAGTTCTGTAGCACCATGGGGCTGGCATGAAAGCTGCCCTGCCTCCCGGACCAGAGACCAAGCAGGCTCAGTTGTTCCTGAAGTACCTGTGTCCAATAGGGATGCACTCTGAAACCCACGGCATTCTCTGTTAAAGAGACTTTCAAGGCAGATGCAAAGAATTTGGGGCTATAGCTATACTCTCTTCTACTTGCCCACAGATATTCTTCCTTTGAAAAGCCGTTCCAGCTCTTGACCGGAAGCCTCCATATGGCACTCAGAACTGGGTGTTATGTGATCCCCAACACTGGCAAGTTGGACAAGCAGAGTTTTCTGTGATACGTGGAAAACATATAGTCAAGACCAGACTCCAGCATAGCAGAAAGAAGGGAGAATTTAATTTCAAGAGCAAGTCCCAGTAACATGGTACCTGCTTCTACTTCACCCCCCACCTTGACCTTCAGTCCATACCCGAGGCCCCATGGGAAAAGCATGGGCCTGTCTTCTGGATAGCTCTGCACTGTCGTCTGGAATGCTCATCCCTGTTCAATACAATGTGCTTCTGAAAGGTAGTGGTGAGAGGTAATCCTCCGAAGGGCGGGACATCAGTCCCTACACGTGGTTGTCCGCCTGTTATTGAAGGAGAGACCACCTGCAGCATAGAGCTATCATGTGGTCAACTCTCTCTCACACTGTCATGGAAACTCCACGACTCACATTCTCCTTCTTTTAACTTCTCTGTGTCGCCTATGGGTCATTTCTTTCGACCCATTCTCCGGTTTACTAACTCACGCCTCAGCTCCAATGAGTCATTTATCCTTTTCATTGACTTTTTAATTTAAATTATATTAATTTTCATTTCTGGAAAATCTACTTGGGTCTTTTATCAAAAGGAGTGGCCATTTTTTAAAGTACCTCACTCCTCGTGTATTTTTAAATTACTTTATTTCTTTAAGGGTATTAAGCATCTATTCAGAACTTTATCGGTTAATGGCAACTGCTGATGACTTTTGCTGGTGTTTGCGTTTGTAGGTTCTGCTGATTCTCCCTCAGGGTGGCTGAGTTCCTGGTGCATCATGTTACTTGATATTATGAATTCACCTTTGGGAATCCTGGAATAAGATGGGTGTTTTAGAAAATATTTGGTTTTGCCTCTGCCAAGCAGTTGGGATGAATGGATCTGATGTCATTTCATTTTATAATTCTCAGCATGTATCTTCTTGGTCATACAATGTCTATTTCAAACCCTAAAGGGCTGACTACTCAGTGCCATGAATATTTAGAGGAAATTTTAAAACCCTCTACCCAAAGTCAAGACCAAGAAAAATAATATTTGTTGTTAACTGACTGTGGGATTATTTTGTCCCTTTGCCCTGTCGCCAAGGGCGTGGCTCTTCCTACATTCCCACTTCATACAGGAACGATTTTCCTCTCGCTCCTCGTTCAGTGCAGGGTCCAGCGGACCAGTCTCCACACATGCTAGTTGGGCCCCTATCAGCTTCCCTTCCGGCCTTGTGCTCCCATTTCCCTCAGGAGTGGGCACCTTCCCCTACAGGTAAGCCTTGGGTTGTGAGCACCTTCCTATATGAGCCCAAGTTTCTCCAAAGAAGCAGCAAAACTTGGGTCTTTAGAAGTTTGAATTCTGTCACCAAGCAGACTTGAGTTTAAAACTTGGTTCTATTGCTTTATAATTGGATATAACCTTGAAAAAGTTGCACAAGTTCTTTATCTATCTCCTCATATATAAAATGAAGATAATAATGATACCCACAAAATGAATCAGGAGGGCTTGCTGTAAGAAAGAGATGAAATTATCCACATAAACCACATAACACTGCACTTGGTAAAGATGAACCATGGGATTTACTTAGTTACCACCTAAATGTATTTTCACCATAATATATAAAATTTTAAAAAATTTTTATTTAGTTATTTTTCAAGTACAGTTTTTTGTTTATTTCTCCCATCCCAGCCTCCCCCGCCCCTTGCTCCCCACCTCCCTCCCATTTCCTCCCCTCCAGTCCTCATCCCTGTGTCCTTCATACTTGTTCCTCTAAATCCCTCCCCTTTTTCCCCCTTAAATTTCCTTCCCCCTCCCCTCTGGTCACTGTCCCCTTGTTCTCTATTTCAGTGTCTTGGCTTTTATTCTGCTTGCTTGTTTGTTTTGTTGTTTAGCTTCCTATTAAAGGTGAGATCATATGGTATTTTCCTTTCAACACCTGGCCTAGTTCACTCAGCATAATGCTTTCCAGTTCCATCCATGTTGTTGCAAAGGGTAGTAGCTCCTTCTTTCTCTCTGCTGCATAGAATTCCATTGTGTATATGTACCACAATTTTTTGATCCATTCATTTACTGATGGGCAGCTAGGTTGCTTCCATCTCTTGGCTATTGTAAATTGTGCTGCTATGAACATTGTGGTGCATAGGTTCTTTGAGATTGATGTTTTAGGATTCTTAGGATATAATGAAATTTTATCATTAGTGATTCCTTTCATGAGGTTAGCTATTGTCCTCTCTGGGAAATTTTTAATTATTATTATGTTTCAATTATAATATAAATGCACGTTATTATAATATATACAGATTATTAAAATGAGAATTCAAATCATTTAAATAAAGTTAGATCATAGGATACATACTGCTTTATAATTTACTCTCTTAACAAATTTTCATAACTACCATTTTATGTCAAAAAACATACTTTATATTTACCTCCATAAGAATACTTTAATGTATTAATGACCACCCTTTATATATCAGTTTTTACAATCAATAAACAGTGGCAAGGTAAAACTCCATATGCTGATGGCAGGGTTATTTAATTTAAAAGGCAGCGGTTGTGTGTGTTGGTTCATTTCTGTTACAGACTCAGCAGGCAATCACGGAAGCCCCTCCCTCCACCTTCGCATGGCTGAGTCCTTCTTATTCAGATGTCAACTCAAATATCCTCTCCCCAAAGAGGTCTTTCCAGACCACCTAACTGTCGACCCAGCCACCGGTCACTCACATACATTATCACTTTCCCATTTTAATTACACCTAATCACCACTGTCTAACAAGAACATTATCTGTCTATATCTGATAGACAATCACCATTGTCTATATAGGCCATAGATGCATAATATATATTCTTATTTATTGTCTGTCTCCCACTGCTATGCACACAAATCCACATAAATGCCACGAAAGCAAGTACATTTTCCATCTTCTGCATTACTGTTTCCTTACCACTTAGAAAATCCACACAACACCATAGGAATCCAGTAAATAGTTACTGAATGTTGTGGGCTGAGTTGTGTTCTTTCAAAATCCCTGTGTTACAGTCCTGTTCCTCAGTGTTGTGGAATGTGACTGTATTTGGAGACAGCATCTTTAAAAAGCTAATTAATCTAACAGAGGCCCTCAGGATGGGCCCTAATGTCATCTGGCTGGTGTCCCTGTCAGAAGAGAGCACATACACAAAGAGACACCAGGGTTGTGCCCAGAGAGGATAGGCGGTGGGAAGACACAGGGAGAAAGTGGCCCTCTACAAGCCAAGGAGGGAGGCCTCGGGAGAAACCAAACCTGCCAACACCTTGATCTTGGACTTACAGCTCCCAGACCTGAGAAAAAATAGATTCCTGTTGTTTACGACACCCAGTCTGCTGTATTTTGCTATGGCATCCCTAGAAGACTAACACACTGAATAGAGAAATATGATTCAGAAATAGAGGAAAATTGGCTAAGCCGTATGGGCTTCCTTGGAGAAAAATATATTGGAATTTAGACAACGTCAGTCCTTAAGGAAATGAACTAGATTGTTCTAACAGGAGGGAACAGCTGCTTTGACCTTTATATTTGGATAGAGAGGTGGCCCAACAATGTGTGGCAAGTCCTCTGCTGCCTCCCCCCAGATCTGGGAAAGAAACAGGTGTAATCGGTTCTAGATACGTAAGCCCAGAACCTGCTCAAACATAGTAACCTTGAAGTGGATAGTCCTCAAACTAGAATTGTGTTGGTTGGCACCTGTGTGGATCAAGCACTTGCTTTTGAACCTGGGGAGCCTTTCACAGATGCAGCTATAGGACAGGTTGGCCTATAGGAAGTAGGTGGACCAGTTGACTAGCTTCCAAACAGACAAAACAGTCTAGAGCTTGACGAGCCAAGTGAGTGGAGGGAGCCCAGTTAGCTTATCACTAAACTGGGCTTGGGGAGTTCAATCTGAATCTAATATGATTTAGGGAAATAAATACACATGTCATTCACTAAACCCTGAGTATCATGGAGCAGTCACAGCTTCTGTGATAACAACAGCCCACCTGAGTCGCCCTCCTGGACTCTCTGCTGGCTCTCCTCTGCTTACTCTCCGACAGAGTCGGTGGTCATGTAAGCAGTTTTAGTAAGTCCAGGGAAGGGACAGGGAGTGACTGAAATGTGAACAGTGAGATATTATATTATAGGACCCAATCTATCTTTAGGTTTAAATAATAGCCTCCATTGCTAAAGACGTACCCATTCACCCCTGCATAGAAGGCTGAAGAATATATATGTAAATTTTCCCTCTGGACATAAAACATGCCTGTGTTTTCTGACTTTGGGGGAGGGGGGAATAGCATGGGGCTGTGGGAGGAGCAGAGCTTACTCCAGGCAGCCAATCAGCCACAACCAGTCTACGTCTCCACCTTCCTCTCTCTTCGATTTTTCCAGATCACACTGAGCATCTCCACACTCCCCAGACTCAGTGAGGATCTCCAGGCTAAGATGCTCAAGAAAATAGTTCTTACTGGAGAAAGGGAAATTGTGCCATGGGGGAAATCCATTGTTTAGAAAAATAAGGGGTGAGGAAAAGAGCTAGGATTTTGGAGCAAAGACAGCCCAGAAGGTGACAATCTGGTTGGAGAGTGATAAGGGACACTGGGGACTAAGAACTGAGGAGAAATTTCTGAGCTGGGGGGACATGGGGAGGAAATTTTTTTTTGAAAAAGAAATTAGTGACTTGCAGCCTGACCAAAATCTATGTGTCAGACCACCGAGAGGTGTGAAAGAGTCTAACATGAGGCAACATGATGAGAAACAAACTTGGCTTGAAGAGGGAAAGGTTCTGGTGTCATCTGTTCATTCCTCAGCCAGGTGACCCTGGGGAAGTCCCTTCACCTCTGAGCTTTAGATTCCTTATTGGCAGAAAGAAAAAACTGGTACCTCCTGCCCATCCTGTGAGGCCGCACTGGACCCCAAGTACTGGGAAGGGGAGTGGGAGGTTCTGTGGTGGAGCACACAGGCTCTAGAGTCAGACTCCCGGGTCACACCCCACCTCCACCACTGACTGGCCACATGAACTTGGGCAGACTCCTTCACTCTGTACAGCTCATTTTAGTATCCATAAAATGGGCAACCCCCTACGTGGCTGTGATAATAAAAGCAATCTTTACAAGGTCCCTGAAAGACTTACACAATGCTTGGTAGAGTAAGCTCAGAGAAACTATTGAATATTATCACAATTAAAAAGACAGTGGTTTGAGCCCTGGCCAGTGTGGCTCAGTTGGTTGGGTGTCATTCTGCAAAAAGATCCCCAGTTGGATTCCTGGTTAGGGCATTACCAAACAGCAAGGGGGGGTCCCGCTGCCCACCACCACCCTCTAGGCAAAATTCCAGAGGCAAAGTTTTGGTGATAAAGGAAAGGAGTTTTTATTCAATGACTACACAGTTTTGGAATAACAACTTTCCACTTGCATTAGTCACTTAAGGCTAAAGCTCTTTAACTATTTGTTACAGCTTTAATCACTTAAGCCTATCGATTAAAGCTAAACTCTGTAGAGTTCTCCTAAAGTCCTATAGCACCATTCCCCATAAGCTTTTATTTATCTTATTTCTGTAGGGTTAGTTTACAAACTAAAATAACATGAGATACAAAAGCTACACCATTTTGGAAGAAAGGCAGGCTTCTGCCTCAGACCTCATCCCCTCTAGAACTTCCAAGGAAGAATAACCCTGCCACCCTCTGCCAGGCCAGCCCAATCCTAGGCTGCACCCGGAGTTACTTCCCATCCAAAATTCACACGTAATCCATCTAAATTACCATCTGTTGGGAAATGCAGGCAGCTGCAGCATGATCATCCAGGCATCCTCAAGGAAGAAAAGCCGAAGAACCTGAGAACCAGCCCATCTAAGGTCCCGAGAGCCCTTCTTTTATTTCAAACCTTCTTGCCAATAGTTCCATGTGCTCTGGAGGCATTGAGCATCTCAGCCCACCCGTCCTAAGCTGTTTACTGTTGCCTTGGGCAACCTCCTCATGTGGCCCCTTTCTACTCTTCCCCAGCAATCTGATCAGATCTCTCTGTATCAAGGGCACATGCCTGGGTTGCAAGTTCAGTCCCCAGTGAATGTGTGCAAGACACAGCCAGTCGATGCTTCTCTCTCCTATCAGTGTTTCTCTCCCACTCTTTCTCTCTCCCTTTTCCTCTTTCTAGAATCATTAAAAGAAAAAAAAGACAGTAGTTTGATGTTAAGCACTAACTATGAACTAAGAGAACGTCTTAGAGATATAGACAAAGGAATCCATAGTTCAGACTGAAGAGTACCAAGAGCTGCATGACTTATCCAGACTCAATTGGGGCAAAGGTGGACCTGAATCCATCCTACACCCCCGGTCCATGCTACACACCCAAGCCTACACTATGATGCCAGGGTCCCCACCTATAGCGATCTTCTCTGCCTGTAAGGTGGTTCCTGCTACTTTGAAGAAAACTAACCACATAGTCTGTGTGGTGTGACAGCTTATTCTGAGAAGGAACACAAAATATCAGGAGAAGGCTGGTCTTAAGGCTTTTGACACAGAAAAGACCCAAGCTCTTGGGGGTTCCATTTTAGACAGTGCCAGAGCCACAAGCACCAATACCGAAATTCTCTCCCTGGTCTCAAAATAATTTCCTATGTTCTACCAAGGATGACCTCCCCATATCTGCCCAGGGCGTGCCGGTATCTACAATAAGTGTTTCTCCTTATCCTCTAAAGAGGGACTTCCTATGAAGACCCCACAAGGGGGGGATAAATCAAAGTAGCATATTTGGTGATGTTACAGTATAAGCCCCGATTGGTGAGGCTCCATAACCTGGGTCTGCTACCTGTGAACACAGAGAGGTGTATCATTGATGCCCAGATGTGTCCTAAGGGGTCCCAGGCCATGGCAAGGCAAGGTCCTGAGACCAGGTGCCAGGCGGAATGTTATTCAGCCTTCTATTTCTGCCAGGGGGACAAGCATCAGGAGGGACCAGGAGGTAGTTTGTTCTCTGACTTGGTGCCAAATACACTTTCTGTAGATAGCACCTGCCATGGTTCCCAGGCGTCACCACTCTTGCCAGGCTTCCTGTGGCCTCGAGGCTACTCTTAGATCTGTGTTCTTGGGCAAGGCAGAACCCATCTGAGTCTCAGTCTCACCTTCTATCCAGCGAAATAGCTTTCTTCTCCATGCCTCACAGTTAAAAGATTGGTGAGACATTACACTGAAAACTCAACAGAAACAAAAATCAGCATGGTGTGTGTATGGAAGTTCGTAAAAATCTGCCAGGCACTGTACCACATAGCAGGATTTCCACCTGCTGTGGGCCCATGTGTGTTTGGAGGGTGCGCAGCAAGGGTGGGGCCCAGCTCCAAGAGGTGCAGTGAGAAGCTGTGCCAGGCACTGAACCAGAAGATGCCCCCAGGTCCCTCTCAGCCCCATGAGTCCCCCATTTGCAGCTCCCCCAGTTCACTCTGGTCTGCATTTACTCCATCCCTCCAGACTACTTCCTGTCTCACCACCAGACTTCTGAGCTTTTCTCACTTGATCCTTCAGCTCCAGAACATTTACTCATTTCTATCTTTGAGAGAATTCAATGAACTCCGCCTGCTCCTGCCCCTCGATAACTCTGAGCTCAGAGGAGCTGAGAAGTCTCTCCATCAGAGGGCTCCTCCTCCTACCTGTCTCCCACAGACTCTAATGAGGCCTAGTTCTATCTCTGTACTGCTGGCCAGCTTGTGCCTCAGAAAATCACAGCACTGTGTCCATCTTGGCAGCCATGGCAGGTCCCAAATTGAAATCAGCTCTGGGGAAGATTCACTCTCTATGGAGCCCAGTTATTGTACTGGCTCCATTGTGTCTAAAATAAAAAATTTCAGAATCCTGCCCCCACCCCTTCTCATGCACTGTGTCTTTGTTTTTGATCACCCAATACTTGACTCCTTCGCCAGGTGCTAATCCCTCTACCCACTGCTGAGCCTTCGGCCAGAGCCCAGATTGATTATCTTCCAAGCCCTTTCTAATAGCTGGTTTTGTAGCACATAACTCTAGCTCAGGATGTCAGCTCTTAGCAGGTAGGGCAATTTTCACCACTGTTTGCGCAGATTCCCATGGCAACCAGGAGACTGTTTAAAAGAGACCCCATCATAGTGTGAGTGATGAGAAAGACCAGGGCCCCGGTGGTGGGGAAGAGGGGGAATGGGGCATTGGTCTTCTATCCCCCAGACATATCGGGCGAACACTTATTTAACCCTTGCCCTGTCTGCTTTCCAAATACCCCCTCCATACCCTCAGGAGGCAGGAGAGCAGCTGCACACGCAGACTCCCAAGACACTCTGCCTCTTCCTTCTCATCACCTTTTCACGTTAGGATCCCGGTCCCCCAAATCCCTGGTTTGACCTTCCTGCCCTATTCGCTCCCAATATGAGCCCTTCCTCAGTGTGAGTTAAATCAATCTCCATGAGGTCAGAGGATTCCTCGGGGCCCTCTGGACATTCTTCTCTTCCCAGCCCTCATCTCCTCAGCTTGAGAAGGACCTGCCGTGACACGTGGGGGCTGAGCTTCCCCTGTTGTACCCATCCTGGAACACTCCTGGGAGTCAGCTGCTCTTCCTCTCTGCCCTCAGCAGGGACATTTTCTAATCTCCTATAGGTCACGGCCCACAATGGCCAAACATAACAGAAGTGATGCAAGGGCCTGGGAAGGGAAAAGCTGCAGGTGTGCTTGTAGGAGAGCAGTGGTGGCCCTCCACCCCCACGTCCACCCCTGCCCTCCCCGGGGGAGGTATAAAGGCTCTCCACCGTCCACTGTCCACCATCCACCCAATTTCTGGCTGGCCACCATGAATCCACTTCTGATCCTCGCCTTTGTGGGAGCTGCTGGTGAGTCCCATGCATCCCCTCAGGGCCCTCTGGCTCTGTCTCCTGGTAGAAATACCTGCCCTGCCATTGCTGATACTCTGTCTCCTCTGTCTAGCACCCCTTTGTCCCATTTCTGGGCTCTCTTTGGGCTTTGCCTCTCCATCTTCTGCTGGACTCCACTCCCAGCCCATCATCATGCATCCATCTCAGGGCTTTCATTAGAGAGGTTGGAAAGGGAGACCAGGGGAAGGTGGTCCATGGAATATGCCTGTGGTCTTGAGGCTTAGCTCTGATGGTACTGGGCTAGCTCCACTATGGCTGTTCTTAGCCCTAGATACACCTAAGGAGGCTGGAGGGACACTCAGCCCTAGAAACTCTAGGATCTAGGGGGTGGCCTGTGCATTGAATTTTCAAGTTGTCCATGTCATTTCAAGATTCCCAGGTGTGCAGGCAAGGTTGAGAATCACTGTTCTATTGGCCAATAACAGTGCCTACCTATGTCCCATTGAATGGGTCTGGGGGCTGCTCTCCCTGGCCCTTGCCCTGCAGATTTGGGCTTTGGGAGAAGCTGGGTACAGTCAGAGCTACTGAACCATGAGATATTTCTAGCCGGGCCAACCCATCCTTACAATTGGGGCTCAAACAAGTGTTGGGAGTGGACAAGTGAGGAATAAGCGAGGGAAAAGTATTCAGTGGGCATGAAAACCACATTCGGAGCCATATCACATTAAGGGCACTATAAGGACCCTTCTTGGTCCTTGGCCTCCTGATGCCCCCAGTCTGGGCCAGAGCCCTGTGAAGTACCTAGCTATGTGCCCTGCAGACACACAGAGAGATTCGGAGGACCACCTCCATTACACAGATCGGGGATAGCAGTGCACCCTGGCTGCCAGTCACCGTGCCTTTCGAGGAGCCCTAATTAGTACAATCCAGCCACAGTGCATGGTTCCACCTCTAACATCCTGCTGAATCAGTTTCTCCCTCCTCTCTCCACTCAAGTCGCCTTCTCCCCGGACGACGATGACAAGATCGTTGGGGGCTACACCTGCGAGGAGAACTCCGTCCCCTACCAGGTGTCCCTGAACGCTGGCTACCACTTCTGTGGTGGCACCCTCATCAGTGATCAGTGGGTGGTGTCTGCGGCTCACTGCTACAAGTCGTAAGTGCCAAGTGCAGGGCCCTCTCCCAGAGCTCGGGTCAGTCCTGGGGAGGGT
This sequence comes from Artibeus jamaicensis, assembly GCF_021234435.1. Taxonomy (NCBI): domain Eukaryota; kingdom Metazoa; phylum Chordata; class Mammalia; order Chiroptera; family Phyllostomidae; genus Artibeus; species Artibeus jamaicensis. The sequence goes on from NW_026522031.1 coordinate 3,288,488, forward strand.
GGGGAATGGGTAAGATGGGTGGGAATGCAGAGAGGAGGAGTTGTCCATGACAGCTGACACCCAGGAGTGGGGATGACGAGAGGCACATGTACGAGGACTCTCACACCCAAAAGAGATAAAACAGTGAAGGGCTACAGTCCTGAGAACATTCCAGAAGGGGCTATTGGGGGTATAAGGCGTGACAGAGAAATGGGCAAGGACTTCACACAAATAACCTTTGGCAGCTGGCTGCACTTTAAAAGCACCTGAGAAATGTTAAAAAAAAAATACTGGTGCCTGGGTCCTATCTCAGGGTAATTTATTCGGAGTTTTCAGGAAGAGCATCTGAATGTTGGTGAGTTTTGAAAGCTCTCTCTCTCTGCAGTAATTCTGTTCTATAACAGAGCTGGGAACCACTGTCTAGTAGACCAAGGGTTCTCGGAGCTGAGTGTTCACCGGAATCATCCAGAGGGCCGGCTGGACCTTGGGTAGCTAGGCCACCCCTCCCCACCCCTGTGCCCAACCCCCCCCAGGAATGCTGATTCAGCAAGTCTGGGGTGGGAGCAGAGAATTTGTACATCTACCAAGGTCCTGGAGCCACACTTGGAGACCCGCCAGATTAGATCACCTAGAATGGCAGTGCCCAGGATAGGAGGTAGTGAACCTCACTGCTATACTTAGCCAGGTTACAGAGGGGCAGGAATGTCTGGGGGACTTCAAGCCACTCATCTGTGCCCTTGACATTGGAGACACGGAGCAGGGAGTGCAGGAAAAGGCAGCTTGAAAAGCAGGTTGAAGAGCCATTGCAACTGGACCCTTTGACCCCATCCCCTCTCACTAACACCTGCCTCTGAAGCAGAACAGTTCTTGGTGTCATACCTGTACTGCCCACCACCTCTCTTCTGCCCCCTGCGGTCGCCAAAGCCCCACCGTGAGCAGCTCCCGGGGAAGAGTGGGGGTGTGAGAACAGGTCCTCAGGGGCTCCCCTTGTGACAGCCGCATCCAGGTGAGGCTGGGAGAATACAACATCGATGTCCTGGAGGGGGATGAGCAGTTCATCAACTCCGCCAAGGTCATCCGCCATCCCAGCTATAACAGCTGGTCCCTGGACAATGACATCATGCTGATCAAGCTCTCCTCGCCTGCAGTCTTCAATAGCCGGGTCTCCACTGTCTCCCTGCCCTCCGCCTGCGCACCTGCTGGCACCCAGTGCCTCATCTCTGGCTGGGGCAACACCTTGAGCTCTGGTTGTGAGTGGGGTCTTTGTTTCTTTACCCTCTGGCTTCCCAACATTTCCCAGACCCTCTGTCAATGTCCTCTACACCTCCACACACAGAGGATTTTATTTACTTAGGGAGGGAAAGAGAAGGAGAAAGAGAGGGAGATAAACATCAATGTGTGGTTGCCTCTTGAGTGCCCTCTACTGGGCACCTGGCCCACAACCCAAGCACGTGCCTTGACTGGAATCAAACCAGTGGCCCTTTGGTTCACAAGGGGGCTCTCAATACACTGAGCCACACCAGCCAGGGCTAAAGAGCATTGCTTCCTGCCAGGGCTTATGTTCCTGGGGTCCTCTCCCAGCTGCCCTCTGTGTTCAGCCCCAGATTGTTGTCCCCCATCCTGGCCTTACTCACATTTCTCCTTTCCTTTATCTCTCTCTGCCCCTCAAAGACGACCTCCCTGAACTGCTGCAGTGCCTGGATGCCCCACTGCTGTCCCAGGAGGATTGTGAAGCCTCGTACCCCGGAGAGATCACAGACAACATGGTCTGTGCTGGCTTCCTCGAGGGCGGCAAGGATTCCTGCCAGGTGATTGGCCCCCTCCCATGCGGAGACCCCTTCTCCTTCCCCTGACCTGCCTGGGAGTCAGATTGGAACCGCCACGGCTGTGGGGCAGTTCTTCCTTTTTTCTCAGTCTTTACAAAGTGTGTCCTGTCTTCTTCATCTCAGGGGGACTCTGGTGGCCCCGTGGTCTGCAATGGAGAGCTCCAGGGAATCGTCTCCTGGGGCTACGGCTGCGCCCAGAAGAACAGTCCCGGGGTGTACACCAGGGTCTGCAAGTACGTGGACTGGATTCAGGAGACCATAGCCGCGAACAGCTAAAGCTCCCACCCCGCCCCTCTGCCATCCCCATGCTAATAAAGTGACGCTGATTCAACCACGTGTGTCTGTGCCCGCTCCCACGGCCGCAAGGGGCTCTGGGAAAATATCTCCCACCCCCAGATCAGACGGGGCCCTGGCTCCTACAGATGAGCAGAGCGCCCCCTTACCACCTGTGCTCCCTAGAACCCTAGTTGGGCAGCACGTGACGAGATGGAATAAAAAAAAAAATCATACGCAGGAAGCGAGGACAGGCTGTTTCCTGGCGGGAAGTACGTTTCAGAAAGGCTGCGTGTTAGAGACTCCCTGACTGTGGCTGCACTTGAGCGCAGTGCAAGAGAATGCTCCACACAGCTCCCAGCACAGACACATCCAGGGCAGCGCCATGCAAACGCCTTGGCTGCTTCCGAGTTTCTCTGTCATGTACTCTGACCCAGCCCGTGCTCCCTCCTGGCAGCCCAAACCCCACTGGGTCCCTATTTCTTGACAACCTGCCCACGTGTCTTCCCATTGAGGCCTTGAGTCCTCAAGCTCCAGAGAAATCTGACTTTTGTTCATCTCACCTGGCGACACCAATGCGTATGTGCCATACTAAGTGTTTTCCAGACATTTCCAGGGGTGGTTCGCCCTCCCCTCTGGAGTGAATACTATCCCAGTGGCCCAGACAAGAAAGCAGAGGTTACTTTACTCACGTCCCTTGTCCAGCAAATGGTAGATCTGAGGCTAGTGCCTCCTTATTCACCTGGCCCCAAAGCCTGTGTTCTCTCTAGTCCACCTCACGGTCTCTCCTCTGGCCACTGTGGTCCATCAGTCCTGCTCCCCAGTGTCTCTCCAGTGCATCCCCTGCCTCACTGCACTTCCAGAGGGAGAGGCCTGGTTTCCCTTCCACTCTCCAACACCGTGTGCAGAGGGGTCTTGCACATCACATCAAGTCCTGATTCGTACCTTTCCAGACCTCCCACAGCTTCTGAAACAGGACCCGAGCTCCTGACCCTGGGGATACAGGGGGGCTGTTGCTGCTCTGCCCCGGCCTGGATTCCCAGCCCCTCACCTGCTCCTCTGCTCCCCCGAGGTGCTCCCGCACTCAGAAGTCCTGGTGGTCCCTCCAAGGAGCCACGCACGCACCTCTGACCTCAAGCTCCAGCACTATGGTCCCTCTCGCTCGATGGCCTTCCCACCTGCCCCTTCGCCCCCTTCAGAAAAGTCTTTTCTGACTCTTCCATTCCCGATTCTCTTCTCCTCATCCCTGTGCTGGTGCCACTGGCCCCAGGGCCCAAGTGAGGTGTTTTCCTTTCTGATCCTTGCTGAAGGCCTTGCTCATACTGCTTAGTAAACAAGCTGCGTCTACCTTGGCATTCAATGGTGAGCTCTCTAGGGAAGAAATCTCATCTTGAAAATCCTGACATATCTAGTGATTAAACAATGCCCAGAATACAAGAGGCCCCCAGTGCCTGAGTGAAGAAAGTATGACCTAGGAGTGGAGAGAAATGTCCTGAAGGAAGACAGGGCCTTCTAGAAAAAAATATATATATTGGTTCTCGAGGTGTGATCCCTGCAGCCCCAGGATCCCTTGGGAATTTAGGAGAAGTGCAAATTCTTGGGTCTGAGCCCAGACCTACTGAGTCAGAAATTCTGGGATGAGACCTAGTGTCTTGCATTTTGACAAGTCCTCCCAGGCATTCTGATACAAGCTAAAGCTGAAAAACCCATGCAGTAGAGAGATTCAGGTGACCCTGAACAATGTTAGTCCTGGTGCAAGCCCTAGTGACTAACATTTTTACTATTTCAGGCCCCACGATGAATCGGTCATTATGATTATTATTATTATTATATGAAGAGATGGGACTTGAAGAGCTTTGGCAGCTTGCTCACAGTCTCATACACAGCATTGGAGGGCTGGGTAGGGGCCAGGAGGTGGGCTTCCCCGAGGGACAGGGCCCTCAGTGGCCTCAGGTACCAGGGCACCCAGCAGAGTCCAAACCTTAAGTAAGGAGGCCTGGGGGCTGATTCCAGCTCTGCTTCTGCATCTGCCTGACTGGCAACCCATGTGGCCTCTAGGCCTCAGTTCTCTCTGAGGAAATCAGGAGACAAATTTTAGATTAAAATGAGAGCCTTCACATACTTCAAGGATTTCAAGAATTGCACATATATAAGATGTCATTTATGTATCTCCTCCCCACATGGCAAGGCACACCTTGAGAAAGGCACACAGGTAACCGGGCTTTCTGCTCCAGTCTCCAGGAACACCATCCACATTCTTCTCACGCCCTCAAGTGGCCACGTTCAGATGTGCAGTTACTTAGGTTTTAAAAAATGAGGAAAGGGTGCCTCCTGCTGCTCAAGATGATGAATGATCCCACTCAACAACAAGCTCCTCTTAAAAAAAATAATAAAGCTGCTAGCGCACTGGTCACGTGACAGTGTGACAAACTCGAAGTTGGGACAAATTCCATCAGAATCAAAAATAGCCTCGATACCAAGACAGAGTGGAGTTATTCTTTTTAAGGCCAGTTGAGATGAGGGTCCCCAGCTAGCTGGTCCAAAGGCAATTTACTGAGAGGGTCAACTATTGGCAGACCCAAGGGGCGAATAAGACAGGAAAATATACAGAAATAAATCGAAGTAAGTCATGACATTGATGAAATTGTTTCTCAGTGTGGAAAAGGAATAAAGACATGGTCTTGCCACCAATGGCCTTTGATTGGGGCTTACGGTTGAATGTTGTGAGGTCTGTTGCTGGCTATCCCTGAGTGAAATAAACAGACTGTCTCTCCTTCCTCTTTCTTTTTCTGCTAAATTCTAAGAGACACGCGGCTGCTCCCACTGATAACACCACCAGGTAGCACTCTGGTGCTCTCCACGCTGACACCTGTGTTGAGGGACAGGCAGGGGGTCCCCAGCTTGGCACTGAAATAGAAAGACCCAGTGTAATTTAGGGCTTGATTGTTTATTTCCAAACCAATCAGTAAACCCACTCCTAAAATTTTTCATTGAAAAGATCCTGGGACTTCTTAGAAATATGCGTTTTTCACAAGCTTTCTAAGTGACTGGAGGTTCATTCAGCAGATTCACGGCCACGAAATAGCTTCTTATGCAAACTGATCTTCTTGGGGAAAAATGATAACTTTGGAAATTACACAAGTAGGTTTTTTTTTTAAGTAGCATATTTCAAGGTATTACTTAAAGCAATATTTGCTATTTCTCTTTTCTTTAAAGTTGCATTATTTTATTTTACATAGATAATGTAGCCAGGGCTCAAGAATCAAAGCAAGGTGACCCTGAACAATGTTACTTTCATTTCCACTCATGCAGGAAAGCCCTGCCTCTGGACGCCTGGAGGTCAGTTCTCCTCCAGACCACCCTGGAGTGTAACAGCCCCAGGGGCAGGCCCAAGGTAGAAGGGGGCTTCCGCTTCTAGGCAGGGTGGCTCCCCACGACAGTGACAGCAGCCCACAGCGGGGCGGATACCGAGGTGGGGAGAGAACCAGGCCCCTGATAGGCTGTCTCACAGAGACACTTGTCTCTGAGGAGCTAAGAATGTCCTGAAGACGGGGTGTGGCGTCAGGAGGGAGACCCTCCCACCTGTGGGTCCCTGCCACTGCCACTTCACACTACAGGGCGGGGTCTGATGCTCCCCAACTCTGACACCCTCAAAGGGCAGCTGCTCTGGCGGTCTCTTCCTGGCTCTGAGGGGCGGGCCCATGGGAGGGGTGGCTGTGGGAGGGGCGTTTTTGTACAAAGATGAAACATTGTGGGGACAGGGGGCCACGGTGATTCATCTCTATGGGAAACCTTTACAAAAACCCCTCTGCCTGCCACGTCCCCACAGGGGACCCCTCCAGGGTCACGGGCCCCAAGGTGGCTTGGTTCAGAATGCCTCCAGTGCACCCCCGTCTACATTCAAGGCCAAGGATAAGTACAGGCCTGGATGGGAATGGAAACTTCCAGGCAGAGAGAGAGCCCAGATGTAAGAAGGACACCTCAGGGTGGTCGTGGGGGAAGGACTACATCTCAGGACAAGGTCACTGGCAAGGGACATGAGAGGGGACCCATTCTATAGAGGAAGAAGACAGAGGAAACCTGGGTTCTGGGACCCTGTCCCCCTCTCCACGCCACATCCCTTTGAGAGACGCTCTGGGACCATTGAGAAAGGGGCCCTGGGCCCTCCGGATGGACTCGAGCCTTGCTCCATGGCTCCAGGAGCCAGAGCCAAATTGGTCCTGTGCAACATCTAGAAAGCATGGGTGCGGGGAGCCCCATCAGCGCTCATCCCGGAGTCCCCCAGACCAGCCAGGGCCCCCCTCTCCATGCCTCCATCTCTTTTCCTCCTGGCCCCATGTCACTGTGCAAACACCCAGGTTTTCTTTGGAGACGGCACCAGGCTCACAGTTGTAGGTAAGACATGCTCCATGTCTTCCGGGCCCCTGGTGGGTCCAAGGGCTGCATTTCAGAGTGGTCCTATTCTGATGTGCCAACTATGACTACACCTTTGGGCCAGGGACCAGGCTGACGGTCGTAGGTAAGGCCGGGGTCTCTGGTGGTGCAGCGGGGTGGGGGGCAGAGGGAGGTCCAGGAGGGAGGACTCGACCCCAGGAAATGTGGGCAGGAAGGGGTGAGCCGGCTCTGGGGTCCTGGCTGGGGAGATACCATCTCTGGGTCTGTGAAGGATTCATGTGCCCTGGAGGGCACATCTGCCCAGCCACCTGGGGTCCCCTGTGAACGGAGAGCTGAGGCTCGAAGTCAGTGGGCAGAGAAGGAAAGGGGACGGCACTGCCCCTCTGAGTACTTGCCTGGAGTAGGGGAGCAGGGGAAGGCCCAGGAGGTCATGAATGGTCTCTGAAAACACCTGTCTTCCCTCGCTGGCAGAGGCTCCTGTCCTTTCTTGGTCTGGATTTCACAGGAGGCCACACTGTGTCTCTCTCCCCGGGGCATGGAACCAGCTCCGGTAGGGTATACAGGGTATCCAGGGCCCTGGCAAGGGGATCCCAGCTGCATTCAGCACACAAGGGGGGTTTTGAAATGGACTCAGAAGGCTGTGTTCTGGAAACACCGTCTATTTTGGGCAGGGCAGCCGGCTCACAGTTGTAGGTAAGCGAGTCGGGGCTGGAGGGCTGGGAGCTGACAAAGAGAGGGAGGGACCCAGAGGAAGCCACTGTCTTGGGGGCTCAGGTGAAAGCACGTTTGTATCAGAAAGGTCTGAATTCTTATTTGGATGCAGGCAGGATGCAGGCTCTGTCTCCAGTAATTCCAGGGACTGGCTGTGCCACGTCTGGGTTCCCCTTCCCCTGCCGGAGGCAAGTGGCCTGTGCTAGGAAGGGGCCACCTTGTCCATCTCTGTCTCCTCGGAAGGGACCCCACCATGGCTGTGACAGATGGAGAGCCTTATGGCCGTAGAGACTCCAAAGAAAGGGACGGACACAGAAGTTGGGGGTAGGGGGGTTCATGGGGTTGAATAGGTCATCTTACTATAGTGTTTTGGGGGGCAGGGTTGTCCTGCTGCCGCCACCTCCTGAAGCTAAAATTCAGCTGAGAAAAAGGAAAGAGAGCTGGCAGATGGCTTCGGGGAGGAGTGGAAGGTCGCAGGGGCAGTTTCCCTATGAGGCTTCCCTGCTGTGTGAGTAATGAAAAGCTGTTTTTCGGCAGTGGGACCAAGCTGTCTGTCTTGGGTAAGTAAATGCTTCCCTGGGGAGAGTGTGTTATAAGGTTGGGGGCTCAGAAGGACCCCTTTAGAAAGGACAGGGATTGAGAACACCGCAGGAGAAAGGCTCAGAGCATGTGGGTGAGCCGGGCAGAGCCCCCAGGAATTCTGGGGGACCCTGGCTACTGGACGGAGTGGCCCCACTGGTTCTGGGGTTTTGTACATGTGCATTGTGCTGTGGAGCAACCAGGCACAGCACTTTGGAGCTGGGACTCGACTCTCTGTCATAGGTAAGGCGCAGGACCGAGGCGGCAGAGCACCGTCCCTTGGACCCGGACACTGCTCCTCCTCCCAGGCCTGGTGGAAGGGGGTTGAGTACGCTCTGTTATCCCTGGGGGGCTTCCAAGGAGCTGTATCTGCTCCCTTTGGTGGCCTGGCCCCTCCTGAGCTGCTTCCTCTTTCCTCTCATTCCCATTGGATGCTTTGGTCTTCCTCCTGAGGGAATCCCTTTGGCCGAGGGCCATGACTCCAAGCAGGGAAAGGAGGCCACCAGGTAGCTAAGATCTGCCTCCTGGAGGGAGACCAAGGCTGGGTTTTACCACAGCCCCCTGCTGCTGTGTTCCTATAATTCACCCCTCAACTTTGGGGCCGGCACCAGGCTCACCGTGACAGGTATGGGGTCGAACTCCAGACCGGGTGGGATGCCTGTGTTTGACCATGGTGATCGGTCCCTGGGAGGGCAGTGGGGTGTCAGGACGGGATCAGAGCCCCCCTGTTCCTGCTGGAGCTCGGGGCCCCTCCCCACCCTGCCCGGAGCCTCCACACCTCGCTCTGCCGTGTGTGCCGCATCTCAGCGCAGGGCTCCCTGCTTGTTCTTCAGGCTTTGTGTTTCTCGCTCCGCTTTCTGTTGTTCCCCAGACTCCTCTCTTCTCTACTTTTTATCATGTACTTTCCCTTTCTTACCTGATCTCCGTTTTTCTTCCCTCCCGTTTTAACTCCGGCCCTGCATTGTTCACTCCGCTGTGGCAAATAGCTCTGTCTTCTACATGAACGCCCTGCCTGACACCTGCCTCCAGCTCAGAACTCTGCCCTGGCCTTCGTCACCCTCCTCCTCTGTCTCAGCTGGTCTCCAGAGACCCGCGTGTGTCTTTCTGTGGTGGCTCAAGGGCTCAGGAGAATTGGGGGGTTTGAAGGATGGACCCGAGCCCCAAGGGCAGAAGTCCTTGTCTGGAATTGCGGGGGAGGGGTCTCTGGGGGCAGCGTGCTTGGTCAGGGTTAGAGCAGATAAGTCACTACAACTGGAAACCCACACCATCATAGCAACTGACAAGGTGTGAAGAGGAGACATAGGCAGGAGGCCCCATTTTCTCCAACCTCTGACTGGGACTACAGGGCTAGGGGTCCATTGTGAAACGCTCGGGAGGAAGCTGACAGTCGGAGGAGCAGGGCAGGGACAGGCGGGTCTGGGCTGGAGATGCAGACAAGGCTGGAGGAAGGCGACACGTAGGCCCCAGACTGGCTGGCTGGCGGGATCGAGCTTTGTCCACTAATGGGGGCACAGCCAGGACTGTGATGGAAACTTCAAAATTCAAATCACTGGCATTCAAAATGCCTGGGTTCTGGGGGAAGGGGCTCAGGCAATCAGAAAGTGATGTGTAGAAAATGGCAATAACAATGCCAGGTGCTTGGGGTCCTCCGGCTGGAAGGGGCTGGCTTTGGTGCAAAATCCTTGGGGAAGGACTCACCTGCAGTGAGTCCATTCTTTTCAGTCCCATTGTTCACTGTCCCTGGGCCACAGAGTTTGCCTTTTGCCAGACCTGTGTCTCAACTTCCGTGTCAGGAACTTGTCCCAAATTTGCATCAAGGAGAGATATCTGGGTTTGTCCCAGTGCCACTGCCAAACCTCATGCCCATGGTCAAAACAGAGCCAAATCCAGGGCTTGGGAAACTCTGACAAGAAGATGCCTGCTAGACAGATGGACATGGTTTCTCCTACCTCTCTGTGTCTTCGACTGGGGACGTGTCTTCAGACAGTTCGAGAACTCCTTTCTCTCCCATACGCCAGGTTGTAAACAGGCCCAAGGGTGTGTAATATGGGCCCGCTGATGAAATGACCTTTGGACTTTGGGATTTGTTCCTATCCAGTGACCAAGCTCTTACTGCTTTTAAGATGGCAACACTTGGGTGTGAACTAGGTCCCCAGACCTGGCGGGGAGGCTTGCTGAGCACTGGAAGGAAGAAAGGGCTCAACCCACGAGAGTCACCCTGGGCAAGCTACCACACACCCCATGTGCCCCAGGGTGGGAGGAAATATTACCTGGGAAGATAATAGCCGCAGGCACCTTAGCTCTTCAAAGCAGGTTGCACATGAAATAAAAGAAAAGAGAAGAGAAAAGGTAGGGAGGGAGGGAGGGAAGGAGGGAAGGAAGGAAAGAAAGAAGGTTAAGTATAGTTTAGAGAAAACAATATAGTCAGATGTCATGGAGAAAGTGTCTCTTCTAAGCAAGAAAAGCTAATGTTTGTATGTGCAAGTGTCCAAACTGGCAACCACATACAGTTTAGGAAACAGGGCAGTGGTAACAAGAAAGAGGCCATTCAGTTCCTAGGATGGTGTTGCTAGTGAGAACCTTCTGCCTCAAAATCCAGGCTCATTCAACTCTGCTGTAGCCACTTCTAAGTCCCAAAGATTACTATGCACCAAAGAGGGCTTTGAACAAGGACGAAAAATAGACAGACATACTCTTATGATAAACAAAAAAGGCCCTGAGTGTGAGACTTTGCAAAGAAACCCAAGAAAAGCAGGACACAACGTCTCCTTAGGGAGACTGAGAGGACATGGGGTGATTGAAAAGAAGGTGGCAAAGTTGAAGGGGAATGACCACAAAGAATAGAACAGTGTTCCCAAAATACACTGGACCTCTTTCATAGTTTTGCTTTACCGTGACCACCTTCTCAGCACACACACACACACACACACACAGCCTCTGCCAAACCCACACAGCTCTCAGACCAGCCCTGGTGCCCACCCCTCTCCCCTTCCAGACGACCTGAAAAGGGTGAAGCCGCCCACAGTCACTGTGTTCGAACCATCGGAAGCAGAGATCGCCCGCACCCAAAAGGCCACGCTCGTGTGCCTGGCCACAGGCTTCTACCCCGACCACGTGGAGCTGAGCTGGTGGGTGAATGGCAAGGAGGTCAAGAGTGGGGTCAGCACAGACCCTCAGCCCTACAAGGAGCACCCCAACAGCACTGACTCCAACTACTGCCTGAGCAGCAGGCTGAGGGTCTCCTCCACCTTCTGGAACAACCCCCGCAACTACTTCTGCTGCCAAGTCCAGTTCTATGGGCTGGACAGCAATGACACTTGGGAGGAGAAGGATGGTCCCAAGCCCACCACCCAGAGCATCAGTGCTGGGGCCTGGGGCAGAGCAGGTGAGTGGGGTCTGGGGGGGCCAGGCAAAGAGTGAGACAGACCAGAGAGATGAGGGAGGGGGCTTGTGGAAACTGCCAAGGCCAGATCCAGAGAAAAGGGGGAGGGGTGGGGACATGAAAGCCCACTATGCAGGAGAACAAGGCCCCTCAGGCGACTTCTTCCCCAGATCCCAGACAGTGCCACTTGGCTGCCAGGCCCCTTACTGCTGGACTGGATGGCTCAGCATCTGTGTGGTGTGGCCCCATCCCGTTCAGAGCTGTCCCATGAATGTCAAGGACAGGATGTCCTCATGGGCACAAAGGAAGGCAGACACTGCTAGACTCCTCTGGTCTGGGCCTGAAGTCACACTGACTGCAAGGCTGAACTAGTGTGTCACCTGCTCACCCATTTCCCTCCCCTTTCTTCTTTCAGACTGTGGCATCACCTCGGGTAAGTGACCCTCTACTTCTTGCTCTCCATCTCCCATGGTTTTGCTCTGGAACCAGAGAACGGTGGTGGTGGCGGGACTGAGATACCTGCTCACAGGTACCCACCTGCTCTCCCTTCCTGCCAACAGTGTCCTATCAGCAAGGGGTCCTGTCTGCCACCCTCCTGTATGAGATCCTGCTGGGGAAGGCCACCGTGTATGCAGTGCTGGTCAGCGCCCTGGTGCTGATGGCCATGGTAAGAGGGGCAGAGCGAGGTAGGCAGGTTGGAGGTGACATTGAAGCGCAGCAACTCAGAGCCAAGAGTATAGGGACTCTGCCAGGATCCAAGGGGGGCGGAGGAAAGAGAGGGTTTACCTGCACACCTTAGAAGGCACCTCGTATCTCTGGGATCGCAGTGGAAGAACCATGAGGGAAAGAGAAGCTGGGGTCACCGAGATCCTGTGGAGGTTGTGAGGATCCCTGTGCCTCTAGTCAATGGGCCATCCGGTTTCCTCTCAGTCCCCACCACTTTGGGTAACTCCAAAGCCTTCTCCTCTTCAGGTCAAGAGAAAGGATTCCTGATGCCAGCTCAGAGGTGGAACTTCCAGCCTGCTATTGCCCCAGTGTGGATTCGCCTTTTTCCATTTCTAGCCAGTGCTTCCGAAGAGCTGTTCTCACCTCTCAACGCATCCATATGTACCTGCACAGCGGGGTGCTCAAGACTGCAATCCCTCTAACCCCAGGGGCACCCTGGTGGGCCCGAACAGACTGAACCAATAAAAATAGCCTGTTCTCGCTTGATGCTGCCTGCAGTGTCTACTTAGCTCTTTTGCCCATCTCTAAACACTCATGGATGCCAATTAGGATAGAAACAAGAGGCGTACAGGGAAAGTGCAGTCCTTTCGGGTACCCAGGGACCCAGCCTATGGCTCACACTGCTTTTGCCCATCGGGAACTGCAGAAAAGTGGAAGGTGGGGATGTTCCCAAACAGCCTGGGTAAATGGTGATGTTGACCATAGCAACCTCAGACCTATCTGGACAAGGGTGCTCTGCAGAAGGGCTGACCTACTCAGGTGTGTCCACCCGTCAACAGGTCATTTCCCCTGGCTAACAAAGCCTGGTGTCACATACGTCACCGCTGTTCCTATCAGCTGTCTCACAGAGTACACTGCTGAGGTTTCCCAGCTGAGAAGAGAATGCACTGATTTGGAGATGGTGTCTCCCAGTTGAAGTGACAAATTTGTTTATAAATTTCTCTCTAGTGATTTAATGGATGCGATTTGATTGTGCCTGGCAGGGTAGAAAATAGTTTCCCTAAAACCAAGGATCAGCCTCATCACTATTTCTAGAAATCCTTCCAAAGCTCTTTGCTGTCTCACTCACCGTGGTGGTGTAGTCCGAAGTTCTTAGGATGGCATGAGGAAGGGACCCAAGACTGTGCTCCACTCCTTGCATCCCCAACCCCCCTGAGCCACTTGGCTTCTGGGCCGCCCTGCGCCCCGCTACCTGGCAAGGCCGAGTCCTCTGAGAGCTCCTCAGCCTTAAAGACTTAGCTCCAGCTTCTTCCCTGCAGGAGGCCTTCTCTGGAGCTTCCTTGCCCCTCACTCTCTTGAGGCCAGGTGAAACGTACCCTATATTTGGCAGTCACAGTGCCCTCTGCACACGTCCTTCAGGACACCACACTCGGTGGAAACTACCTCTTGCCTTGTCTGACACCCCCATGTGACTGTCAGCTCCTTGATGACAAGGCTGTACTTGATTACAGTAATCCTGGGATACAGCATAGGACCCTGGTTCAGTATAGGAGCCCCATAAATGATCTTTGAACACATGAATGAATAAATGAGTGATCCCAAAGTAACCCAGTTGGGGAGCAGACATCACCGTAAAACCTGCCTGAAATAGCTACTTACCCTGCCATCTGTGGGGCCCCAGAACACAGCCCACAGCCTTCCTTCTCTAGAGCAACACATGTGTGTATTCAAACGGGGCTTTGTGCATACATGTACATATATGTGCATACATGCACATTTTCTACGAACACACACCTTGAGCGCATAAATCGCAATGCTCTGCTATGAACTTTGGGGGAAATAAAGATATCCAAGTCACAGTCCCCAAGCTTTCCTGTTCCCAAAAGGGATAATTCATGAATAGAAATACCTGAAATACAAAGCGATGCTTTGAAATAGCAATGTAAGCTGTCTGCTAAAACACAGCCAGAGGCCAGTGCTCCGATTTCTGACTGGAATCCTCAGGAAAGAGCCTGAGAGACCAGAAGAGTTCTTCAAAGGAAGAGCTGACCTCAGTGGGCAGTGCGGGAGAGCGGTCGTGACAGCCAGGGGCATGCACAAAAGCCAAAACAAAAGTGCCAGAGGGCTGGGCGTTTCTGGGAACAAGGTGCAGAGACAGGGATTATAAACGTGAGGCTGAAAAGGTGCACATCACTCTGAGGATGGACCAGCGTGAGACCTGGCACATAGTAGATGCTCATGAAACACCTGTGGACTCAAGGAAGGCTAAGGAACTTGGACTTTGTTCGGGAAGCAGTGGGGGATTATAGAGGTTTCGGGGGCAGCCTGTGTTGCTATCACCTGCTCTGTGGACCCCACCCCTCGCTCCTCCCACCACGCCCGACTATAAATGTGCAGGTGGGCCCAATGTGTCCCAGAGGGGAGACCCGGTGACATAGAAGAGCTCATAATGCTGTCAGCTCCAGAAAGGGGCGGCTCTGCCCCACCCCCACAAGCACGTGACCTTCCCCAGCCCCTCCTCACTCTGCTCTGAGTTGGTCTTTCCCCAGCGTCCGTCCGTCCCCCGTGGTCGGACCACCCTCTGCCACCTGTGCTTCCTGCCTCTGCCTAGTGGTTGGGGGAAGGGACCCATAGGGGAGGAAACCTTTTTGCATCGCGATGTAGCATTGTGGCAACAGTGGGGGGGGCCACGATGATTCAAGTAGAGGAGATGCTTTTACAAAAAGTCCTGCCTCAGAAAATACACGCAGCCAGGGCCGGCAAGGGCCGCTTCCGAATGGGGACAGGTCTCTGGGGCTGGTCCCCGAGGAGGGCCTGCAGGGACCCTGACTCCGCCAACACCCCTGCACCTCTCTGCCCCAGAATCGCCTTCCCAGCATGCCCAGGGCCAAGGCAGCAAAGCGGGAGCTTCACCCAGCACCTCTCCTAAAACCTGCTCTTTGACAAAGTACTCGCACGTGCGCTAATCATCAAGCACTCACGGCAACCCCGTGGAAAAAAGACATTACGCCACTTTTCAAATGAAGACACTAAGGCCACAGAGGTTTTACGAATCACGAGGCAGGGTCTACCCTGGAACACTCCCCGGCTCCAGCCACAACCGCCCCACCAACACCGGTTCAGATTTCACGGCCACCGCCGCGCCGCCGTATTGTCCCCAAGCCAAGTTCATTCCCTTTGCAAACTGGCGGTGACCTCCTGCAGTGTCCACATTACCAGTCCAGCTAGTTCTGGGGGTGGGAAGAGGAAGCCAGGAAGGACAAGGAGCGTGGCCCTCAGGCCGCACCAAGGGATGTAGAGAAGGGGGAGGAATTCTTGGCAGCCCCTTGCCACTGTGCTCCTATGCTGAGCAGTACTTTGGCCCAGGCACCCGGCTCACCGTGATAGGTAAGAGCCACTCCAGGTGGGAGGGAGGGCGGCTGCGCAACCCAGAGGAGCCCCGGAACCCTGGCCCTCGGGGACTGGGCGCTGGACCCTCCGCAGAGCCAAGTCCGGGAAGGTGGGGTTTGCGCCTGGGTCCCCGGGGCTGTGCAAACACTGGGCAGCTGTACTTCGGGACTGGTTCCAAGCTGACCGTGCTTGGTAAGCAAAGCAGCTGGGGCTCCAGAGCGCTCCGCCGGACGGGGTGGAAGGAGGGGATGGAAGGACGGGGGCAGCTGCCCAGCTCCATTCAGAGGCAGGGCCGCACCTGGGCGGGGGACTCCCGGGATCTGGCCGAGTGCAGGGCAGCAGCGGAGAAGAGCGCCAGGTTTTTGTCCTGGGTCTGGGTGCTGTGAGCACAGATACTCAGTATTTCGGCCCAGGGACCCGGCTGACCGTGCTAGGTAAGCAGGGGCGCCGGGGGGACCAGGAGGGGCAGAGGGGACGCTGCGGGACGCCAGGGGTGGCGGCGCCTATTTTTGTGCTGTGCGCGGGTGCTGTGGGCCAAAACACTGAGCAATTCGGCTCTGGCACACGGCTGACCGTGCTAGGTAAGCGGGGACACCCGCGGGGGACACGCGGGATGCACGCGGGTTTTTGTGCGGGGCTCGGGGGCCGTGACGGAGAGACCCAGTACTTCGGGCCCGGCACGCGGCTCCTGGTGCTAGGTGAGCGGCGCGGGCCAGGTTTTGGTGGGGAGCGCTGGGGCTGTGCACTACCGGCGCCACCCTGACTTTTGGGGCCGGCAGCCGGCTGACAGTGCTGGGTAAGTGGCCGCGGGACTCGGCGGCGGGTCGGGATGGACGACGGCGGCGCAGGGTCCTTCCCTAACTGGGCACCTGGTCCTCTGAGCTGCGCTTAAAGCCGGGCTGGGAACGGGCAGCGGGAAGCTGCTGTGGCGCGGAGGGGTTTGCGTGCGGGGCTGCCACTCTGTGCTCGTATGAACGGTACTTCGGACCCGGCACCAGGCTCACGGTCGTAGGTAAGAATCAATGTCCCCCGGTCCTCCATCCCCAGCCCCTGGGTCTCCGGAGAAGGGTGGGTGGCCAGAGCTGGGGCGCGACGAATTTCCCTCCCTAGGGCTGGGTCTGCGAAGGAGGAATGGGGATGGGGTGCTGAGAATTTGGACGGAGGGTAAGGGAGGCTTTAGGTCTTTGTTCTTTCTGGGGTGTGTAGGGACACGGCGAGCTGTGGGGATGGGAGTTTGGTAGAACTCAGAGCTGCTCCATTGGAGAAGGAGACTAAGAAGGGACAACCCGGGCCGGGGAAAGGGTAGGAGGGGGTTTAACCGCTGACGGTGGGACCGGGTGGAGGGTCAGGAGAAAGCTGGGAGCAGGCACCCTGCAGACCCGGATCCTGGAAGCCGTAGGTGGAGGGAGCCCTGAACACAGGAGGGGGGAAAGATGGCAAAAAAAAAAAAAAGTGGAAGAGAGAGTCCAAGAAGACAGAAAAATATGAGTCACTGAGAAAAAGCTAGGATTTTTAAAATTAGATTTATGGGTTTTGAAATTGGATTTAAAACCCTGTCTCTCTGAAGCCTCAGGCCCCTGGGGACCAGGGTCACTTGGGCAGCACCCAGTGCTGACCTGCTGGTGCCTGGTCCTGGGTGTGTGTGGGGGACCGTAACCTCAGCTACTGGGGCACATTCACCCCCAGATGCACTCCCCCATCCCCCAGCCTGAAACCACAGCCCTGACACTGAGTATTCCACCTTAAACAGTCTGGATGCTGTGGGAAGGTCTCTGGTGACCAACACATTAAAATGCAGATCTTTTGCTGTGAGGTGAGGCAAATTCTCAGGAAGGTCTGAGGCTCTTAGAACTGGGGAGGGGCCTTCCAAGCCACCTGGTGATGAGAAGGTCAAGGCCAGAGAAGGGAAGAACTGCTCGACCTGGATTCTTTGATAGCCACAGCACTGGCTGTCATAGACTCATTCAGCTGGAGCCAGTGAGGCTCAGCTGGAGTTGCCCAGAGGACAGGCTGGCTGCCTGTGGTCAGTGAGGGTAGAGAACAGGCCTTGGTGTTAGGACCAGGTAAGCCCAGGCCTCAGCCCCTGACTCTCACTAATGATCGGTGGGTGACCTTGGGCACGTGTGTCCGTGTGATCCTCAGTTCCCTCTACTATGCAGTATCATCAACAAAGCCTTCCACTTAACATGGTCATGAGGATCACAAGGGAAGGCACTGGTAGAGCATCCAGCAAGGGGTGGCTGGCTGTAGTTCAATGCTTCTCTCCCCCCTCCATCGCTGTGTGGTGGGGATGGGGGGGGGGTTGAGACCAGTGCCACAGAAGGGGCAGGATTTGGCCTGTGGATAATGGAGTGCAGTCCTGGGGGTGCCTGAGAGGAGAGTCAGGAACCGGGAAGATAGACTGCTCACTTCACAAGCAGAGCACACACACACACCAGTACACTCCCCACAGGGACTCACAAGGGTGGAGGGATAACTGGCCTGCCCTCACCACAGGGCTATGCAGACGACAATGCTTGGGAATGTCATAAAGCCCCTGCTTCAGCTTGTCCTGCCTGTCGCATCAGTAAACACTGTGGGGAACACCACATGGCTCAGAGGACATCTTTAATATCTACACTGCTGACTGAGTAGGAGGGGTTCCCATACTCAGTATGAGGTGTCTGTCCCCCAGGGTGAGGGGTCAGAGGGGTGCATGGTGCCCCTGGAAGGCTGGGAGGCATCCCAGAGGCAGGGTCTTGGACATAAGAGCAAATTAGCCAGGCTGCAAGCAAAAGGGTTGATGGAGCCGGTACTGCAGGTATCAGTAAGGATGCAACCATTTCACTCTGGGCCGACCAGTGAAGACCTAGGGTCAAAGGAGCACTGGGCAGGGAGGAGATCCAGGGCCAGGAGCTGACATGCAGGAACCCAGCACCAGCTCAGGGTGAAAATGCAGGGGCTCTTGTTAGAAAATTTTTAGAATTTCAAAATGGTTGCCTGCGGCCCTTAATCCAAGTGTGCGGCCCTGGTAAGTATAGGACCCTGTGTGACCTTGCAGATGTGACCCCACTTCCACAGAAATAGGAAGCGTCAGTCAGAAGAGCATTCTCTCCAACTTCCAGGCTGAAGTAGGTTCTCATAAGGATGAGGTTTCTTAGTTTTTAACAGAATTTCTAGAAACAAACAGACAATGCAGAGAAAGGGAAGAAGATCAGGATGAAATGAATGGAGAATGGCCCAGAGGAAATGAGCCAGTTAATCAGAAGTCTGCTCGGGTTCACAGGAAGGCCCTTCCCCTGTGACCCAGGAGACCCCATAGATAGGCATAGACAGACCCCATACACATACACTGTATCGTGACAACTGGGAGCAGCAATATGTTGTTCTGATGTCCTCAGATGCTGATGTAGGAAGCTTGCTGGTGGGGAAGACACAGCATTTGCAAATGGGTGGAGAAGGTTGGAGATGCCTGACTTTGACATCTCAGGGGAGATTGCTCTCTGTCTGAGCTGAGCCAGAGAAAACTCTGGGGGGGGGGGCAAGGAGGGGAAGGCATGGCTCGGATGACTCTATGAACCACACAAAAGTCATGTGCACCCCATCCAAAAGGATGCCCTCACCTAGGTACACAAAAACATGCCGTGTGTACACCGTCATCTGAAGACAACCCCAGCCCCCAAACATGCCTCTTGTCCCCAGCTCCCCTTTCCTCCTCAGCTTCTTGGATTCAGATAAAAATAACCCACTGTGGGTGGGGGTTTCTGAGTCCTTACACCATTGAATCTCCACCCCCACTCTGCCCAGTCAGTGTTCTGAGCTTCCCTACAGAGCAGGAAAAGTGATGCAGAGAAATCAAAGTCCTAAAGTCACGCAGGTGGGCAGTCGGTTCTGCGATTTGGATCCTGTTATTCAGACTCCAGCCCAGTGCTCCACTTAAGTAACTACTGAAATGGTGAGAAGTCAACAGGTAGCTTTTATTGATGGTGAAGAAACGAAATAACGTACTCAGAAGGTTAGGCAATGGCATTCATAATGTGACCTTAGGATGGAGAGACAGAGTGATGCCAAAATACACAGGACCTACTGCATAGTTTTGCTTTACAATGACCTTCTTCTCAATGTGTGTGTGCGCGCACACACACACACACACACAGCCTCTGCCAAACCCACACAGCTCTCAGACCAGCCCTGGTGCCCACCCCTCTCCCCTTCCAGATGACCTGAAAAGGGTGAAGCCGCCCACAGTCACTGTGTTCGAACCATCGGAAGCAGAGATCGCCCGCACCCAAAAGGCCACGCTCGTGTGCCTGGCCACAGGCTTCTACCCTGACCATGTGGAGCTGAGCTGGTGGGTGAATGGCAAGGAGGTCAAGAGTGGGGTCAGCACAGACCCTCAGCCCTACAAGGAGCACCCCAACAGCACTGACTCCAACTACTGCCTGAGCAGCAGGCTGAGGGTCTCCTCCACCTTCTGGAACAACCCCCGCAACTACTTCCGCTGCCAAGTCCAGTTCTATGGGCTGGACAGCAATGGCACTTGGGAGGAGAAGGATGGTCCCAAGCCCACCACCCAGAACATCAGTGCTGGGGCCTGGGGCAGAGCAGGTGAGTGGGGCCTGGGAGGGCCAGGCAAAGAGTGAGACAGACCAGAGAGATGAGGGAGGGGGCTTGTGGAAACTGCCAAGGCCAGATCCAGAGAAAAGGGGGAGGGGTGGGGACATGAAAGCCCACTATGCAGGAGAACAAGGCCCCTCAGGCAACTTCTTCCCCAGATCCCAGACAGCACCACTTAGCTGCCAGGCCCCTTACTGCTGGACTGGATGGCTCAGCATCTGTGTGGTGTGGCCTCATCCCCTTCAGAGCTGTCCCATGAATGTCAAGGACAGGATGTCCTCATGGGCACAAAGGAAGGCAGACACTGCTAGACTCCTCTGGTCTGGCCTGAAGTCACACTGACTGCAAGGCTGAACTAGTGTGTCACCTGCTCACCCATTTCCCTCCCCTTTCTTCTTTCAGACTGTGGCATCACCTCGGGTAAGTGACCCTCTACTTCTTGCTCTCCATCTCCCATGGTTTTGTTCTGGAACCAGAGAATGGTGGTGGTGGCAGGGCTGAGATACCTGCTCACAGGTACCCACCTGCTCTCCCTTCCTGCCAACAGTGTCCTATCAGCAAGGGGTCCTGTCTGCCACCCTCCTGTATGAGATCCTGCTGGGGAAGGCCACCGTGTATGCAGTGCTGGTCAGCGCCCTGGTGCTGATGGCCATGGTAAGAGGGGCAGGGTCAACAGGATGGGACAGGATCTTAGAGCCTCAACTTGGCCCTGACATAGCCTTCCAGCTCCAGGGAATTATAACAGGACAACCAGAACATTTAGGGATCATTCCAGACTGCTGCATCAGAGGATGGGGAGAGTCAGACAGCCCTATCCCAAATCAGGGCCAGAGTTGGCCCCCTCTGACCCACTTCTACTCTTCATGGCCTGAAGGACCCTGAGAATTTCTTCTTTTTTGCAGATCAAGAAAAAGGATTCCTGAAACCAGTTCCAAAAGCACATCCAGAGTCATTCTTAATCCTCGCCCGAGGTTCACCTGTATGTGCTTCCAGTCTGTTCCTAAGAGGGTACTCTCTCTCTGCCTCTCATCTCCTTCCTACACAGACACCTGTCCCTTCTCTCTGGGTCGCTGCAGACTGAGCCCCTCCACCCTGGATCTAAATAGATTAAGCCAATAAAAATGTTGTGCTGGATCTGGTTGTGTTTCAAGAGTGTCTATGGAGTTCTGCCCTTCAAAAGCACACCTTCTCACTTGGGGACACCACCTCTCAGGCACAAGGAGTGATCAACTATCCTCTCTGACCAATGCGCTCCCTCCTGTTCATCCTGGTTGGTGGTGTGTCCATACCCAGGCATTCTGGGGCCCCAGTACATATGGTTAATCTAAAGAACAAGGTTCTGGGCTCTCAAAAAAGGATGAGCCCAGGTGACCCATAACCCCCACCTCAGTATGAGACTTCAGACAGGGTATACCTGTGAGTTAGAATGCCCAGCTGTTTCTCAGTTCCAGATTCACATGCCACTTATTATGCATTTAGGTTTTATCTGTATCTCCTAACACCTACATCTTATCTTATTTCAGGATTTTGGCACAAGATTTAGTTCTGTAATGTCTAGGTTAGAATCCTAAAGAAGGCACAGAGTTTAAAGTACTTAAATGTGAAACCTGAAGATTTCCCAGAGGCAGGACACATGGGGTCAGGCCCTGGTGGAGGAATAGGGACAGGAAGCAGGGCTCAGTGGGGGTCAAGGTCCTACACCCACATAGCCATTCCAATGGGCATCTCCACTTAGAGGGGCAGAGACCAGACCGCCCCAGAGGCAGCACACTGAAGGCCTCCATACTCAGTAAACTCTATGTGCAAGTGGCGTTCACTGCACAGAGGAGGCAAGGCATGCAAGTAGAGGAAAGAAGGAATAGATGGAGAGTGAGAAAGGCCATGTGCAAGGTACTTGAGGCTGAAGGTCAAGGGTGAGAAGGAAGTCTGAAAGCTAGGAAAGGGCAGAGAAGAGGGATTCCTTACTGATGACCTGCTTTGCTTCAGACTTGGGGATGGGCACTGTCCCAGTTAATGCCCACAACAACCCTAGAAGGTGCAGGGATTAGTCTCCCCACCTTATACTTGAAGATGGCACAGTTCATAGATCAACTGACGGGTAAGCTGTGACACTGGCACATTCCTCTGAAGATGGCCATTCAGGAAGTATTTCTAAGTCCTGACCAGGATGGTGTGATTGTCACAGGCTGGCCCTGCAGCAGCTGCTCCCAAACTCCAGGGCGGGACCCACCGTAAGGGCATGATGAACCCTTGAGTCCTGACTGTATCTGTTTTCCAGCACTGCTATAACAAAAAACCACAGCTTTGATGGTTTAAAACAAAATGCTCCAGAAGTCCATAGTCACCATGTTAGCCAGGTTGCTCTCCCTTCAAAAGGTCTAGGGGGAATTCTTTCTTGCATCGTCCCATTTCTCTTGGCTCCTGGCATTCCTGGATGTGTGGCAACCACACACCAACCTTACATCAGGGAGAAAGTGTCTTCATGTCACTTTCTCCCTGTGTCTCTGTCTGGATGTCCCTCTCCTTTTTCTTACTGAGGCAGGACTCATTGGACTGAAGACATATCCTAAATTCAGAAGGACTTCATTCCGAGACCCTTACCATTTGTATCTGCAGAAATCTTATTTCCATATTAGGTCACGCTGATGGGTATGAATTTCAGGGGGACATTATTTGTCCCACTACAGTGAGCGTCCAGGAACCAGAAGTGAGAGAGCTGTCTGGATCAGCTCACACGGGCCAGGAAAGGAAGCAGCCCAGGGCAGGGTTGGCCAAGAGAAACCACCCCATGACTACAACTTCCCATCAGTCATAATTATCTCTGGATTTCTCTAACTGCAGTACAATTCTTTTTTATTTGGTGTTGCTGTTGTTGTCTGTTTGTTTTTGTAATGACGACATAAGTCCCCAAACAAAGGAGACAGAGTTTAGGCCCTAGACCAGCACCCACAAAACAGAGCCTTCCATTCTTCGGACATGTATCATGGTCCCTTATAAGGTGTGGGAGTGGAGAGAGGAGTGGCTGAAGGGATAGCCAGTGCCTCAGAGGGAACAAGGCATCGCATGGGCCAGAGGGAGTGGATAGAGACAGGGGCATTGGGGGATGAGGTGTGGGGGAATGGGCTGTTGGCAGACAGGCTATTGGGGGACAGAAGGTTGTTCCAGCAGCACTGTGAGGAAGGAGCTGAGCAGAAGTAGGGCAAATGTCAAGGTGCAGGTGGGAGAGGAGGGTTACCCTCACCAAAGAGAAACAGGGTCTGTGGGCTCGGTGGCTGTCATCTTGAGGGTGCCCAAAGCAGAGGCCTTGGCAGGTGGGAGGATGTGGGAGAAGCAGCTGGTTGGCCCCTGGGGCCTGCCCAGGTGAGGAAAGAAGGCATGTCCCCTGCAGGATAGACGAATCGATGCTGGAGGCATAATAGAGATGGAGAAAGTTACAAGCTACATTGGGTCCCCACCCAACACCCCACTTGACCCAGGGAAGGCTCCTCTCTCCAGTCTTCACAGCCACACAGAATTGGTACTTGAGACCTCTGTTGAAGAAGCTCTTCAGAGGTGTCAGACTTGTTTTCACCAGGAGCCACATCAGCCTCACGGTTGCCTTCAAAGGGCCGAATGTAGAGCTCCTTGCCCCTAGTTACGGAGTAGTTACATTCATACAGTCCTAAAATTGTATTCGACCCTTTGAGGGCAACCTCGAGGCTGATGTGTCCCCTGGTGAAAGTGAGTTTGACACCCATGCTCTCTGTGTACGACCAGGATGTCCTTGGACAGACAGTACTGCCCTCAGTGTTTAACCCACAGGCTTTGGGAACTTAGGCTCTTCTGCCCCTGACTCTTTCTCTAGAACCTAAGTAGATCCTCCTGGGACGATTCTGGGTATCCTCACCCCCTCATTCTCAGGTGAAACTGAGCACAGATGGGTTAGATGTAGGGCAAGCATATCATTTATTGTACGAATGGGGATTCTGTTGAGAGGACAACGGCATGCTGGGACAAGTGGAGTAAATCAGGATTGTCCTCATAAATGGTCAGGACATGGGGACACCCCAGTTAAAGGCGCCCTGAGGAAGATTCCGGGTCCAGAGATGTTCCTGGAATGGAAGCCATTAAAGCAGTTCCTCGTCTACTTGGGCCTGGTGAGCCATCCTAGTCTCAGGCTGGTCTGAGGTTCATTCTATTAAGGAAATCTATGAGCAGAATGTAGTCCAGGACAAGTGTCACTCAGTGCAGGGGCAGAGCATCCTTACTGATGGGAGAGACTTAGAAGTCAAGCATCTCTAGAAGAATGCCTGGAGTAACCCAAGTTCTTACCAACCCCTGAGGTCACAGCTGGACTCACCATGGTAGAAACCCAGGAAAGGAACCTCAATCCCAATGGCCTTTAGAGATTTATCCAGGAATTCAGGGGAGGAAGAAGGCATCCAACTGGTCACATAATAATGGGAACATCCTGGTGCCTGGTGGGATTCCTGTGGAGTGGGGCTAGTCAAATCACTGTCACTTGCTCAGAAGAATTCTCCCATCAGCATCAGTATCCATCAGCTAGAGACTGCAACCCTTCCTACTACACAGCTCACAGAAGGGCTATGCAAGCTTGGGCAGTGGCGGTGGGGTAGACAAGGCTGGGACCAACAGAGATAAAGAATTTTTCTCACTTGAGTAAGTGGAAGACAGAAAAAAAGGATTGTGACGACTGTATAAAGAAGATGCGGTACATATATACAATGGAATATGACTCAGTCATAAAAAAGAGTGAAATTTTACCATTTGCAACAACATGGATGGACCTAGAGGGTGTTATATTCAGTGAAATAAGTCAGATAGAGGAAGACAAGTGCTGCATGATTTCACTTGTATGTGGAATCTAAAAAAAATAAATGGACAAACAAAGCAGAAACAAACTCATAGATACAGAGAGCAAATGGATGATTGTGAGATGGAAGGGGGATGGAAACTTCTATAAAAAATGTTGAAATGGATGAAAAAGACAAATTGCTAGCTGACATGTACACTGGCTTATAGTACCTGCAGCATCATGGATGAGACATGAGACAAATTCACATGGACTTCCAAGCCCTGTGGAAAAAAAGAGGACAGCATGGCTATGCTCAAGGCAGGAGAGCCTCAGAACGGCCCGGCCACCCTCTCAAGGTGAGAGTGCGCTGACCCTTGCCTAGATAGGCTTTTATTGGGTTTTTTTGCACGGGAGTTCAGGTACCACTTATTAATCATCATCAGACAGTAAACAGTAGATAGTATACACAGAACCATTAGGACTTCTGAATCAGGATCTATCAGCTAAAAGGCTACAGAACTTCGGGAACATAAATTCACTTTTTGATCGGGCCTTTATCATTTAACTAAAAGCATTCTCAGCAAAGCAGGCTTCACAGGATTGTTAGGAATTCTCTCTCATGACAGATCACCCGGGGAACTCGCCATTCCCAGCACAAGGTTGCACCACTGTTGTAGACCGCTCTGCCTGATTTTAGGAATTGTATCTCTACCCCTTGTGGCTAAGGGCGAGAGATGACCTTTAGAATGCCAGCTGCAGGAGACAAAGCTTGTCTCTGGTAGCAAACACTGCCTCAGTTCCTCTCCCTGCTCCCAAAGCTTGGTTGGAAGTCAATAACAGATAAGACCCTTCACAGCACGGGGCAACCTAAGCCAGACTCGATCACTTGGGGGGCCTTCATGGAAGGACTGGGGGGGGCTACAACAAAGAGCAATGGACTCTCACCCCCTGGCTCTGACAAAGCCCAAGTCCCCATGTCCTCTGGGAGAAGTGCTTCCTGGCTCTAATCCCCTTAAGCCTGAATACTTGTTGGGGAGAGGTGCAGCTCCTTGCCTTGCTAGAGTGTGTCCTGGGGAAAAATCTGGCATCACAAAAACTTGCTGATAAACCTGTGAAATCTGCTCTGCTAAGAGTGCTTTCATTCATATGATAAGGGTTGGAGAGGAAATGAGTATGTCTCCCAAAGTTTCTGCAACTCTCTTCCTGACAGACACTGACTTAGACTCCGAAGCCCTCAGATCTCTTTAAAATGTTATCTACTGTTTGGTCCTTGCTGCCCTATATTCCTGTGTATTACAACCCAATAAAAGGCTATGGAATAGGGTGCTCAGGGCCTTTTTCTCCTTGGAGAAACTGGCCACTGCTGGCCTTTGTCTCCCCTGAGAAACTGGCCACAGCCCACTCCATCCTCCCCTAAACAGATCTCATCTTGTCTCAGCCATATTCATATTCATTCACGTGTGTCCATGGCACCGAGGGGACTCGAGAGAGAAGTTGCTCCCACACACTACCCTCTGTCATTGTTTTCAGGCTTAAGTCAGACAGAGGAGGCAGATAGCCAAAGAATTCTAGGAGACTTCTCACAAACAGACTGAGGACTTAGGCTTTGTCAAAGCTGGGGAACGAGAATCCATCACCCCCTTTCTCCATAGCCCCCCAAGTCCTTCCCTGGGGCCTCCACATGATCATGCCTGTCTTAGGTGATTCCTCTCTTGGGGAATCTTACCCGTCATTGGCTCACTGATCCAGCATTGGAGGCCAGTTATGGAAAAAGGAGCAGAAGCAGTGCTTCTGCCAGGGAGATAAGTTTTTTCTCCTTAGTGGCTTATGGTTCAAAGGTCACTCACTCAGCCTTAGCCATGGGGTGTTTCAGCCCCTGAAACTAGGCAGGGCAGTTCCCAACAGCTAGCTATAAAAAGGCACAGGGATATAAAGTATGGCACAGGGAATACAGTCAATAATCTTGTCATAACTGGGCATGGTATCAGACGGGTACCAGACTTCTCAGGGTGATCACTTTTTAAGTTATATAAATGTCTAATAGTGTGAAACTAATATAACAATGTATGCCATTGTAATTGAAAAATACATTTAAAAACAAGAAAAAAGGATTTTAGAACAAGAGAGGTTGGGATAAGAGCAAGGGATCCTGATAGACACCAATATCTCCAATTCCTGCCCTAAGCTATTGCCCCATCTTTCTCCTTCCGTGGGCCCCAGAGAGTGACAGTCTGAGTGACCTCAGCCCCTAGCAGTATGTGTGAACAGAGCTCCAGATGTCCCACAAAGGAGAAATTTCTTCGGGTCTGTCTTCTTAGGGGTGGATGTGGGAACCAAGAATTGGTATACTTAAAGGTATATGCATACAACCAAAACGCACTCTTACCTAGGTGGACTACATTTAGGGGTGCTGCAATGTTGGTGGAGACCTTGGGAATCACGCAAAACCCCAGGGCCCTTCTTAGCGCTGCCACTGACCCAAGGACAAATCTGTCCTCTGCAGTCCCGTTGACCACTCCTTCCACTCTCATCACCACGTCCCCTTTGACCACGGTCAGGTGGAAATTACCCTCTGCCACATAGGACTCACAATAGAGAAGGCCACCACCCCTGAGCAACGGTTTTAATTACAGTTCATCCTCATTACTTTTGGCAGACTTCCATTGCTTTTGGAAAGGTTATTTCTGGGTCTTGACACCCCATCACGGGAGGCAGTATCCTACCCCATCACAGGGGGCATTATCCTTCCCAACCAAGCCCAGGACACAAAGCATTCCCTGCCTCAGTCTCGGGTTGGGTGTCCTCCCCTCCCACTCAGGACTTTCTTCTCTTGCAGTGTGCTTGTGGACCTGAAGTCCCTGGGTTCTTAGCACCTGCCTCTCCTTCAGATGTATTGTGGCAATATTTGCTTGTGCCCTGAATCACGTCCCTCCAACAGACGACATATTTTCTACTTGACACAGCCTCCCACCCCATAGTTCTAGGTACATGACTTTCTCCTCCATCTCTACCCATGGTCTTTACCTCTTTTGTACTTGGACTCCTTTGTTGTACTTGGACTCCTTGAGGGCTTCTTGGGGAAGATGGGGTCCCAGAGGTGAATTGATAGATTTGTACATGAGCAAGAAGGGCCTGAAAATGAGCCCCCAATTGTGATGATTCCCACAGAAGTTTCATCAGCCTACTCTTACTTACCTCATCTATCTCCTGTAAGTACAAGATAGGGTCTTAACAGAAATACTGCAACCTGGCCAGACTTGCTGACACGAGTGAGCTTTAAAACAGTGCCTTTGTAGTGATCCTGGGCATGACCCCTTCTGACCAGGACTAGGCTATTCCAGCAATGACACCTCAGCCCTCTGCACCCTCCCTCCCATGGTAGGACTGGATCCTGACTAGATATTAGACTCTTCGACACTCTGGTTGGTAAAGAAGTATAAATTGCAGAATCTCAAGTCCCTCCCCAGAAAACCCTTGATTTGTCCAGGTAGGCCATGTCCTCCCTGGGCAGCTCTATGAAGAATCTGACCCAATTGGGTGTCCATAAAACTGTGCAGTGCCCTTCATTGGTCATAATTATACTCCTACAAGACCCCCTCCTAAGACATCTTGAGCCAAGAGTCCACAAATCTATGAGAGACAGAATGAGCAGAAGCTTTAAAAGCTTGAGTTTTCAGGATGGAGAAAACATGTGGGAAACGTGTGAGAAGATCACATAAAGAATGTGGACTTCACTGAAATTGAGAACAGGCTGACAGTGACCAGAGGGGAGAGGGGAGGGAATTTCAGGGGAAAAGGGGAAGGGTTTGCAGGAACTAATATAAAGGACAAGTGGGCAATAACAAAGAAAGGTGGAAATGAGAGAGAGGTGGGAAAGGCTGCAGGGGTGGGCTGGGATGGGGGCAAAAGGCAGAAAACTGTACTTGAACAACAATTAAAATCAAAAAAAGAATGTGGACTTTATTAAAGTTCACTTCTGAGGATGGGAATAAGTCACTCATGAGTAAAAGTAGAGAAGGTCACTAGGTTTCCAAATAACACCCTGAAACTATGCCAGATATCATTTAAGATAAATTGGTGGTAATGTATGCAGAATACTATGGTATAAAGAAAAACTATGAATCTTACAGAAACCTAACAAAATGCATGCTGTCATCACTATCAATCAAAATAAAGTCACACATTCTCCTGTAATCCTATAGCAGGAGAGAAAAGGAGTGTAATGAGTGTTACAGAGGCGACATAGTGGTCTGTTCGGATTCTGTGCTGGTCTTTTAACTGTAGCAGTGTCTTTAAGTTTGAAACTATGTGAAAGACACCAAATTGTCTCTACTGCATTATTTTCCAAGTAAGACAGAAACTAATTAAATTTGAATTTCAACAATATCTACCATAAATAAATGGAACAGTAGCTTTCAAAAATGTATATACATATATGTGTGTATATTTGAAGCATAGATTTATATATACAGTGTGCTTGTGGACATGAAGTCCCTGGGTTCTTAGCACCCCTCTGCCTCTCCTTAAGATGTATTGTGACAATATTTGGTTGTGCCCTGAAGCATATATTTATATATGCTTCAAAGCCAAAGAGACCCAGGTTTAAGCCTTAGATCTGCCACATCAGCTGTGTGGCCTGGGGCAAGGGCCCAGCTCTGAGACACACAGTCTTCCTTCCAACAAAATGGGCTCAGTGACATCCCCAACTTCACAAGAGGTGATTTCATCTTGTTTAATCCACACACCAGGTACAGTTGTCATTACAGCACCAATAAGCGTCAGCTGCTCTCATAATCATCAGTATCAGCCTCAAGATTTTTTTCAGGTTGAACGTGCCCAGCTGTCTCACTTCTCGTCCCGTGCGGCACAGTTTTGAGCAGCCCCTGCTCTGCACAGCCCAGACACTGTGCTCTGAAAACGTTCTCTAAAAGGGTGGTGTCCTGTACCAGAGGCTCTGTACCTCCTCATTCTCAGTATCCTCTCCACTGGGCCATTAGGGCAACTCTTCACCTGCTTGGCACACAGAGCTCACTTTTCATGGCAGCCCCTGTGTTGTTCACACACACTGCATATGTGTGCAATATGCCAGCCGTGTGGTACCCTTCCATATTCAGAGGGTTGGCACTCTCTCTGTTTTGGAGGTTGGCTGGGGGTGGGGAACACTGGTTTCATTTTATCATATGTCTTCGGCCCGTCTCTCCACCCTATCTCATTTCTGCAGGATTCTACTTGTGGTTCGTCGTGTTAACCCCTCCAGCCTCATGCCTCCTCGGATACCTCGACCATGTGTTATTCATTCTTACACAAGTAATGCATGAAATGCGTGGGAAGATCTCAGCTCAATGTAAAGCACGCGTTCCCTGAACGTTGTCTGAGATCCGGGAGCTGCTGAGATGCAGAGAGTAGCTTCTGGCCCTCCTCTGCCCTCAGCTGCATGGCCCTGGACACCTCGTTTCTCTTCTCCGGGCTTCTATAGCCTCCCCTGTGAGGTGCAGAGTTCGGGGAAAGTGATCTCTAAGCAGCCTTCAAGCTCTGCTCTTCAGATTCATCCATTTATCGATTCATTGTCTGCAGGCCTCAAACCCCATAAGGAAGGCAACTCAGCTGGGGAATCTAAGCTCGTCCGAGATGCAAATCACTCACACCTGTGACACAGCCTCAGCGGGTAGCGATGGTGTAAGGGGGGACCAGGCTGACCCTGGGTCCCACAGTCCCCAAGACACCAACCTGGCACCCTGGCACCTGTGCCCCTACCCTCCTCTAGGAAAGAGCTCCAGGGCCATGAATGAGGAGACAAAAATCATGTTCAAAGGAGAATGGCCTTGAATCAAAGGCCAGGAAGTAAGGAGCTGCAGTTGGGGTCTTTCAGGAGACACCTGGGGAAGAAGGCACAGGGTGTCTGAAGCCTGGCTGTTTATCTCTGAGTAACATCAGCCCAGGGAATAACAGCCACCCACCTGCCCTTAGTGCCATCTAGGGGGACTCATAACAGGATGTGGTTTGACATTTACCAAATCCTGCCTCTGGGGTGCCTGTGAAAGTCCCTCCCCCCACCCACCTTCTGAGCACCAGGACAGCCACAGAACCACATCCTGGCCCCCGACCTCTTCCTGTGCTGTTCTCTCTACCTGTGCCCCTGGCTAGCACCTCAGCAGTGCGAGGAAAGGAGGGGGATCTCTGGAGAGGCATGGGGCACCTCAGCTCCATGTGCAGACCACCCAGCCCCCACCCAGCTCAGCTTCTGCACCTGCTGGAGGTCACACCCCAGACCCAGGCTGCAGAGGTCCCTTGAAGATAGCAAGGAATGAAAACTGCTGCAGTAACTGCTCTGACCCAGTTGGGGTCCCTGCTGGCCCCGCATCACACAGGCTACTCCCTTCTCCCATGGGCCCCCTAAATGCCTCCCCCCACCCCACACTCAGCCTCCCACTTCCTTCCACTCATCTAATGAGAGCTGCTAATGAGTCACCAAAAAGGGACGGGGAGATAATGAGCAGACTGGAACGAACAGTCTGGGCTGTCTTGGTGTTCTGTCCTGACTGGGTTTCTTTACTTGTCACCCCCACTGCTAAGGCTGCGAGGTCTGGATGATGGGTGTCCTGTGCTATATGGGTAAGAGGAGGAGAAAGACATAATGCAGGAGAGAATGGAAAACCACAGAGTGGGAACACCCCCAAAGGAGGGGGCAGAGAATAACAGGATATAGAACAGGCCAAGCCTGCTTTGCTGCAGCTCAAAGTCTGTTTCCTACTCAACCCAGAGCTTACAATCCAGGCCAAAACTATGAAGTAGCCCAATTGCAGCATCACCACCTTCCCACCCTGGGTATTCGCATCTTCCTCAAGCTGCCCAGAGGCCCCAGACTTTCTCCCAGTACATTCGTGAGCGGCTGAGATCCAGTCGAGAGGACTTGAAAGGAGTCCCATGTGTGGGACTCATTGTCAGGGCACACCTACAAAGTCAGAGCCAAGAACCGGGTCCTGTAGCTCTCCTAGAAAAGGGACAGCCTCATCTGCTCCAAGGGGCAAATGAGATGGATGAATCCAGGCCAGAGAGAGCGTACCTATACTCTCCCTGTGCCATTTTGCAGTGCTTTCTCCTTTGTCTCCTGAAATGACAAGGATTGTCGATTTTTCTGGGTCATCAACACCATGGAAACCCACAAGGCAGTGATTTTCCATCAATGTGCCGCAAGAATTTTTAAAATCTGCAATACCCGACTGTTTAGTTAGGGGCACTGACCTCTTTTCCCTTAGACTGTCAAATGAAAAAATGACAACAGTGTGTCATATTTTACCATTCAGTGTGAATCAATCAAAATTATACCTACTTTCTGTCAGATTGGCAAAAATTATATTTTTGGTGCATCACAGAGTTTTAGTAATCAGTGTATGTGTGCCTACAGATGAAAAGGGTTGAAAATCGCTGCTACAAGGGAACAGGCCTGAGGAATGGAGCCCACAGCATTGAGAATATCAACTTGTTCTGACAAATTTAGGTGGCTTTCAGCCTCTCCTTACCTGGTATTGCCTTCCTGTCTCTCTGTCACCCTTGTTCTGGGACCGGGACTACTTTCTGACTGCTTTTCTGGGACTTTCGGTGTTCACCGAGACTCCACATTGTCACTCAAACCGGCTCTCCCACAGAGAGGGTCACTTTGCTTTATCTAAAACTAGCCTTCTGAAACACTAAATCTTGCTAAAATTCTCTCTCATCCGTGAAGTTCTCCAGAACTTGTCTGAATTTCCCTCAGGAATGAAAATTCTGTTTCACTTCTCCTATGGACCACACCTTCACGGCAGGGGACCACCTGGATCAGCTTGCTGCACTGAGCCCCAAAAGAAAACACCCGTGACCGACATCTGAATGTGGAGGGTCCAAGTTTCATGGGTTGGCCACCCAATGATCTTTAGCACTTTAAAATATTTACTCCATAGTTTACAATCTAATTTTTAAAAATACAAGTATTTCTTGTGAGCAAGTTGGAATTAAAATATCTTGGAAACTTAAAGAGAGGAAATGAATATTTAGCTGTGGAAAATTAGACCCCATAATAGGGCTTTATCAGGTAAATGCCATTTCATGTAACGTACTTAACAAGTCCATAAGGGAAATTTAGATAATTGGCCCAAGGTCATGACAACTAGTATATTTAGACTTGAAAATCCAGTGCCTTAAAACTACAGAGATGGTGAAAAGATCAGCAGTCACCAGGGTGTCCAGGGAAGAGAAGTTAGACGAAGCATAAGGGATTAGGGGTGGTGGGACTGTATTTAGTGACTCTGGTGGTCAGGACAAGACATGCTCTATGTGTCCAAAACCTTATAAATGTACAGCACAGAGGAAACCTTAATATCAACCATGGACTTCAGTTGATAATAATGTGTCAATGTTGGTTCACTAACAGTAACAAATAAGGTATGACAATGTAAGATGTTAATCACAGGAGAGGCCAGGGAAGGAAAGGGACCTATGAGAATGTCCTCTCTTACCTGCTCTGTTTTTATGTTCATCTAAAACTGTTCTAGATACTGAAGTCTATTAGCTAAAAATAATCAGACGGCACTGTTTCCAGGCGGGATCTATTTCTGCCTGTGTTTAAAAATCAGCTCATATCCAAACGTTATCTGGAGGCGCTGCTTACTATTCAGTGAGCTGCAAATACGCCTTTACTTCTACTGTCACAGCACTACTGCCGGGCTTAGTAAATAAAAATCTGTTCACAGGAAAATAAACAACAAAGCCAACCAAGTGCCTTCATTAAGCCAGGCCATGACCCTGCCCAGCACCAACCTGAACACAATTCATTTTGGTACTGAATCCCTTGGAGAGCTCAGAGGGCCCAGCACATAATAGTTGCTTAATGAATTGCTGATCCCAAAGGTCCAAGGGAAATGCTTGGACATCATTAAACACTGTCTTGATACTTTGTGGCTCTGTCTCAGATTTTCCTCTGCAGATGAAAATGATACTGAAAACGAACACATCTGAATTGCCCTAAAAAATGATGCCAGAGACAGAGTATCTTAAGGCTTTTTGTGCCCCCTTGTGGAGCAGAAGAGACCTTCAGAAAGAAAACCCTTTTTAAGAAAAAAGAGGACAGTGACTGAGTAAGGAGGAAAGAAGCTCAGTTGCCAAGGTAACCATGGCATCTCTTTCCAGCCCTCCCTTTATAAGCCTTTTCTCTGCTTTACTCCCATCCAGGTAATTTCTCTTTTTCAGGGCTTTGCTATCACCCAGACATACCACTTCTTTATCCTCTCTTGTATCTCCTTGATCACCAGCCACTTCTCTGCTCCTTTTTTTTTTTCTACAGGGGAAGGGATGAGAAACCCTAGAATGGGAATTTTTAGAAAAGCTTAAAATGCAAAACAATCATCAAAATCCCTAAGTGCATGTTTCTGATACTGACAGAACCACACTTGGATCCTGTACGGGAACAGCCCACAACCACCTTGCCCTTCCTTCCCTGGCTCCGGGCCTCATCCACGCCTCCACAAAGTGTCAAGAGCAATCAAAGGGGACTTTTCCAGGTGATGAAAAGTAACCAGTTAAGTCCCCAGAAATGGCATCCTCACATTTGGTCATCAGTCCACCACTGCACCACCTCCAGTGCCAGGTGTATGCTTCCTCTCTCTCCTGCACGTGCTCAAACCTGCCCCCCAGCACAGACCTACAGGAACTGGGGAGAACAGTGCACTTTGAGGGCTGCAGCAAGGCAGCCTGGGGCTGGACATCCACGGGTTGGGGACTTGACTGTGTGTGCAGTTCACAGGTTCTGCAGACATGTCTTTTTGTTCTCCCTGAAAACTCCTCAGTAAGGTTCTTTGTGGAGATCTGGCTTGATTCAGTTGCTCCCACGCGGACCGGCAGTGAGCAACCCAGTGAACAACCTGCATCTGGTCCTCAAGGGAGGGCTCCTGAAGAGGGTGGTGAGGGTGCAGGGGGGCGTGTGGTTTTTGCACAGAGGTCCGCCCCACCCAGCGCAGTGTGATACTCCAGGCGCAGAGGTAGAGGCCAGAGTCGTTGAGGAGGAGCTTCTCAGAACGCAGGGTGAAGTAACCATCCTCGGGCCTGGAAGCTGTGAAGTGCTGGGGCGCCTGAGACTCTACCTGGTCAACAATGACGGAGGAGAAGAGCAGCTGGGGGGCCCCGCCTCTGGCCTGGTGGTACCAGTACAGGTTGGGGCTTGATGTCCCTTTCACTGTGCAGTACAGGGAGAGTGGGCTGCCCTTGTGCTGCACCTCCGTAGGTGGCCACTGATGGATGGTCTGTGCTCTGGCACCTGTGGGGAGTGTAAAGGCCACTCAGAGTGAAGAATCCGGCCCAGTTTGCCTTCTGACTGGACAGAGGGAGGCTCATGTACCTCCAATGGCTCATGCAAATGGGATCAATCACAGGAAGTGCCTTGGGAGGGCCAAGGGTGCAGAGGGTCACTGGGCAAGGGGACACCCAGAGAGCAAACTCCTTCCCAGGGGACAGGGAAACTGAGACCCAGCACCCCAGCCATAAAGTCCCATATTCACTCCGGCCAACTGAGGGAATGTAGTAAAGACCATGCAACCAGTAGCTGAGACTCTGGGTTCATAGGGTTGGGTGAGGGTGAGGGCTTGGGGGAGGCTTACCAGGGAGGAGAATACCCGCCAAGAAAGTGCCCAGGAGAAAGGCAGGGAGGGAGCAGAGCATGGTTGCAGCCAGTTGTCAGCTGAACCAGCCTGGCAGACAGGGCCAGAGAGGTGGCCAGGCCCCTCCCTCTTGGAGATCTGCGGGGAAACGTTTCCCCTCAGCTGGGGAGGAAATGAGGCCAGTCACCTCTTCAAGTGTGTGGTGAATCGCCCCCACCTTTCCTGGGAAGCAGCTTTACCCTGCACTTGGTTTTCCATGGGAATATCCTGCTGGGGTCTTGGTATGTAAAATAGGTTTAATGACTTGTTAGGTATCTGTAAACAAGAAATGACTCCCTGGCTCCCCTAGAAGCCCATCAGGACTGCAGCCATCCCAGAAATCCTGATTCTGGCAGGCTGCTGGAGAGGGATTTTGATCTATCCGAAGTTGGAAACCAGCTACAGGACACGGATCCTGGGTAGCTGGGAAAAAAAGCAGATCAAGGCTCAAGAAATCTAGGTCTTTGGGGTTTTCAAAGCAAAAGAGCTCAGCCCTGAAGGAAAGTGGGGAGCTGCCCTGCCAGCCAATCAAGGGATCCTCCTGCTTTTCATCTTGTTGGACAGGATCTGAGACCCAGACAGCCAGATCAGCTCCTGAACTGATCAAAGCTGGACTCTGTGTTCCCTGTACCACTAACGACCTCGCTGGATCTAATTTATCCTCTTAATGCAATGTGAGATAGAGGATGCATTGAGGGGGCTTGGAATCAAATAGATCTGGGCTCTAATCTCCACTCTGCTTCTTGCTGGTTAGAAACCCCTGGCAAACTCTGATCTTCCATTTTCTCATCTGTGAAATTAAAATCAGGATTATAATGCCTACAAATGTTTGAAGGATGCCTTTTGCTTGGTGCACTGCATGCACTCCTAAACGTTGTTTTTTTTAGACTACAGGGAAAGCCTCCAGCAAAGAGTGGAAGGTTTACAATGAGATGCAGTAGAGGGTGGGACGCAGGGCATGACAGAGACATCAGAGCGTCGGGCCATTGACTTGTAACAGCTAAGGGTGAGAATCTGCTAAGCAGCTGGTATGACCTCATTCTGTTGAAATGAGACAAAGGAACCCTACTCCTTCCTGGGAACTGCCCCTTCTCTTTGAGATTCCCTTTCCAAACAATGACTCAGTTGGGGTTGGATGTGCTGGAGAGGAGGAAGCTGGGTACCTGGGAAGAGAGAGGAGTAGAAGGGGCCAATGAGGGAGAATGAGCCTGAAGCAAAGCACGCGTTCCTGATGGGTTCCCATGTCATCAGGTTCTAGTTATATATTTGTTGTTGTTGCTGAAGCTGCAGGAACACAATTTAAAGTTAATGTTGGGGTTCTTGCTTCTAACAGCCTTCCAGCTGTGGCACGTTTTTTGTTTGCATTTGAATGCATTATATTTGTGGGAGTGTTTTTACTTTTATTCTTTCTAAATGTAATGAATCCTCTTATAATATTTACTTAGAAGATGACAAAGTGCATGGTAAGCATAGTGTGCACCCTGTGAACATTTAGAACATATGGTAAAAAGTAGCTATAGGCAACGAAAGAAGCCAGTGGTGTTGTACCGTTGTTTAACCTCAACCTCTATAAACCTGCTAATAGAACTCAATATAATATCTGTGCATGTCGGGATCGGAGGGAGTCAGCCAAAGATAGATGGTGCCTATATGGACACACACAAACTCCTTCCTCTTCTTCCTTCCCTTTCTGTTCTCCTTTGTCTTTGTTCCTGGAATTTTTGTTGAGTTAGTCCTGAGCAGGTGTGTAAATGGAAGGAGGGTGGACAGGAGAAGGCAGCAGATACAAGAAGAAGGGAATGGCTCTTGCTCTAGATGGGACCATGTCATGCTTCCATTGGGCTGGCAGACCTCCACACCCGTCAAGGCCCTGCGGGTCTTGCATAGCCCAGGAGCGCTGATGTCACTCATCAGCTGCGTTGGCTCAGTGTCATCACCAGGGAGACAATCTGATGCTATCTCCCTCTCTAGAGATGGCGCGGCAGATTGGAGGGTGAAGTCAGATCAGAGTGGATAGCTGGCTCCTGACTCTCTGGTCAGTGTTGTAACTTGGTAGCATGGATAGCTCCTTCCAGATGGCAGATGCTTTGGAAACATATCTCCTCATTCTCCATCCCGACCTGCCACACTGCTACCTTTTTTCTCTGCTTTTTTTTCCATAGCCACACCCATCTTCATTTTCATCTCAGACAATTCATCGCTTGAAAAGTATATCTAACAAAACAAATGTGTCATAACAAACCAGCCTCACTTGGAAAGCAGTTCCTTGACCACCTCTTGGTATATGAGCTCAGTCCTTTTAGATAGTACCCCCTTCACCAAAATAACCCATCCAAGTATTTAGTAGACAAAATGAGTCTCTATTTAAGGAGAATTCTGTGAATTAGAAAATAAGGGTTTTCTCTCCCTTGTGTCACCCACAACCATTAGTAAAATGATAAGGATTGCTTTGGGACACAGGAGCACGATAAGTTACAGTGGCCCAGTTCAGTGGGAAAAGTGCCACTGAAAGATGGACTTTTAAGGAGATGTCAGGACTAGTGATGCTGATTTGGGAGTCTTCTCCATAAGGATAGTAGTTGAAACATTTGGCATGGATGCAATTTCCAGAGTTACTAGGAAGGTAAAGAACAAAGGTCCAAACACAGGAATCACTGAAAATCCACATTTTTTTTGGCAAAGGAAGGAAACAAACAAACAAACAAAAAAAAACTTGAGGAAGAAAGAAGTTAGTCCTGGAGGTAAGAAGGGATTTGGGATGGCATCTGGGAGTTAAGAGAAGTCAGTGACTAAAAAGAAAAGGCACTAGGAGTTAAAGGCACTTGGTGAAGCTGGGACTGAGGAAAACCACTGGGATTAGTGATCAGAGGTGGTCAGAGGAGCAGGTGGGAGCCCTCAATTGACAAGTATAGGAGTGGAGAGAATGAGGGAGGAGTCGGAGGGAATGGTGGAGTTGAATCAACCAAGATAACTGCAATCTAGTTTTGTTTGGAAGAAATCTATAAAAATGAGGAAATTGAAGATGCTAGAGACAGGGAAACAAGGAAGCATGAGGAATTAATTCTTGGGCACCAAGAGGGGGAACTTCTTCCTCTGAAACTGGAGACAAAGAATAAGAGAATGTATACAGGATAGATGGTGTAGAAGGTCAATAAACACACTGAAAGATGCTTAAGCGAACTAATAATCAGTGAAATGTGAATATTTAAAAAAATGAACACAATTTCACCCATCAGAGCAGTAACATTAAAGGAATTGATAGTATCAGACACTGGTATGAGTGTGTGAAAATACATCTTCTCCTCCACAGCTACAATGTGAACTGCAACAGCCTTTGAAGAGAGTGATTTGGTCATGGTTATTAAAAATACACAGAACATCTTGCTCCACAATGCCCTTCAAAGAAACAGTTCCGGAAAAATACATGTACAGGTGGGAAGAAAATTTAGCCAGAATGTATGTTATAGCATTATTTCTAAGTGGCAAAAATGTAAATATCCACCAGTAAAGGAATAAACAAATAAATATCATATACAATACTAAGCAAGAGAACTATTGACTGAAACAGAGTGATTTATGGTGGCATAAAAATATTTGTAAGATATTCTGTTAAGCAAAACAAGAAAGCTGCCAAGTAATATGCACAAAGCATATGATTTACATCAAAACACATATGCAAATATATACATGCACATATGTGCATTCATTTATTCAACCAGCAGGAACTGGATACCTGCTATCCATTCCCACATAGCTTATTTTAGCAAGAGATGCAAACATACGTAGAGAAAAAGGACTGGAAAAATGGACACCAGATTGATAATAATAATGGTTATCTCTGAGAAATAAAGCAGGAGAGGTAAGTAACAAGAGAGCCTTTGTTGGATTTGCAGTGTTTGTAATTTTTTTTAGGTGGCCATAGTTATATAATGTATGTTGGGTACCATCAACTGAGCCTCGGTCTCCCTCCCCTTCACCTATTTCAGTAGGAATCTAAGTGAATTACGGTCATCAGGGTTCAAACTCCATCTTCCTTCCTTCCATCCATCGTACATGCCTACTGAGAACAGCATCAAAAAAAAAAAAAAAAGGTGCAGAGTAGTTCAGACTGACAAGAGTCAGGATGCCCAGCGAAGGATGAGTAAGTAAAAGAAACAGAAGAAATGATCTAAGAGAGGAAGAGAGACTATGTGGATTGGAAATGCTGACAGAAAAGATGTTGAGAAAGAACTGTCTTGTAAGATAAAGGCGTTCAGTGCTTGGCCCAATTGGTGTAACATCTGGATCTTTGAGGGGTTCCTCAACATTATGAACCTGAGCTCATAAATAAATGACAGGAAAGGGGGACTAGAGAAAAGAACATGAACAGGTCACTGAATCACCGAAGGTTGTGAAAATGGGTCAGCAGAGGATGCTGAGCTATAGATTTCAAGAAGGCTGTGGACATAAAAGGCAAAGACTTCAAATAACGACAAGCAGAGGAAGGGTGGTAGAAATGGCCCAAAAAACAG
The DNA here is from genome assembly GCF_021234435.1 of Artibeus jamaicensis. Lineage (NCBI taxonomy): Eukaryota > Metazoa > Chordata > Mammalia > Chiroptera > Phyllostomidae > Artibeus > Artibeus jamaicensis. Next base: position 3,328,255 of record NW_026522031.1, read on the forward strand.
CCTGTCCCACCCCCACCCACCACAGCACCACCTCTCGTGTTGGTTTTGGAGAAATCTCAGTGGAAGCCAAGAGTGGGAGGAGGAGTTTCTACAGAGGACTGGATAGGGTAAGTGTGTGAAGCTAAAATAAAAGAGTTGGGAAAAGAAAAAAACAGGATGTACACTAACTGCATAATGTAACCAACATTATGGGGATGACGCTAGGTGCTGCCAGCAAGATGGCTGAGGTGAAAGGGCAGTGCCCTGGGCTCTGGGTGTGATTAATTGGGATAATGGAAGCATTTGGGCAGGCGGAAAAAAGGGGAGCCATTCAGGGGAAGTCAGGATAGGAACTGGGATGTCCAGTTGCTGTCGTACCCACATCAAGGTGCCTCAAAGTGGGTAAGAGATGTTCTGGAGGGGAGAGGCCAATGACTATGCATGTGCACACACGCACACACATAGACTTTCTCTCAGATGCACCCTGAGTTCCTGAACGTGAGGCTGGCAGTGAGTCATATCAACGGCAACAATTATTTGACCTGTCAGGCATGTGTATTCTCAACTGTGTTACTAAGAGCAGCGAGGATGTGAGAAAGCTGCACTTACAGCTTCATTTAAAATCTTGCTGGGCTCTGTTAAAAGTTGTACGCTAGGTTAAAACTGAAGTCTCTCTTACTAAAGGAAGTTGAGGCAGAGGCAATTTGGGAAGGTTTCGGGAAGGTCAACAGTTGCTAAAGAAAGCACCTCAGGAGCCCTGGGTGGTGTGGCTCAGTGGACTGAGTGCCAGCTTGTGAACCAAAAGGTGGCCGGTTTGATTCCTGGGCAGGGTATGTGCCTGTGTTGTGGGCCAGGTATCCAGTTGAGGGGCATGTGATAGGCAACAGGTCCATGTATTTCTTGTGCATCGATGTTTCTCTCCCTCTCTTCCTGTCTCTCTAAAAATATAAATAAAATCTTTTTAAAAAACAAAGAAAGCGTCTCATGAAAATAAAACAATAAACTTCATATGCAAATTGAAGCAACTCCCAAAAGAAACTTAAAAACTAATGGACTAAAGAGATGCAAGGAATGTGTCCGGATGCCATCTGGTTGTTTTCATACAGTATTGCCCTGAAAGTGAAACTGTGTAATCCTGAGAGGTGGTTGGTATTCGTCCCATTTAACAAATGAGGGCACTGAGCCTTGGAGAAGCTAAATCACTTGCCCAAGGTCACACACAACACAGGCAACATCTGGGTCACATCGAATGTGGACCAACTCCAAAGCTCATGTGTTTAATGTGCTCCACTCCATTACTTCTCGTCACGGAGCAAGAGCAGCAGGGATTCATTCACAGGGCTGCTGAGCAGAGCATGGCATGTCCCACTAACATCTACCAGTGTGACTCTGTCTCAGACGTTGAGTATTGAAATGTTTGACAACTCTATCCTGACAAAGACCCTATGCTACAGATGCTTTTATTACTGCCTCCGTTCTATAGCTAAGAAAGCACAGATGGGTAAGATAACTCTGCCCATGGCCACACGATTAATAAGTCATTAGATGAGCTGAGAGACCAACCCAGGCAGTCTGGCTCCAAGGCTCTCAATGATGGCACTGGGTCATATCGGGGGAAAATGGTTGGAGAGAGAAACAGTAAAAAGCTAGGAGGCAAGAGGTGAAAGTTTTGAAAATTTTTCCTCTTCACAGGGGTGTTGAGCAGAAAAAAGAATAGCAAAGTGAGGTTTCTTTTGGCATGTACATTTGCAGTCTTAAGAAATTCAAGCACTTGGAAGGCAATGGGAATTTCAGAAAAACTGAGAATTTCAGCATTCCCAAAGGACTCTCAAAACTAAGGGCCTGTAAACAAGACCAGATTTGGTCACAGGAAAAGGCATGAAGGAGTCAGAGGAAAAGAGAAAGAGAAAGCAAATCCCAAGGTGAGTTGAATCAAAGTATAATGATAATAATAACAATAATAAATATTTATTGAGTATTTATCACTACCAGCCACTGTTGCAGACAGCCTGCACTCTGGGCTGGAATGATCGGCAGTGCACTCAGAACCTCCTCCAGCACGTGAATAGAAGATGGGGTTAAACGAGCAATCCTATCTCTTTACATGGAATTCATTTAAAAATCCAATTAAGTAAATAAAGGCTTATTCTCTGAATGATTCTAGATTCAGTGCTTCTAGAAATAAAACAAAATTCTAAGAACATTGCCAGAGAAACAAACTTCTTGGAGAGCTGTTATAACAAAATAATAAAACAAGGCAGGCAAAATACACGCGCGCGCACACACACACACACACACACACACACACACACACACAGGAGTTGGATCCTATGTGTTTCATAAAAGCCACTACCTCTAGGCTTAATGAAGCTATAATTATGAAAGAAAAAAAACTAACAAGAAGCCTCTATGACGGTATTTTCACTAATAGCAGAGGCTTGTCTAGGTCACATGACTTCCAGTATTTCTTCCTAACAATGTCCAAGGAAAGTAAAGATTAAGAAGCGGAAGATTAAAAAAAGAAGCTGGCACAGGCCAACTGGCTTAGACTTCAAACATTTCGCTCTAGTGAAAAACCAAGAGAGAAGTAATGAAAAGATATTGTCACATGCATATGCCATATTATTTCTATATGGTGCATATCGAGAATTTATATATGTTACATATCTAACATTATGAGAGAGTTAAAATCTGCTGTAGAGAACAAGAAAGAAAAGTAGAGGATAAAGAAACTAAGTATAGAGGCCAGGAGCCTGTAAGACACTGGCAGCATTCATAAGATGTGCTAAATACAGATAAATAAGTTAGTAATCTCTGAGACACATGCAACTAGATAAAACACAGCATGAATGTGCCAAACATAGATAAAAATGAATGGGGGGAAGGGAAAGGAAGGAAGAGAGGAAGGGAGGGAGAATGGGAGGAAGGAAGGAAGGAAGGAGAGAAGGAAGGAAGGAGAGAAGGAAGGTAGGAAGTTGTTCTGAGTCCTGGTCATTATGCAGATTCTGCAACTGCCCTGAACTATGTACACTTAGGCTTTTATAGGAAAGAGAAATAAATGATCTTGTCAAAAACCACAATGTGGCCTCTTTATCAGCTCTAGACTGCCTCACTCTGGGCTTCTTTAAATAAAAGAAATAGCTTTTTTTGTGTTTGCTTTAAGCACTGATTATTGAACATCTCTTACCAGCAGCAGAATGCCTAACCTAATAGATAGAAGCTCAAAACAACATCCATCCTGTGAACACGTGGCCTGGCTCATCCGATTCATAAAGCAGCACTTGAGAGATGCCAGAGTTGATTTCAGGGCACAGATGGAGGGAACAAAGCAGGACACACGGACTGCGTGAGTGGGTCCGGCAACACTTATTCCTAATCAAATGCATTTTAGACCTGAATGGGATGTAAAACAATGGCTTCATTTCACTGAGTAGGGTGTACTCTGGGACAGGAAGAGTAGAGGGGAAAGGAAGAAAAGAGAAGGAAGAAAATAAGGCTCTTGATGTAAAATGCTTCATGCAATCAATATTTCATCCCAAAGATCCTAAATGTACAGAAAAGGTCAAGGCAGAGGCATAGCTGGACAATTACTCTACCTGTTCAACCCCAATTCTTTTGATCCTACAATTTCTGGACCTAACTCTCCATTATTTGTATACTTACCTTTCTCTATCTAAGATCATCCCTTTAAATATTCACAATGCATATTATGCTAGTTCTTTTCTCTTTACCTTTTTTTAAAGCTCTGTCTGTTCCTGCCTGCCAACTGGTTATCAAAATCCCCAAGTGCTCTTGAGTGAGCCAGAAACGTGTCCTCTCTGTACCTGGGTCATACTGATACAAACACACTCAGTGGGCGTGGGGAGGAGCAGAAAATCTCTTAGCCATGGGGATGGAGTACAGGGAGGAGATGATAGAAGTCTTGCAGAGAAATTGCTCACAGGCAGATGCTCAGATAAATCAGTAATCAAAAGAAAATCTGGTTGCTCGGCCAAGGGAAAGTGAATTCCCCAAGGCCAACCCTTTGTTGGTCCCTTTGATCTTCATCACTAATGGGTCCTTCCCACCACCTGCCCCCAAGCTATCCACATGATTACTTGCTTTCCCTATGTCCTGGCTAGGGCTTGGCTTTTGAATACCCTTGCATTCAAGAGACTTGGATTAGAAAGAGAGACAGCAATAATACTTAACACTGTAATATTATATACATACTACTTCTGTTCATTTAAATGTGTATTAATGTTCATAATGACTTTGAGAGACAGCCAGCTTATTCTTCTATCTTTGAAATAATGTATTATTTTTTAAACAAAATTTACTCCTATTTTAGTTTGTCACAGGCACATAGGAGGTGCATGTTTAATCTTTACAAGACTTCAACAGCAAGGCCATATTTTACAGTTGAGGAAACCAAGGTAGACAGTTAGTAAATGCAACTGGTGTAAATAAATTGATGAAGATTTTTTAAATGATAACCTTACTGCTGATGGCCTTATAAGACAGTATGCTATTTCTAGAGGGCAATTTGCTAGGCACATATAAAGTCCTAAAAAAGCAAATACCCTTTGAGTCAGCAATTGCCCTTCAAGAAATTTGATCTAAAAAATATCATCAAACATTTAACATCCCAGGTACAAGAATGTGTATTGCAAACTTGTTTATCATTGTCAAAAACAATAGTGATCTCAGACAAGAAAAAGCTAAGGGACTTTATCACCACAAAGCCAGTATTACAAGAACGTTAAAGGGAGTTCTTTTTATTTATTTATTTAATCTTTATTGTATTTTTTCCATTACCATTTAGTCCCCTTATACCCCCTCCCCCAACAATCGCCACACTGTTGTCCATGTCCATGAGTCTAAAGGGAGTTATTTAAGAAGAAAGACAAAGATAAAAAATATGAATAATAAAATGGCAATAATTATACATCAATAGCTTAAATGCAAATAGATTAAATGCTCCAATCCAAAGGAACAGGGTAGCTGAACAGATAAGAAAACATGACCCATATAAATGCTGCCTACAAAAGACTCACTTCAGATGGAAAGACACACACAGGTTGAAAATAAAGAGATGGAAAAAGATATTTCATGAAAATGGAAATAAAAAAAAAAAGCTGAGGTAGCAATACTTCTCCCAGACATAAGAGACTTTAAAATGACAGCTGTAACAAGAGGAAAAGAAGGACCCAGCAATTCTGCTTCTGGGTATTTCTTCAAAGAAAACACTAATTTGAGAAGACATATGCATCCATGTGTTCATTGCAGCATTATTCACAATAGCCAAGATATGGAAGCAGGGGCTATGGCTTTCAGAAGAGAGGTTGTCAGGCTGCTTATCTCAGAGTGGAGCCTGCTGGTCCACACACCACACCCACTGACGCAGCTTGAGTCAGCTCTCACGCAGGGAAGGGGTCCCATCTATCAGAGGAGATGGTAGTTGGCTACAGGTAACAATCCACATTTTTTATTTATGAACATGATTGGATGACAGAGTTATCAGCAGACATTTGTTGTTATTGTGTTTTGAGAAAACAACTGTGGGGTGGCAGTGGTGGGGAAAAATGAATGAAACTCGGTAATGAGTGTTTAACTAGACTTACCATGATGATCATTGTGTAATATATACAAATATTGAATCATTATGTTGTATACCTGAAACTAACATAATATGTTAATTATACCTCAATAAAAAATGTTTAAAAAGAAGCAACACTTACTTTAAATAGTTTGTACGGATTTCTTAATATGACAAAAATGCCAGTTGATAATACTAATAAATGTCCAAAAAAGATGCATTGCTTTAAAAAAAGAAAAGAAAAGAAAACAGCTGTGGCTAAGGCAGTGCCACGGATTTATCAAACCATTTAATTATCCTCTGGGGAGTACAAGGAAATGACCTTTCCCAGTTCCCTTGCATGGAGGCGGGGCCAGATGACTGCTAGTTCTGAATGGGGGTGTGCAGAGTACGAGCAGAAGCAGATGCCACTTCCAGGCTTGGCCCAGTCCCCATGTCTTCAACATGGGACTCCCCTCTTTCTCACTTTTTGTCACACCAATGGGAAGCCTGCATCTCTCAGAGGAGAGGGCTGCCCATGTGAGCTTCCTGGCCAGAAAGCTGTGCACTGGCCTTTATGTAAACAGAAAACAACAACAAAAAGACAACTTCTACTGCCACTAAGAACTGGAGGGCTGTTCATTATGACAGGTATCATTAATTACTCTTATGAAGTCCCTTTTTTTTCTTTTCAGATAAGTTTGAGGATATATGGTATTCATTGATCTAGAGAAGAATAAAGTGAAAACAAATTTTAAAGACAAATAATAAGAGAAAATTTGTGGAAGTTAAAAATGTTCACTTACATGAACATTTCAAAGAACCCAAATACAGATCCCAAACACACACATACACAGTGGAAAATGAGGGGAAAGGTTAACACTAATGGGTAGGTATTTTTGAGATATTTTTACAAAATGGTCACTCTACCAGCTTAAGTAAAATTTGCATAATGCTGAGGAGCAGGCTGTGCCTGAAACCCCTGGGTGTTCTTCTGCCCACAAATCCCAAAGAATGAAAACAACAACTACCCAGAGAAGCCATGACCCCACAGACTCAGATGCTCTGGGAATAAAGGTGCCATGTTCACCCCACCAGAAAACAACTCTGTCCTGCTCAGGTGCGGGCAGAGGACAGAGGGAACGTGAAATGACACAAGGAAGAAATGTAACTGCAGAACCAGCTCCAAACAGCCCTTTTCAGAAAGATACTGAGTGGCTTTTCAGAGTCTACAGACGAAAACTGCAGGTCACGCAGCCAAAGCAGGGGCAGAGGAGAGAACTCAGACCTCCAGCTGCAAACAAAAGGACCAGGGCAGAACCAGAACTTGAACGCAGGAACCCTTTCAGAAGCCAAGGGTCCAGTTGTCCTAGACGATGCACTATTGATGCACCTTTACTATAAATGGCCAAGTTCCAAGGTTCTCCAATTAAAATTTGCCCCACCAGCACTCCTGAATACCTGTTCCCCTTAATCTAGTCCAGAGGGCTAGAAGGATCTGAGGCACCATTAAGTTTCCCATCTTCTCAGCTGGCACCTTCTTGATCAATAAGCCCTTCCTTATTCCAAACTGATGTTTCGGGTTTTGGCCTTTCAAAGCACCAGGCACATAAACTTGGGTTTTGGTAACCAAAGGTCACAATGAGTATTAATTTAGACCTCATGACCAGCCACAGAGGCAAGGACTGAGGCAGCCATGTTTTATATTATTTAACGCTTTCTTTCCCTCCCTCCCCTGCAACATCCCTGTAATGGGAGGAGCCCTAGAATAGGGGCTTAAGTTTTAGGTTTTAAGTAGGTCCCATTCAAACCACTGCTCAGTAATCACCTTCTCTGGTCCTTTGATTCCTGTACCCATGTGAACAGCCTCTGTGTTCTACATACACCAGCAGAATGTATTAGCAATATCTGCAGCTGTAACAAGCAAATCTTAGACTTCATAATGGCACATGGTAGAAGTTTATTGCTTGTTCATGTAAAGTCCTACCTGGGTGGGTGCTCCTGGTTGGTGGGAATCCCCTCTCCAGGAAATAATTTAGAGACTGAGGAGTTATTGTTTTTCTCAACTGCCTTCTTAAAAATGTAACTTCCAAGATCCTTCTACTGCTCTGTATCTACTCAGTAAAGAGAACAGAAAATGTAGATAAAGCTTCTTGGCCGGGCGGAGACTTAGTTATCTGGAACTGCAAACCCTGGGAGGAACCAGTCACAGGAAGCCCTCTGGCTACTCCCCCTTCAGTTTCACTGTGTCTTTTCTGTTTGGTCAGATGTTCTTCCTCTATCTCAGATTCCATGAGGAATTCTCCAGGTGTCCCCCCCCCCCCGCAAGGGTATGAGGTGATTTTTACATCTTAGGGAAAAAGAAGAGAGGTAGCCCTGGTTGGTGTGGCTCAGTTGGTTGGAGCATCATCCTATAGACCAAAGGATCACAGGTTCAGTCCCCAGTCAGAGCACATACACAGGTTGCAGTTTTGATTCCCACTCAGGGCATGTGTTCAAGAAGACAACAACATTGATCTTTCTCTCTCCCTTCCTCTCGCTCTCTAAAAGCAATGAAAAAATGTCCTCAGGTGAGGAAAAAAAAGAACAGAGGTGCAAAGAAATAATGACCATTACCTAAAGAAAGGTAACTCAGTCAGTGCATCTTTTCCTTAAAGATACATGTCTGCCTGTACTGGGGTCGTATCTACTGATACATTCTTTAGGAATCTTGTTAGCTCACACTCTTGTTTCATTAGTAGATTAGAAAGAAAGTTATCTGTTAATATCTAAAATAAGACAAAATAATTGTTACTGGATTTTTCCAGAAGACTCCTGAGAAGCAGACATAAAGGTCCTGCCCCCAGGGAAAGTAACATTTATGACCAAGATGCACCCTCTCTTCAGAAGCCTGGGAGACTGAGCCCTGAGGCCACCACCAGAGCCTCTGATGTCATTATTCCCCATCCCCACCAGAGTCCCAGATGACGATGACACAAGAGACGTGAAGCAGTGTAGCTGACAGCTGCCTCTCCTATGACCAGCATGATTTATTGGGAAGAAACAAAGTGTGATCCCAGCTTGAAGATCAGCCACCATTATGAATGACACAGTAGCTATGCAGACCAGGAAGTTCATGACCAACAGACTACCTCAGTGGTAGCCAATGGTCAATGTCGCCCTTCACCCTGGGAAGGCAACAGTACTGAAGACAGGAATGCAGGAAAAACTAGCCAAAACGTGGAAGACCACACCAGTGTCATCTTTGTGTTCAGACTTAGAACCTGTGTGGATGACGGCCACACAGCTGACTCTGACGTGATTTCTGATCCCTGGGATGATGCATAGAAAAATGAACCCAAACATGGACCTGCAAGATGTGGTCTGTGTGAGAAGAAGACCTCAAGGAAACAGAAAAAGAAATGCAAGAGCAGGATGAAGAAAGTCAGGGGGACTGTGAAGGCCAATGCTGGTGCAGCCAAAAGTCAGCCGGAGATGGGATGGCAGAAGGAATAGATTCCCCAGTGCCTTTACCTGTGGTGATTGTACAGATTTTTCAGGAGGCTTAATAGACGAAGAACTTCCAAAAACAAAAACAAAAACAAAAAAGGAAGCAGAATCCCCTTTGACTGCTTCCCCCTCTCCCTCCCCACCCCCCCAGCTTTGGTATCCTGAAATTTCTAACTAATTGCTATTTAAAAAAATAGATAAACACAAATTCCTATACTACTCAGCCCTTTCTTATGTAAAGCAATTTCAATACTCAAAACAACAAACACAGACAATAAAAAAAAGGAGGGAGGGACGAGGGGATAGTCAACCTGCCTAAACACTGGATCTGGGAGGCAGCTTGGGAGCATTTTCAAGTTTAGTTTAGGGACACGTTTCCTCTAAACACGACAAAATAACATTCCCCAAGGAGAATTTTCAAGCCAGATGCTTAGAGGAAAGAACCAAAAACATTTCCTATCATATTATACTATTTCTATATCCGACTGCTTAAATGCTGTCTCTCTGCCAACCACTGTCTTAGCAGCTTTATTTTTTAAATTATTCAGTAGCATTTAGCAGATGGAAACACCCTGGGTCACAGGGAAAAGCACCCATCACAATTACACACAAATGTATCAGGGTCCCCCCCAAAACAGACTCAAAGGCCTTACTTATTTATTAAGAAAGACATAAACTTGTTTCCATTTGGAAAAATAGACTAAGTAACACTTGGTGAATAAAGTCCTTCAAAGCAGATTAAATAGGAATCGACACCTAATAAAATAACTTCAATACAATCAACGTAACTACAGAAATCCCCGATTTTCAATAGTATTAAATCTACCATCTTCACCACCACCATCACTACTACTAAAAGGAGGGTGTTTGGAAGAATTGCTTTAGAAAAATGCATACAGAATAAAATTTTGTCATTATCCTTTCAGGTATTCAGAATCTAAAGCGTTCACCAAAGAAGCTATCCTGAAATCTTAAATTTCCAACTCAAATGAAAAAATAAAAATAAAAATAGGTTTAAATCTCTCTCTCTGTTTCTCTCTCTCCCCACCACTCGAACTGTTAGCAACTGCATGGAAAGTTATTGCAAATTATTATATATAAAAGTCCATAATACTAACCCACTCTGCTAGTTTATTTGAAGCACATTGCAAGATAGGCAGATTCTCATAGTCAACTTTGTTCACTACCATGATTACTAGTCTTTGGAATGAATTACATGGAACAAAAATGTGTCCCTGTGCCCCTTTCTAATTCCTACTAAACTCAAATGAAAGAAAATGAGAGCCCTTGGAGACCACTGGGAATATCATCCCTTCTGCAATCTATAATTTGATCGTGGATAATTACATGATGTGACAATAGGATAATTAGACTTGTTTCTCTGTGTTTGTGTGTGGCCCAGTCATGCCACATTTGCTAAATTATATTTTTAAATGACCTATTAAAATCAGTTAACTCAGTAAATGCCATAGCCAGGGATGATTTAGATGATTGCAGTGTTTGTGAAACTCAAAATTGTGTTTTAGTTTCCTTTTTAATACAGAAAAAAAATAATTCAGTAACAACGTCTATGCCAAATTCTATCAATGAGCTAGACACTATCAGAAGCGAATCTGACATGGAAGTCATTGTGGAGTATACAGTCCCAGGGAAGAGTGATACGTTCCTCAAAAACCACACAAATAATTACATATTTACAAAGCAGCATGAATATGATGAAAAGGCACAATGAGTGAGCATAACATGATTTCAGAAGGGTTCCCTGAAACAGCAATATGTGAACTGAGATTTTTTTTTCTGTTTTGGTGAACTATACATAAAAATATTTATCATTTTAACCAATTAAATTATTATTAGGTATGTTCTAAATGCTGTGAATCACTACCTATACCAAAAATATTTTCATCTTTCCCAACAAAAACTCTGTTTCTAGTAAAGAATAACTCTCCTTCAGTCCCTGGGAGCTTCTAATCTATTCTCCGTCTTTATGAATTTGTCTATTTGAGGTACATCATAAAACTGAAATTATACATTATTTGTCTTACATCTGGCTTAATTTCATGAAGTGTAATGTTTTCAAGGTCCAGCCATGTTGTAGCATGTATCAAAATGTGACTCCCCTTTCTGGTTGAACAATATTCCATTATATGTATATACCATATTTTGTTTGTTTATTCATCTGTTGATGGACATTGGGGTTGTTCCCACCTTTTGGCTCTTGGGAATAATGCTACTATGAACACTGTGTGCTAATATCTGTTCTGTTCCATGCTTTTAATTCTTCTGGATATAAACACCTGGGAGTGAGATTGCTGGGTTGTGTGGTAATTCAATAGTTAACTATTTAGAAAATTATCGAACTATTTTCCATAGCTGCTACCATTTCACATTCCCACCAGCAACACTGGTGAGAATGTGAGAGTTCCAATTTCTCCACATCCTCACCAACACTTGTTATTTTCCATTTTGAAATTATACCCATCCTAGTAAGTGTGAAGTGCTACCTCCTTATGGTTTGGATTTACATGTCCCTAATGATGAATGATGTTGAGCATATTTTCACGTACTTATTGGTCATTTGTACATCTTCTTTGGAGAAATGTCTATTCCAATTTTTTGCCCCTTTTGTTTCTTTTAAATATTTTTTTATTTTATTGATTATGCCATTACATTTGTTCTATTTCCCCCTCCACTCCCCTCCACCCTGCACACCCCTCCTCTACCATTCCCTCCCTTTAGTTCATGAACACGTGTCTCAAGTTCTTTAGTTTCTATATTTCCCACACCATTCTTACCCCCCATCTATTTTCTATCTACTGTATATGCTACTTATTTTCTGTACCTTCTCCCTTCTTCTCCTCCTCCCACTCCCCTGTTGCTAACCCTCCATGTGACCCCCATTTCTATGGTTCACTCCTGATCTAGCTGTCCTCTTAGTTTGCTTTTGTTTTAGGTGTGGTTGTTAATAACTGTGAGTTTGCTGTCCTTTCACTGTTCATCTTTTTTATCTTCTTTTTCTTAGGTAAGTCCCTTTAACATTTCATATAATAAGGGCTTGGTGATGAGGAGCTCCTTGAATTTGATCTTATCTGAGAAGCACCTTATCTGTCCTTTCATTCTAAATGATAACTTTGCTGGATAGAGCAATCTTGGTTGTAGGTATTTGGATTTCATGACTTGGAATACTTGTTTCCAGCCCCTTGTTGCCTGGAAGGTCTCTTTTGAGAAATCCACTGACAGTCTGATGGGAACTCCTTCGTAGGTGACTGTCCCCTTATCTCTTGCTGCTTCTAGAATTCTCTCCTTCATTTTAATATTGGCTAATGTAATGATGATGGGCCTTGATGTGTTCCTTCTTGGATCCAACTTCTTTGGGACTCAGCTTCCTGGATTTCCTGGAAGTCTATTTCCTCTGCCAGATTGGGGAAGTTCTCTTTTATTATTTGTTCAGATAAGGTTTCCACTTGCAACTGTTTCTCTTCCCCTTCTGGTATCCCTATAATTAGGATGTTGGGGTGTTTAAAGATGTCCTGGAGGTTCCTAAGCCTCTCATTTTTTTTGAATTCTTGTTTCTTCATAATTTTCTGTTTGGTCATTTTTTCCTTCCTTCTGGTCTGCTCCCTTGATTTGAGTCCCAGTTTCCTTTCCATTACTATTGGTTTCCTGTGCATTACCATTCATTTCAATTAGTTTAGCCTTCATATGTTCCTCTAATTTGTGACTAAAATCAACCAGTTCTGTGAGCATCCTGATCACCAGTGTTTTGAACTGTGCATCTGAACGTTTGGCTATTTCTTCATCGCTTAGATTTATTGGCTCTGGGGCTGTGAGTTGTTCTTGAGCCATGTGGCGCCTTAGATGTTTCCCAGGGCGGGGCCACCCAGGTCGCTGGTTTGTGATGCTGTGTGTGGGGGTGGGGTCAGAGAGGGAGCATTGGTGGTCCTCTCCACTCGCCCAGTCTGCCTCACCACTTGCCACCCCCTGGCCTGCTTATCCAAGCACAAATGTGGGAGCCCGCCGCCCTACACCGGCTGCCTGGGCCTGCAAGATCTATCTCAACACTCGCCTTTTCACTGGTTTATCTGCATGCAAATGCACGGCCAACTGTAGACAGCCAGCTGTGCCTCTTCCCTGTGTCCACCCGTAGCCAGACCGAACTCTGCGCCCACGGCTGCCTGTGCACCGCCTGGGTTGGGGAATCTTTTTTGCCTGACCCGCTCCACTGCTGGCTTCGCCCCCTCACCAGTTTTGCTGAGCGTTTCATTGTTTTTGGACTCCATATTAGATTTTCTGTGCGGTTTGGTTGCACTTCATATTGTTAAAACTTTATTGTTTTTAGATTTGGTTGTGCAAGGATGCAAAGTGTTCCCACCTATGCCTCCATCTTGGCGAAGTCCCCTCTTTTGCCCCTTTTGGAATTGGGTGGTTTGATTTCGATTGTCAAGTTTTAGAAGTTTTTAAAAAAAAATATATTCTGCATATTAATCACTTATCAGATATGTAATTTGCAAATAATGTCTCCCAATCTGTGAGTTGGCTTTTTGATTCCTTGATAATCTCATTTGATGTACAAAAGTTCTTAATTTTGATTAAGTCCTATTTTTTCTTTTAGTACCACTGCTTCTGGTGGCATGTCCATGAAATTATTGCCAAATCCAATGTCACAAAGATTCCCCCCCATGCTTTTTTCTAGGAGTTTATAGTTTTACTCATTAGGTTAGGTGTTTGACCCATTTTGAATTGTCTTGTTTATAACATCAGCTAACCATCCAACTTCAGTCTTTTGCATTTTATAACCAGTTTTTCCAGGACCATTTGTTGAAGACCGTCCTTTCCTCATTTAATAGTCTTGCCATACTGGTCAAAATCAACTGACCATGCCTGGAACAGTGTGGCTCAGTTGGTTAGAGCACCATCCCTTAAACTAAGAGGTCACTGGTTTGATTCCCAGTCAGTACTCATGCTCTGGTTGTGGGTTCAGTCCCAGATCAGTCCCAGGTGAGGGTGGTCGGGAGCTATAGGAGAGTCAACTGACTGATGTTTCTCTCCCTCTCTTTTCCTCTCTTTAAAATCAACAAGCATGTCTTCAGGTGAGGATAAACAACATCAAGTGAGTATACCAATAAGGGTTTATTTCTGGGCTATGAGCTGAGAGTTAAAGAATGAACAGGAGTTAAATCAATGACAAAAGAGAGAAAAGTCCCTCTAAGTAGAAAGATGAGTTTGAGCCACAATAAGTGTTGACTTTTTTTCTCAAGAAATATTGCATTTATATCTCATTCTTCTATTTCCCTTACACACACTGCATTAAATCAATCTGGCATTTCAAATCTCTTTTTGGGGGAGACCCTGGCTGGGTAGCTCAGTTGGTTAGAGCATCCTCCTGATACACTAAGGTTGTGGGTTCGACTCCCAGTCAGGGCATATACAAGAATCAACCAGTGAATCCACAAATGTGTGAAGCATCAAATTGATGTTTCTCTCAATCTCAAAATCAATCAATAAAAAATGTTTTAACCTCTTTTGGGTGAGATTCTGAGTTACTACTTTACTCTGGAATCTCCAGCAGAATGACATAGGATGGCACTAAATCCATTCTCCTTTCAACTAATGTCATAAATACAACACTTTTTCCTTCTGGTATCCAACAGGTAACGGTGATTCAGAAAAGCACAATTCACAGGGCTGAACATTAATTCTTATGAGTGGCACAGAACAAAATTACAAGGAGAAGAACTTAATTACCTAACAATTAGTGAAGCCCACAGTAAAATTAGTAATTACAGCATTCTACAGAGCAGTGTTAGAAAAGCTCCTTCCAGGCAATTAAAGGGTTTATTGGGGGAAAAAGAAAGGGGGAGTTGGTGTTTTTAGGGAAGAGAAGTGACTTTAGGAAAATAAACATGGGAAATTTCTGTAATTTATACCAGTTTAATTTAACACCTTACATGTCAAATGTCTCTGCTTCATTAATCTATTTTTAAGGGAATGAATGAATGTGACCCCATTAAATTATTCTATTTTCCAATACCAAAATAAACACTTTCATGTTTTCATTTAAAGTGATTAGAGACTTTAAGCCTACATTTTTGTTGAACTTCAATGCTATGATACCGTGATTCTTTAAAATCATCTCCAAAAAAATAAATAAATAAAAATAAAATAATAAAATCATCTCCCACTTTCACACCGCCTCCCCTTGGATTTATAATAAATAAAAAGTGAGCTCATTTCTTAGTTTTATCTGTATTCATGATTGCTGCTCTAGCTACACAAAGGCTCAGATGAAGCTTTTGAATTATTGATTGTAAGAGCCTAATCAATTCCATAAACACACGTCAACATCTTCGCATTTCTCCTTGCATTGTGATGGTGCAGGGAGAGAGAGGGGTGGAAGAGGAGAGCAGGATGCAGGGGGACGATGGGCATTTTCTCCTTCCAATTACATGTGCGTGTATTCGTATGTGTGTGTTTGAACTCCATGTGTAGATATTTCAAGATGACTTATTTAATCTTAACAGTATTACTTTGTACTGTCACTAATGGTCCCATTTTCATTTAAGAAATGAAAGGATCAAATGTCCCCCTCAATACTGTCTCGTTGATATAAACATTTCTAGAAATGCAAAAGACAACAGTTTGCTTTAGTATATTATAAAATTTGAGCCTTTTTGTTACTTTCTACATGAAGAAATTTCACGTTTATTCCACTGCCTTACCTTAGAAATTGGTCTAGAATATTATGCTCATTAAGACATTGTGCTTGGTTTGAGAGCTTCCAGTCAAGATGGCAGCACAGGCAGACATGACTCGCCTCTTCACACAACCACATCAAAATTACAACTAAAATATAAAACAACTATCACTCAGGAACACCAGAAATTAGGTCAAATGGGAGTCTGACAACTACAGAATTGAATAAATCACATCCACATCCATCCAGACTGGTAGGAGGGGCACAGACATGGAATGGGCTGGCCCACACCCACATGGATAAAAATTTGGGAGGGATATCTCTGGAGCAAGGCATCCCAGACCCACACCAGGTCCCCCAGCCCAGGATTCCAATGCTAGGAAGATAAGTCCCCACAACTTCTGGCTTCAGAAACCAGTGGGGATTGGGTAGATGGAGGAGGCTGCTGGAGCCCCAAGAAATTGCTCTAAAAGAACCCACACACAGACTCACCTTACTCAGACTCGCTCCCTCCGAGCTCCAGCACTGGGGTGTCAGCTTGAAGGGCACCAGTGGTATACAGGCAGAGACTGAGTGCCTGGCATTGGGGTGAGTAAAGGCCATTGTCCCTTTACTGATCCTGCCCCCCAAAGAGCCAGTAAGCTGGTACCATATCTGAGACTCCATCAACCTGGCTAACACTGTGTGATCCACCGTGGAGATCCACAGAGGCTCTACCCTGCCTAAATTACCAGCACATCCCTGCTGCCTTTCCATAAGAATGGCTCATCTTGGCTCCTAAATCCTATTCAAACAAGCAACAGCTGACCTCAGTGAGCCGTAGCAGCAGCCAGATTAGATTCACAGTTTGGCTTCATCTGGGAATATCTAAGCCCAGCACAGGTAGCAGCCATCTTGGGTTGCTTAATAACTCAGGTAGGGTGTCCCAGCAAAACACAGTGGGGGCTGATCTTGGCCTGCACCACCCAGGAAACCCCAGGGCCAGTGCTCCCAGTGGACAACTACAGACCATGTTGGAGCACCACCAACCTCCCCCTGCACAGCTGATCCTCCATGGAGGGTGGAGTTTGGTGCTCAGTGGTCACAGCCAGTTCTTGCAGCTGACTGGCCTAGGTAAATCCCTCCCATTGATCTGCCAACAGCAACCAAGACTCAACAATAAGAGGATGGAGTATTTACCCCACATGAAGGGCGCACCTCAAGTATCCAGCTTGGGTGGTAGGGGAGGCTGTGCCACTGGACTTTAGAGGACACCTACTACATTAAGCCACATGACCAAGATACGTAGTCAAAGCAGCTCTGCCTAAACATAGAAACAAACACAGGGAGGCTACCAAAACAAAGAGACAAAAGAATATGGCCCAAATTAAAGAACAGATCAAAACTCCAGAAAAGGAGATAAATGAAATGGAGACAAGCAATGTATTAGGTGCAGAGTTCAAAAGCTGTTTATAAGGGTGATCAAGGAACTTAGTGAGGACCTCAGCAGCATAAAAAAGACCCAGTCAGAAATGAAGGATACACTAATTTAAATAAAGAACAAGTAAACAACAGTAGAGTGGATGAAGCCAAGAATCAAATCAATAATTTGGAACATAAGGAAGCAAAACACAACCAATTAGAACAAGAAGAAGAAAAAAAAATTAGGAGAGTATAAACAGCCTGTGGGACAACTTTAAGAGGCCCAACATTCCCCTCATAAGGGTGCCAGAAGGAGAAGAGAAAGAGCAAGAAGCTTGAAATCTATCTAAAAACATAGTGAAAGAAAACTTCCTAATTTGGTGAAGGAAAGAGACGTGCAAGTTTAGGAAGCACAGAGAGTCCTAATTATGATAAATGCAAAGAGGCCCACTCCCAGAGACATCATTATTGAAAGGTCAAAGGTTAAAGATAGACTCTTAAAAACATGAAAGAAGTTACCCAAAGGTCGCCAGATGGGAGGGAGGGGTTATGGGAGGATGGGTGAAGAGGTGAGGAATAAAGAAGTACAAATTGGTAGTTATACAATAGCCATGGGGATGTAAAGCACAGTATAGGAAATGGAGCAGCCGAAGAACTGATACGTGTGACCCCCGGACGTGAACAAGGGTGGGGGGATTGCCTGAGGGAGTGGAGGGTGCTGGGTGGAGGGGGCAAAAGACAACTGTAATAGCATAATCAATAAAATGTAACTAGAAAATCAAAATTTAAAAATTTCATTAAAAAATAAAATGTGAAAAAAAGACATTGTTTGAAATATGTCACTTTAATTATGCTTCCACATTTTAATGCTTCCTTTCTATCTTTTATTATTTTGCCTTTGGATGAATGAACTATATTCATTTGCTTTTATCTCTTATCTATGATTTGTAAAGTTTACACCCTACTTCAAAGATAATCTTACATGATTATCTTAACACGTTAAAATTCTTTTACTCAATTATTCCAACGATAACTATTGACTTCCTTTGATAGAAATCAAAGAAGCTAACCCTGCTGACATCCCCATTTTTCCACTTCCCTTTTGTATTTTGTACTATACTAATCTGAAGTTTAATTAATATCTCCTTTAAAAATAAGACTTTCTCTTCTATATTTACATGGAGCATTTCACTTTTGTTCCCATAATTAACCTCAATTACTTAATTTTTCTCTTTTTATTGCTTAGTAATTTGCAGGTTTCTATTTTTTATTTTATTTATCCTACAATTTTAGATCGTTTCAGTGATTATAACCACTTTTCCTCAATCACAACTTCCCTAATGAAGGATGCAATTGCTTATTCATCTCTTAATTGTTCAGAGTACATTTGCAATGCATCTTACTGGAAAACGGACTGGAGTGGTAAATGTTCTCAGACTTCACAGATCTGAGAATGACCTTATCTTACCTTTGGAAAAAATTAAGCCCTTGGCTGGGGATATAATATTTGAGTGTTTATCCAATGGGGAAGTATGAAGCTACATTTTTTTTTCAAAATCACAAATATAGGCATTTATTTTTCTCATGTAATAAGATGTGTAGGTGGTTGCCAGCTTTGGTTCAGCAGCCAATATGGTCATTACTCTGTGGTAGGCAGGATAATGGTCCCTAAAATTACCATATCCTAATCCTCAGAATCTGTTGTGTTCATTGGCATGGTAAAGGGGAATTGAGCTCGCAGAAAAATGAAGGTTGCCAACGAACTGACCTTGAGAGGGGGAGACAATCCTGGATTATCTGGATGGGCCCAATATAATCACAAGAGTCCTTACAAGTGCAAAGGGGAGGTGGAAGAGTCAGCTTGAGGCCTTCACTCAACACTTGAAGATAGAGAAGGCTGTGAGTTAAGGAACACAGTGACCTCTAGAGGTCGCCCTAGAAAAGAAAGGGAAACAGTCCCCAGAGCCTCCAGAAGGAAAGCAGTCCTGCTTACACCTTGATTTGTTTCTTTTCGAACCCAGTTAGACCCATCTCAGACTTCTGACCTCCAGAACTGTAAGATCATACATTCATGTTGTTTTCAGCCACTCTGTTTCCTGTGGCATTGGCAGGAAACCAGTACAATACTGCAAGGACAACTACAAACAAGACAAAGGTGAGAAAGAGGACCACATCGGCCAAATCAGAGTCCTTTTTATCAGAAATCCATAGGTGCTCTCAGCAGAATTCTGTTTCCTTCAGGTGAAGCAGAATTAGGTCTGGTCTCCACTCCTAACTGGGAGAAAGGCTAGGAAGGGCAATGATTTAGCTTCTCAGTCTCAATATTTTGGGTAGCCAAGGACGAGTGTTGAGAAGTGCTTTCTAGAAGCTGACCAATGGGGTTTTATCCTTTTCTCCTGAAAACCCAAAATTATTAATTAATCAGTGCTCCAGAGAAGAGATATGGATGCATTTTAATTTTTAACTCTTGCGTGTACGTGCAAGCTTACAAGGTACTGTTGGAAAACCTTTACCAGAATATAGCTTAGCATTGATTTCTGCTTATCAGTTTTGCTTAGAAGATGGCAAAATCTCCACATTTTCAGTCTCATGAGTTTTTTAAAAGTTAGTTAAACTATTTATTAAATATTTTTTAAATATTTTATTTATTTATCTTTATAGGGGAAGGGAAGAAAAAAGAGAGAGAAATATCAATGTATGGTTGCCTCTCCTGCATCCCCTGCTGGGAACTGGCCTGCAACCCAGGCATGTGCCCTGACTGGGAATTGAACTGTGATCCTCTGGCTTCTCAGGCTCACACTCAACCCACTGAACTACACCAGCCAGGGCTATTCAATAAGTATTTGTTGAGTACTTAATATGTGCCAGATGGTAAAATACATTTTTTAAATTTTATATATATTGCAATTTTGCCTTTTGTGTATTCAATGTCTTCTCGCTCCAGAATTATCATTTTAAGGTTAAAATTGCCTATTGTATTTGCAGGTCTTTCACCTTCTGTTATTTAAAAACAGTCTATTCATGTCTCACATCTAGAATGTCTTCCCAGGTTCCTGTTAGATTTCACTGGTTTATTTTTCCCGGAGTTTTGTCAATTTTCCTCTTTCTGCGTGACGGAGTTTTTATTATGGCTATTGTGCTTTTCCTTTTTAAAAATTTTTCCCACTGCCTTTTATTTCAACCTTTAAAAAATTTCCATATCTGCTTGTAACTCTCTAAGCATTTAAGTGGAACTCTTTCTTAACTTCCTTACATCTTGGTTCCATTTCTATGTTGCCTCTGATTTTCAAAAGATCCCAAGTTTTATGGCTGCGGTGGCTTACTTATTCTTGATAGCAATTTGTACCCTGTGATATTGATGCTTAAAAGTCTGATGGGTTAGATTCTAGAATTGTGTATGAATGGAGGGGGCAGGGAGAGAGAGAGAGAGAGAATGACTCTAAGAAAAGGGAGCATCCAGCAGCTGGAGAACAAGGAAGCGATCCAGCCACATCTCGACCGACAGGCAGATCTTGGAGCAGGCAGGCAGGTTACCCTCCTGTTTGGGGGAATGAGGATGTTTTCAAAGAACACCATCTTGGACCAGAGCTGGAGGACACGATGGCAGTTGACAGAGGAGCAGAGAGGGGACCACCTGCTCCACGGTGGGCATAATGGCATCACCTGTCTGGATCCAAAGGGAGCAGACAGTACAGACAAGGGAAGCCACAGAGTGGAGCGGAGCCCTTACCAGCCCTGTCTTGCCAACATCTTATTAAGACCCAGGATGCTCTCAACTCTTATTGTTTATATGAGTAACTGCATAGGGTTTGTTATTGTTCTTTTGAGTTGATGTCAGTTATTTTCATGGGAGACAGCTTCTAGAATGTCCATTCATTCTACTAACCACCTAGAAATAATCTTTGAACATTAAAAAAACATATTAAAGATGATGGTCTGGGGGGAGAGGTGAATACCAGCAAGGATGCCCTATGAAAAGCAGCCATCTTTGTGGACTGCAGGAAAAGATGTAGGTAATTATGATCAACCACAGGCTGGTGGTTGCCTGTCTAATGTTCTTTCTCTCCTCTCCCTAACCAAACTTTAATTGTATTCAGTGTCCCATGCAATGCCCAGTCCCTTTCAGATGGGGTCATCACAGGGCACAGTCTTGGCCAATAACATTATACAAGGAGATGTCACAGGGTGGAGCTTCCAGAAAGGTTCTTTAAAGGGTGCTAACTCAGCTGAAGCTATGCCCTTTATTCCGTGCCTATCTCCTTTTTCTTAACTACAATTAACAGAAAGACGACTGGCGCTCTGGCTGACATGCTGAGAACTGAGGAGCAAGACCACCCCTAAAAACAGAGGGGTAGAAACAGAGGGGTCTTATTGACTTGGGGCTTCAGAGCAGTGCTGAAGCACTCCGAGGAAATCACTGATGTGGAAATACGGTTTTTCTGTCTCACGCAGCTGGCTGTCCATTCCATAAAACATTCTGTAGTGAGAGAACAGCCCTCCTCTGTCTCTGCGCACTAACACTTCCGAGTGTCTTTCCCTTAGCGCTCAAAGTCATGTCAAAGTGCAGACTCTCATGGGTAACTTTTGAAGATCGTTTACATTCAGCATGCATTAGGGTACCAATCACCATTAGTCTACAAATCAGTGGCAGACCAGGTGTGTCCTGAAAACAAACCAGTACTGTGGGAGAAGTCTAGAACACTCTGGAAATTTCTAAACAGGCAAAGAATAAAAAAACAGTTCCATTGTATGAATGGGTATTTGACGCTTTTATTAGAGACTAGACTCTGCAGCTTTTGGGAAGTAAGGTCACACCTAGAGGTCATAGGGCTGCCAGCCAGATCAGGAAAGGGCCAGGACCCCTGCAAGGTGGGACCTCTGGAGCTATAATTAATGTTCTGGAATAAGAGATCTGGAGACTCAGCAAATTCTTTTATTGCTTTTTACTAGAATTCTTATCACTGAAATTACTTACAATATTCCTTGTTTATAACATCCACTTGCATTAGCCATTCCAAAGGGAAACAAGGAAAGAGACTATTGCACACCTTGGGGGAGCAATAGCTGCTGAAGAGAGAAAAGCCCGTGGAAGCCAAAGCAGAAAAAAGCTGCAGAACCAATCAGAGCCAGCCCAAACCACCTGGCCTTTCCCACCCAGGAGCTTCTTCTGGGCTCCAGATTTGCACTACAGATGGTTGTGTCCCAAGAGCCACAAACTTTGTTGTCCTGGCCTTCTGTGCAGAACAAGTGTAAATACTATATTTTATTTTATTTACTTATTCTAAAACACTCCTAAGTACCAGTAGGCGCCAGGCATTGAAAAAAAAAACTGTAGCAAAGGTTTATGTTCCACTTGAAAAAGGAATTCGTTATTTGGTTTTTCATAGCTGCAGAGAGCTATATAAGTTAATGCATTCTGTGCTATCCCCCTGCCTTTAAAATTCACTTTGATAACAAATAAAATATTAGGATACGGGGGCGATCACAATCACAGAGTTAAATCTCTTTGCCTCCAGAGTTCCATGAGCTTTCTGTGAAGACTGGATGCTTCTCATATTTTGTCAACAACAAATAATAACTAATTACATAAACCTTGAACAACCACAACTTAATCTCATTTTCTAGGCACACAATGGGGCAGTGTAAACAATGAAACAAGTCAGACAATAGATAGGAATAGATGTACTTTTACTATGAGGTCAATATACGATATGTTGCAAATTACTGCTGGAATGTCTGAATCTTATGAAGTTACGTCTATGTTTTGGTTTGGTTGATATTTTTATTTTTAAACATCACTTAATTCTATGCTTTCCAAAAAAAGGGGGGGTCCAGTATATCCATAGCTTCCGGGTGATCAATCGTATTGTTAGTGCACCAAGAATCCTAAGTTATATAATACTGTATAAGGCGTAAATTCAGGTTTCACAAACGTATCCTAAAGCTTTGGAGATAACATTTGGAAATGAAGGTGATTCTCTACCACTTACTCTCAGAGCAAAAGGGCAGAGACAAGATACTGTTAAGACTCATTAGTGCAAAGTGGACTTGTTAGTGATGTCCAAACGCAGAATCATCCAACACCATTAGACTTATTAATTAACTCCAGATATTGGGAGAGAACAGCCCCCTTGCCAAGCAGGGATTTCTTCAGCCACCATTATTTTTCCTTCCATCACTCATTCAGCCAATTCATTAAAGCCCGTTTGTTTCTCCCAGGTGCCTCCTAATGAGTTTCATCGTTTTGTTTATTGTGCTTGTTGGCTCTCAGATCTCTTTCCCAATGTTCCTCGGTTTCTGATGGCTCCTTAAGTACCAGTCTGGATCAGCCCATTTGCGGCTAGTGCTCTAATAAACGCAAACGTGTCTTGACGAAATGAAGGACTTTGGAGAATAAGATGGGGCAGGATAGGAGTGGGAAGGAAAGGCCAGGGCGAATTCCACCAGGTGCCTGTGTTCCTTGAAGGAGCCAGCAGGTGGTAGCAACACCTCGCTGGAGGCCCCAGCCCAGGGCGATGGTAAAGGAACAATGGACCCCCACTCCTGCCTGGGGTTTGAGCAGAGGCCAGGGGGTAAGCGGAACCAGCGCTCCTCGCAGCGCCGGCTCTGTTCCCCATCCCTTCCTTCCAAGAACCTGCTGAGTCCCATCCACCACCTCTAATGGCCCTGGAGAGGGTTCTCTCTGCAGAGCCGGCAAAGGCGGCACTCAGAGGTGCAGCGACTTGCCTGGGCCGTGCAAAGCCAGGCGCCGACACCAGGACTTCCCCTAAGACCCAGACTTCCTTGCCCTTTGGGGAGGGTAGAGTCAGAAGCCCCGACGATGACAAATATCCAGGGGCACGAACAGGCAGAAGAGTTTAGAGGCTGATCAGAGGTTCAGACCTAAACGCCCTCTCCCTTGCTGCCTACGCGCCCGCACCACCCCGTACCCTTTGAGAAGTCTCAGTTTGTCTTTCCCTCCACCCTCTGCTTTTCCTTTTTTCTTCCTTTTTTTTTTTTTCTCAGTTCACACCCACCTGAATCCAAACCCGAGTAGGAACTAAAACTGCGGGTTTAGTTCCTAGAGTTGAAGCAGAAAAGCAGGGCAGGGGAGAGCGCGCACGTGTATGGCCCGCTGGCAACCCTGCTCGCCCAGCCCGGGTACCACTGGCCCCTCTCTTCCGGGGCCTGCGTCGGTCCCAGTGGCTTTAAACGCGTCTCCCAGGTGCTCGGATCCGCGCCTCCGCCAGGCCCCTCGCGCGTGCCCACGTCCCTCCGCCCCGTGCAGCCACCTCGCTCTCCCGGCGCGCTGGCCGCCTGGGCCGGGAGGGCGGGCTCGGCTCCCCGGAAGAAGGGAGAGCTGGGCGGCCGCAGGGGCCGGAGAGGGGCGGGCCGGGCTGGGAGGGACGCAGAGGGGCGGGCCGGGCCGTTCTGGCTCGAGCCACCTCTCGGGAGCTGAGCCGCCGCGGGCGGGACCCGGGACCCAGCGCGGCGACTGCGAGCGCGACGCTGGCCCCGCACGATCCCCAGCGCCCCGCCTCCGGAGCAGCCCCGGCCGCCAGCCACCGTCCCCTCTCCCCGCCGCCTCTGAGCCCGGGAGACGTGCTGCGAGAGCGGACTCGGGCCGCGGAGAGCGGGGGCCCGGCACCGGAGCGGAGACGCGGGCGGCGCGGGGTGAACGCGGTGCCTCGGGGGCGCAGACCTGCAGAGCCTGCGGCCGGCAGAAAGGTGAGCCCGGGGGTCGCAGGCGGTTGTGGAGGGTGGGGTCGGTGCGCCTGGGGACAGAGAGATGAAGGTTTGCAAAAGTAGATGGTCCCTCCACACAGGGCCTCTGCAGACCCTCGGGGACCTCCTGGGGAGAGAAGGGGGTTGCCGAGTACCCCTCCCAAGACTAGAGCGGGTTCGAGAGGGAGCGCGGAACTGGCCCACCTGGCTCCCCCGTCCCCTCTAAGCAGCCTCATTGACACCCCCATTACCCTTGCTGCCGCGGTGCCCACTGTGTTTGCAGACACTCCTCGGGCTCTGATGTGAGGGTCCTGCTATAGGGGTCCCCACAGAGGCTGGGCTCCAGCCTTCTGCAGAGATTCGCCCACCCCTCCAGTGGCATCCCTCCAATCCCGGTGGAGCTGGGAGGAGCAAGGAAATTGATTCCACACCTGCCCCCAGCTCCCCACAGCTCTCCTGCTCCCCACCTCCATCACCACAGGTAAGCCTTGGGGTGGTGGGAAGACTTGGTTCTTGCTCCCCAGCCAAAACCCCAAGTCGCACCAAAGCGGACTGCTTGCTGCTGCCCCAGCCCCGCCCCTCTGTCTGGGAGCTTGGCCCCGCCAGCCCCCACCCACCAATCTTGGCTGTCTGGCCCCCTCTCCTCCCATCCCTGGGGGAGCTGGCGTGGGCCCAGCGTAGCCGATGTTGTAATGTCCCTGGCAGTGCCCGTGGAGAGAAGCGGCTGGACCTGTTCCCAATCAGTTAACCTGGGCCAGGCCCTCTGCTGCCAGGGGAACTTGACTCAGTCTCTGGAAGGGGAGATGCTGGTTCGGTGGGAAAGGGGCTCTGGGACTGTGGGCTGTGCAAGGGAAACTGGCCAAGTAAAGGGGCTCTGGGGACTGAAACAGCTGGAAGCTATTCAGAGGGACCACTTGGCTCCTTCTGGGTGATGGACCTTTTCTGGCACAGGAGGATTAGGGTCCCGGCTTCTCTGTACCTACCTAGTGGCCTAGCGCGGAGGACTCCTTTGGAGTCTGTTGGTTCATTCAGGGTGCAGGGAGATGGCTGGCAATGACACTCCTGTGCCACCAGGATGCTGGAGAGCCCCAGGCAGCCATGGGCTGAACGTGGGGAAGGCAGGACCATTGCTTCTCTGGGCCAGCTGCTGTCGGTCCCAGCTCATCACCATCTCCTGAGCTGGCCCTGGGCCCTGTGTTCATACTGCACTCCCTGCTAGGTGGAAGGGAGAGGGGGCAGGGGGAGGGGGCTGGCAGCCTCATGTTTCCCTTTCTCTGATTCCCTGCCTCTCCCTGCCCTTCTGCAGAAGCAACTCCTGGGTCAGAGAGCAGTTCACAGGCAGACTAGGGTTGGAGGTGGGCCCATGGGCGTCTGAGGACCACTCTGGATCTCCATTGATGGACGTGTTCACACACACACACACACACACACACACCTCCCAGCACCCAGCACCAACACCCATCTCACGTCATACTCTCTCCCTTACACACTCTTATACTAGTTCTGGTCCTGGCACTCGGGGGCTTTCTTCCACAATCTTCCACTTACTCCTTGTGCACACACATCGACTGCCCCAGAGCCACGCATGTCCCCAGTCATTGCACAGCCGGAGTAGCTTGTTCTGAGTGGCCGTCTGGCTAAACCCAGACACTCCCTGTATCTTAAGAGCCACCCCCGGCTCCACAGTGGGAGGCACATTCGTCAGCATCTTCATGCTCTAGGGGACAGTCTCAGGGCTGGAGACCTCAAGGGACACAAGACTGTCCTCTGCTGGGTAATTCACAAATTGGCTTCCCCAGCCAGGGAAGAGGGGCTAGAGCGCTGGAGGACAGCCACCTCCTCACTGTCTGCTCTGGATGCTGCCTTAAAGGCCAGTGGGATCCCTTACATGGCAGGAGGCCGACTTGAGACCAGGTCCAAGGAGGAGATTAAAGGGGAGAGGTTGCAGCATTAAGCTGAGCAAGGATTATCCTGGAATTTCCTGGGCGTTTAAACAGCTGCAGAACAGGACGGAGGGCAGGGCCTGTGTGCTGACCCCTCCCACGCTGACCCTGTGGCTAACAGGTGTAAGGACCAGCTCAGCAACCACACTAGAGATAAAACCATTATCAGCACCTTTGCCCTTGGGACCTCCCCTCAACCCCCGAAGACCCCTGCAGCCCGCTTGGGTTTACTGCATGTTCCCATCTGAGCTCACTTCACAGTGGTGCCCCTCCTGTATCTTCTGTAGGTCCAGTCCCCTCTGGTCCCCTCTTTCCTTTTGAAGTCCCAATTCCTACATTCTGTAAGAGACTCGAGATGTTATCAGTGGGACAATGGGAGCTTCTGGGAGAGCAGCTTAAAGAAAATCCAGAGATAAAAGTTCTTTGCTTTTCTTGTTGGCATTCTTTTGCTCATTCATTCCCAGCTCCTCCGGCCTCTCTATCTCTGCTTTCTTGTTCTAGGTGAAATTTTCTAGATATTTTGAAATCCAGAGGAGGAAAAAGAGGGGAGAATAAAATGTAAATGTTATAAGCTCTACTTGTCTAGGTTTTTAAAGTATTTCTGTCTTTATTTAGATTTTAATTATGTGATGTTTGTTTTAATGATAAAAGTAAGATGTGCTCTCTATAATAAGAGAAACATGTCAAATATATGTAAGATAAAGTGACTACCTCCCCCCTTCAAGTCCCACCTCCTAAGGTAACCAATTTTAATGCCCAATACACTTCCGCCATACCTTCTCCCAAGTCTATTTGGCTTATTTATTTTTAAAAATTAATTTTGTGGATGGAGGTACATCAACTATATTGTCTGCTTGGTTTCTTCATAAAATTATCATATTTACCATGTTGGTTAAAGAACAGTTAACTTTTAAAATTCTTACAAATTTATTCCTGTTTAAGTCTTGCATTTTTATAGAGAAGAGAAATCATACGCTATGATTTATTAACTAAAATTCTATACATCTGTAATCTTTGCCAGTTTCTGAAACAAAAATATAACCCAGATACCTAAGAAACTGCCATATTTTTGCAAACCAAAGACATGTAGTAGGCTGTGGATGTAGAGTCTGTACTATACGAACAAGACAGAAAGGGATAGAGCCAGAAAGGAGGCGAGAAAAAAACAACAACAACAAAAAAGGAAATCACAGAATGCAGTTTTTGTCACAGGAATCTTGGTCTAATCAGTCTCATTTTCTGAGCTATCATTTTATAGCAATATTTCTGCTGTTTCTGGTGTTTTATTTTAAAAGCATGCACACATCTGAAATTTGAAAGTTTTCCCGATTGGGCTAAGTTTTCTGCTCTTTCATGGGTTAGAGGATTTCTAAACGATGCTAATTTCTTTCACTGGTTGGAGAAGATAGAGGAGTCTCAAGCAGGTCACAAGGAAGAGGACCGGGAAGATGTCCTAGTCCTCAGCCACCAAAGGCACCTTTGAAAACCAAGTTCTAAGGCCTCCTTATTTAGTATTCTAGGCATGTGTGTGGAGTATCCATATTCTTGTCACTTATATTTCTGCCTTTGAACTTGTTTCAGAAGACTATGCAGTGGCCCCGACTAGTGTGGCTCAGTGGGTTGAGCATCATCCCACAAACCAGAAGTGGCAATCAAACCAGATTGGTTCGATTCCTGATCAGGGCACGTGCCCGGGTTGCAGGCTAGGTCCTCAGTCTGGGGCATGTGAGAGGCAACCAATCAATGCTTCTCTTGCACATTGATGTTTCTGTCCCTCTCTTTCTCCCTCCCTTACCCTCACTCTAAAAATACATAAATAAAATCTTTTAAAAAGTAATCTGCAGTGGTAAGAATTAGTTGACAGCAATTTCTTTCATAATCTTAATGAAGTTTCTTTTTTTATATTTTTATTTTAGCCATAGAGATGCACTCTGATTCTTTTTACCAACTAAAAAAGAAGAGAATTTATCTGGTTTCTTCAATAAGCGAGAGCTGACCTAACTGCCTAGTCCCGCTCAGCCACAATTCTTTTTCTGAAGAAACCTATTTCTAACCTGCAGTCTTCTGAAGCCGAATCTAAAAGATGTCCTCATCAAACAGCCAAAGTACACTTTGGGGTACTTTATCATCCTCAACCATTTCTTTTTAATGATTATCTCTGTTCTTAGTAAAATTAAAAAAGAATTCCTGAAGTGGCAATCCATTTTATTCTTTCCTTTCTGATTCCTCTTGAGGACAGAAGCTGAGTGGCTTTAACATGTTTTATAATTGCCTTTGCTCTTTTCTGGAATTTCTGGAGAGAGGCCAGCTTCAAGCTGTCATTAAGATGCCTGAGAAAGTGATGCATACACACCCCATTACAAGCTACCTTGATACTTGTGTTGTGGGTCATCAAAGCAAATGCTTTGCCATTCCTCATCTTCTAGAGTGTTCCATATTGCACAGCATCTTTTCTCTTGCGTTTTGTTGCCCTTCAAAAAAAATTTAATTAAGATGGATCTAAATTGTTTTTTTATCCCTTCTCCATGATTATTTGCCCAGTTGGTGGGTTTAAGAAGACACAGTGCTTATAATGCCTTCTTTGTACGGACTCTGGAATCCATCCATGCTCTGACGGAGACTATTTTAAAGAATGTCTGCTGGGCAAATGGTATCACAGCCTTCGCTGTGTAAAGACTTTGTGTGGGCATTTTCAGCTCTTGATAAGAGCATTTCTAAAGGCTCTCTAGCTCTGGGCAGAATATGGTTGAGTCAGGCATGTCTCTAAGTTAAGCCACTGAGTCTGGGGGTGCGCCTGCCACGTGAATTAGTTCAGGATAGTTACTAAACAGCCCTTAGGAATGGGGCTGTGCTTTACACTTTGTGATCTCCCTGTTCTTGCGATAGGCATGTATTTAATCTGTGCATGATTCCAGTAGCATTTGGCAAAGGACTTTCGCTTCTTAGGAATAATATGCCCTATGGAAATGCTTCTTGCTTTTTCCCAGCTTTCTTGCAAAATGACTGACAGATAACAGGATGTACGTTTCAAGTGTACAACGTGGTGATTTGGAAATGCTCCTTTCTCACCTCCATGTGCCCTAAGTTGAACTCTGTCTTTCACAACAGGGTTCCAGAACCAGGAAATGCAAATGACAGCGGCCAGTTGGCAGATACCCACCACACTACCAGCTCATTCAGGTGTAGAAACGGTGTCTTTTTACGGGAAATACGTGGTGTTCACACTGAAGGCTTCATCTTCCTGTAGAGCCAGCGTTACCAGAAAAAATTAGGTTAGTAAAAATCAAATCATGCTTTTCATGTTTATCAAAGTGGAAGATAGTTTGATTTTAGCATGGTTTCGAATGTGCCATTTTCAACAGCACTGTGGATCACAGGGCCACAAATATCCAGGAAGACTCGGGTTCCGACCTTCAGCTGGCTTTCTCTGTTTACTAACTCAGTCCTGTGTCTTCCCACCAGCCTGTCTGTCTCCTTCTCAACCGAAATAAATGCAGCCTGCTGCTCTGGTCCGTGCCACTCATGGACTTTTGAGACTCAGTCAGGAGGAGAGAGATTGGCCACCACTCATCAGCACTGATCTCCAGGGCCTGTTTGTTGTCACCGTGACCCTGGAGGCAGCCATGCCTCCTGTCAGGTGCCTGTGGGCTGCAGCACTGTACTTGCGGGCCTGGGACATTTTATGTGAAAGGGGAGCTCATGATTACACAATCAGTCATTCTGGCGGCATGCACACTATTTCAATTCACTTCACTAAACAGCTATTACTACGGATTTAAAGGAAAGTGTAATAAATGATCCACTGGAAAGCTTATATGTATATATATATAATTTTAAAAAAACAAAAGTTAAAGGAACACAATGAGTCTCCCTTGTACCAGCTGCCCTCTAGTCCCTCCACCTCTCTTCCCAGGCTTTGTCTACTCATTGCAATGGTGCACATGCAGATACGTACATCATTACACGCCCAGTCTGCACTTTATACCGCTCTGCACCGGACTTCCCCTGGACAACTGTTTTCACATCAGAATATAAACAATAGCCCTTATTCCTTTTGAAGGTTGTGCCATATTTTAAAAAATTTTTGCAAGTACAGTTGACATACAATAGCTTATCAGTCCCAGGTATATAAGAGAGTGGTTAGACGTTTATATACCTTACAGAGTAATGGCCTTGATTGGTCTTGTACCCATCTGACACCACACACATCTATCACAATACTATTGGCTATATTCCCCGTGCTGTACTTTACATCCCCGTGAACCATCTTCCTAATTATGAAGAGTTGCTTTGCAGTCTTTTCCTTCACACACAGTTCTGCAATAAATATCCTTGTTGGAACATCGGTGCAAAAGGATCCAAGTATATGGCACCTGAAGGACAAATTCTTAGAAGTGAAGCTGCTAGGGGGACATCCCTGACTGTCCTTCCAAGAGACTATTCCAAGTTGACCTTGTGAACATCACAGGGCCTCCTTTCCATGCCTTTCCATTAATAATGTTAATAATTAACATTATTAATCTCACAGGACAAAATGGCATGTCCCTGTTGCCTCAGCACGCTGCCCTTTCATCCTGGGCAAACTAGAAGCATCTTTGCATATATCGAAGGCTGACCTTTATTTTTCTATAAGCCATAGAAAAAATGTGCCCCTTGTGGAGAAAGGACCTCACCTGGGTTCACGGAGTGTCAGTATGACAGACCTCTGTAGCTCTCCCATCTCGGTATTCGCTCATTCCTTAGATAGAGTATTCACCCCAATGTCTCCACACGTCTGTTCTGGCACCTCTCTCCCATCATACCCTCCAGCTCTGCTGCAGCGGTCCCTCTTGCTTCACTGCTTCTCTGAGGTGCCTGGAGTGTCCAGGTGTGATGGGGATGGGAAGAGGTGGGGGAGCGGGAATCATGTGTCCCCAGGGAAGGAGTAACTTTTAACCCACTTGCTTCTGATGAGAAGTATCTCCCAATGCCCGATATAGGGTGGCTGGAGGAGGGAGGAAGAGAAGAGGGAAAATGAAGAGAAAGAACTGGAATAGCTCCTTCCAGAAGAAAAGGCTGAGACTAGGCCAGAACTAACTACCCTGTGCTCTAAGAGGGAAGGTCACGGGGGCCAGACCACCAGCACAAGGCCCTCTGAGCTGTGGGTTTGGCACCAGTCAGGAGAGTCAGGTCCCTGCTCTCACCCCACGGTCAGTGCTGGGACAGGTTGAGAGCTATAGAAACAGCAACCTGAGCCATTATGAAGCAATGCAGTTACCTCCCCCAACCCCTGGCCTCTTCTGGTTCTGTGTCTCCCTAGGAAGTGAGCTTGGCTGCAGCCCCCAGGTCTCTCAAAAACAGCAGCCCTGCCAGGGCGCAGGGTGGCAGCCAGGGCAATGGTGGGAACCCTGAAGATGCTCCATGGCTGCTGAGGGTACTGCCCGGTCAGGGAGCAGAGTGGTGGGCATGGTGTGCGGCGTCTGTGTCCTGGTCCTGGTGTCCTCTGTTCTGGCTTTGGAAGGTAAGAGGGGGTGGGGACCCGAGAAGCCCCACCTGCCTGCAGAGACCCTGTACAGGTGGGAAGATTCAGAAAAAGCAGAAAGAGGGGGAGGGAGATGGGGAGGGTTTCCGAGAAAGCCTCCTGGCAGTCAGCTGTACCCCACTGGTGAGTTAAATGGGCCAGGGAAGTAAATTCTGTTCTTTCTCGTGGACATGGCAGGGGGCATAGGGCAGCAGGGAGCGGGTTAGCAGTGCTGGTGGGAGCCTTGATCACTGCTTGTTGCTTCTTATCTTTGGGCAGAGGTATTGCTGGACACCACTGGAGAGACATCTGAGATAGGCTGGCTCACCTACCCACCAGGCGGAGTGAGTGTCATTCTGTCATTCTGAACCCATTGCCCCTCCCTCACCCTGCTCCCTGGAGGGTGGAAGTCAGGAAGGAAACCATGGGTAGGGACTATTGGAATGAGACCCTCCCTCCAGAGGAACAAGGGCTTCGGGGTATCCTTTACCCAGCTTTGCATGTCATTCGTTTTAAGTCTCAGTGGAGTAGACATGCCCCCCACCTTCCTGCACCCTCCAAGTCTAGAGGTGCTGACACCCATCTTCTCCTGCCCCGCCCCTCGCCGCAGTGGGATGAAGTGAGCGTTCTGGATGACCAGCAGCGCCTGACTCGGACCTTTGAGGCCTGCCACGTGGCAGGGGCCCCGCCGGGCACCGGGCAGGACAACTGGCTGCAGACGCACTTTGTGGAGCGTCGCGGCGCCCAGAGGGTGCACATCCGACTGCACTTCTCCGTGCGGGCGTGCTCCAGCCTGGGTGTGGCGGGGGGCGCCTGCCGGGAGACCTTCACGCTCTACTACCGCCAGGCCGAGGAGCCCGACGGCCCCAACAGCAGTTCGGCCTGGCACCTCAAACGCTGGACCAAGGTGGACACGATTGCCGCAGACGAGAGCTTTCCTGCAGCCTCTGCGTGGGCGCTGGAGCCCCAGGGGCCGGGGCCCAGGGCTGGGCTCCAGCTGAACGTCAAAGAGCGGAGCTTTGGCCCTCTGACCCAGCGCGGCTTCTACGTGGCCTTCCAGGACACCGGGGCCTGCCTGGCCCTCGTGGCCATCCAGCTCTTCTACCACGCCTGCCCCTCCGTGCTCCGTGCCTTCGCCTCCTTCCCCAAGACTCAGGCCAGTGGGGCCGGGGGGGCCTCCCTGGTAGCAGCTGTGGGCACCTGTGTGGTTCATGCAGAGCCAGAGGAGGATGGAGGTGGGGGCCAGGCGGGAAGCAGCCTCCCCAGGCTGCACTGCAATGGGGAGGGCAAGTGGATGGTGGCCGTGGGCGGCTGCCACTGCCAGCCTGGGTACCAGCCTGCACGTGGAGACAAGGCCTGCCAAGGTGAGACCCCCGCTCTCTCTCGCTCGTCCAGTCTCTCCCCACCTGGCCTGACCTTTGGGCTCCTTTCGTGAACACACCTCAAACTTCATTTTGCCCCTGAAAGGTCAGGCATGGGCTATTAGAGGGAAGGATTCCTGTTTATTTCCTCAAGCACACAAACTCCCTCTCATCCACTCATCAGAGAAACTTCTAGCACCTTCTGGAGACATCCACAGTCATTCCTGAGGCTCTGAGGGCTGCAGGCCTAGAAGGGGCGAAGGAGATCAAAAGGGGCTGAACTGGGTTATCTTGGGGCAGGGTCCTTTGTCCGCCTTTGCCCTGTTTTGGGGGTGGGCTCATCGTGGGGTCAGGTGCCCAGGATGCAGGTGGAAGGCAGTGAACCCCAGCTAAGGAAGGTCCAAGGAGAAAGATTCTGCTGCAGGTGGAGGTGCAGGAGGTTTCTGCAGGGGGGGTTATGCAATCCAGCCCACAGACACCTGCCTCTGGTGCTTGGCCTGCCTGTAACCCCCGCCCACCTCACTTTTTCCATCACTGGAAATGCAATTCCACCCCAGCGAAGCAGCAGGAGTAATCTCTGCCTGAGGGAGGGAAAGTGGGAGGAGAGGGTGGGGTTCCATCTTCAGAGAAAAGGAGGAGCCAGGCCTGTGCATTGGGGGGAGGAGTGCTCAGGAGGGGGTAGAAGAGGGCACTGAGGCCTCCACTCTCCTCTGCCCCTCAGCCTGCCCTGAGGGGTCCTACAAGCCCTTGGCCGGGAACTCCCCCTGCTCACCGTGCCCTGCCCGCAGCCATGCCTCCGACCCTGCAGCCCCCATTTGCCCCTGCCTGGTGGGTTTCTTCCGCGCCAGTTCTGACCCTCCAGAGGCTCCCTGCACTGGTGAGTCCCCCACCTGTCCCAGGGGTGGAAGCAGGACTGGACGTGGGGCCAGAAGAGGAGGCTCCTGAGGGCGACCTGTGGGGCTGGTGTGCGTTGGCCTTGACTCCTCTTCCTTCTGTGTCCTTGTTTACTCCCCTACCTGTGCCCCTCTCCTCGACCCCATTGCCCCTGGACCATTTCCTGTCTTTCTCCTCCCACCTGCCTCCTCTGCTTTCTGGCCCCACCCCATGCTGTTTGTCTCCTCCCTCCCTGAATCACGGCCTCCTTCCCTGCATCCGCCCACCTAGGCCCTCCTTCCGCTCCCCGGGAGCTCTGGTTCGAGGTGCAAGGCTCAGCGCTCATGCTGCACTGGCGCCTGCCCCAGGAGCTCGGCGGGCGCGGGGACCTGCTCTTCAACGTTGTGTGCAAGGAGTGCGGACACCGCCAGGAGCCTGGCAGACGGGATGCTTGTCACCGCTGTGGGGATGAGGTGCACTTCGACCCCCGCCAAAGGGGCCTGACCGAGAGCCGGGTGTTAGTCGGGGGACTCCGGGCACATGTGCCCTACATCTTGGAGGTGCAAGCTGTCAACGGGGTGTCCGACCTCAGCCCTGACCCTCCCCAGGCGGCATCCATTAATGTCAGCACCAGCCACGCAGGTGAGCACTTTCCTCCACCCAACAACACCTTACCTCGCCTCCTTAGGACCCCTCTCCTATTTTCGCCTTCTGGTCCCCAGAAACCCTCGTACTGACTGACTCCCCCATCCCAGTTCCCTCCGCAGTCCCAGTGATGCACCAGGTGAGCCGCGCATCTAACAGCATCACGGTGTCCTGGCCGCAGCCAGACCAGACCAACGGGAACATCCTGGACTACCAGCTGCGCTACTACGACCAGGTGGGGCGGGGCCGGGCAGCCCAACAGGACTGGGGGAAGCTTGTCCTGCCCTTCATGGGGCTAGAGGTAGGGGGACATGGATGGGAGGAGGGAGGGTGCCCAGGAGCCCTGTGGAAGGTGGGAGGTGCTAAAGCCTTGGAGGTAGGAGCAGGGGTGAGGGACTGGGACAGCCCAGCAGGGAGTGAGTGGCTGTCACCCCCAGGCAGAAGATGAATCCCACTCCTTCACCCTGACCAGCGAGACCAACACGGCAACTGTGACGCAGCTGAGCCCCGGCCACATCTACGGCTTCCAGGTCCGGGCTCGGACTGCTGCGGGCCACGGCCCCTATGGGGGCAAGGTCTATTTCCAGACACTGCCTCAAGGTGAGAGAAAGCCTGGATAGATGGGGGGCAGAGGGTGTTAGGGGTGCTGAGGAGAGGCCTGGGGCCCTCCAGGCCAGAGGCTGTGAGGAGAGAGCAGAGGCTGAGTGAGGATCTTAGGGTCTGTGGCTGGATGCAGGTGGGTAGGTGGGTGCGTGCTGGGCTGTGCTGCTGAGTGCCCACGAGAAGCCTTGACCACCTGTGATCCTGGGCGGCTGCTTCCTCAGGCGAGATGTCCGCCCAGCTTCCAGAGAGACTGTCCCTGGTGATCGGGTCCATCCTGGGGGCTTTGGCCTTCCTCCTGCTGGCAGCCATCACCGTGCTGGCTGTGGTCTTCCAGAGGTGAGCCTCTCCTCGCCATGTCCTCATACCGATCACTCTGCCTCACACCCCCAAGTCCTGGGAGCCCAAAGCCCAGTGCAGAAACCCCCAAACCCGGCCCCTACCAGGGTCCCGTCCATGTAGAGGTGGGAAGGGGGGAACCTGGTTCCCAGCTAGCCAGACACGTGCGTAGGGGTAGATGGGGGAGGAGCGGGGACGAATGTCATCCCATGACCCCGGTTTGTCCCTCAGGAAGCGGCGTGGGACAGGCTACACGGAGCAACTGCAGCAGTACAGCAGCCCGGGTGAGGGGTTGGCGGCAGAGGAATGGGGTCAGATTGGGGAGCTGCAGAGATGAAGAGCGGGGGGCTTGGGGTGGGTGTGCACCAGGCGAGGCCAGGCTCCCCTGAGGTTGCGGGGGCCTTGTTGGCACATTCTTCGGAAGTCAGGGGGCATGCCTGCAGTGTGTGGGCGGTCCTGGCTTGCACCACACCCTCATAACACACCCCACACACCTACAGGGCTGGGGGTGAAGTATTACATCGACCCATCCACATACGAGGACCCCTGCCAGGCCGTCCGAGAATTCACCCGGGAGGTGGATCCTGCCTATATCAAGATCGAAGAGGTCATTGGGGCAGGTACTGCACTGGCTGGGAGGGGGGCCTGGCAGGGTTCCTTCTAAACATGGCCAGACATCGTCGTGAGCCCAGCGTCCTTCCCCGAGCACCACCCAATCTCCACCTGTCCCCCAGGTTCCTTTGGAGAAGTCCGCCGAGGCCGGCTGCAGCCCAGGGGCCGGCGGGAGCAGGCTGTGGCCATCCAGGCCCTGTGGAACGGCGGCACCGAGAGCCTGCAGATGACCTTTCTCAGCCAGGCTGCCGTGCTCGGCCAGTTCCAGCACCCCAACATCTTGCGGCTGGAGGGTGTGGTCACCAAAAGCCGGCCCCTCATGGTGTTGACGGAGCTCATGGAGCTGGGCCCCCTGGACAGCTTCCTCAGGGTCAGTAGGCCTAGGGGAAGGCGGAGGGCCAGTGGGCCAGGGAAGGCGTGCGTTCTAGATGGCTCCAGAGGCAGAGCCCTATACCTTTGCCCCTCCTGCCTACCTCCAGCAGTCTTCAGCCTCCACTCCCAGGCCATTTTCTGGTTTCCAAATCCCCTGCCCTCTCATGCGAGTTGACATCTGCTGTGCACATGGGTGGGGAACCTCAACGTGTGTGTGTGTGTGTGTGTGTGTGTGTGTGTGGTTTCCTACCCAGTAGCTGACCTCTGCCCCCTGCCCCTCAGCAGCGGGAGGGCCAGTTCAGCAGTCTGCAGCTGGTGGCCATGCAGCGGGGAGTGGCTGCCGCCATGCAGTACCTCTCCAGTTGTGCCTTTGTCCACCAAGCGCTGTCGGCCCACAGTGTGCTGGTGAATAGCCACCTGGTGTGCAAAGTGGCCCGTCTTGGTCACAGCCCTCAGGTAAGAGCACAACCTTGGGGGCTCTGCATTCTTCAGCAGCAGGTGCTGGAGGATGAGCCAGAACCTGGGGGCGCGGGTGGGACCTCGGGCGACATATCATTGCGTTCGGAGGGCTGGGGCTCACCTGTGCTCCCTCCAGGAGAGAAGCCTGGGCAAGGGAGGCACTGAAGGATTTCAGGAACTGAGGCCACTGGGGAAGGCAAACACCC
This sequence comes from Artibeus jamaicensis, assembly GCF_021234435.1. Classification (NCBI taxonomy): domain Eukaryota; kingdom Metazoa; phylum Chordata; class Mammalia; order Chiroptera; family Phyllostomidae; genus Artibeus; species Artibeus jamaicensis. The sequence continues at coordinate 3,365,989 of NW_026522031.1, forward strand.
CAGAAACCTGGGACCACCTCCTGCCCCTCCCCCAGTGGTCACAGACTCTACCAGGGGTCCCCAACCCATGGCCTGTGGGCTACATACAGCGGGTACTTTTGACCCTATCTCTCAGGGCCCAAGTCGGATGCTTCGCTGGGCAGCCCCAGAGGTCATTGCACATGGAAAACATACGATGTCCAGTGACGTCTGGAGCTTTGGAATAGTGATGTGGGAAGTGATGAGTTATGGAGAACGGCCCTACTGGGACATGAGTGACCAGGAGGTGAGCTCTTAGCCTGGACATTGCAGCTTCTCCACCCCCCACCCCCAATCCTTTCAACCCATGGGCTTCCCTGACGCACATTCTGAGACCTCCATTCTCTGATCCCTCCCTGAGATCTCATGGCTCTTGTTTTCTGTTTTTAAGTTCCTTTACCACTGCGACCCGTCCTCCACAGGCCATGCCCTTGCTTCACAATGTACTCCTTTCCACTTGCAATAGCTTCCCCTCACACCACACTCTTCCTGTGATCCCCAGGTACTAAATGCAGTAGAGCAGGAGTTCCGGCTGCCCCCACCTCCAGGCTGTCCTCCTGGACTACATCTGCTTATGCTGGACACTTGGCAGAAAGACCGTACCCAGCGTCCCCACTTTGACCAGCTGGTGGCCGCATTTGACAAGATGATTCGCAAACCAGAGACTCTGCAGACTGGCGGGAGCCCCGGGGACAGGTCTGGAGCTTAGGGCTGGAGTCTGGGAAAGCCAGGGGGGCCATCAATGCAAACTAAAAAGAAAACTGAGGAGCGGGGACTAGCATTGAAGAAGGGACTTTGACCTGCCTGCCCCTCCCCCCTTAGACCATCCCAGGCCCTTCTGAACCCTGTGGCCCTGGACTTTCCTTCTCTGGACTCACCTCAGGCTTGGCTCTCAGCCATTGGACTGGAGTGCTACCAGGACAGTTTCTCCAGGTGTGGCCTCTGCACCTTCACTGATGTGGCTCAGCTCAGCCTGGAGTAAGCAGGGAGAGGTGGGTGGGGGAGTCCCTGGGCCTGAGGCCCAGGTCCTGCCTGGGACCTTGGACAAGCTGGCCTGGATTTGATCCACTCCTTCCCCACCAGAGACCTGCCTGCCCTGGGCGTTACCCTGGCCGGCCACCAGAAGAAGCTGCTGCACCATGTCCGGCTCCTTCAGCACCACCTGAGGCAGCCAGGCGCGGTGGAGGTCTGAGGCCTTGGCAGGAAGCAGTGACTGACCCTGCTTAGGACACAGCCAGGACACAGGTCCGAGGAGGGACGTGGGAGACATGAGCCAGCCCCGTGTTGTCCTCTCACTCCTGGAACACTCAGCCCAACCTCTAGATGCTTCCTTCTGTCCTCTTCCCCTTCCTACCTTCCCTCCCCGCATTAAAGGGAAAGAGGGGGATTTGCAAGCTGGAGGTGTGGTGAGGCCTCAGTGTGCAGGGGATGCTGGGAAGGTGACGCCACACAGCAGGGGAGCAGAGTAGGGAACCATTTATTGGAAGGTAGAAGGTGACAAGACTCAGCCAGCACCACCCCGCCCCAGAGCGGTGTTTGTCCCCTCACTCATGCCCTCTCTCCACCAGCCTCCCCAGAACTCCCCGGAGCACCAGGCAGGGCTCGCCCCTCCCACCTGGGCTCCTGGACGGAGATGGGGTGCTGAGGTGGCAGGCCTGTCTTTAAAGTGCTTTGCTCTGACAGTGCAGTGGACTCCATTAAAGCCGAAGAGGTGGGGCCAGCCACCTCCTGGCCTTCCTTTTGCTCCAGAGCTGAGCGAAAAGCAGAGGTTTGGGAACAGCTATTCCTAACTAATCTAATCCTTTCCCCCTTGACCTGGGGGGTTAGACTGCTCTGTATTTTGGGTTTTGGTTTTGGAATGTTCCCAGGAACATGAGCGCAACTGCTGGGAACACCCGCTCAGATCTGATATTCCCAGCTCTCCTCTTCCAGACCTCTGTTGAGCACGCCCTTCAATTCTGTCTTCAGGGCCCCTTGCCGAAGTTTCTCCCAGTTGGTGCTGCTCCGGGAGGTGCTTCGAGACACCGAGGGGGTGGGGAGGGACAGGTTGTGGCCAGAGGGGCGGTGCGGCTGCAATTTTTCTGAGTCCTTGTCCAAGTCGTAGGAGCCCCGGTTGTGGAAGGCCCGTACATAGCGCCGGTCTCGCTGCTGGTTGAGGTCCTGCCTGTCTTCCACCCTGAGGAGGACAGGGGACTTGAGAGGTGTCCACAGGCAATGGGCTGGAGCTGCTTGTCTTCTGTGCACACCAGTGCCAATGTGGCAGGGGGTACCAGCCCCTTAGCAGCCAGACCATTGGGACTAGGGAGGGCACAGGGTCCACCCCTGAGATCACAGGAACATCCAGCCCCTCACAGTCACTCACCGCAAGAACCAGCGGTCCCCCAGCCCATAATCTCCCCCAAAGATCCCAGAGCGAGGCCACAGGCAGCGAGGCAACTTCCGCTCCAACATCACTGTGGTGGCCACAACCTGCATATGGGGACAGGAGGGGAAGTCAGCGAGGCTGGGTGTAGATGGAGCTGAAGTGTAGGGAGATGGGAGGGTGCTGGCAAGTGGGAGGACAGTTAAGCAGCAGCTCGGAAAGTCAGGGACTCTGTGGTTTCCCAGAGGGGACCAACAGCACCCCTAAGCTGAGGATGATGGTGTCATCCCTGTCAGCCCCCTTCTGTGGGTGAGTCAGTGGGATGTGAGCCCCTCAGTTCTGTGCCCAGTGAGCTGACATCCATGCAGATGCCAGGCTGGCTGGTCCTGCAGGGGTGAGAGACCTGAATCCTGGGACCATGGGGAAGGTGAGCAAAGCAAATAGAGAGAGGCCCTCGGAGCTACAGGATATTTCCACCCTATAGACACATAGGCCGTGTATAAATGCAAGCACCCTACTGAGACATCTAACATCAGTACATTTGCCTGGAAAAAGCATTTTCCTGAGCAAATCCCATTTAGCCAGTTTAGGAAGGTTCTTTTTTTTTTTTTTTTAGTTGGTTTTTTAGCTCCATTTACTACATAGCACAGTTAAATGCCATCCAATTTTCAGGATTTCCATTTTTATTTTGCAGGAATTATTTTTGTTGAGATAAATTATTTTTCTCATGTATCTTTAAGTGATGATTTGATTTTTTTCTTAATGGTCTCTTGTCCCCACCACGACACTCTGACTGAAGGAAATTTCTGCTACTATAAGGGAGTTTTTGTAGCATTATTTTTAACATGTCTGCTTTTTCTGGGTCAAATTTTGAAGATTGAAATATTGCCAAGGAAAGAGGAATACTCCAGTTTGTATTCAGTTGCAAAGTTTACGAAATGCCATTACCTTCATTCTTGATTTAATTCATGTTGATAACTCTAGAAAAGACAGGTTTTCACTTTTGAGCAAACTGTGAGGAATTCTTTTCAGCTGTTCCAGCCTTGCTCAGTGGCATTGCTAATCCGGTTCTACTGTACACTCTGTATCATTCTGTGCACTGTGCAATAATGGGCCAAACATGTGAAGTCAAAATACCCTGCTTCTGAATCTGGCACAAAGGAAAGGACTTGCACCAGCCCACCCAGACACCAGGGGGCTCACCTGAGCTCGCCAGAGTTCATCCCGCTCATGAGCCACCCGCCAGTGAGTGTCGCCCATCATGGCAATGAGGAGGTTGAGCATGAGCAGGGTGGCAATGATGGCGAAGGCAGAGTAGGTGATGCTGTACATGAAGGGCAGGTCCACGTCGTAGTTGGCAGGGCCATCGATGATGGTGAGGAACATCTCAAAGGTGCTGAACAGGGCCATGGGGTAATTGTAGAAGTGCCCCAGCTCGTCGGGGTTCTCTGTCTGGAAGATGATATAGAAGGCTGCTCCACCCAAGGGGGTGAGAGTTACCATGGTGAGGGTGACCATGCCACAGCCAGCCCTTTGCCGCCCATCTCCCACATCTCCACAGCACCAACCCAGCCCTTCACGCTCTGTTCTTTAGGTTCTTAGGTTGCCTTATTTTCCATACGGCTCATCCTTCTGATCCCAGGAGCCACCTCTCCCTGTCACCCCCGCTGTTGTTCCTCACCTCTGCCTCCTCCCACCCTTTCCCAAGTCTATCTGAGCCCTTCCATGCTGTCTAGGCTCCTTCAGCCTCTCCCTCCCATGGCCTCGGTCCTAACCAGGTGGTTTACCTGAGGTAAAGCCCAGGATGACCACAGCCATCAGCCAGCAGAATCGCATCAAGTCACCAAAAATCATCTACAGTGGGGAGGGAGATCACATTCATCTCCCCAGCCACTGCCCATCCCAGCCTCGAACAGACCTGGAAACCCTCGTGGCTCCACCCTCCAGGTCAGGGTTGGCAAACTGGCTGCAGGCCAGAGCCGTTTGGTCTATTTCGGTATGGCCCTTGAACTAAGAATAGTTTTTACATTTTTAAAGACTTGGGGAAAAAAAGAAGAGGAGGAAAAGAATATGCAACAGAGACCATATGTGGCTCACAAGAGACATCATCTATTATGTGGCTTTTGACAGGAATGTTTGTAGTCCCTTCTCTAGGCCTTTTTTCTAGGAAGCTTGGGAGGGGGGGTAGGGGGACACAGACCTTCTGGATCATGATGGTGAAGGGGCCCAGCATCTGGAATCCTCGGGCGAAGTACATGACGTTGCACCAGCCCAGCACCAGGGCGAAGGACATGGGCACCACCTCCCCGTTGGTGTTAGTGAGCCTCATCACCATGGTGACCAGCACCATGCAGGCATAGGTGATGCTGGAGGGAGAGCAGAGGGCAGGGAGTGATGAGAGGGGCCTGGGATTATCCCAGGGACCCAAGAGCAAGAGTGTGACTGAGGCAGTGCAGGTTCAGTCTTCTCGAGCTCAGTGCTCAGGGTCACACACACGGCCTGAGGGGACAGGCTCTCCAGGGGTTCCCCAGGGGTCAGGAATCCAGGAGGGAAGGGATGAAATTCACATGAGGAAGGAGACTCACATGAGGACATGGAACGGCCCCCCGAGGATGGTGTGTCCAAAGAAGCGCGTGAACCCCACCCTGAAGATGTCCGGGATCTGCAGACACAAAGGCACCTCTAGGCTGGGGCTTGGGCTGGATCCTCAGGGCAGGCAGCCACGCCCGGGACCCAGTCCACGCCGCACCTCTACGATCAGGATGATCACAGCTCCGATGACCGTCACCAGTTCCCCCACCAGTCGGATGGCGTCCTGATGGGTCACGTAGGCCTCCTGAGGGGAGGAGCATGGTCAGGGCACGCAGGGTCTCGTGCGTCTGCCCTGCCTGCCCCTGGGCAGTCTTTGTTCAAGTCTTTTTAACCTGGTAGTTTGGCTGTCTCAAACCCTGCTCATGAGTGTCTGTGTGTGTGTGTGTGTGTGTGTGTGTGTGTATTTGGGGGTGTGCCTATGGATTTGAGACCCGGGTGAGGGGGGAAATGTGGGTTGAAGGTCAGGACCATGACTCAAGTCTGAGAAAGGGCAGACAGCCAATCCTGCCCCAGGCCCTGCTGGTCCCAGGCGTCACCTGCAGTAGTTTTTGCTGCAGGAGGGTGTTGTCTCGGGGCTGGGTGCGGTTGTCGGTCCTGGGCTTCAGGGGGCGGTAGACGCAGCACATGGTGAAGCAGATGATGTAGAGCACGTACAAGGCACCCAGCAGGCAGAAGTAGGGCCGCCCGTATCGCTTCCACTTGAGGCTCACCAGCTCCTTCACCGGCGTTTGGTCCAGGATCTGGCGAGCCTGCAGCAGAGAGACCACAGAGCTGGTGGCTCAGAGATGCAGGTGCCCCTCCCCCGCTGCTCTCCCATCGGAACACTCTGTACCTCCCGCTTCTTGGTGCTGACAATAAGTTCCAGCAGTGATGGCTCATCTCCAGAAGAATCGATCTCTGTGAGGTCGTAGAGGGTGTAGGTGGTCAACCCAAATGTCCCCTGGCTGTGCTTCCATTTCTGCATCAGGTGGTGGAACATCTAAGGTGGTGGGCAAGACTGAGGCATGAGGGGCAAGCAAAGGGAAGGGTCACAGGGTGGGAGTGGGGAGCAGGTCCAGGAGGACAGCACTACTAGGAGTAGTGGTCGCTGTCCACTCAATGACCACCCACCACTGCTGGACCAGAAGAGCCCGTGCTCATGCTGACCCTCTAGGTTGATCTCTGCTCCCCCAACAGCTCTCTCTAAATCTTGGGAAGAGGAGAGAGTCAGGAGGGCTGCAGCCCTGTGGCCTGGAAGGTAGATGTGGGCATTACTGCTCCAGGGTGAGATCTAGACTCTGTTGGCCCCCAGCGCCTCAGGGAAGAGAAAGGGGGCAAGAAATCGACCAGTGGACAAGGGACATAGGGCCTGAAAGAAACACTGCAACCTGAAAATGCAACCTAGGCATCAGGGTTGTGTGCTTACATCTGCTTTCCCAAAAGACTAAGAGTGTGGGACTGGGGTCAGTAGGACACCGTGGGGTGGAGGGTGCATCCCTCACCACAGTGTTGCCTTCTACTCCTGCCAGCTTGAAGGGGGTGAGGCCCTGGTGATTGGGCACGAGGTCCAGGGGCTGCAGGCGGCCTCCACGCCCGTCGTAGGACAGCAGCAGGTTGTACATCTGGCAGGCAGAGGTCTTGTTGGGCTGGAAGACGAGGATGTGCAACACTGTGTTTCCTGGGGAAGGACACAGGTGTCACGTGGCCACAGGACTCACTGTCCCAGCCCCTCTGCTCCCCCCGCCTCCTGCTACCAGTGCTTACCCAGGGAGTCCTGGGCCCGGATGTTTGCTCCATGTTCGATGAGCAGACGCACAAGCTCCTCGCTGCCCACACAAGCAGCAAAGGACAGAGGGTGCTCCCCTGGGGACACAGAGGGCTCTGGAGCATGAGTGCAGGCTGGGGTGTGAATTCTCCCAGGGACTGCCTGTTCCTCCCCACATCTCGGTGCTGGGCTTGGGGACACTTGTCAGCAGAACCAGAGGCAGGGATGGTGCAGGAATGGCCTTAAGCCCTCCAAGGGCTGACCCTAGCCCCCACCACCAGCCTCCCAGGCATGGGGCACGGGGCCCTCCTCTCCTGCCCACCACTCACCTCCCTCCCCCAAGGCCTGGCCCTAACTCTCACCAAAGTAGACGTGGTTGTGGGGACTGTGGCGGAAAGCTGAGCCTGTAGCTCTGGCTGAAATGCTGGCCCCATGGGTGAGCAGGGCTCGCACCAAGTTCACATTCTGGTTCAGGATGGCCACATGCAGTGCAGTCTGGCCTGGTTCAGAGAGAGCCCTCAGTCGTTGGGTCTGTGTCCAGCATTATGCAGGGGCCCATATCCATAGATGATCCTATACCAGGGCAGCCTGGGGGGGTGGGGACTCTAGGCCCTGAGCCAGGCAGGGTCCCAAGGGGATCCTGCAGCCACCCACTTCTTCCCACTCTCTGGGCCTCTCCATTTCAGGGGGTCGTGCCCTAATGAGGTGCAGTGAGGATGACAAGGGTGAAGGGAACAGAGAGCAGCAGGGCTCGGATTCCCCCTTTGGTTTCCCCAAATTATCTATCAAAGCTCGACTAGAAATATCCAACAGGCCTTCCCTTCCCTCCACCCCGGGCCCCTGTCTCCTCACCCTCGTAGAGCTCAGAGGTCATGGGCTCAGAGACCAGGTCCGGGGCAGCCTCCATCAGCAGCGTGGCCGCCTCCAGGTTGTCATAGAGGGCTGCTATGTGCAACGCTGTCTCCCCCAGGGCTCCTGGGCAGAAAGAGAAGGTGCGGGGCTTCTATGGGCAGGGGAATGGGGATGAGAGTGATGTAGGTGCCCAAGGCGCCTGGGGCTGACCTGGGAGGAGAGCGGTGCCCAGGGCTCTACTCCTTCCTTACCTCTTTGGTGCACGTCACAGGCCTGATACTTGAGCAGCTTGTTGAGAGCCTGGACATCATTCTCTTTGGCAGCTAGAAGGAGAGGGCACCCCAAGATCCTACAAGGGAATGGGGTCAGAAAGGTGGCAACCGTGAGCATGCCCAGTGGTGGGGCAAGGGGTAATGGCTTCGCTTCATCCTATACAAACATGCAGCTCAGTGACAATGAACCCCAAGGTCCCTAGTGCAGGGAAGTGAGGCCACTGAGCTGCAAAGCATTGCCTGATCTCTTTTCTCCTGAGCAGTGAGTTCACAGAAATCTCAGTGACTGGTTTCCTACCCTCGGGTGCAGACACCAGAATGCGCATGAATGTATCTGTGCTAGTCAGGTATGGAGGGGAGGGGCTTTACCTAAGCACTCATTCACCTCCTGACCTATTGACTGTGCAGCAACCCTGATTCGAGTTCACTGAGTGTCTTGAGATTACCCTCCACGATAAGCCTCGTTTTCTAGGACAAGGAGTACCAGCCATCCCTCCCTCTTGTTTGTGGAGGAATTCAACAGGGAGAGTTCAGCAGATTTTCTTCTGTGCTCTTCTTCCCAGACTTCTCAGAGAACCCTGTGACCTTGGCACCTCCCTTCCCTCTACCAGCATCTCCAGGGCTTCATCCAGTAGGAATAGCATGTGTTTTCCTGGCCCCCAAGTTGGGGTATAGTTTCTTCCTACTTCCTCTTTGTTTCTCACTTGTTCTAAGCAACAATCATCTTCTCTTCTGACTCCCCAAACCCTCTCTTGAGTTTTATTTCATCTAAGACCCAGGGGACCCCTTTCATTTAATGTTCTCTTTTGATCCAGAGCCATGGGATCTCTCTATGGGAGTGAATGAAATAACCCTGTTTATCCAGAGATGGCCAGTTACGTGACTGACAAAGAGACCCAGACAGGCGCTGACATACCAAGGACTGGTAGTGGCAGAAAACCCATTCCAGCACTGGGGGTGGCAGTGGGGGGTTGGGGGAGGAGGGAGAGCTCAAGACGCACACCCCACAACGCTGGCTTCAACCCCCCTCACACCGCACAGGCAGCCCCAGCCCCACCAATTCTCCCTCGACTCATCCTCTCCCCAGTCAACCCCCACCTCCTCGTCCTGACTGCCCCTCTTGATTCACATCTTCATTCTCCAGCCCCAGATTCGCAAAAGCCTCTCCTAACTGGTCTCCCCACACCCTGTTTACCTCCAGGCCATCCTGCTGGATGCCCGCTAATATACTCTCTTTGAATGGCAAATGCAATCACAGCTCCCCAAAGCCCCCAGGGGTCATTAAGTATCCTCAGAGAAGGAACCAAGAGGTCCTTTCCAGTCTTTGGGCAACACTTTTCCACACTCTCCTTCACCCTCACGCTTATCCCATGCAGCACACTGGCATCACCTCCCCAGAGCACATCATTCTGTACCACTGTCCTGACGCCCCCTCACCCCTGAAATGTACCCCCACCCCGATAATTGTCTCTTCTGCATTCCTAGGATATGTGCCCGGCATGAGGGATCCAGCCCCTCTCTCTGTAGAATGAGTGAGGAACGGTGCCAAAACGTGGTTTAGTCTTACTGTCTCCTTATTATCTTTATTGGCCACCCTGAAGCCAACCTGAAGCAAACATATAATCTTAGTAAAAAAAAAAAAAATAGTATGCTTGGTATGCAAACAGCTGCAAAACAAGTTTTCGGTACATCCCTTCACCACCGCCACCACCATCTTCCCAACAAACAACCTGGCCAAACCCCTCCTGAATAGATATTCTAGAGTCAGCACTATGCACACGGAGGGACACATGGCCTCCCCAGGGACATTGGCACTCTCCTCTGGCCTTTCCACCATTGAATATGTGTGTTGTGGTTGGTATCTGTCTCTTGCTCTGCTCCAGGGGGACGTGAAGGCAGTGATCAGCCACTTTCTCTCTTCCATATTCTTACCCTGCCCTCCTCCAATTGCCTTCTAGTTTTGCGCCTGGCTTTGACTAAACACCTGACAGGCGAATGGCAAAGCTGGGGATGGGCCCCAGCGCTCTCACTACCCAAGTTTCAGCTTTGCTGTAGCTCCCTGCCTTCTAGGGCATGAGGGGGCAGGCTAGTCGGTGACAGGCCCGAAGATACATATCCCTTTTGGTCCCTCCACATCTCCGAAGCCAGTGAACATCCCCTGCAGGCATTCTCTGTGTGTTCATTTCCTTCTTTCTGCTGACGGCACCACTGGGCTGGGAAGGTCAAGGAGCTGCTGCCTGACTCAGGCTCGCCAGGGCCACCCAATAAGAACATGGGATGCTCCATTCAATTTGAATTCTAGGTACGCAACAAATGATGTTTTAGTGTAAGTCTGTCCCATGCAATATTTGTGTCATACTTACAAGGGAGGGGCCCCCAAAGAACAGAATTGATCTATAAAGCATTGTGCATGTATTCTTACATGTTTAAATGTCAGTCACCTTCAAAGTACACTCTCCATTTGATGCAATGCACCTATTGAAACTTTTTTTTCCACTGCTCAGAATGGTTTTTGAACTCATTGATTTTGATGTCTTTTAGTGCTTCTGCTGTTTTTTGTTTCACCCTTTCCACATTGGGGAAATGAAAAAGTTGCTTCGGGTGAGATCCAGTGAATAGGGAGGGTGGGGCACAGGGGTCATGCTGTTTTTGATAAAAAAACTGCTGAACACTCAGCACAGTGTGGGCAGGTGCACTAATAAATTACCCATTGTGAAATGAGCAAATGCGTTGCAAGGGCCTTCACAAAAACTCACTGAAGCCTAATGCGGCCTCTCACAACAACACCAGTTGGTACACTGACACAGATGGGTTCCTAGAACACTTACCCAGTGGGGGAAGCCTGTACTACAAGGGGCCGTCCTCCAGAATATAATTCCTTTTGGGGGGTGGTCCCTAAAATCAAACTAATAATAATGTATTGTTTATCTAAACATCATATTTAACTCCATGCCCTCCATTTTATCTGGCGAGCGCAGGCAGACCACACTCTGGTTAAAGACCCCACTTACAAGCCAGCCCAACAGGGTTTAGAGGGCCTGCCTCCTCTGGTTGGCAAATTCCAGAATCCTGCCAAAAGGGGAGCAGCGTGGGGACGGTTCTGAGAGGGTCAGACCGAGCCATTACTTGCAATAGCACCACAGGGCCACAAGGGGACAGTAGAGAAAGCCCTCGCTCACATTCCTGGCAGTAAGGGGGATCCCCAAAACACCGACTGTTCTTGGGCACCCTAAAAAACCGTGCAAGAGCAGACCCACCCAAAGATTCCTGGACCTGTAGTTTCTTTGATGGTGACCCAGCGCAGAAGTTTAGATCTGGAGCAAACTCTCTACACCTTCACCAGAAGGCTGCCAGAAGCCTCTTGAGGGCAGGAAGAGGAGAGATACGGAAGAAGCTCCCTATTTGAATGGTTAGATTACACTCTCCTTCCCAGGGGAAAGCTTCGCTTTACTTAGCAGAAGGCTTTGCATTGCTACCAAAATCCCCTGATTACAAAGAGCACTGGTTCTCAAACAGGGCCTATCCCCGGCCCCTCCCCCAAGGAATCTGGCAATGTTGGGGGACATTTCTGGTTGTTACAACTGGGGGAAGGGTGCTACTAGCTTCTGGTGGGCAGAGGAGAGGGTGTGGTAAGCACCTCACACAGGCAGCTTTCCCGTAACAAAGGGTTTTCCTGCCCATCATGTGCCAAGGTAGAGAAACCCCCAACTGGGAAGGTATAATTATTCCTAATCCATTTTGTAAAAAAGGATACCTCACATTACAAAGGACGAGACATGACCTACACATGCATGTTTTCGTACACACCATTAAACAAAAAGGTGAAGCCTTTGAAGCACCCACTGATTCAGGGCGCCAGGCCATTATAGAGGGAACCTGACATTGTGACAGGAAAGGTGTTTTCAGGAGTTAGAATGTTTTCTTTTGCTGAACAATTATTTATCAAATCGAACAATCGAGTTCCATATTAAACTGGCGCCACTCTTGCTGTGGGAGTCCTGGCAGAAAACTTAGCACATCACTTGTAAACCAACCGTGGTGCTCCTTCCCCCTCAGGCGTCCCTCTGGCCCCCAAGTGGGAATCTGTCGCTCCCCCCCACTCAGGTCCCACCACCCTGTGCTCCGCCCCTCCGTTCCCGAGGATTTGTACATGCCGGTGTGTGCGCACACCCTCATGTGCAGGGTGCACAAGTTTTATATATGGGCGCTGGGAAACAAGGCCAGGAATATCTGTAGGAGAAGTGAAATCAGAATTTTAGAGCAGGGAAGTCCCTGGAAAACTAGTGTAATCTGCTCGTGCAAATCTTCCTCAGGCCTGGAGTCTGAGGGGACTTGTCCTAACATGTCAGAGGCAGAGCTGGGACGAGCGCCCCAGTTGTCATTACTCTGTCCTCATTCCCAGTGTCATCAGGGTTTGAAACAGGGTTGGAAGTTGCACATGGGGCTGTATGGGCCTGTGTGGGTTCCCCTGGTTGGGCCATAAGCATCCTCTGGGGCGCAGGGGTTGGGTGTCCTTTGGGAAGGGGAGGGCACAGACAACACGGCGGCTCAGAGTACATTTCCAGAATAAATATGGCTCTGACAGGAGGGAGTTCCCAAGCCCTCTCAGCTCCTGCTATCATGGAGGTGCCTGCATACATGGTGAGGTTTGTTCATCACAGGAGTCTCATGGGGCTCCCATGCTTTCACAGCTTCCAAAGCAGCACCTCGCTCATTATCCCTTTTGCTCCTCCCGGCCCTGCCATAAAAGCTGGACAATGCTCTCGTTTTTGAGAAAAGGAAACTGAGGCCGAATAGCCCAGTTTCTCCCTGGAGGATCACACAGAGAGTTAAAAGTAGAATGTTTCACCAAGAACCTAGCCTTAGGCGCTCACCACTAAATTATGTGGTTCTTCAAGTTTTATGACTCTTCCCAGAGGGAGAGGGCCAGCCCGGCGGAGCAGTGACCCACAGATGAAGGAAACCACAGTCACGTATGGGTAGGAGGCACCCACTGGCCACTTGCGGGCCACCTCCCTCTGGGTCAAGTTCTTGGCAATGGGATGAGGTTCAAAGCTTCCAGGAAAGTGGCTATTTGTAGACTTGGAGTCGGGCTGCAACTCCGTCATGCGTGTAGGTAGACCCATGTGCCAGCAAAGACGTGTGTGCACGTAGTTACAGGGGCGGGGAGTCCCAGGGCTGGCTTTCCACAGACAAGTCCGCTCACCTGGAGTTATGGGTGTCTGTCTCACCAGAGGGGAACCCGCAGCGTTCCTTACCTTCCTGCAGACTGTGGGGAAGGGGACGGTGGCAGCAAGGGGCCCGCTCCGGAAGCTGCCCAGCACAGCCCACACCGGCTGAAATCAGACACCACAGGACCCTCCTCCATGCTCCCATGACACTGTCCACCCCCACCTTCGGGTGCTCACCAAGCATCGCCAAGTTGAGGTACATGGTGCATTTTGTCCACAAGAACCTGAGCTCCAGGAGAGCAGGGAAGGTGCCCTGTTCTTGTTCCTGCAAACCCAGCAGAGCACTCCCTGCTCAATAAACGTTTAGCGTGCTGAACATCAGGAAAAAAGACGGCTCAGAGCCCGGGGGGAGTTGCAACAGGAGCAAGAGGAGAGTTCAGCTTGGATGGCAACACTGGGTGTTTACCCAGAGCGGGTTTCGTGACTGAGACCCAAGAAAAGCCTCCCGGCGAGAGGAGCCCTGGGTTTTCCATCAGCCCAGGGAGGCCGGAAAGCCCTCCCTTCTCACTGGACCATGCTCCACCCCCTGGAGTGCCCCCCAACCCCACCCTGAATCCCACTGTGAGCCCTTGGCACAGATTCCTATGCCCTCCCACCCCTACTTGCTCTCCCTGGGCCTGCCTCTTTCCCAGGGGGTAAAGTCCCTCCCTCCCACTGTTAGACTGGGGCTTCTGAGATAAGATTGGTGCTGGTAACATCGTTGGTTACTTTCTTGCATCAATGCACCCCCTGACCTGACTATATTGTCCTCATGTCCATGGTTATCTGTTTTTTTCTAATTACCTGGTGACTGCATAGCCCAGTCCTCTCCCCTTCCTGCTTACTTCAGGGTCCACCCAGGGGACAGTTAATACTCCTGACTCCCGGTGTGTGGAAAGAAGAGGACCAGGGGGCTGCAGAATCAGGCAGGGAGATCAGTCACCGGAGGGAATCCCTCCAAGTGGTAACATCAGGCCTCTCTAGCCAAAGGCAAAGGAGGAGGCTCCCCAGATGGTCTTCAGAAGAAATGAGACAGAAAAGGCAGGTGGAAGCTGCCCCCTGCACAGCCAGGCTGTGGTCCTTCACTCTGTCTCCACCTCAGGTGGGCACACACGGAACTTCCGTCACCCCTCCCAAAACCCCAGGCCTTCCTGCACTCCGAGTCTGCCGCCCCAGCCCTGGGGTCCTGAGAGTGGGATGGGGACGAGTGGGACCCGTGGTGGCTGAGTCCGCAACAACACCACCATTCTGTTGCCTCCAGACGTCACCAGCCAAACATGTGCTCAGCCCCCACTCTCCCAGGCCTGGGGGTCAGAGGTGGGCGGTGGTGTGAAAGACAGGAAGCCCGGACTGAAACAGCCTGGGCTCAGCCCAGCCCAGAATCCTTGAGCTAAAGTGGGAAAACCACAGGGCCTCCAAGTGGCGTCTTAGCCTCCTCCCTCCTGGTCGGGCCCAGAGGGAGGACCCCCAACTGGAGGACTCCCTTCAGGGGTACCACCACCTGGGGGGGGGCGATTTGCAGAGACTTTGGAAGGAGACCACACACAGGAGTGGCTTCAAGCTTCCGTCTTGTCCCCTTCTCCCAGCTCCCAACTCTAAGCTGCCGGGGATGAGGGGGTGGGGGAGAATCAGATGCATTCAGGGAAATTTTCAGGGGCTGGAAGCAACAAGTGTGATGTCTTTAGAGCTCAAACTCCAGAGCCTGTCAGGTCCCCCAACCTGGATGAGATGGTGGGCGAGCACCGGTCCTAAGTACATTCTGGCTGGTTTTCCGTGCCTGTCTGCCGCGGCACAGAGCAATGAATTGCAGGCTGGGTCCCAGGTCTGTTCATCTTCATGCCCTCCCATCAACAGCCGAGGCATTTAATGCACAGGAATGCTAACTATGATCACATGATCCCATTTGGTCTTCTTCTGGGGTTATTCAAAGATCCTCCCTGCTTCATTCATTCCTGCATTCATTCATTCTCACATGCCTGTGTGTGTGTGCTGTGTGTTTCTGCCAGAGAGATCCTAGGGGCAGGGACCAGGGATAAAAGGCATAGCTGTGACCCGCCCGTCTGGTGGAGGTTCAGTGGTGCCACCGTCCTTCCAAGGCCCCGCAAGTTGTCTGGCCATTAGGAAAATGCAGTCAACCCTTGCACAACATGAGTTTGAAATATTGGACCCACCGATAAGTGAATTTTTTCAATGGACCCGTTCATTTCACACAACAAGTACTATTTGATGGACTCTCGCAGCTGAAACCCCCCTTGTCCAAGGGTCAACTGGCAGCTGAGAATCCTTGTACATGGAGGGCCGACATCAGTTATTCATGAGTTTCTTGAGTGCATACCCTCGGCAGCCCTAACCCCCACATTGTTCAAGGGTCAACTGCACCCACAAGAAGCCGCATAACTGACTTGGATCTTAAAGACGGTGAGAAACTGTGTCCACACCAGCCCTCCTCCTGGAGTCCTGGGGCCCTGCAGGCCAAGACTCGAGGCAAAATGCTCCCTAGGGCCAGGCCTGGAGCACAGTCTGCCCAGACAGAGGTGCCGAACAAAGACAGAGAGGGAGGAGGGGTAGGAGGGAGGCTGAAGGAGAGGAGGGGTGAGGGACACACCTGGGGAGGGGGCGGCTGGCGGCAGCAGGTGGAGACTTACCTCTTCTGCTGCAGCAGGTTCTGCTCATCTCGGCTCTGAGCCCAGGACTCCTGTCTCTGGAACCATCTGCAGAACTTTCTCCACAGGCAGAGAATGGGCCCCGTCTTCTTGGGCAGTGGCAGCCCCATGTCTCGCACAGCCGGCTCCTTGTGGGGCTGAGGTGGAGACCAGACCCCGACTGGACTCAATTTTGGGGCCACATCGGTCTCCCCAAGGGCCAGCCTGCCCTCCCCCTGGAGCGGCCCCATCTCCAACCTCCCTGGCCCCCACGGGAGTCTCGGGAAGCTGCCCCAGCCAGACTGCAGAAGGCTCCGAGTTGGTCACACTTGGCAGAGCTGAGACTCCCTCATTGAGCTCCTCTGGCAGGAGCTGCTGGGATCTGTGCAGACGAACTCCCTCCCTCCTCCCAAATTACCTGAGATTTAAAGAGACAGGCCAGCAGACCTGCCTGCCACCTGGGGCCTTGCGTAAACTCCTTCACCCTGGTCTCTCTCCCTGCCCCCAGGCCAGTCCAGGGACGGAAGGCCTTCAAAGAGACTAGAGAAACTTCCCTTGGACTTTGGGATACCTGCTGACCTTTTATAGAAGGGCCCGAAAGGGTCAGGCTAGCTTGAGAGACTCAAGGCAGTGACAGAGGTGGGAGGGGTCAGGCGATCTTTTGGGGGTTGGGGGCCCCTCAAGTGAGCGAGTGAGTGAGCCCTGCCTTGTCACAGGGCTTTTCCTTTAGCAGTGCCCCCCACCATCCTCTACAGACCCTTCCCTGCTGGGGGCTTAGCTTTTCTCCACTCTCCCAGTTTAGTCTCTCACCTGTCCCAGAATAGATACACAAGTCTCCAAAACCCTTAGACCCCTAAACCAACTCCGGGTCAGCAAACTCTTCTGTAAAAGGCCAAGATAGTAAACGCAAACATTTGGGCTTTGCAAGCCCAGGCAAACAATCTCTAACACATTCTTTTTCTTTTTCTCCTCCTCCTCCTTTTTTTCACAGCCCTTTAAAGATGTAAAATTCCTTCTGAGCTCATAGGCCAAGACATAAAATGGAGCAGGGGCAGAACCTGGTCCCGGGACAGAGTTTGCAGTCCCCTACTCTGGACTCTAAAGAACACCCCCCCCACACACCACATGTGTGCAGTAGGGTGCCAAATAAAATAGAAGATGTCCGGTTCAACTTGAATTTCGATAAACAACAAAGACTGTTTTTAGTGTACATATGCCCAAGTATTACAAATACTTCCTCTGGCAACCTCCAGTTTATTCACCTGCTTGCTACTTCACTAAGTGGTCCCAGGTAGGCTTACATCACACCTGGGAAGCAGGTATTATTACCTGCACTTTACCACTGGGAGGAAAAACAAAGCTCAGAGCGGCAAAGTAACTGACCCAGGGCCATATGGTCCTCTGCCTCTGGCAGGGGCAGATTCAGTCTCAGTCCCCTGATGCCATGTGAAGCTGCTGTCTCAGCCCTACCTACCACACTCCCTCATCCCAGCTGGCAGGCAGAGTTGCAGCGAGGAGAAGGGACCTGCAGTCCCAGTGATGAAGGATGACAGAGCCCATCCCAGCCCCACCATTCAGAACTCTGACCAGCACGAGCTGGGAGCCATCAGGAAGGTCAGTTAGTTCAACCTCTACTTTGGAAAGAAACAGGCCTTGGCTTCTGCGAGGGCCCAAGGCAAGACACAGACCCTATGGCCTGGGCCTGGGTGTCAGAGTCCCAGGTATGTGGGGGTCACTAGCTTTAGAGTCTGCTTTTGTTTTACATGTCCCTGATCCAGAGGGCTGGAGGATGCGGCAAAGACAGAGAACACTTAGGTGCAGGGTGGGGTGTCTCCGTGGGCGGGGGGAGGAGGGTCAGTCTTGAATCTAAAGAGAAGTAAGTCTGTTCCTCCTGTTGGCCCGAGGCCAGACCTGAGTGCCCTGAACAAACAGTGCAGTTCAATTAGCTGCCTTCCCCACCCACCCAGGGGTCAGTGGGTTCAGGCTGGGGTGGGGAGGGGAGAAGGCACTAGAACCCAAACCTTGAACTAGGACCTTTGTGCTCATTAAGCTGTTGTTTGCCTGCCGACCCACCCACCTTCTCTGTCCTCCAGCCAAAGACCCCGGTGCAGTGCCGGGTGGGGGAGAGGACAAGGCAGTGAGGTGTTTGCATGTGGAAGAGGAAGGCGACTGGAGGAAGCAGTCCTTTCAGACTTTCCTTCCTCCAACTGGTGCTTCTTTGTGTGGGTCACCAGGTCAAGTGGGAAATTGAGAGCAGACTGAAAATGGGCATGGAGGGCTGGGGACAAAGGTACTAGCTTCTGCCCACAGCATCCTCTCGCCTATTGGACCCAACATCATGTGCTTGGACAGATGGAAGTGCCGGGATGGTTGACGCTACCTACATGGGTCCTCTCACATCTTAACGCCACATTGCTGGCTGGCTCCGAGGGGATGTTGGGGGCTGTCCTAGAGCTCCTCCTGTCTTGAGGAGTGTGGCAGGGCTCCCCAGACCACTCCAAGGCCGGGGCAGCACCTCCCAACAGGGGAGGCCTCGGGTGGTTCGGCAACCCACAGTTCCAGACTCAAGTGTCCAAATCCAGGAGGCTGTAGGTGCCTGGGATGAGGGGGGACAGAGAATGGGGCTCATGGGAAGATGAGTTGTGCCGTCACACTCCCTTCAAGTTTCCTTGCCCAGACTCCAATTTTAAGAAGACTTTGATGACTTTGGGCAAAACGTTGTCCCTCTCAATGGCCCTAACTATGAGGATGAGCCTACGACTGGGGGTGGCTGTTATCCAGTATACCCCTGGCTTCATGGGGTCTGTCTTCGGCCTTGGGGGAATGAAGAGCTGGGGAGCCACGGGGGGAGGAAAGGCTGGAGGGTTCATGTTGACAGGCTCTTGAACAGGTTGTAACTGCCTTGGGCTGAGCTTGAACTCTAAGCAAAAGTTAGGTTCTCAGGAATCAGTGGAGGGGCAGGGTGGGGGCTGGTCACCCAGAGTGTGACTGGCCTTCTCTGAGGGCCACACCAGCAGGGCTGAGGGGGATCAGGGAGATGTCATGTGTATGTGTGTGTCGGTATACACACGCGTGGGATCGGGCCACTGGCAAACTGGGGGCCTGTGTGGTGCTGAGTCGTGCATTTGGGGTGCTGTTTCTCATCCCAGGCACCACTGATACCTTGAAACAAAGGACTGAAGCGTGCAGGCTGCCTTGGCAAAGCAGGGTCACAGGAGCAGCCCCTTGGTTCAGGTATGACAATCATAGACATTGCCTGATGTCCTCTGGGGACAAAATCACTCTCCACTGAGAACCACTGAATTAGGGCAAAAAGTATAAGCATATTTTTTCTGGTCTTGTCCCTTTTCCAGTTTGCTCTATGTTTCCCCACATTTCCGCATTTTACCTCTCTCCCCACCTCTGTCTCTCTGCAACTGTGTTTGCTCCCTTGATCCTGGGCTTTGTGCCAGCACGTGTGGGGTTGGTGTGCACGTGTGTGAATCATGTGTGTATGTGTGTGGTTGGTATGTATTATTTGGGAGTGTGTGTGGTGTGTGTGGTGTGTGTATGGATGCTATGTGTGGTTGAAGTGTGTGATACGGTACATGTGTGGGGTTGTATGGCGTGTCGGGTGTGTTTCGGGGGGTTGTGGCATGTGATGGATGCTGTTTTGGAGAGGTACGTGGTGTGTGATGGATGCTGTGTGGGGCGTGTGGTGTGTGATGGATGGTGTACGCAGTTGTGGTGTGTGGCATGAGGTGTGTGTGCCCAGGGCCCTGAGGGGTCTCTCCATGCAACCCTGGGCTTCCTTCTCTCCTTTCTCTCCCCTCTGCCTCCTCATTTCCCTGCCCAGCTTTCTGTGTCAACGCAGCCCTGCTCCCTATGCCCTCTTGGAGGGTGTCCCTTAGCTCTGTTGTCATGAGCAGGGCAGGCCCAGCAGGCCATGGGGCTGTGATGACGGAGCTGGCTCAGGGCAACGAGGTCACCACCACCATGCACTCAGCTTGGAGTTTGTTCCAGTCACTGGGTTCACACACTGGATGCCTTCTCAGGAGTGGTGTCAGATCGGCAGTGAGTGTACACACACACACACGCACACACACACGCGCGCGCGTGCATACGCACCCATCACCACACTGCCCAGGGACTCTGGCGGGGAGGTGACTGCTCACATGTCTGACTGTTGCCCCTGGATCTGTGGCCACCTAGATGGCAGTTAATGCTTGAAATCCTCCATGGCCCTTTTCAGCTCAAACATCCCGCGATGCTGAAGGACTGCAAGTCCCACATGGTTCCTTGTGTACACAAGGGCACTTTCGCAGCCAGGGTCCAGGAGACCTGAGTTGTTGTACGACCATCTAGCTCTTCTCCCCCACATGTGACCTTGGTCCCTTTTCTCATCCCTGGCAGTACTTGTAGCTCCATGCCTTTGCCCTCATTTCTTCCACGGTCATCCCTGAACCCACCTAGGTGCTCACCCCATAGCAACACTGCCGAAGCTTCAGACACTCCCTGCTATTTTGATAAGACTGGAGAAAGCCAAGAGAAAGGTGGTTGAGGAGCTGAATTGGAAACAGGGCAGGGGGAGAGGGCAGAACAAAGGGCACCCTGCAGCCTGCTCCCACCTTCTCAGGGATGCATGTACGTATTATTTGACATATGTTCTAATTTATGTGAAATGCATCAGTGGGTCGTAGCAATGCTTTAGAGCAGGGATGTGTGTGTGCACATGTGTCTGTGTTCTGGCATTGCCCTAAGAGTCTGAAGATCTTACAACTCACAGGTATTGGTCCCTGTGGACCCTTAACCCTTGCAGAATGAGCCCAAGGGCACAGACGGGCATGTGGGGATAAGGTGTGGGCGATGTGGAATGTCAGGGAGCACCCTCCCCGCCTGCCCCACCTTCGCAGGGAAGATGACTGGATCCAGCAGAGGTCTCCCTGGTTTGCAGCCCCTCTCTCACCACCTCAATGATTCTGAGCATTTTGTTTCCAAAATCCCCCACTCAGGAGATGACAGGGAAGGGGTGGAGGGCAGGAGGGAGCGGCCCCCACTTGCACTCAGCCACGACCTGACCCTAACTCTCTCTGGAGGTCTCTGCAGGCTGGAGCCATGGCCCATAGTCCCGGTTGGCCCCTAGGGAGACAGAGCAGCGTGCAGGAGGGTGTCAGAGCCCATGGCCATGCTTCCTGAGCCTCTTTTCCTTCCTCCTGTCCTTCTCTCTCTTTCTTGCAGATCCCAGGGCCTTTCTCTTTCCCAAGCTGGACCCCGTTGCTCTGCTGGACCTCTGCCCCCACCCCTTTCACCCCATCTTACCTGATCCCAAACTCCTAAATGTCAAGCACTGAAGAAGTCACCCAGGAATGAAGCCACTGGAATGTGCACAGATGCCAAAGAGCTTTCCAAATATGGGGAGAAAACCGTGGCTTCTGGAAGAGGCAAAGCGGGGAGCCAACAGTGAGCCATCAGAATCCCCGTGTCCCAACCCCATTTTGAAAAGAAATCACTGTGTGACCTTGGCAAAGTCCTGGCCTGCAAAAATAAGGACCCTAAAGTTCTTAAGTTTTCCTGGTTCTTTCAACAGGCAGCCCCTCCTCCACCCCAGCCTTCAACTTCCACCTGCAGAGGCTGGAGCTCAGAAGCATCTCATAGCAGAAAGTGCTCTTGTCTGTCAGGTGAAATCTGTCTGTCTTCGTCTCTGAATCACAGGGGCAGATCTCCACCAAGCAGAGAGGAGAGAGAGAAAGAGGGCAGGCATTACAGGTAGACATGAGACTTCTGGTCACCCCCTAACCTTAAAGTGGCAGGGTCCTGGGACTCTAGTCGTCCAGGGTGAGGAGAAGGGAAAGCTCTGGACAGCCAGAGAAAGGGCTGGGGAGCAGGTGTGTGGTCCTTCCCCACTCCACTGCATTCCACTCCGGGCAGTGGGATGCTGGGCTCAGCCCACTAAGCCCAGAGTGAACAGGTAGGGCTGTGGCTCAGGAGACAGAATCTAGTCATTATGCCAAATCAGATCATCGCTCTAAAAACCCCATATGGAAGGGAAACCTTTTCCCAAAAGCATAGGTTCCCACTGGAAACCCAGCTTCTTCCAGCAGCTGGGGCAGCATTTTAACAGCAAGCATCCCCATCTGTATTGCTCTTCTGGTCTTCTCCCCACTCCAACCAAGTCAGTGAAAAGGCAACAGCATGGTGATAAGAGAACTCTTTCAAATTCGACACCCTGCCACCTCTGTGATAAAAACTGAGCAAATGGTAAACTTGATCTAAGAGTCAGGGCACTTGCTGACTGCAGGCAAGGTGCACTGTAGTGGGGGGGTGCTGGTAGCGGGGACAGGGGGAGCAGGCAGGGTGTGAGAGGCAGTCGTGGGGGGGGGGTGCACACCGAGGAGCAGGACAGAGAAGGAGGCTGACACTTGAGAAGCAGATCTGGGAGGCAGCCCTGGGCCTGCTTTCCACATAGCCAGGCTTGTGGCTTTGGCCCTGGACCGAGCAGCCTCAGGGAGGGAGCCAGGGCCGCAAGGCAGAACAAGGCCGGGGTGCAAGGCTGCAAGGCAGAACAAGGCTGGGGTGCCAGGATTCTGTGGCAGATACCTAAGCAGGGCGTGGTGGGAGTTGAGAAGAGGGTGGGGAGGCTAGGAGCCAGGGGGCCAGGAGGTGGTGGCCCAGCTGGGTACAAGGCAGGGACTGAAGCCAAACAGAACGTTCTCCAGGTAGCTATTGGGCAATTCTAGGCCTACCTAGGCAAGAAGAGCAGAAGGTCCCTGGGCAGCCACTATAGTCACAAACACTAGGAGAGAAAGAAAATACCAGGTGCTATTCCGTACCTGTCCCACCTCCCCGGACACGGTGACCCCATGCATGGAGCCCTGTGCAGGTGGGAGTGTAGCTGTCAGGTGTATTTTGGCTGGTACCGGCAGGGCATTCCACGATTGCGCTCCCTGTGATCTTCTGATAGGGATCTGCTCGCTGGCCCTGAGAAACCAGTGCATCACCACATACTGTGTTCTGGGGCCAAGACGAAGGCCCCAGGCTCCCCTCCCTGACTCCGCCCTGTCCTCCTGGCCTGTCTGAAGTTCCCAACAACAAGAGGGCCTTAGATGTGGCCCCAAGCTACAGGGAAGTCCAGGATTCCTTAGGCAGCTGTCAGGGCTCGGCCTAAAACCCTCGCAGGCAGAACAGAGTGCAAATGGAGGCTCCAGAGCGCAGGCGCGCAGTCTACAAGGAAGGTGCCAGTGTGGGATTCTGAGGTGGATCCTGTGAAATCCCTGTGGAATCCTTGAAGGTGGCTGATGGATGTCCTAAAATGTTTGCCGTCAGAGGTGTGCAGGTGCCCGGGAGCTAGCTAGCACCACACCAAGGTATCTGTCTCCAAGTGCTGCCTTTTGCGTTGGTCCTTGCTAAAGACTTGATGTAGAGAGTAGCACCCCACTTACCTGGGTCAGGATTTGTCCAGCTGTCCTTACAGGCAGGTGAAGGAGCAATGGTAGGGACAGTTCTCTCCAGGAGTCCAGAAGCCCTGGGTTGTTGTCCAGTCCGGCACCAATGAGATGCGTGACTTCAGTCACACAATCTCTCCAAGAATCAGCCTCCATGTGTATGGAAGAGTCACCCTGCCCTATTTACTCCACAGGGTTGCTGTTAGGACTAAAGATAAGGGACATGAGAAGACTTTATCCATCGTGCAGAGTCACATGAATGCGAGTCATTTGCTTTGTTTATCCTTGCTTGAGTGGGAGTGTTTGAAATTGAACACATCCAGAAAACTAACTTTCTGATGGAGACTTTGGAGTTGTTTTGTCGTCAAGGCCCCGAATATAGTTGTGGAAGGAGCCGAGGTTTGAGGACAGACCAATTCAGGTACAAAGTCAAACTGTTCGCTGCCTGTTGAGAGGTCTTGGGCAGAGGAGCCTACCTCTCAGATCCCCAGTTTTCCGTCTACAGCATGAGCACAGTATTAGTCACTTGACCTCATGTCAGGCCCTCCCCCTCTCTGGGCCTCAGCTGCCTGTCTGGAAAAGTGGAACAGCCACAGCTGGGGGTGAGAATCTGATGAGCCAGGTGTGGGAGGCACCTGGACCCACGGCAGGTGCACAGGGAGAGTCTCTGTTTTTATTGCTTGGGTCTTCTCTTCTGCTGCTGTTTTGGGGCCTTGAAGGTCTTTCAATGACCAGGGCATAAGTCCCTGCTGGGGACTGGAGCAGACCCAACCTCAGGCTGTTACCCCCTGTACAGAGTGGGCTTCTGCATCATTCATTCCCCGGTCCTTGGCCCCTATCCTGCCAAAGAGACCGTTGAACTCCAGCTCTTGTTCGCCGTGGAGGTGATTAGGGAGGAAGTAGGGTCTATGGCATTTTCCCACACCGTTGGTCCCAGCTTGACTTAGGAAGATGCCTCCCAGAAAGTATCTGGTATATAAACTCCAGCTCATCTCTTGAAACTCAGCTCAAACATTCTCTTTTCTTCCCCCTGTGCCCATCCTCACCCAGCCAGAGCTTTGTCTCCTCTCTGCTGGTCTCCCCCAAGCTCCCTTGTCTCTATGTCCACAGCCTTTGCTTACAAGATAGCACTGCATTACCATGGAAACTACCTGCCCATCTCCCTCACTTGCAGAGCCTCAGAGGCAGAGATGGAGTCGAAACCACAATGCATCCTTCTTTCCCCCATTGCAGTCCCTGGCATGGAGGATATGTTGAATCGTGTTCTGTGGAGCTTGACCTGTGCCAAGGACATTGCAAGCTACTTAGTGGGTGCATTTCCTTGCCTAGGCCTCAAAGGCAAAAGTGGGTCTGGGTGCAAGTGAGGCCCAGGAGGTGACAGAGGGACAAGGGAAGCTGACAGGGAAGTATGTGTGTGTCCTGGGAGGTGGAAGGGTATTTGTCCATCCCCAGCCCACGCACAGAGACAATGGCTTCTGTCCTTGAGAGATTAATGGGCCTGCAAGGGTGGGAAGTGAGCAGCATCTGGGGTTAAGGGGAAGGTGTGGTGAGTGTGTGCTGAAAGCCACCTGTGGCTGGCTGCAGCCACGCCTTCCCACTCTCCCGTCCTGAGCCCCGTGCTGGCTGGCCTGGTACCCAAAGGCAGGGGGTGATCACTGACCTGAGACCTGGAGGGTCTAGAACAGAGGCTGTGGGGCCTGGGAATGGTCTCTTCTTTGCCCAAGAGCTTCACCAATGGAGGAAGAGAGAAGATGAAGAGGTAGAGACTTGTGCCAGGGATAAGAAGGAACAATTGGCAGGTGTCCCCTTCAGATCTGGTTTAGGCAGGGAAAGGAGGGGCTAGATCTGACCCAGAACAGGAGAGCATCTCAAAGGACAGGGTCCAAGGTCACCTTTAGGTAGCCACGGGCTTTGATATGTCTGTCTCTCTCCCTTACCTCTTATCTCTGAATCAGAAGGCAGGGCCTAGAGAGGGAGGAGGAAACTCAGAGAAGGCGAGAGGGTTAAGAGAGGTGAACAGGGGGACTGCAAGTATATTCCGACAACAGCTCCCTCTGTTGGGGAAGTTTCGGTGGCCCACATGCTTTCCTGAGTTCGTCACTACTATACAACCTCATCAGGGAGACAAGTCAGGAACCATCAGCTAATGCTGCAGCAGGGCATCAAAGGAAAACGGGACTATTCACCTGTCCTTCTGGCCCCTAAAGGGCCCTTGCTGACTAGTGGGAATGAGGAAGTTGGCAGAGTTAAATCAAGTGGCCCTGAGGTCAGCCCAGAACCCAAGGTAACCAGCTGCTGGCTAACGTAGTCCATGGCGATGGGCGTGGTGGCAGGGATAGTGTCTCTGGGAGGAAGCTTGTGTCAGCCCCCCCATAGTTGAAGTCACAGCTTAATTGGTAAGGAGTTAGGCAAGCATCTAACTCAGCAGAAGGGTGGAGGGGAGAGCAAGCATTGATGAGGAGAGCACACCCCTTTAGGGACCACTTATATACACACACCCACGCACAAGCAGACCCCCATCACAGGTGTCCAGCACTGCACAGGTGAGGAGGTCACACACCCTCAGCCCCTCCAGCTGTGGCCTGGCCTTGCACAAGCCCCCACTGCCTCGGGCCCAGGGCTGTCACTGCCGCCTCCTCAAGGCCAGGATACAAAGATTGGTACAAGCAAAGGAAGCAGGTGTGGCCAGTCCCACCCAGGTGGCTGCTGCCTGGCTGTCCTCCCAGGGCAGAGAGAGGAGACGCATTACCCAACCCACTCAGTGTTACTATCCAAGCGTTTCTTTCCTTGCACATTTCTCATCTTCCCCCATGGGCTTTTAAGAAACAGACAGGTAAGCCTGACCTGGAGAAGTAAATGATCCTTGACCCCAAGTCAAGGTGCCTTCTTGGTTTTTCATCACCTGAACGCAGGTGTGCAAAGGCGCCTTGCAGGTGCCATAGTCAGTTCTTGCTCCAACTCCATTTTTCCACCCTGGTTTTGCCATGCACAGTGGGTGCCCCAGGCACCCACAAAGTTCGCCTCTCTGGCTTCTCACCTTCAGGACCCCAGGCCTTCTCTGGCATTCCTTCAGTGTGGCACAGGGGAGAGACAGGGACCTGTGCCCTTCCTTCCAAAGCCACTGGCAGAGCCATTCCTCAGGGCTCCTCCATGGCCCTTCTCACCAGAACTTTGTCAATAAAATACTTGGCAAAGAGCTGGAAGGGGACATATTGGTAAAGCTCAGAGCCTCCTGTGAGAACAAGGATATCCCTCCTGTCATCTCCCAGCCTCTGGTGTGGGAAGCTCTTGGGAGAAAGAAAGTTCTGCCTTCTAAAGCAACCAGAGAGGAGGCAGACAGGAGGGGAGAAGGGTAACCATTTAGGGGTACCCAAAGACTTCCTGAGGCAGGCACCACAGTTTTTCTTTGTCCTTCATCTCTGGTCCCTGTCTCCAGAGTCACATCAACAAACTTGGTGCCTGCCTGTTGGAACAAGGGCATCTGACAGCCACTTAAACCCTTCAGCTCGTAGGCCGTATGCCCTCTCTGTACCATCCTGCAGAAGTGGCTGTGCTTGCGTCTTTGCTTGTTGTGTCTTTGCCTTTCCCATTCAGGCTCCTGAATGCAGACTCAGAAGGCTGGAGACTGGCTTGACTGCTTCTTTCAGAAAAACCCACACACCAGTTGGTTTGGTAAGATCTGTTCCAGAGCTCTGAGGCTAGGGCTCTGCTCTTCATGTCTTCTTCATCATGGTATTCCACATCTTCTCCACTTCTCCTTCTCCTCCTTCTCGTTTTCTCTCTCTGTCTCTCTCTCACACACAGATACACACACACATACACACACACACATATGTACACATGCTGAAAAAATTTCTCAATGATCACATCCGTATTGGCGTTTTTCCTTTCCAAAATGTTTCCACCCCTATCATCTGCTCATTTAATGATTCCAACCCCACTCAAAGGCAAGTACATTTCACCCCACTGGGAGCATTTAAAATAAAAGTAGATGAATCATTCACAGATTCTGTTCATGGATATTTATTACCCACTACCTTGCACAGGAATTATGCCATGCACTGGCAGCATGATGAATGAGATGGACATCCTTTGCCTTACAATCTACTAAAGAAGATGGACATTTAAACAAGGGATGACAGTAAAGTGCAGGATGTATAATAACACACAATCAGTGTATGATCATTGAGACCAATAGGATGAATACAAGTTACAAAGCCAGAAGGGTGTAATGGGTTCAGAAAGGTAGAAAGGTCCAGAAACTGTGAAGGTCAAGGAGGAGAATATAGCCCCATTGAGCAACTAATAATACTTCAGCTTGGTGAGAGAGTGCATGAGGGGAGGGGTGTGAGGAGGCTGGAGAGGTTGCCAGAGGCTATCAGGGAAGCACGCTCATGAGACCACCATCTGAGGCAGAGGTCGCCTCTTATGAAGGTCATTGCAGCTGCAGTGTGCACTGTGGACCAAGACTGCCAGCAGAGAGGGCAGTTAGGGGCCTACTGCCATAACGCAGGCCGGAGGTAGCGGCGGCCCATGTCGGGATGCCAATGGGGGCCAGAGAGGCAGAGACAAAGGAACAGGGTGGTTTTATGCTGGATGAGCATGAAACAGTCTTCAAAATATGTTACATGAGAAAAGCAAGAGCTGTTTTCCTAATATACTGTACTATTGCCTGTGTTTTGAAGATGAATGTATGCATACATATGCTTGGATCTGCAGGGAGTCACTTTGGAAGGATAAATAACAAACTATACTGTAAAAGAATGTCCCCAGGAAGAACACCAGAAGGGCTGGGACAGAAGTAGGAAAGTGTTCCCCCCCTCCCGTATACCTTGTGTGCTCTTACAACTTTGTGACATATTATTGATTACTATGAGTTACTTTTCAAAGGAGGTTTTAGGTGATAGAATCCACAAGACTGGAGATTTACTGGAGATGAGAGTTGAGATAGATGTGTAGATGACGCCTAGATTCTGGCTTGGGCAACTTCACCTATCATTTCAATGTTTCAATGTTGGAAACATTGGTGGAGGAGCAGGTTTGGTGAGGAAGCAAAGCTGTTCAGTTTGGGACATGCTGAGATTGAGATATCTGTAAAATATCCAGGTATAGCTGTCCAATAGGTAGGTATCCAAGCTGTTCACGCCTGGAACTCAGGAGGCAGATCTAATCTGAAGACAAGGGTTTGGGAATCACTAACATGTCCATGCTAATACAGTCTTCGAAGTGGATGGGACTGCCCAGGTGGTGAGAAAAATAGAGCCTGTGTACCAAAAATGTTGAAGGGACTGGCGGAAGGAAATCAGAGTGGCACTGTGTGGCAGTGGGCATGCTGAGAAGTGGTGAGTGGTTGAGTATAATCTGACAGATGCTAGAGACTTCAAGCAAGACTGAGACTTTCAGCAGATTTAGCTGTAGGTAGACAGATAAGCTTGATGAGGGTGATATCAGTAGTATGGAGAAGTAAGGTCACATCGAAATGGACCGAGGACTCTGTGTGAGGTCAGTGGAAAATGGAGTCTTTCCTTAGGAAGTCTGGCCCTGAAGAAAGAGTGAAGAAGATGGGGCAGTCATAGCTAAACGGTGGAGGGTGTTTGTGATGTGTTGGAAGATGGGAAAGAATAGAGCATGGTTATTTGCTGACTAGCACCAGTGGAGAGGAAAAGGTGGAAGAGACAGAGATGAGAATACTAGAGAAGACAGGGATAGACATAGATGATGGAAGAGAGAGAAAGAAAACTGGATCTGGAGACAGATGGGAGTTTTGTTGTCCATATAATAGGATGTGCTTCCATGGTGGAAGAAATGTGAGGGAGCCCAGTGACTGAGCACTTTCAGAACATGCGCCCCTGGGAACATGCGTATGGGAGTGTGCACATGCATGCTCATGGTACCCCTCACTGTTCCGCACTCTTCTGTGCTTTGCATGGGTACCTAGCTGAACCTGTCCATGCTTTCACAGATCCCACGTATCTCTTTGCTATCGTAGGCCACAGTCCTCTTCAAAGTTATTATGGCATCTTGGTAAGGGTGCTAACGGTGCTGGGGTAAGAAGTGAAGGGCTGGAGTCAAGAGGGAGGCTGCTTCTGAGCTCCTGTTATGGATGCCCTGGATGCCTAGTTCCCACTTTCCTTCCTGAAGAAGGATGGCCCCTCTTTGGTTATTGACATTCACCCCACAACTCAGCATAGGGGTAAATGGAGATGGTGAGATGATGGTGGCAGCAGACACAGCTGGAAGCTGCTTCCAGGTACAAGGGCGATTAACTGCTAATGAGCCACCTGACAGACAGATTGGGGATGATCCCATAAAAGAAATGATTAGAAAGGCAAAATTTACCACATATATTTAAAAATATACTAGGATGCAAATGAGAGACAAACATTTTTAGACTCAGAGACTTCAAAAGCAAGAATAAGACAACTTAGAAACAACAACAGAACAGCAACACAATTCAAACTATGGGCAAAGGACTTCAACAGACGTTTCTTAAAAAAAATGTTTTGCAGATGGCCAATAAACACATAAAAAGGAGTTCAGTGTCACTAGGCATTAAGGAAAATGCAAATCAAAACCACAATACGGTATCACTTTACATCCATTAGGAGGGCCACTGATGGAAATAACAGCAAAAACAGAAAGTAGCAGGTATTGGTGAGGATGTGGAGAAAATGGAACACTCATCTATTGCTGGAGGAAATGTAAAAGAGCACAGCTACTGTGGAAAAGGGCATAGCAGTTTCTCAAAAAAATTAAGCAAAGGTTACCATAAGATCCAGCAATACCACTTGTAGGTATAATCTACCAAAAATGGGGACTTGGATGTCTGTGCACCAATGTTTGTAACAGTTTTACTCACAAGAAACAAGAAGTGGAAACAAATGTACAACAATGGATGAACAGATAAATAAAACTTGTATGTGCATACAATTAAATTAGAATGAAATTCTTATACATGCTACAACATGGATGAATCTTGAAAGCATTATACTAAGTGAAATACAGCAGACACAATAGAGTTAATACAGCACAATTTCCCTTTTATGAGGTGCTAAGAACAGTCAAATTTATAAGGAAGTAGAATATTGGTTATTAGGGACTATGGGGAGGAGATAATGGGCAGTTAATTTCTAATGGGTACAAGACTTTCAACTTGAGACAATGAGAATGGTCTATAGATAAATACTGGTAATAGTAATACTACAATGTGAATGTAGTTAATGCCATGGAATTGTATACCTAAAAATGATTAAAATGATGAATTGTATGTGCATATTACCACAATAAACTTAAAACATAAAGCAAGTATACAGAGCCTTTCTTCTTGCAGTTTGATAGTTGCTGTCTGGTTGTTATGTGGGAAAAGAGTACTTCAGGGCTATAGGAAAAAGACAAGAGCCACAGCCAGATCCCTGGGCCTGGCTCCTCCCACATTACACAAGTGAAGCCCCACTCCTCTCACATTAAGCACTTGGAACCTATCTGGCTCCAAGGCTACTTCCTAGAACCTGCAGGGGGCAGACATGAGTGTAGTATCCCTACCTCGTGTCTCTCATGGTCAAGTCCAACTTTGCTACAAAGGATACCTTCTTTTCCCAAGATATGGGACTTTCAGAGGATGTGTAGGACAAGGGCCCATGGCCTGTCACCAGAAATGCTTAAGTGAAGGCTGAGACATGGCCTTTGAGAATTATTCTGCCCACAGCCTCCTATGATTAACTTCATGGGATTTAGATTCTGGCCTAGGAAAATATCTCTCTGCTTGCGTCCCACTCCAGGCCACCTGGAGTCATGTCAAGAGTAACAGGGGTCCTAATCATAGATAAATATTTTCATCTACATCCCCCTCACCAAGGTCCAGTCCAAGATTCAAGTGTCCCAAGGTGTTGCGACGAAGGACCTCCCAACCCCAGTGGCTGCTGCTGCTGTGGGATGTGTTCCGGGACAGAGAGGGCGTTGGCAGGGTCATGGAGGCTCTGGCTATCGTCCCACTTTCAAACACTGAGGGACATTTCTCAGAAAGATGCTGTTGTTCATCCTCCTTGCCTGAGGACTTGAAAGCTTCCACACAGCGCAGCACTCGCAAAGGGTTTTGGTCATGGCGGCTCTCGATTCTGAGGAGGGGGAAGGGGAGAGCATCCAGTTGAAGTGGGAAGGCATGGCCCATAGGGAGAAGCCAAGGCAAATGGGCCACATGTAGAAACATGGATGAGGAGGGAAAGGGAAATCAGAGAACTAAGTTGACATAAGGAGAACATCCAGGGTGAAGTAAAGGAAAGTGCACTAGAACGGAGGAATAGCTGGGGTAGGGACCAAAGAGGCCTTGCACGCAGGAATTGAGAGTGTGGGTGTGAGGGTGGGGGAACATGGAACAGAAACAAGCCAATTAAGAGATAGCCATAACACAAACAGGAGGTGCAATTCAGGACATAAGTAAGAAAAGAGGAGAGCCAAGTTAGAGCTAAGAATAGAGTATGGAGGAGGTTAGCTTCAAGGCAAGGATATACTAGAAATGAAGGTCAGCAGGGAGCAAGACTAGAATAAGTTGGGTAACCCATGCCCACATGCCCCAGCATGGACACACATATAATATGGAGCCTTACACATGTTACTGCCCTGACAGACTTACAGCCCAGATTCACTAGTGTCATTCTTTCTAACCCTCCTTGGCTCCAGCCTCCTCCCTCATACTGGCTAAGAGGCTCACTTTACAAAGTGTTGACTTTTCCTTTGGGTCCAATGTGGACCTCGAGAATGGAGAGGAGGGGGAGCAATGTGGAACTGGCTGCCCTTGCTCCCACAAGATCGCAGATGTTTTCAGTTCATCCATCTACATTGTTACTCACCGTAGGAACCAGCGGTCGCCCAGCCCATACTTGCACCCACAGATGCCTGAGCGAGGCCACAGGAAGCGAGGCATCTTTCTCTCCAGCATCACCGTGGTGGCCACGACCTGGAAGGAGGAGAGAAGTGGAGGAAGAGCTCGTAAAGAACCATGAGCTTTGGAGAAAACTGGCAGCCAGAGACAGAGGAAACTGTGGAATAAGGACACCAGATCAGAGTGAAGGTCACCGTCATTAGCCACACCCTCACCTGTGCCAGGTATCAGGCTATCTGCTTTACTCATTCATCATAAAAGGAGAGAGAATATTTTACCAGTACTTTAAATAAAACAGTGACTCCTACATTACTATTTCAATTCATGGAAAATGCATCCCTCCAAAGTAATCTCATTGACTTTTTTATAGGAAAGCCATAAACCAATGAGCTTGATTTAAAGAAAATGATTAAATGGAATTTCTATGATCCGGAAGATGAAGCATGTTGCTGGTGTTCAGGGAATTTGTAGGCAATTAAAGACTCACATCTGAAGAAGGAAAAGAGTGGGTTAATTCTTGGCAAACTTGGCAGGGAAATTCTAGTGGCATGTCACATGTTCTGTACTTTGCCCAGCCCTCGTTAGTTACTTAGACAAAACATGGAAGAAAAACTTATCAAATATGCCTGTGACACAAAATAGGGAGGGATATGTAATTTGCAAGGTGACAGACACAATATAAAAATGATCTCACCCAGACTGGGATGCTGGGCAAAAATTAATAACGTAAAATTTAAGGAAACCAAATGTAAGACTCTTCATTTAATGTTTAAGTCTCAAGTACCAAGTAAGTACAGGAACACGGTGAAGGAGCTTGGCTTAGTAAATTGTGTAACAAAGATGCAGGGTTCTAGTTGATCATAAGCTTAATAAGGGCCAATTGTATATTTACCAAAAGCCCTAACTCAGTTTTAGGTGCTATTTATAGTGCAGTGTCCAAGGCAAGGAAGGGCATGCCCACTCTTCATACCACATTCCTCCGATTGTATCAGGACCATTCTAGTTTTGAAAGGACCATGATGCATTAGGGCATGAACAGAGGGGGCCTTTGGGTTGGACTGGGGCCAGGAGGCTTTATTAATTGAAGGAATTGCCAATCCTTTAAAAAGCCCAATTCTCCACACTCTATTCTTGCACTCCCTCTTCTCCTCCACAGGTCTCTTAACCTTCTCTCCGTTTCTTAGTTGCACCAAGTTCCCTCCAACCTCAGGAATTTCAATCTTTCTCTTCTCTTCCCCTGGATAGCTCTTCTCCCTCCTTATTTTAAAAAGGAGGAACATTTATTGTTTCTCTTTGGGCCATCTTTCAGCCCATCTTTCATTTAGAGAATCACCCCTTCTCTACTCTCAGTCCATGGGTTCAAGTAGACTTGTCTGCACACAATTCTGGTTAGTCTATACTCCCCCAGACTCCTCTTCCACCAGCACCACCACCATTATCTAGTCCTCGGCCTTAACCTTCAATTTAAGGAGGTGCCTATGACTCAGACTTGTTGCAGTGATATGGGACTTAGACTGGGTTCTCTGGGGAAAAGATGCCCCTTCAAAAGCACATACTTCACAGTGTCAGGAGGCACACAGAGTACAACATGCATGGCACCCTTGGCATTGTGCTGGGCAGCACACCTGCTTGTTCCTTTGGGAGTTCAGGGCTTCCCTAAGCTGCGCCACCACCATGACAGGAGAGACGGCCTTAGGGAAGCCAGACAAAAGAGAGCAGAACAGAACAGCTGAGATAGTGTGTGAAATGGGGGCCAGGGCCCCAGTCAGACTGGCCCAAAGCTAGTTTAGTGCTTTAAACTTCCCTTTTATGAGGACCAGCACAGCCTCCTTCACTGCCTTTTTAAAGTCTAATTGAGTTTGACTTTCCGTTCTGGAGCCAAGAGTCCTGAAGGATGCAAACCCTAACCTCTGCCCCTTTCCTTCATCTTCACTGGCTAATACTTTCCCGTATTTAGGGTTCACCTTAAATGGCCTCATCAGGAAACTATTTGCTAACTTTCCTGTCAGATTCCTCTGTTGCACCTTGTCCTTAACGTCTACATCTCTGTGACACTTATATTACAACTGTACAGCTTTCTCAGAAGTCATTTGTTTACTGTCTGTCTTCCCGACCAGACTGTATATTCCATGAGGGTACAGAGTGCACTGGGGTGTTTATGCTTGTATCTCCCAGCTCCTGGACACTTCCCAACTCACAGCAGGCTCTAAATAATTATTGCTCCATGAATGAAAAGTCTGCAGGGTTAAACGATAACTGTATGCAAATAATTGAATGGTGCTCATTTGGGAGAGTGTGTTCTGCATGATACAAGGAGGAAATACTGGGACCAAAGAATGGAACTGTAGAAAGATAAGTTTCAGCTCAGTGCACGGCTTTTCCAATAATAACAACAACAATAAAAAAACATTTAAAATGTGAAATAAGCTTTCCTCCTCCCCAAAACTGCCCAAATATATGTGATAATAAGGTCCTAATCAGCATTTAAAATATTAACTGACCCTCTGACCAATAAATGATTATACATGGGGTAGCGAGTCAACCAGAGGGCACTAAAGACATGGCTGACTCTACAATTTTGTTAGTCTATGATGGTATAAAAAACTAGACCACAGAGAAACAGGGCCTTACAGAAGCCAATAGAAGATAAGGTCCAAATGAAGAACCAGATGTATAAGAACAAGACAGTTTCTAGTTCTCACTGGACTCTACCACAACTGCTTGATCTACTCTTGCTTTGTGACCAATGCCCTCTGATCTTGGGCATTGAGCCTACCCGTTGCGGCCATTTTGTCCCCTCCATCTATCCAAATGTGCCTCTGTTAAGGTAAGAGCCCCACTGGGTTTTCTGTAACTCTCCTGAGTCATCCACCATAACATCACATTCTGAGTTTTCTCTCCATCCCCTGCACCTTTGTCAGACAAACACTGGTAAACTCACCTGAGCCCTCCAGAGCTCATCCCGTTCTTGGGCCACCCGCCAGTGAGTGTCACCCATCATGGCGATGAAAAGGTTGAGCATGAGCAGGGTGGCGATGATGGCGAAGGCAGCATAGGTGATGCTGTACATGAAGGGCAGGTCCACATTATAGTTGGCAGGGCCATCGATGATGGTGAGGAAAAGCTCAAAGGTGCTGAACAGGGCTGTGGGGAAGTCATGGAATTCCCCCAACTGGCTTGGGTCCTCTGTCTGGAAGATGATATAGAAGGCTGCTCCACCCAAGAAAAGGGAATGGAGATGAGGAAAAAAGTTACCACAAGAAGCATTCATTCTACCTCCAACATACATCTCCATACACTTTTGTTCACATACACAAACTTACACACCCATAAATGTAGATATGTCAATGTATGTGTATAAATCACATTTTATCTGCAGACTTGGCTAATCCGGAGATGTCCTATCACTCTGGATCATATTAATAGTCAGTCACTGAGCAAAAATTTATACATACATATAATTTTTTACAGTCTTACCCTCTTATAGCTCAGCTGTTGGTACAGTTTTTTGGTCTACTGTTCTGTGGGATCCCTGTTCAACAGGGAATCCCTAGGACAGGAGGAGTGGCGTTTGTACTGAGTTCTGGTCTTTTAGAGTTGGGGGATCTTCAAATGTCCTCTAGTACACCCCCTTGTCTTATGGATACACAGTTGCAGACACTGAAGACTAGATTAGACTTGCTGCCCTCTACTCTTCCTTCCTTTTTCTGCCTTTCCCTGAAAACCTCCTTCTATTCATTTGCTTACCCTGTCTACCCCTGTCCCACCCTTATCCCTCTCCCTAGCTCCATCCCCTCTCCTCCACTTCCCTGCTGTGATTCTCTCCCCCCCCCACCGGCCTTCTCCCACTGTGCCTCCGGCCTCCATTGAGCCCCTGCCTGCCTGTCTTCCCAGTGTCTCTTTACAACTCTCCACCTGTTTTCCTCTCTTGTTCTTCGAGCTTTCCAAACATTTCTTTTTTTGCTATGTCCTTTGAGAATTCCTTCCCTTTTTCTCTCAACTTTGGCCACTCCTAGCAAAAAAGCATGGTATGTGTTTTTGAATGCTTTATGCTTCTTCTTCTAGAGTGCAAAGAGAGAAGACTCAAACTCTGCTCTGTCTCTGTTTGCCTACATCATCTTCTGAGATCCACAAGTGGCCAGTCTTTCCTGTTTAATGTCCCTCTCACTCCAAAGTTTTTTTCTATGTTGTCCTTTACAAAGTTTGCAGGGTGGTTAGGCAACACAAATGCCTTTGGCTCAGAAATTCAGAGCACATGGGTCTACATTCTAGGCCAATCTCGGTGACCCTGACTCTGTGAACACCAGCATGTTTTGGACTCACTTTCCATGGTAGGGGTGGGGGCAGCAAGTGAGAAGGGAGAGCATGAGTGAGAGTGAACCATCCAGAGGCTTGGATCCAAGGATCTAGTAGGCGAGGGAGTAGTGCTCTTACCTGAGGCAAATCCCAGAATAACCACAGCCATCAGCCAGCAGAAACGCAGTAGGTCTCCAAAAATCATCTACAGAAAACAGAGAAGAAGAGAGATGGTGGGGTGACCCCTTTTCCATCTCAGCAGTTATTGCTAATAGATTAGAAAGTCCCCATAGCTCCACCAGGCCCGCTGTGTGCAGCATCTTCCTTCCTGTTCCCTTTCCCTTCCTATGTCTGGGAAGGTCCTATGGCTGAGGCCAGAGGAAGCTTGGGGGAAAGTGCTGACCTTCTGGATCATGATGCTGAAGGGGCCCAGCATCTGGAATCCTCGCGCGAAGTACATGACACTGCACCAGCCCAGCACCAGGGCGAAGGACATGGGCACCACCTCCCCGTTGGTGTTAGTGAGCCTCATCACCATGGTGACCAGCACTAGGGAGGCAGAAGTGATGCTGGGGAGAGAGTAGGGTGCAGGGAGTGAGAGGAGGGCTGGCAATAGTCTAGGTCCCCTACAGCACAGTTATAAGTCAGGGGGCATCCACACACTCAGGCTTAGTTTTTATATCTAAACACACACACGCAGTGGGGTCAGCTGAGATTCTAACAATTCTGGTGAGGGAAGGCATGGGGCTGGAAGGAGGGGACACTCACATGATGACATGGAATGGCCCCCCAAGGACGGTCTGTCCAAAATAGCGAGAGGCACCAACCCTGAAGATGTCTGGGATCTAGGAAGAGGCCAGTAAAACAAAAGACCATGGAGAATGCTGTTTGGTCTGGAACCTTGGGAGGTAGACTCAGCCTGGACCCCACCTGTACCTCACCTCTAGGAACAGCATGATCAGAGCCCCGATGATGGTCACCAGCTCCCCCACCAGCCGGATTTTATCCTGTTCAGTGACATAAGCCTCCTAGGAGGGGAAATTCCAGGTGAGAAATGCTTTCTGATATAGTGAGACTCGAATCCTTTTGACAAGGGGTTTAAAGTAACTGAAGTCTATTCTGGATGAAGAAAAGCTCATCTTACCACCACTGCCAAACCCTGATGGTATATGTCCTTGTGGCCAGCTCTGTGACCAGGACATCAGTGCGTAGCCAAGGTTCAATCAGGCTGCTTATGCTGACCACTTGAAGTATCCCCTCCCAGGTCACCTTTCATATACATGTTGTGAGCAGTAACCTAGGATAAATCTACCAAGATCACATTTCAGAGCATCAGGTTAAGAAAGTTACTGTAACAGGAAGAGGTATTAGTGGCTTGGAAGAGATTCATCTATGTGGAAAGTCCAGCTTTTCCAATCTAGTTGTGGTTCCCGGCAGGAAGAACAGACTATAAACATATCATATTATTCAGTTTCCATATGGGGCCAGAACCCATGAGCTCTGGCAAAACCTTGAGTCAGTCTCTAAACCACCCCCGGCTTTAGGTTTCTCACCTGTAAAATGGAAGCTCTGATGTTTACCTTTCCAGGCTTATTGTGAAGTTGAAATTAGATGATGTATTTGAATGCACTATAAACCATAAAGTACAGTAGTTGTATTTATTGTGGTTTTATTATGACTTGGCAATAAAGGGCAGATGCTAATAAAGTAGGGGTGCTAGAGACATATGGACTTTAGTTACGTGGAAGGGATCCTGACTTATCCTGGGCAGTAGGTGTCAAAAGTACTGTATTTGTTTCAGACTGTAAGATGCACTCCCTGCCCCCAAATTTGAGAGGAATAATGGTTGTTAATGCTGCTGCTGAGTTCTGTTTACATTTATATTGGTGAAATATTGTGTTATTTATGTTATTAAATATTTTACCACATTTTGGGCTTCCATTTTTTCCCTATTTTCCTCCTCTAAAACCTAGGTGCATCTTATGGTCTGAAGACTACAGCACGCCACTAAGGTCTAGATGGAGACAAGACCATCCTCCTTCTGTGCACGTTATTGTGCTTTCCAGTGAAAGGCTTCAAAACATGATACAGAGGCACTGATAGAATTCTACAACAACAACACGTAACCTTTCTGAAGTCCTGAGCCCATCTGAGAATATCATAAAGACTACAGCCCCTCCTTCTAGAAAACTGTTCACATGGATGTCACCCCCACATAAAATTGTACGAATAATTTTAGCACCTTCGAGCACCCTTCTGGCTTTTGGGAACTGTGCCCCAGGGTCCCATCTCTGAATAGTGCACCCAAGATAGGAGGGGAGGGAGGGTCCCTGGGGCCAGTGGGAAAGTTGATGATCTCAACCAGGGAGGATGTGACTGCTCCTGAGGCATCAGAGATGCTGAGCATCTTTCCTTTGCTAATAAACTGTAACCTCTGAGCAACCCTCCACAGGCTACTTCAGTGTTGCCCTCACTGCTCCAGGGAGAGGCATAGCTTTTGAAAGAGGAAGAGACACCCTGTAGTAAGAGGTAATCTATGGTATAAAGGAGGCATCCACCAAAGGCCTGTGGCTGCTCAGAATGTGTAGGTCAGCTTGGAAGCAGCCAAGAAGATACCCCTTAAGAGTAGGGCCAGACTTGCCAGTAGAAGGTAGAAATGTTTTGGGTCCATCACGTGGGGCCAGGAAAGATCAGGAGAGGGGTTGGTGTCTGTGTGCCTGGACAGCAGTGTGATCTAACAATTTGGGACTAGACTCCAGTTACTTTCTTGTCATTTAAAGACTTGAGAATCTATAAACTCTCTGGCATGTATCTCTCTTGAGAAACTGGTAAAATTTATTTTATCATATAATGGGGAATTTCCCCTTTCCCTTGCTTCCAAGGAAGCTTGGAGTCCTTTTTCATCCCTAATGCTAGCTGCTACCACATTTTGCCATGTATAATGTGCACTTGTTTGCCCAAATTTTTTAGGAAAAAATAAGAATGTACATCATACATGGGTAGTGCCTGAAATACTTTGTATTTCTTGTTCTTGTGTTTTGTAATTATTTGTTACATAGAATTTCTTGTCCCATAATATGTTCAAAAATAAATGCTAAAATTTCTCTATAATACAAAAAACAAGTATCTAAATATAAAGAAATAAAATTTTGAAATGCAACACTTTTCCCTGAGAGTCTGGGCCAAAAATGTGGGTGCACATTATCCACAACAAAATATGGTACTTTGAATAACCTCTCCTTTGACCCGAAATTCAGTTCACGGGTCTTGTGCTTTATTTTAATGTCATCATGGCATCTGCCTCCAATTGTCAAACATGCCAACTCCTTTTGAGACCAGGTAGTACATAGTAGGATAAATAAGTACATTAACTATAGAAAAAAATAACATTAAAATATAGAAATAAAAAACTGCATCTATGCCATATATGTGTCTGTACAAAAATTTTGAACTCATTTTAAAACTTTGTCTCTCAATTAAGGACATCTACAAAACTGCCACCAATCTTTTCTTGGCTCAACTAAGAAGAAAAGGAACCAAGTATGCACAAGTTGGCCAGGTGAGTGGTGGGGGATCCAAGTGCCCCCAGGGGATGCTGGGAGAGTAGCATCACCTATTCCTTCAGGAGATAAAAAGTGAAACCCCAATGAAGGAGAATGTTGGGGACAGTCTCCATCACCACCATCTCCTTCTGGGATTTCCCCTCACCAGGATTCTGAGCTTGTTCAACAGATTCCTATATAGGTAGGAATTCCCCTGCACAAGTTCACCAGTGAGTAACAGAGTTGTCCAGAGATACCAAACTTCATTTCAGCTCCACCTGGGACCCAATCACCTTAAAAAGAAGTTCCCTCCACCACTTTGTCACCAAAGGTTCCCTCCCTTAAACCAGGGAAGTAGAGTGCCAGTCTCCTTCCTCAACCACATTTTCCTGGCTCACCCTTGCTTAATCCTCAAGACTTAAGTCACAGCACTCCCCCAGGGTCAGGTGTCTCTTTTATGGGTACATGGTGCCACTCTCTGCTCATGGCCCTCACCCAGCACCCTGACATTGTCTGGTGCTCCAGATCTCACCAGTAATCTTAGAACTCCCTGAGAACAGAGACATCTAACTCTGACTTCTTATTCACAATGCACAACATAGTAGGTATCCCAATAATAAGAAAGAAAGGAAGGAAGGAGGGAGAGGAGAGGGTACAAGCTGAGCACTATCTGAGAGGGGCAGAAGAGTGGTCAAGAGTGCTAAGAAAGTAGGGATGGGTAAAAAGGTGACAACTAGTTGGGTATTTCTGGGATTTTCAGATTCTTAGTTCAAGGTTGCCTAAGCAGGCTTGACTAATGTTACACTGAGAAAATATTCCACCCCACCTTTTTAAAAACAAATGCCTTCCAGCAATGACCAGAAGTCTTTACAGCAACACATGGCTTGAAATTTCAGGAGCTGTGAGCTAAATCCCCTGCAGAGGCTGACTTCAGTGAGAACTGGCCCAGTGAGATTGCTCTCACTTATCAGCTGTCTGGGTGCATGCCTTGAAGTAAATGCCCAACAAGGGGTAAGGGTGGGAAGCATGAGAAACCTGGGAAGAAGCTGGGAGGGCACCAGAAAAAGTTATCACACCCCAGTCCTAGACTCACTTATCCTCCCCAAGATCCCAGTCTTTCAAAATCGTGAAGCTCCAAGAAAGAGTCATACCAGCTTGTAATGCAGTTATTATTCTGATGCTCTACCATGCATGGGTTCCTAACCAGGCTGCCCATCAGAAACAACTGGAACATTTTCGTCCCACACCTATGCCCAGGCAAACCCTGGATATTCTCATGTAGTTAGTGTGGATCAGAGGTCAAGCATTATTTTTTAGATGTAGGTGTTTTTGCTATGTACCCCATGATGAGAACTGCTGGGCCCCCAAAAGAGGCAAATGTCCTAGTTTCTGTCTAAAGCTACTTTCCAAGGATTTGTTTCATGTCCTGGTCTCCACATTTTCTTGGGAAGATTAACCTGGGAGATTTCTATTCTCCACAGAGGAGTTCTGACCACAGAAGTAGGACTTAGCTGTACATCAAGAGGTTAACCACCTCAAAAATGGTGCCTGTTATCAAATCTACAAAGTAGCTCTGGTCGCTGGGGGTGGGAGGCATTTCCATATGTGACTCTGTGCCTCTGCACCCCAGTGTCCCTCATCCTGTCAGAGGAAGATTGGGTGTGGCCAGATAAAGGTAAGTGTGGCAGGCCCTGGCTCAGGGCAAAGACTAGGGACATGCATTTCTCAGAAAGAGGACAGAAATCCAGGGCATTACTTTGGAGGGAGAAATGGCCTGGCTTCATATTAAGGGGGAGGGTTCTGAGCAAAGCAAGCTAGAACCCCAGGCCCAGCACTGCCCTCCCCATCTGAGTCTTTTTGCCAAAGTACTTTACCTTCCTTGACTCCAGAGTCACTGTCTTTAAAATAATGATAACGATTTAATTTGCT
This sequence comes from Artibeus jamaicensis, assembly GCF_021234435.1. Classification (NCBI taxonomy): domain Eukaryota; kingdom Metazoa; phylum Chordata; class Mammalia; order Chiroptera; family Phyllostomidae; genus Artibeus; species Artibeus jamaicensis. The sequence goes on from NW_026522031.1 coordinate 3,407,747, forward strand.
TATTAGGATATCTAGGAGGATCAAATGCTATAAAAGTGCTTTGTCATCCAAAATGGGGTCCAAAAAAATCACAGCATTGCTTAACAGTGAGTCAGAAATGCAGAATCTCAGGTCCCGCCCCAGCCTTGCTTCCAGAATCTTTATGTTCACAGGATCTCCAGAGTACCAAGCAAGCACACGGTAGACATTTCTTTTACCTAGCAGGCTCCCTGCTTCTCCTCATCTCCCTCCCTGTCTTTAATCAGCTCTGACTGTTCACAGTAAGTGATTAGGACCCCTAAGCCAGGTAGTGTAGTGTTGGAGATCAGTGGGGTTTTCCAGTAGCTGGGGTGCTCAGGGTCACTGAGAGTTTACAAGAAACAATGATGTGTAAGCAAATCAATCCCCTGACCATGACAGGCAGAGAATAATTTAAAATGAGGGGAACCCTGGCCGGGTGGCTTAGTTGGTTGGGGCATCATCCCCTATACCAAAGGCTTGCAGGTTCAACTCCCAGTCAGGAAACATACCTAAGTTGTGGGTTTGATCCCTGGTTGGAGTGCATATGAGAAGCAATTGATCAACGTTTCTCTCTTACACTGATGTTTCTCTCTGTCTCTTTCTCTTTTTCCTCCTACCCCTCTCAAATCAATAAACATAATCCTTGAGTAAGGATTAAAAAAACAAATAAAATGAATGGGAACCTACTCAAATGTCATTCCTGCCATGGTCCTACCCCTTGCTCTCTGCATCCCATTCATGGCATAGCAGCAAGGATTTTACAATCCCTGTCTCCTGATTCCAACCCTTTCTCCTGGTTTCCCACTCACAGGCCAAGGACGACCAACCAACCATCGTGTTTGGCTGGCCGACTGCTAACTACCTCTTAACTGATCTTTCTACACTTTCCCTGGCCCCCTCAAATCTGTTCACCCTAAAAGAGGAACACAGATAGCTTATAAACTCCAGACCAAGTATCAAGGGGCAATGCCAAAGAACAGGAAACTTTCATTGGTATGGTTTGCTATCCAAACCCCTCAGAGCAGCATTCTTAGCCCTCTTAGTCCCCATTTCCCACCAAAAAAGAATATTTGAAAGTCAAGAATCTTCTATTTAGGCCAAAGTGGCTTTTACCTAAGGAGAAGGCAAGGGGTAAAATGCTAAAGAGAAAGAGGAAGGAATAGGAGGAAAAAAATAGGAAGGTACAGTCAACTATCATGTTGCACCTAGTCCTAAGGGAAGGGGAGAAGTTTTAAAACACAAAGTAGACTATCTGGGTCAAAAGAACATGTTTGTACATAATCAGTCCTGCCCCAAAGAGAAAGAGTCACACAGGGAGGAGACTCGGAGCTAATTAATTGCTCAGCATCACTCAACTCTTGGATCAGAACATTATCTACATTCCAGATCCAGAAAACCTTAAGTGAGCCTGACACAAAGGAAAATTGGGAAAGAGCACATCTGTGAAAATCGGGCCAGGGATGTTGGAAAGTCCAGCTACCTCCAACCTTATGTTTATACCTTTTCCTATTTTTAGTCACCTGCCCATCCCATGTGGCCATCTTCTAAATGTCCTTATATCCCCTGTGTGGTCTCCACACCAGGGGCAGTGCTCACACCCAGTTTGAGATGCATGGGACATAACCTCCCCTGAGTGCCCATGCCCTCCTCTAACAAGTCAACAAATCCCTCTTTTGTGAGCAATAGGAGCTCTGGATACCTATCTATGTATTGAGAGGCAGTTATAGAAGCAGAAGAGATGGAGTATCTTGACCTACTTTGGGTTGAGTGACACATTTGGCCCTATTCCTTCTAACTTTGGTCTACCTTCGGGCCTGAACCAGCATGAAGTTTATGTTCTCTTTCTGACCCTACTCCAGACTGAGCTGTACCCTTGGCTGGCCCATCCTGCATAGAGCATAAATTTCCAATTACTTAGCTCCTACTTGCCTGGCTAAATTCTTCTTCCTGTGTCTTTTGCTTTTTGTGTTTTCTGTCCACATGTCTGCAACCCCTTTCAGCTCTTTTCAGAGAAAAAAAAAATCTTATGAATAAGCAACCAGTCCAATGTAGCTGTGCTTGTGGAAGGTCTATACTCAGAAGTACTCATTAGAGTCTACTTATCTGGTTGCATGCATAGGAGGGTGTGCTTCCTTCAATGGCAGGTCTTACATTTCCTCCATACCTCTACTAGCATCCTCATCACCCAAGTCTCTGAAGGGCACCACAGGAGGCAAGCCCACCAGAGTAAAAAGGACCTCAAAGATCACTTGCCTCAGCCTGCCATGCAGTCGAGGCATCCTCCTGCAGTGTGTTGGACAGCTGACACATTCTTGCCAATGTGCTCATATCAACAGTACACAGAAGTGGATGCAAACCAGAAGGGCCATGCTGCCCTTGCAGACCAGAAATGGATTCAGATGTGGACTTGGAGCACAATTTCCCTCCCTTTAGATCAACAGGGTTTCCCTGTTCAAGTTCACCTTACAAAAGACTGGTTCTTTCTGTACATTGAAAGGAATTTCACCAAGGCACATTGTTCCTAACACCGAACACTCTTTCAGAGTTAATGAGAGAAGCCACAGCTTCCTGGACAAGTGTACTTTTACCCATAAGCCTCCTCTGTGGTGCGCTAACCTCATGTCTAATTTCTGTCTGGGTGGATGGAATCTGGCAGCTGCTCGAGACCAGGGAGGGATGTCTTTCCTGGGTAGTGCCACTTTGGTCCCCAGCACCATAAGCCCATGTTTCCATTCCCTTTCATCCCTCTGTGAAGAGTCACCTGTAGTGGCTTCTGCTCTAGGATGGTGATATCTCGGGACACAGTGTTATTGCCATTTCGGAACTTGAGGGGGCGATAGACACAGCATATGGTGAAGCAGACCATGTAGAACAAATACAAGGCACCCAGCAGGCAGAAGTAGGGCCGCCCATATCGCTTCCACTTGAGGCTCACCAGCTGCTTCACAGGTGTCTGTTCCAGGATCTCTCGAGCCTGCCATGGAAGGAGAATGTGACTTGGGGGGGACCAACATAGTACACAGTGCTGGGTTTCTCATTGGGTCCCCAGATGGGCAGGGCGCTCACCAGTTATTACATCTTTCATTGAGTGAGTCAGTCATATTTTTTACAGGCAACTGGTCAATTTCTACTATATGCTAGGCCTTGTGCTATTGCTACAGGTAAACTATTATAGAATTGAACGCAACACACTATAGCATCAGGGAGGCTTTGAAGGATGAGCAGCAGAGAGTTGAGTGAAAGAAGAGTTGGAAAGATCATTCCATGAAGTAGTAGCAGTTGCCAAGGCAGGGAGGTATGAGAAGCCATTTGCAGGAGAGGTGTGCTTGGGGATAAGAGACATCATCCTGTTGGGAGTGATGGGTAGGAGTTACCGTGGATGAATTAGATAATGGCCAGATCATCCTAGATCATGAATGCTAAGGTGGGGAGCTTGAATTTTTCTGAACATAATGGGAATTGGGAGTTCAAGCAAGAAAGTAGCTAGATTTGTTCTAGAAGTCTTGTGGTCTGGAGAAGAGCGATGGAGGACCCAGGTCATAGGATGGGGCACTGACCTAAGACAGGTGGGTTGGTGCTCTGCTGTAACTACACAGTGAAAAGTTAAAGATACAAATGAGAAAGGGTGATGGATATCTGAGAAAGCAGAAGAAAGGAAAATTCAAAGCACAGTTGGAGAGACTAACCATTGGCAAAAGAATATCTTTTCCATTGAACCTAGAGAAGAGAGACAGTACCCAGTTCCCAGATATGCTTGGCAGGACAGGGCAGAAAGGTCAAGAGGCTCCAGGCATAAGGTAGGAGCCTGGGTCTTCTGATGGAATCAAGGCAGAAGGCAGTGAGGGGTATAAGGGAGCTAGAAAGGAATTTTGAAGAAATGGAAAACTGGCTGACCAAGACAAAGACAAAATCTATAGTAGAACACTGAGAGCCAGCTGAAATCAGAGACCAAAGATTTGTGGTGAAACCATCTACCAGAGGAGCTGAGGCTCTAATTCCTAACAAATCTGCACAAAGGTTATGTTTCCAGAAATGTTTTATGAGGAAGCTCATAGTTTGTTAGCCACTCACCTATTCTTGTGTTCATTAGAACTTACTGTGATCTGAGTTTATGTCTCTAGAAAGTTCCCTAGGAAATTATCAACTACCAGATAAATAACACAAGCTATACTTTGCCACTGTCTTGGAGGTTCCTGGAAGCCGGAAGCATTTTCTCTTCTCTTCTTGTCTTCAACACATTTTCTTTTCATTCATATCACTCAACTCAGCCCTGTCTGGATGGTCATAGCTTTTCCCTCACTGGAAAGCTCTTTTTTTTTCTATTCCTGGTGATTCCCAGCCCTTCCTTGAAGCCCCAGCTCAACTACTCCTGGCACATGGTCTCTGGCCCATCCAACCTCCACTTTGCTACCACTGTGTACAGCACAAGCCCCCAGGGTTGGTATAGTCTGTGCTCTACCACAATTATTGAGGAAGCCAACAGGCACGATGTTTTGTTTATTTCTATATTCTCAGTTCCTTGTACAGCATATGAGGCACAGAAGGTGCTCAGGATGCTGAGTGAATAAGTGAGTGAATGAATGAATGAATGATAGGAGCAATGTCTGTTTAGAGAGTTCCTCATCTGAAATTTCAGTACGAGAAAGGTAAGGGAAAGGGACTAGAGCTAAGCAGAGAGAGAGTGTGGTCAGGAAAAGGCACTGATTGGTTGATTGGACTTTTCTCCCAAATTCCCCAGGAGTATCCATCTGTTATCAGGTGAGGGAGTGTCTGGAGCCCAGAAACTCAGCAAATGGATGGACTCTGCCCAAACACATGACAGTCCCAGATCCTCCATGGCACCCATACCTCTCGTTTCTTAGAGGAGACCACGAGCTCCAGAAAGGACACCTTCTCTCCCCAGGAGTCGATCTCCGTGAGGTCATAGAGAGTGGAAGTCAGTGGCCCGCAGGTCCACTGGATGTGCTTCCGCTTCTGCATGAGGTGCTGAAACATCTGTGAGGACACAGCAGGGAGTTGGAGGATTGGTGTGTGAGAAGCCAGTCAAGGGACCATCGCTGTTGAAGAGCCGGGTGCCCACTACTTGGGACTGACCGACAGTCAGGATTAGGCAAGCCTTTGATTATATAAACCTACATATTATATTTTGGTTATCTCTTCTTCCCACAAACTGCATAAAGATCTGAAAGAAGAGAGCAGGCAAAGGGAGCAGAACTTGGGGTTCCCTACAGATCTTCTGAAGGACACATCTCAGGTCCTCCTGAGCAAGGGATTCCCGAGGCTGAGACTCTTAGAGGCCGAGTTGGAAGTGAGGTACTGCCACCTTTTGGGGGAGTTTGGGAGAAGGATCATGAGAAAAGCATGAGTTTGGGGGTGTGGCCCGCACCACGGTGTTGCCTTCTACTCCTGCCAGCTTGAAGGGGGTGAGGCCCTGGTGATTGGGCACGAGGTCCAGGGGCTGCAGGTGGCCTCCACGCCCGTCGTAGGACAGCAGCAGGTTGTACATCTGGCAGGCAGAGGTCTTGTTGGGCTGGAAGACGAGGATGTGCAACACTGTGTTTCCTGGGGAAGGGCACAGGTGTCACGTGGCCACAGGACTCACTGTCCCAGCCCCTCTGCTCCCCCCGCCTCCTGCTACCAGTGCTTACCCAGGGAGTCCTGGGCCCGGATGTTTGCTCCATGTTCGATGAGCAGGCGCACAAGCTCCTCGCTGCCCACGCAAGCAGCAAAGGACAGAGGGTGCTCCCCTGGGGACACAGAGGGCTCTGGAGCATGAGTGCAGGCTGGGGTGTGAATTCTCCCAGGGACTGCCTGTTCCTCCCCACATCTCGGTGCTGGGCTTGGGGACACTTGTCAGCAGAACCAGAGGCAGGGATGGTGCAGGAATGGCCTTAAGCCCTCCAAGGGCTGACCCTACCCCCCACCATCAGCCTCCCGGGCATGGGGCCTTTCTCTCTTGCCCACCATTCACCTCCCTCCCCTGAGACCTGGGCCCTGGCTCTCACCAAAGTAGATGTGGTTGTGGGGGCTGTGGCAGAAAGCTGAGCCTGTAGCTCTGGCTGAAATGCTGGCCCCATGGGTGAGCAGGGCTCGCACCAAGTTCACATTCTGGTTCAGGATGGCCACATGCAGTGCAGTCTGGCCTGGTTCAGAGAGAGCCCTCAGTCATGGAGTCTATGCCCAATTTTTTCAGGCACACCATCCACCTAGCTTGCAGGATATCCCTGAATGTATTTTTGCCCTTGGCTCAGCAGAGTGGCCTAGTGCCTAGGGGAATTAGTCCCTTGGCTGTCTACGGCTTGGCTGGTGGGTGTGGGGCATAATTGCAATCACTATAGTATTGCTGTGAGAGAAAGAAAGTCCTGTCTGTCCAGGCATATGAAAGGGGTTGAAGGGAAATAATAAATGGCTCAGGAAGCTATGAAAGCCAAGACCAGAACCTTTGTATTCTTTGCAGTTCGGGGGCCCTCAAGTGAAGACCCCTACTCCCTGTTCCCACCTTGAAAACCTGTGAATTTCCTCACCTACAAAGGGCTCACACAGGGTGGGTTCCAAGACCAGGTCTGGGGCAGCCTCCATCAGCACCAGGGCCACCTCCAGGTTGTCATAGAGGGCAGCTATGTGCAGCGCTGTTTCCCCCAGGGCCCCTGGAGCACATCAGGAAAAGGATGTCAAACCCTCCCCTTGTCCCCTTTGCAGGAACCCCAGGAGTCCTGGCCTTGGGGCCCGTCCTCACCCCAGCGAACTCTGAGCCCACCTCTTTGTCGCGAGTCACAGGTTCTGTCCACCAGAAGTCTTTTCAGGGTACACAAGTCATTGTTCTTGGCTGCCCAAAGCAGTGGCGAGTCTCGAATCCTGTGAGAAGGTGAACAGGAGTCAAGCAGAGGCGGAGCTGCAGGGAGGCCAAGAGCAGAGGCCTTATATCACATGCAGTCTTCCCATACCAAAGCTTCAGGGCTCACTGAATAGGAGGCTCTGCAGAGGGCTGCCGTTCCTAGGGGAGGAAAGCCTTGGCTACAGAATGGATGGGTGGCCCTGACGGACTGGAGAGAAAGCCATATGCCCGGGAGAATCCGTCTAAGCTGTGTAAACGTTTCAGGAACCTGGGGAGCTGGAGCAGGTCAGGAAGGTGAGATTTTTGCCCCCAGTTGACACTCTCACCTGCTGAACTGGCTGTGTTTCACCAAGGGAAGCTTGAGAGATCAGAACTGGGCAGGGATGAAGAGACTGACCAGGTGTTAGAGCTGTGGATGTTGGTGCATTGCTCAATTTCTGATTACCCCTCTGGACTGTTTGTATACATATCCCTGCTTGGGGGCAGGAAGAGTTTGGGGTGAGTTATGGAGGGTCTATTTTTTCTGGGTTTTGCCCTCAAATGGAAGGGTCTGAACACTCAGGTATGACTGAGAAGGAGCCCAGCTTGGAGCTTCTCTGATGACAGGACTCGGAGTGAGCAGGGGAGCCCTGTGGAGATGCCTGTCCCAGGGCACTGCCCCCAGTTCATCTGCCCTCCCTCTGTCTGGGTGAACCAGACACAAGAGAAGCTGAGCCAATTCTGCTGGGAAACGAAGTCTTAGCTGGCTATAAATGTGACCATGAGGGTCTGGCAGGTTGAGGGTCATGAGGGAAAGACAAACTGACTGATGACCATGGTGTCCCCCAGCCTCAAATTCCTCTCCTCCTGTCGTCACAGGGTAAAGTGTTTTACTTCAAGAAGCAGCTTTTTCAAATCTCAAGGGGAAACCCAGCTCTGCCCCCATTTAGGGAATCATTCTTAGAAGGCACCAGCAGTGTGAGGGACAGCCCCTGCCCCTCTCACCTGGACCCTCAGTCGGGGCAGCGCACCCAGCTTAGGGTGGCAGGCCTGGGCTTCCAGAGTTCAGCCTGGTGCGGAGGGCCCTGTACTCAGCCTCTTCTCCCTGGGCCTCCAGCCCACTGGTCCCTGCAGAGCGGGTGCTAGAATCCAGCTCTGTCTCAGAGACTGTCCTAGTCCACTATGAAGCAGGGGTGGAGGTGGGGAGGCCCAAGGTTTCATCCATCACAGGGCCTGGGTTGGGTGTCAGTGAGCAAGCAGGGGGCCTTTCCGGAATGAAGGCTTAGATTGCACCCGGCCCACTACTCAGTTTACAAGGCCCAGAGCAAAACAAGAGTGCAGAACTCCTTGTTTAAAAAATTACTAAGAATTTCAAGGTAACAACAGAAGTGCATTAAGTGGCACGCGGGGCTTTTCTGAGGCCCGGAGCTGTGTGGTGTTGGAGAGGCCACCTGTCCTGCTCAGTTCAGTTCCCCACTCCTCAATGGGAGATAAGACCGCCAAACAGTGGGAGGCAGAGGCCCGCCCACAGGATGAGTCTCTGCCCTGCCTGCGCCCCAGGGTCCGGACCTCAGGGCTAACAAGCCTTGAAATAATCTGCCCTCAGGTATATCAGCTCCACCTCAACCAAGCATCCCAGGAACAGACACAGGTTCCATCAGTGTCTGTGTCCTTGGTCCCCAGCACACCGAACTGCATCACACCGAACCACAGCATGAAGTAGACTCAGTAAAAGGCCAGTGAACTGACTTGGGGACTTTCCAGTATCACCTGGGCTTCCCTCCTCAGTTGGTAAGTTCCAGGTAAACAAAGCTCTTCTTTTTCCTGGCAATTTCCTTTTGTACTAATGCTAATTCCTCCCTCTTTCTTTAACCAGCAAGACCTCGGAAACCCACAGGGTCTCATCCATTCCCCTGCAACCTGCTCCCCACCAGCCTATACCTGCCTGCCACCACCCCTGACACACTGGCTTCTTCTATCTTGTCCCTCTGATCCCTCATCTTCCTCCTCTCTCATCAGGCAGGCAGGTGGGATCCCTGCCTATGAATCTACGGAATCCACTTTCAAGATCTCCATGCCAATCTCCACCATCCCCACTAGAGGGGCAACTGGGATTTGGGGACTGTAATGAGTGGGTTACGGGGAAAGAGCACATCCAAGTGCCTGGCACTGAATTCTGGGGCTAGACCCAAGAGGGCAGGAAGGTTTGCGGATCAGCGAGAGTTGGGATGCCGCGAGACTGGACAGCCTACCTCTTCTGTTGCAGCAGATGGGCCTCGTCCAGACGCTGATTCCAGTCTTTCTCTCGGAACAGCCAGGAGGCGAGACGTTTCTGGAAGTGGGTCCAGGACCCTCTCACCTGGGGCGGAAGAACACCCATGTCCTCTCCTTGCAGGCACTAGCAGGTGATGGGTGCCCAGGTAAAGCAGCAAGTCGAGCACTCAGCAGCTACTGAGGTAGTGGCAGCGTTTGCTCCGGGGTTAAGAGTGAGATTGAGTAGTGTGTGCAGCGTGCAGCTCTGGGTGTGTGTGTGATTGCATGCACGTGCAGTGGGACTGGCTGCTCCGCCAGGAGAGAGCAGCTTTACCTAGAGCTGGGAGGAGCTCTTTCTAGAACAAACCTCTGGGACACAGACCTGCCCTGGAGCCAGGGGAAAAGAGGGGAGGGAACTTTGTTTCCGGCAGTGGGCTGGGGCTAAGATCTGGACAGGTGAGGGGTGGGGCAGAGCAATCCGGACAGGGAGTAGGGTGAGAGGCCTGGAAGCTGGGTCCCTCCAGCTAGGCAGGCAGGGCTGTGGTGAGCAGGAAGTCAAGACCTGCAGCTGGGCCATCAGCCAGGCTAGAGCCCTGGCTATCTTAGCCCTTGCACATCAGTTAGGTGAGATTCTATGCCTCAGCCTGCTCATCTGTTCGCTCATGGAAGTGGCTGTGAAGCATGATCCTAAGGGCTCAAGGGTGTTGGTTCTCCGTCTACAGATAAGCACAGAAGCTCCTGGCCAGGGCTGCTTCTCCGAGTTGTGGTTATTTATCCCCTCCTCAGCCCTGCAGCCCTGCCTCACAGAAAGGGTCCGGACCACCCCTCCTTTGTGAGAAACCCATGTTGACTCCCTTTCCAGCTTTTTGGAGACACCTTAAGAGGAGACATACAGGGGACCTTGTGGTTTCACAGAGGCTGGACAACTCAAAGTGAGGACAGGTAGAGGAAGAAGCCCCATGTTTGAGTTTTTCCCCAGCAATAAGGCAGCATGAGGGATGAGTAAACCTGAGTGTTCTGTTATGATACCACAGTCCTTTTCCTTTTCCTGATTGTTTTCAAAGTGGTATATACCTATGACTGAACTTGGCCATTCAATAGCTTTAAGAGGTAGGTGGGACTAAGCAGGGGATTCTCTTCATTTCATAAATGGAAGACCAAGCCCAGAAAGGGAGTGTGATTACCCACAGCCAGCAGCAAAACTGGAACTGGCTTTCGAGTGGAAACCTTAGCTAGGGATCACACGCTATACCTTGTTGCTTCTTAGGAAACTTCTGCCTATACAGGTATGAGAGACTTGGGTGGAGATAGGCAGAGGAACTTCCCCCTTGGGGGTCTCCAGGAGCAAGGAAATGCCCCCTTCTTTTGCTGTAAGAAAGAAAGCATTTTTTCTAGTAGCTGAAGGGTGGACAAAATAACCTTTACAGAAGGATAAGAACTGAAAGGGAAACAAATAAGGCAAGAAAGACTAGATGCCCAATGCCCGAGACAAGGAGAAAGCACTCACCCACCCAGGGGAGGGGGTCACCTTGTGGGACATTTTTCTGCTTTGCTGGGGGTTGAGCAGTGTGAGGTGGTAATAGGCTCTGCAGCCTTGGGATTTCTAGTCTAAGGAGATGGAGGAGCGATAAGGTTGAGGTGGGGGTTGTAGATGAGCTGATAAGCAGGGGCGGGCACAGCAAAGGAGCTCCAGCCCATAAAGCTAATCTTAGAGGGGGTGGGTGTGGGGCGGCCCGGTCAGAGCTGCACAGAGCAGGTGTGCAGGTGTCCTTGAGTCCCAAAGGGGTGTGGGGTCTTCACCCTCTCACGTGCCCTCCTGCGCCTGCCCGTGCTCTCCAGTGGAAGGGTCAGGTACACGCAGCTCGGAGGGGACCAGGTGGTCCCGCCTGTCCCAGCCATAGACTGGAGACTTAGAACCAACTTCCCCATCTTTAAGGAGCTCTCTCTTCTCCCCGCCACTCCTTCACCTCTGTCAAATTCCACACCACTACCCTTCCTGTCCTTTGTCTCCTCTCACTCTTCTGCTGCTTTCTCAGCCTCCTATGGACAAGGACCCACCCCTTCCCCAAGCCTCTCTCCCTCAGGAAGCAACTTCCTGGTTCCACGAAAATGCCTCAAAGTCCAGTGTGACTCAGTAATGTCTCCCAGGTACCAACCAGTCAGGAGCAATGTCAAGTCCCCAAGTTCCTTGGTACCAAAGCAGCCAGCCTCTTATTCTGATGTGATAAGGAGGAGGAACGTGTGTGATAACTGGGTTTTAAGTCTTGGAAAATATACTCCCACCCCCATGCCTATAGCCACATAGAGGGAGGATTTGAAGGCTGTGCTTGAAAACATTAATAGTGATGCTCACTGGATAATGGAACTATTAGCCTTTTTTTTTTGGTTTTTCATATTTCTTAAATACTTCTGTAATAAAAAAATTAAAAGGATTCTTAGTTCCTTCAAAAATTTTTTTTTTAGCATGGGGAGTTGGGTAGGCTGGTGAGAAGAAATAGAATTTACAGTGGTCAGTAGAACCGGTTCTTTTCACTCCCTTCTGCACCCACAAGATGCTCGCCACCCCTAGATGCCAGCCCCATTTACGCTCACCGAGCTGGAGATGACTTCTCTTTCTGCCAGGAACAAATGGGCTCCTCCCCCCAAATAGCCACAAGGACATTAAGGATTTTTTTCCACCCAAGCATCATTACCTGGACCTGTAGGTCAATGAGTTCAAAGTAGGGGTGAGCAGGGTCACCTGCTTACTTGAATCTTTCCTCTCCCACCATTAAGTAACCTCTTATACTGCCCCCCAGCCCCCCATCACCTGGCTTGAATCACCAGAAAGTACATGAAATAGGCAACATGAGTTAAGATCTGTGGGAAGAAAGATCTGCCACACCCCATCCCAGAAAGGGTCCGTGCTTCTGTGCATATTCCTGCCCCTGCATTGGGTGGTTCATTCAGTTGGAATGTGCTGTGAGCTCATTGGGACAAATTGTGTCTAAAATCTCCTCTCACCTGTTCTTGTCCTCGCACCCCTCCTGTGTTGCATGGCCTGTATGTATCTGTTTCTGGTTTTCAGGACAGGCCTCCATCCTGTCTCCCCAACCCCATCCTGCCTCATCCTTAACCACCATCTCTGTCCCAAGAAGCAGATGGTAATTAGCCTCAGCCAGGGACTGCCAACAGGTAGGTCCTAGGCAGGATGGGGGTCATAGGCAGGGTGGGCAGCGGGCCACTGAGGCAGGTTTCTCCAGATCTGTTACTCAGGGCTCCTTTCCCCTCTACTGCAGTGAATCTTCTCTGAAGATTCTACCTCCTTCTACCAAGCAAGAAGTTTAGTGAATGAGACCCTGACAATGTCTTCTCTGTGTCTAAGAGTACATGAGGATATAAAATGAGAGAAGAGGTTGTTTAGTCTGTCAGTACAGGAAGATAAAGGCTAGTATGAAGGAGGAAGGAGAGCATGGGTTCCTCTTGGGCCCAGGGCACACTGCTGTCTGTCTCTCTGTCCTGATTCTCTCTCTCTCTCTCTCACATACACACAGCATGGATGGACCCTTTTCCCACTCTCCACTGAGGCCCCTCCCCCTCCCTCATTTTCAGTGGACCTGAGTTCCATGCATAGCCCAGGACTTGACAATTCTCATTTCTCTGTGTTGTCTGGACTTCCTCCCAGGCAAGCCACTTTCCTTAAAGAAAGGCTGCATGGGAGAGAGGTAAGCTGTGACATTTAGAATGAATGGAGTTCATCAACATCTTGAGCTGCTCATTGTTGTCTATGTGATCATGAGTGGGTGAGTCATTTGTTTTGTGAACCTCAGTATCCTCATCTATCTAATGGGTGTGACAACACCATTCTTTTGAGACCTGCTTGCTGTAAGGATGTAATGGATGTGAAAGCAGATCACGAACTCTTAAGTCACTGGTGTTGCTATCCCCAGGACAAGCCACTACAGTCATCTTCAAAGGCTCTGTTGTTCCCTGATGGCCACCCTCCATTTTCTTGCCCAGTGATGGAACTCTAGTGAACTGGAGTGAGTCATGCCATGGCTGTGATGTAACAGAGCTCATGAGGTCAAAGTCCTATAGAAGGGAAGGGAAGAAAACAGTGCTGGGAAGGGGTAAGGGCCAGGACAGGAACAGGGGAGGGAGGTGGCAGGTAGCCTGCTGGGCACTGGGGAGCAGGAAGGCCGCAGGCGGTGAACGGGCAGGCCCATGACTTCCCTGGGCTCCCAGCTCCTCAGGGCAGCATTTCTGGCAGCCCTCCTACTGCTGCTGCAAGTGAAAGGGGTGGAGCCTCAAAGAGGGAGCGCAGGCCCCAACGAGAGGAGTGAGAAAGAGAAAGTATCCTCTGCAGGTAAGTAGAAAAGGGGCACACCATTTGGAGTCTAGGGACCAGACTGTAGTCAGTTTCAGATTATGTATCAGGCTAGAGTGAAATCCGAGAGGTTTGAGTTGTAGGAGAATACTCCAGCCCCCCTATCATTGCAGTGCAATGGGAAAGGCCCTTGCACGGGGCCCCATTCAGGCCAGTGGAAACTGCATGGGGCTTTCATATGTAGGAACACAGATGCATCTGTCTGGGAACAGGGTCTCTGGTTTTCATCTTTCTCTAAGATGGCCCCTCACTCCCAAATGATGGAATGTTTAGGAGGAGGCAGTGTGAGTTGGAAGTTGGGGGCAGGGGGTGCGCTCTGGAGTTGGAGCTGTGGTTGCACACAGACCAGGAGGGACCTCCAGATGGAGCACCACCTCTCTGGTCAAGGACAAGGATATGGGCAGTTGATTTAAAAGCCCCAGGCCCTAACTGCTCTGGTGTTCTAAACTCCTTCCCCTTTCTGGGGCAGGCCTGGGCAGGTTAGGATCAGTGTTTCAGCATCTTCCCCTTAATCTTGTTGTAGACCAGAATCAAGAGCAGTACGAAGAGTACTTTGTGGCCTCCTCAGTGGGTGAGAAGTGGCAGAAGGTGGACATGGCCCAGCAAGAGGACGACAAGACAGTGGAAAGTGCTGCGGTTTGCGAACACCTATTTGACCTAGCCTTGTGCTTAAATCTGGCCAGCGCCATGGTTTTTTTATGAGGGACATTGAAGATGGAATGGTTTTCTGGGCCCTGGGTGAGGACCTGGATAGCTACCTCAGTTTCATGATAGCGTACTGACCCTCTGTCCCCTTGGGCTCCTGGTTACTAGTCCCCAGGGAGACGTCCAGCTTCCTGCCCTCCTCACCTCCCCCTGCTCTGAACTCCATCTTCCAGGGCCAGAGACACCAGACCTGTGCCCTCCTCTCTGGGGTACCTCTCCTGGCCTTGTTCAGTACCACAGATTAGGGGGAGAAGGCAACTACAATAAAAGCAATAGCAATAAAATTCTGTAAAACAGTCAGGCACAGATTTGTGAGACTTAATCAAAGCCCTCCTATCTCTAACTGGTCGTTTAATCACCTGATGTCTGGGTCACTGAGCATTAGACCTACCAGTTCACCCATCATTGGTTCTTTCCTTTCTCATGCCTGTGGAACTCTGCTTGGAAGTTTCTCCTCTTACCTTTTATGACTTTGGGCACAGAGCAGAGCAGGAAGGAGTTGTTAAGGTATGGACAGAAACCAAGTTCCAGATTTTATTTTTGGAGAAGAAGGGAAGGGAGACATCACCCTGATTCCATGGAGGAAGCACTGACACATCTGTACTGAGGTCTCTGGGAGCCAGGTTACCAGAGCTGGCAGCGGCGGGAGGGTTTCAGGAGGGCACCATCTGGACAGTGGAAATGTTTGGCAAAGGCTAGAGTGTTGCTGAGAGGCCCATGGACCCGAAGGGTAGGTGGGCTCTGAGTGTCCTGGGAATCCTGTGTGCTGAGCTCCCTACACATCACCTGGGAAGAAAAGAAGGTCCACAGAGAGAGAAGGAGAATAACAGGGAAGATAAGAGTCAGTAGGCACGACCTGGCAATGAGGTGGTGACTAGGGATAGCAGACAAAGACAACAGTATGGATGGGAATGACCAAGAGCCATGTGAAGAAAGGAAGAGTATCTACCAGCTGTAGGTAATTTAATCTAGCACTAGGCCTTCAGGACAGAGCCTGGCCTGTGGAATCAGACCATTTATAAGTGACCGAGGGGTGGGGTCTACTGGAAGAATTCTGTAAGTGGGAGTTTAAGCATATAAGAATTGGGGGCAGCATTAGTTGAGGGAGTACTTAGTTCGTGGTACTTGGATTATACCAGGTGGGGACCACATCGGGGGGGTGAGGTCTTTGAGGAGATATATAGTCTATAGACAGCCTGTTAAGGCTCATTTTTTTTTTCTAAGGAGTTTTTATTTCCAGAGAAGAAATGAAAGGGGAAAAACGTTGAGCTCCTCTCAGGGAGGATTTGGGAGTAGAGTATTGTTGGCATTGCTGTTTGAAGGGGATGCTAAATTGGGTAGAAGAATTTGTAGTATTATGAACGGTTAGGCCCCAGGGGCCATGTGTGAAAGGATGGTGGTGGGGGCATGTGGGGGGAGGTGCCTGAGGAGGAAGAGATGTTTGAAGCATTACTGAGAGGCAATTCATCTGACACAGAGCAAGCCGTTGGGGGAGATGGTGACTGCCTACCTGGGCATAGCTCCGGAAGAAGAGCTGCTGGGGGTTGAGGTCCAGGTTGGGCAGGGTGGTCTCCCCACGGTGCCATAATAGTCTCTTGTTGTATGCCTAGATATGGGGGAGGAATAGGGAGTAACCCTTAGGTCCCAGACTGGGTGCCCTATCCATAATACCAAAAACCCATTCATGGCTCCCTTTCCCAAGTTTTGCACTAACACACTGGTCTGAGACAGGAGAAAATGGACTTCTCAGAAAACCTACAGATATCCTAGAAAAGAGGGATCTGTTTGGTAGGAGGGGGATTCCCAGGTGGCTACTGTTCAGGGGGATGTGAAGGGCAGAAAGCTTTGTAGCTATGTTTGCATAAGGATGGTAGAAGGAAAAGTCAGGGACAGGGTGTCTGTTCTCCTGATAAAAGGAAATCCTGGCCCTTGGGGTGTGAGTCACCTGCAGTGCAATGGCCAGTGCCCCCACGTCAGCCGCACTCTCCAGGAGCGAGTGGAAGCCACTGAAGGAAGTTCCGCCATGTAAAGGAAAGGCAGCATAGTGGCTCTCCAGGCACTGCTGCTCCCTCTCTAGGGCATGAGTGTCACAGCCTGGGCAGTTCCCAGGGAGTACTGTTGAAAATGGGGCCAGGGGAGGAGACGGTGAGGCATGGTGCAGGGCTGAGGGTGTGGGGGCACCACAGACTGGCTGGCCCAGAGGCACTGCAAAGGCTTGGGACTTTCCCACCCGGGGCCCTTGCACACACTCCCCTTCTCCTCTAGGCCTGTGTTCCCCGTGGCCCCACCTCCCAATGGCTCACTGTTACCCACAGAGCTGGTCGAAGATGTGCAACAGCTCACGGGCCATGATACTGCCAGCAGCACCAAAGTTCACAGCCCTAAGGAGACAGGATGGGTCTTACCCCCAGAACCCTGTGACAGTTTTAACCCCAGTCCTCCGACCACAAGTCCCATCCATCATAACATCTGCCCATCTTTCTTAGGATACATCCTGCCCACCTTCATGGAATGGCCTATACCTGGGGTAAGCAGGGTGAAAGAATGGTGGTTGGAGGAGTCCGGCGGGGAAGACCACCACGTGGTCAGATGCTGAATAATAGGCCTTGACCCCCCAGGGAGACACCTGCCACCTGTGGGAAGAGCACACATGAACACCAGCTCCATCTTTTATTGCCCCTCCCCGAGACACAGGCAATAACCCAGCTACTTTCACTGTTCCTGTCTCCATGAGCCCTGGCTCGTTCCCTTGCTAATCATGGGTGGGCTTCTCTGAGATGCAGTATCTGTGTCTCCTTTGCTCTCATACCTGTGGTGGGGGAAAGGCTCCAAGAAGCTCTGGATGATTCTGGCTTGACGGGATCGAACACCACTCAAGAAGGACTGCAGGAAGTTGGGTCCAAGGTGCACCTGAGAGGAGGCAAGAGGCAACGAGTGTACAAACACACCCAAATGGCCTGCTGGCTACACTGGAATCCAGCCACATACGCCATGACACTCGGACATCCCCTGTACAGTGGAAGCCAGTACGACACCACCACACCACCAGAGGGTTAGACAGGCCTCATGGTCCACACACAGATGCACAAATTCAGGCAGGTCACGGGAATGCGCACACATATGTGTGCACACACACATCATGACCTGAAAATGTTACATTCTTTTGCTGGCAAGACCCACAGTGCCTGTTTGCCCATGAGGCCTGGTGGGCAAGGGGCCAGGAAGGGATTCTTTTGGACAACCCAGGGAGAATGAATTGTCTTCCACTCCAGGAGGTCAGCACGTGGGGGTGGTGGTGAGAAAGTTGAGGACAAAGGAGGGGTGGTCAGGGGCAGGGACCCACCTCACTGTATTTGTGGCTGGTGAGCACTGACGTCATGGCCCATCCAGGGGCCCCCATCTCTACCTGCAACTGGGTAACCTAGGAAGAGACACAAGGTAGAAGGAACCCAGCTTCCCTGAGTCTGTCAGAGGGCATTTCTCCTGCTCACTGCCCTGTCCCCACCTTTTATGCTGTCACTAGGGTGTGTGTGCCACATGTTGGTATTTAAACTTTCCATGTATCCTTTTGCCTTTTGCACTCTCCTCCAGCTACTGGAATCTTCTGGTGCAATACTCACTTCCACCCCCTGCATGTCCCGACCCTGTCTCCTTCTCCTGGCTCACCCGGTCCTGGGCCTTTTTCTGGGTCTCCTCATCCATCCAGGGAAGCTTTCGGAGACGGGTAACAAGGGCATCCTTGATGTCAGTGAATAAGTCCATGGCCTGTGGGTGTGAAGGGGCAGGGACAGAGGAACAGGATAAGGGTCAACCTTGGTCTTGGGTCCTGCACACTAGGCCTCTGGGAAGCGGCCTTGGCCCTGAAGAGCTGCCAGAGAAGGGGGACAATCTCAGAAAGAGAAAGCAGAAAGTGGTGTTTTTTAGGTGGCCAAAAACCCAGGGTAGAAAGATCTGCAGAGACAGTAGGAACTGGTCACTCCTGAGGGTCAACAGAGGAGACAATTTCTTTCCATGGGGAGATCTCAGCTTGCTGAGGTGGGGGAGACCTGGTCCTTACTCTTGGCCAGGCAATCCATGCAGAAAGCAGAGGAAGGATGAGAATCATCATTCTGTCTCTTCTCTCAGGCACCCTTGTCCTTACACCCCCCTTCTTAAGGCATGCTTTTCCCCTCTCCACCTTCCTGGGTGCTTCAGCATCCCAACAAGCTGCAGTCTCCCTGGCTTCACAGCCTGACTATAGAGTTATTGCTTCCCCAGACATCTACCATCTTGTGTATCTTTTCTTGATGGAGGAGAGTGGATGACAATATCAGGAGCCTGATACTTAGCCTTTCTGTGCTGTAGTTTTCTCTTCTATAAAATTAGGATAATGCTAGCAATTAAAGTAGATCAAGCAACATGCTTATGAGAGTACCAGGCTCAAAAAGTATTCAGTGGTTATTTATTTTCACTTCTTAAGATCGTATCACCCCATCCTCATGTTGTTTCCTGAGTTGTTAAAAGATCATAAACAGGGAGTAGCCTCCCAGGTCATCGAGTTCAGTTTTCTCATTTTATGGTTGAGGAAACACAAGAGCAGGAAAACTGGGTGACCTCTCCAAGGTAGTGCATGTTGTGTAGCCTTTGTGACCCCTGGCTAAGCTGTGCAGACTCTGGGGATGTAGCATGTCCTTCTTTGGGTTTTCTCTGCATGACTGCCTGACCCCTTAAATGCATAACCATCAAGAAAGGCAAAGTCAACAGGATTAGGAGACGATGGGTTAGGTGGGGAGGGATGCAGGGACAGGGGCTTAGGAAAAGCCCTCACATACAGCACTTTGGGTGCTCGGGCTGAAGGCCTCATGGACAAACAAGACTGCCAGGGTAGGCTCAAAGAAGGCTCCGGTCTCCTCCACGCACTTCATCTCTCGAGTGTAGGCTGGCTGTGGAGGCAAAGTGGGATGAGTGGTTCCCATCAAGGGTCTCCCGCATCTGATTTCCCAGGCCCATCCTCTCTAGTCCTCCCCCCAGCCCCAGAGATTGCTCTCTTTTCTGGACATTCTGGGTTTGTTTCACTTGACTCAGTTATCCGTTTTAGGGGGCACACATGGGTTCATTGCTGCTCAGCAACAAAGAAGCTTAGTTTTTCAGGATTAGTCTCCTGAGCCTTGGTTGGGCAAGTGATCCTTATTTATAGCCTACTGAATTTGAAAGCAAGGACTCTGGGAGGCTTCTTTATGGAGAATGGAAACACTCCAGGGAAGGAGTGGACTAGGTACCAATCCTCTCATGTTCTTTGGCCACTTCATTCCCACCCACCACAGGCATCGCACTGGGAGCCCAGCCATGTGCCCCGTTCCCATGCTTCTTGGTTTAAAATGAAAATTAGAGAATAGAATTCCTCTCTCTCTTCCACTGCCTTCTCCCAGTCTCCAAATGGTTATCATGGATCATATGTCTTATAAAGAAAGTTATCAGAGTGAAATTGGGGTGCAGATGCCATCCCGCACTTTGGTAGGAGAAGAGGACCAAAGAAAAGACTGAAGATGTGAATTCAGAGAGCTAAGATGCTTACAGCCAGAGCCAGATGGAATAAAGAGAAAATAGGATGAGATGGGAGAGATCTTCAACCTCAAAGGTGGGGAGACAGTTGGATAGAAACCCAAGAGGCCTCTGGCAGCTGGGGTGTTTTTTTCACAGCAGGACAAAAAAAAAAAATAAGAAAAAGAGAGATGCTGGGGAGGTTTCAGTGGTGGGCCTGGCTGGCTTGGAAGAGTCTGCTAAGGGGTAGGCCCAGAGATGACAAGAGCAGGTTGAAAAATTCATTCCAGGGTCCGGGGTGGGAATAAGAGAGCTGGCCTAGGGAAGGCTGGGCTAGGACTGAGGAAAACCAGCTAATATGCTAATTTGGGCTAAGTAGTGAAGTCACAAGACTTCATTCCTGTAACTGATTTACTCCCCTTAGAGCTCCTCTCAGGAGAGGGAGTTAGGCTGCCACTAAGTTCTTCCAAGACTGGAGAGAGAGTGCCCAGGGCTCTCACAAAAGAGGGCCAAGAAGGAGAAGGCCAGTAGTGTCTTCATGAAGAAGGAAGTCCAGGGCCTGTCTATTAGGATGTTTATCATTTTGCAGGTGGCTCCAGACTTGGTTGCTCATACTGTGTGTTCTTGTCCCCTCGCCATGAGACCTGTTAAAAATCTTGTGAGAAGGGAATGAGATACTTTCTTTAATGTATTAATTGCTGCTCTGAAATATGAATGCAAAATGCAAACACAAGTTGAAAAGAAACCTGGGTCTGATAGTAATGACTGGGTCAAGTGCAGGCTCTGCTGGCCTCCTTCGGTGTCCATTCCCCACAGGCCTGCCTGCAACAAGCTTGGCTTTGAGGTGACACTGGGCACAGCAGCAAACAGCATCTGCCCTTTCCACACCTCCTGGTCCTGGAGTAGTCCCCTGATCCCTTTCACTGGTGCCTGCCTCTTTCTCTAACCGCCTTTGCCTGCTACATACCAGTCCCCATGGCCTGGGCCATGGCAGTCCTTGAGCTGGTTGCAGAGAGCAAAGATGCTGCCTCAGGGTCACCCCTGTGCCACTCTAGGAATCATTAAACTGACTATTTTTTAAACACTTGGAAAATTACATGCAATGACTGAGGGCCAACCTAGGATCACTGGGGACAAATAAGAAAGTAACAGCAATTTCTCTGGTTAATAGGTTCACCACATTAGGACATACCACCAACCAGGAGTCACAAAGTCAAATAGGGGCCATGAGGTGACATAACTGAGAGAAGTTGACCAACATCAGAAGCACAGGATGTGGAGGGACGATGGCAATTAGGGGAGAGCATGCCCAGTCCAAACTGAGCTGCTGCAAGTTTTTGTCCTAGAGGAGGCTGGCCCAGCTACGCCCAAGCATCACATCACGTTTGGAACAAGGGATAAAAATCTAATTATTGGTGTGCTGTCTCCTCATTTTTGAATCTTGGTGATTAATTAAAAGTTTATAAAAAGCTTCCAAGGCCAACAAGACACAGCAATAGGTCAGGTCCGTCCTCTAGGACCACCTCAGTACTACCTCTGCACAGAGAATTCAGCATTTACCAAATGTCAATTTGTAACTTAAACCTCAGTACTTCAGACATACCAGCTACAAAAGTGAGCCCAATACCTGCTCCAACTTTCTTACAGAGCCACTTAGAAAATGAGATGAAACAACACATAGAGAATACTTTGTAAAGTCTAAACTATCATCCCACTTGTATGATTTTGATTTCAAGAAGACATTTGATAAAACTGCAAATTGAATCCTTATGAATCAGATGGAAAGATCTATGTTGGATGATAGCATAATTTGAGTGCATTCTCAGCTGGCTGAGCCATAACAAAACATCAAAGATGAGCCCTGGCTGATGTAGCTCAGTGGATTGAGCATGGGCCTGTGAAGCAAAGGGTTACCAGTTTGATTCCCAGTCAGGGCCAATGCCTGGGTTGCAGGCCAGGTCCCCATTAGGGGACACATGAGAGGCAACCACACATTGATGTTTCTCTCCCACTCTTTCTCCTTCCCTTCCTCCCTCTCTAAAAATAAATAAATGAAAAAAAAAAAAAAAACATCTAAGAGGAGTGACTCCAAGATTATATAAGCTTCCCTGACCGGGACTATGGAAAATTGTAAGATGCTTCCCACCTAACACAGCCTCTCTCTTTTTCCTGTTTTATTTCTCCATAACATGTATTACCGCCTAAGGTATTTTTTTAGTTAGCTTATTGTCTTTCTTCATCCATTAGAATATAAGTGCCTGAGGGCAGAGATTGTTGTCTATTTTGTTCACTGCAGTCTATAGTGCCTAGAGAAGTGTCTGGTGTGTAGTAGGTGCTCAGTAAATATGGGCTGCATAAATGAATGGATAAATCTATAGGCCTAGCTTGACCCAACACTCTTCCTCTTCAGAATCTTAACAGTAGTCTAGACTGTAGATGAAGATACACTATAAAACTGCAAATGACCTAAAGTGGAAACGAAAAGGTAATATAATGGATGATTGAAAAAAAATGAAATTACCAGAATAATTTGGGCCACTGGGCTATATATAAATAGTTCATATTTCTTAGGTACAAATGTGAAGCTCTACTTTTATTTCCCCAAACTCAGCTTTCCAAATTTAATAAGACCTAGCTTAATAACCATTTTTATTGACTGGATATTCAAAATTCATAAAAAAAAATATGGTCATATAATGAAACCCAGCAGTCTTTTTGTATAAGGCTACTACTAAGTAGAATGCACTCAAAAGAATGTGGTTAGATATCTATACTTAATAGCCATTGAATAAAACCATAAATTCTGGTCAAATTAAAACCAAAACCTTGGTTAATATCCCCAATTCCACTCTCCTTCTCACAGCACACATCTGTCAGGTAATCCTGTCACTCACTTCCAAAACACATTCTTTTATAATATGCCAAAATCCCTACAGTGACCTACCAGGCCCTGTATGCCCCCCAACTTCCTACTCTGAACTCCTCCCTACTATAGTCCTATTTGTACCCTCTTGTCCAGTTGTGCTGGCTCCCTGCTGATCCTCAACCCACTGGACATGCTCCCTCAGCAGAAAGTCACTCTTCTCAGCCAGAGCCAGGAGGACTTCCCATAGTGTACCACGTTTTAGCCAGCCAGTCCCCTACCTTGACCCAGGGAAATGGTAGCCCTTTCTTTGCCAGAAAGCTTCAACTCTCTAGACCTTGCTTCCATCCTGCCTCTTGTAGAGATCCTACAGGTTGGTCAAACCCACCCAGACCTCTCCCTCTTGGGAATTTCAGGAGTATCTCTTGTCCAAACCAGAGTTTCCTTGGAATGTACCTATGCCCTTTCATTTACTTGTCGTACGCCGGCTTTTGTGTTACAAGGACAGAGTTGAGTGGTTGCAGCACAGACCACAGACCAAGCTAAAAATTTTACTATCTTGATCTTTACAGAACTTGCCAGCCTGTTTTCTGTGCCACACTCATTTTTTAATCCTGCAGAATACATGGTCAACAACATGGCCTCATGAGCTAGATGAGTTGTTCTGGTGTCTGTTCCTTCATTCGGAGCTGTGTGGTCTTGTAAAAGTTACTTGTTCACTCTGAGGTTCTCAGAGTGTTTCTGGGAGGATTAGATAAAATCATTTATGCTAAAAGTTGCACACAATGAAAAGAGTAGCTACACAATGTATATCAGCTATTATCACTATGCGTCATATTTGGTACCATTGTTTCGGAGAGGTGACGTGCCTTCCCCAAAGTGACACAGCTGTTTGCTGGTAAAACTTCATTTAGCCTTTAAGCCTAAGAACAATGATACATCCTAATCAATGCAGTGTGTGTGTGTGTGTGTGTGTGTGTGTGTGTGTAAAGGATGGCAGCTTTAGCAATTTGTAAGTCATCTAAGTTCGAGTGCCAGTTTCAGTTGTTGGAGCTCTTTCCCTTTGGTCAAAAAGTGTCATCAGGCCACGGTTCTGGGATTTACCGGAAGCTGTTCATTGCCAGGGATTTTATAGCAACCCCAATACCCCAACTAAGAGGAGTGAGGACACTGCTCTTCTTCATCTGAGTCGAGAGAAAGTCTGAGCAGAAGGAATCTTCTTGGGGCCTTGCCCACATCAATGAGAGTCCTAAGGAGGAGTGCTTTTTTGCATTTCTTTTTAGCACAGTGATTAAGCACACAGGCTCTGGAGCCAGGCTGTCAGAGTTCAAATCCTAGCTCTTCCAACCTACTAGGTATTCTACCTTGGCCAGGTTCCTTAACTCGTGTGTCTTGACATCCCTGTCTATAAAACTGGGACAAAATGATGTGCCTACCTCCTGGGAAAGTTGTGAAGACTGAACCAGCTCATCTATCTAAAGGGCTTAGAAAATTGCCTAGCACATAGTAAATTCTCAATGAGCAATAAGTAAACTCCATGTCCTATATATACCTAGCCCCTCTCTGAATTCCATAGGTGTTTCTGGTTGCCAAAGCAGTGAGCTTCTCCAAGGCAGAAAAGTGGTTCATAAATTACTGAAAAAACACAGTGATTTTCAAGACTAAACTGAGACCTTCACTGAGGTTGGGGTGTCTCTAACACACTAGATGCCTCCAGTTGCATTTGGATGTGTCTAACCCAGGACCTCACCATCCTCTGTGGAGGAGTGTCTCTAGTCTTACCTAACACAGTAGACTTTGGTAGGTGGAGTGCACTTTTTCTGTAGTCCCCTCCTCAGGTATACTGACATCTGTACCACAAACCCCATAGTGAGGCCCGACAGATATCACTGGATGTCAGAGATGGATTCTTTGTGAAGAATTTGAGCACCAAACACTGGTATCACCCAGAGAGAGAGGAAAAGCCACTGCTTGCTACATCTGTCTCTCATTCTGTCCTCCAATCACAGAGCTCAGGAGAGTGAGGCAAATAGCTTAAGGGTCATGACACAGGAAAAGTACCTCTTGAGGATCTTAGAGTTCTATATTTAAACTTCCATACTCAGCAAAGGGTCATAGACATAGCCAGGTGTGTGCCTAAAAGGTCTGGAGCCTTGTACCTGAGTTCTCAAGGTAAGCGTTGCATGCCCAACCTGTCTGCTTCCACGGGGAGCCCAGACATTGAGAGGCACTTACCCTCATGTCCACTCCCTGAGAGCAACAGGGCAAAATGCACACCTCACAATGACAGGTGCTTCTTTAGCCCCCAGTCCAAGACAGTTCCTCCCCTCCTCTCCTCACCACACGTGGCCGTCCCGTTAGCTCCTGAAGTTTCTGGTTCAGCAGTTTGCGTGCCTCCCGGAATGGACTGTTAAGTGCTGGGGAAAGGGTCCCCACCAGTCCGAAGATCATGTGGCTCTGCAGGAAGTTACTGTGGAGGAGAAAGAGACCCACACTTGCACCCCGGTGCTCTGGGGATCCCTAAAGCAAAGCCTCCCCTTGCCTAAGTCCCCTGGACTCTGAGGAGAAGCTCCTGCTCCTCTGTATTTAACGACTATTTGTGAAAAAATGAAGGAGAGCTGTTCTCTGTGTGGAATGGAACTGATTTAAAAAAAAAAAAAAAAGAACTAGATGAAGAGTCAGACTTCTCAAGTCCCAGGAAGAGAAGGATCTGGACTAGACAAAGGGTGGGCTTTTGAGTTTGCAAAACTGATTCATCTATTTCCACAATCAAGAAACCTCCGCTCATTTTGAGATGTGTCTTCCAAGCACAACAAAGCTGAGTTCAGGGACCTTTCTCTGCCCTGCTGGCAATTTGATTAGCAGGTTGGCTTTGTGCCCTAACCTTAACCTGCTCACACCCACATGAACGGTTGTCTGCTTCTGTCAAGAAGCATCTCTAGATGTTGCTGCCACTGAGTTTCTATAAAGAAGGGCCCAAGCCCCTGGGCAGAAGCCCCTTCAAGTGGTGGCCACACAGGTATCAATGATGGCAAAGAGCCCCACTCAGAGTCTCCCCCTCATGTACCCAACTTCCTTGAATTTCTGACCTTTCTCACAAGGTCTCTAGAATCCTCTCACCACAGCTGGAAAATGGCCACTCCCTCAGCTTTTCCCCACAGAGCAGCCTAGCCTTCACTTCCTCCATCTGCTCATCTTATTGCCTCCTACTCCTGCCTACACCCATCAGTGGCTAACAAGATTATATCTGGCCAAGCTGTCCCCATGATGGGCCTTCCAGCATCTCCTATAGCTCAGAGGCTCTTTACGGGCTGGGTTCTACTCCCAGCAAATCCTGTGTCTTTCCAGACCCCTGTATCCCTCATTTCATGCCTGTTTTCCCTTCCCCGTGACCCCCAAGCCTCCAAGCCTTCCTCCGTTCCCTTTATGGCTGTCCACCCAACCCCTTCTGTGGCCCATGTGTTTGAGTCTCTCCTATCTTCTGGAGGCCCTTCCCAGCCTGCATTCTCCAAAGTCGTCTGTACCCCTAACACCTCTGTACCTCCCCAATGCCGCCTGGTGCCAACCTGTGGCTTGACAGCTGTTCTTCCACCAGTTGTGACATGTTTTTCAAATAGTCCAGGTCATGGACCACAATGGTCTGGGAGGGGCTCAGGGACATCTGTGTGAATGTTGCTTGCAGGCAGGACAACCAGTCAATGGCAGGGGCCATTTCCTTAGAAGAAGGACACACAGGCTGAGGGGAAGAGGAAGGAGGAGGGGGGAAAGGAGGAAGATTTTCCTATCTCTCAGGTTTGAGGGGAAGCAGGGAAGGGATGGTTAGGGATGGAAAAGAATTGAGGGAATGAGGAGGAAGAAGGCAAGGAGATGAAGAAAGTTTGGGAGAGAGAGCTTCATGCCCATACTCCTCCAGTCCCTAGTTCAAGTCACCTGCAGCTGGTTTATAGTGACCATCTGGAAGAGCTTTTCCTGCGCCTGCTGCTGTTCCAGGGGCCTCAGAAACTGGAACAGCCGTGAGGTAGTGGAGATGGACAAGAAGGCATGCTGTTCCACTTGGCTTGGGTCTCCTCCTAGCAAGGTCCCCAGCTGGTTCAAGTAAGTCAGGTATGTTCGCACGATCTAGGGGAGGGGTAATCTCAGGTATAGCCACTGGTGGCCCCACCTTTCTCCTAGCATCAGAGGTCAATCACCTTGTCCACCAATCCATCTTACCTGGGCATAGATCTTCTGTTCCTGGTTTTGCTTGAGGGGAACGTCAAACTCTGGCTGGTCTATCTGGACACAAGAGAGACTGGAGAGAAGTGGATGTGTGGAGGAAGGAGAGGACAGGTGTGGGGACATGGGGCCTGTGCCATGCAAGATGGCCTCAGGAAATAGAATGGAGAGGGTGAGGAGAAGGAGCAAGAGTCCCAAGAAAGGAATGGGCTGGGGGCAAAGGGCAAGGAAGGAAAGAGTCCAGACAAGGAACTGTGCAGAGAAAGTGGGCATTTCAACCAGTTTTGGGGTGCTCAGCAAGAGAAGCCTAATAGTTCATTCATGTCCTGAAGGGAATCACTTCCATGTGAGGGCCAGGTCTGGATGTAGGGGTAAGATGCCACTCCAGGTGCAACATTTAAGAGGTGCTAAAAGCTGAGTATCAAAATAACTAATATCCTCATCGATATTTTAAAAAATCAGAGTGGATGCTAAAAATCTATACTGATTAAAACAGCAAGGCTTTGGTCACCATGGAGGGGGAGCAGGTTTTCCCCAAAACCCTCAGTGTACCTTTGATCTGCTTTTTTGAAAAATTGTAGATGTTTTCAAAAAAGTCTACAATAGAGTTTTAATTTTGAATAAAAGTACCCTTTTTCAAATAATCCACGATGAACAGAAGTGAGATGTTTTGTCAATCATGGATTTTTGCACTAACTTTGATGGAAGTCAATAGGTTTTTAAAACCTATTCATTAAACTATGGTTTATCTTGACCACTGAGCTTTGGGTACCCTTCTAAATCTTACAGCCAAGTGACTTGCTCACAGGCCTGGCCTCACCTTAGTTCTGGTACTGGCATGTCCTTGACTCTATTTTGAAGATTGTTTCTCTCACACTTTCCTTTTCCCACTTTAATATCCACCCCCGCCAGCTTGAGCTCTATCCCTACTTTGAAAAAACTTTCACCTGACTCCTTTGTTGTTGGGAACCACCCAGCCTGGTTTCAGAAACTGCAACCCCTCAAAGCTAAGCCTGAGTAAAAAGACCTTGGGACTATAAACCACTTAGACAAAGCTTATCTTCCTGGCAGGAGCCCCACCTCTGCCCACTTTCACTTCACCTTGCTTGGCCCTGGGCAGATGACTGGTTAGCCACTGACCAGTAAGATTTCTCAAAGGAGGGATGACCTAAGACAGGCATAGTCTTGAAGGGGCTGTCAGGGAAGAACTTGGGGGGCTATAGAGAAAGGGGGTAATGGATCCTCACCCCTTGACTTTGATATAGTCTCATAATCTCTTGGCTGCCTAACTTCCTCTGCCTGACTTAAGCCTGAAACAATGCTGGAGGTGGGTGCAGCCCTGTTCTGGAAAGGGCAGGTTTCCTGGGGCAATCAGGTCTAAGAAAGAATGCATAAAATTCCATGAAACCTACTTTGCTAATACCCTCAATTTAAATGATAAGGGTCCGGGCCTGAAGTGAGTTTGTTCCCCAAAGTTTTATGGCCCTTTAACTATCTGACCCTGACTCAGAATAAGCCTCCAGAGCTCCTCAATGTTATCTATTGTTTAATCATTTCTGCCTGACAGTGATTGATGAGCTTTACATATACACCCTGTAATTCCTATGCAAATTAAACCCAATAAAAGCCCATTGAGGAACAGGTTCTTGGCTCTTCTCCATTAAGAGATAAGCCTCCATTCAACCCCAAGAAGATTACATTTTGGTAGACTTATTCTCATCCGTGGTCATTGGTGGGGGCAGTGGTGGGGGTGAAGGCTCTGTGGGAGGAGCCGCCCCCCTTTGTCACATGTTATGTCCAAACTAAAGAACTATGTTCATCTGTACCGCTATTTCAGCTTCCTCACCTTCCTCAGAATGTGTGCAGGACCCCTGCAAATTTCCATAACCATTTCTGATATTATCTCTAGGAGGATCCCAGTACTATCTCCTCATCCCTTTATTCTAGGGAGTTCAGAAACCTTAGAATCTGTGATGAGCCATTCCTCCAGAAAATGGCTCCTCTCCTGTCCTTTGTAGCTCACCCATGCTGGTCTGATTCCCACCTCACTGCTTGTACTCGCTCTTCTCTGCCCTTACCCCCTCTTTGGGCTGGGCCCTCTGTAGTCCATTCTCTCTGCCCATTCTTCTCCCCAGAGGCTACCTGGTATCAAGTTGATAGTGGCCACCCTCCTCCCATTCACACCGAATCAAAACTGGGGTTGGAGTAGGGTCATTTTCTGATTTTTCTGCCTTTTTGTGTATTCAATTTGTTACCAATTCCACTAGACCATGACCACAAGAATAAAGTCACCTAAACCTTTAGTCCATTCTGGCCTTTCCTTTCCATTTCTACTGCAAGCATCTTAGTCCACAGCCTGAAAATTGTTCAATTTCTTAGCACCTCCAGGTTGACCTCCCAAACTGCTTACTCTACTGAAGCTCAGTACACAACCATTGTATTTGAAAGCTCTTTTTTAAATTTTCTATTGTCAACAAATATCATCTCAGTCTGGCTCCTTACATATGGAATAATTAGTCCAATTTGTGTCTTCAGGCTTCCTTTTACCTCCAACTGCATACACCCCTTAACCCCTATTCACCAGACCTGCTTCCTCACTGAACCCACAGAGAAATCAGATCATCCCAGGGTCTTCCCTTAACTCAGGACTCCCCCCTGCTGCTCTTTCCTTGTCCCTTAGCTTCACCTTTACCTGTGTGAACCAACCATGCTTCAGGGCTCAGCTCCCATTCTCTCCTCTCTGAGCCTTTCCTTAACCATTTCAGATCTCAACCAATCCCCAAAGGCCATTAATCTTCTGGGAACTCCCTTCAGAACTGAAGTCTAGGTCACCTCGTACTTGTATATTTATCCTCTTACAAATCTGTGAAATTTTTGAGAACAAAGTCGAATACATAGCATCACATTGCCTACCACAATACCAATGCCCTCAATGTTTTTATTTATTAATTTACTCAACAAACACCTAGTCTAGTCCTCTAGCTGCCTGGCCTTGTGCTGAGGAACAAAGGTGAATAAGGAGTGGCCTTGCTTTTAAGAGGCTTAAGTCTTCAATACAGTGTTAAATGCTGAGAGCATGGGTAGGGGGGGAAAGTGGCATTCCCTAAATCTAGCAAGGGTATCAGTAAAGAATTCTTAGAAGAGATAACAATGTAAGCCAAAATTTGAAAAATATGTACATTTTCCAGGCTGAGGGTAGAAGATTGGGGAGTAGTGTTGCAGGCAAAGGGAATCATATATTTGAAGGACTGAGGAGCTGTGAGTGAGCATGCCTTGGAGTTTAAGGGGCAGAAGAGATGTGAAGGAGTTTGAGAAATCTGTAGGAATCAGACTGTAAAAAGACTTGCAAGGTTTTGCTAAAGCAATTAAGAACTAGATCCTGATGATCTGGTGAGCTGACGGCATTTACACAGAGATAATAGCATAATTAGCTCTTGATTGAGAAAGCCCCTTGGAAGAGAATAGAGTAAATAAGAAAAGGGTAATATGGGAGATAGGAGTTAAGAGGCTTTGGGGTAATCTGATAAGCAAGGAAGACCAAAACCACATCTGTCTTCCTAGGACCAGCCTTGG
The DNA here is from genome assembly GCF_021234435.1 of Artibeus jamaicensis. Taxonomy (NCBI): domain Eukaryota; kingdom Metazoa; phylum Chordata; class Mammalia; order Chiroptera; family Phyllostomidae; genus Artibeus; species Artibeus jamaicensis. The sequence continues at coordinate 3,438,056 of NW_026522031.1, forward strand.
TACTCCTTCCCTTGCCTAGTGTCCCTGACTCTCACATAAATAATTTGCCCTAAAGATATTTTTTTGCCCTACCTTACACATTTATCCCATCTCCCCCTACTTATAAGAGATGATAGGCTAGAATTACAGGCAGGCCCAGGTCTCCCTGCATTTTTACCAGGACATTCCTCACCTGGATGATTGGCATGTGTGGAGGGGTGGGATGAGGTCCCAGATAAGCTCTGAAGAATGGGAAGTGATCATACTGACTCATCAGAAGTCTCAGAGTTCGGTTGAAATCTAAAGAAGTCCAATTACTGGAGATTGGCCAGCCTCCAAGCTGGGAAGAAGAGAGAAAAGGCTTCAGCATACTGACCTTCTGTCCCCCATTCGTCAGATAGGTGCTACTTCCTGACTTCTACTCTTGATTTCTTTGATTGCTCCAGAGCTCCACCTCTATCCTTCTTTCTCCAGCCTTACCCAAGGTCCTAATATTTCCACAGGGCATTGCCCCATTTCCATCTCCTTCCTACATTTTTGGGATCCCTAGAAAAGAGACCCACCCTCTAGAAAATAAAACGGCAGCCCTGAGCATACATTGGTCTTATATAATGTATCATGCCCCATGAGAGAAGTCATGCCCCGCGCCTCACCTCCTCAATCACCTGTCTGAGGGGACCAGCCCCTGCAGCCTCAATGGCATCTGTGTCCAAGCAGGAGTGGTAGAACTGGAAGGCTTTTTCCTCCCCAGACCCTAGGGGCCAGGACCGGGGGGCCTCTAGAAAAGAAACATGGGTAATTACAGGAGTGGGACCCCCATAGAGACAAGAAGAGAAGGTATGAGACAGGGAAGTTATAGAAAGGAAAGGAAAGACTCAAAGGGAAAGGGAAAGGAGGGAAGGAACGGAGAGGTAAGGGAATATGGAAGACTGTTCCATTTGGACTAGACCGTCTAGATGGAAGGGTCAAAGCAGGGAAAAGAGTGCAGAGAAGACAATGAGGAAAATAAAGGGAGGATAAGAAATAAAATAAGGAGGAAAAGAAAGGGAAGAAAAGAAAGAGAGAAGAATAAGTGGGATATAGATAAAGAAGGAAGGGTAGAAATGGAAGGCAGGATGGAGATGAACAGAAGAATTCGACAACTCAGAGGGACTGAAGGGAGAAAACTTGATAAGGAAAGGTTTAGCAAAGAGGGGAAACAGGATGGGCTCCACTGGTCCAGACTCCTCACTCTTTGATTCCCCCCAGAATAAACAAACACATGACAACAACCCAAATGCATACCCATTGGGATCATCACCCTCTAACATCCAGTACCTCTCCCTCCGACCCCGATAGCTTGTCCTTCCATGGTGGGCAGCTGAATTTTTCCTAAGCCTATTTTTTCTTTTCATCTCTGTGTCTTAATTCAAAGCATGGCCCCCACCAAGGGTGAGCCAACTTCTACTCCTTCTGCATCCCAAGGAGGGGAGAGGGAGGCATTTATTTCTCCCAAATTTCAGTTGGTGATGCCAACATATTGTCCAGGTTCCTTTATACTGGCAATACATGCCACTCTGAAAAGTTTGTATTCCAAAATCCTCACTACCATCCACCAGCTTCCTGGGACCCATTTCCAATCCCAAGGGGGCCTTAGTTTCTCCCTCATTGTTTTCCTCTCTGGTCTTTTCTCCGCCATCACTATCTACAGGAATCTTCTTTAACTTGGCTCTGCTTTTCGAGCAGATCTATATTCACTCTCTTAACACAGCCCTAGAAAATCCACTGTGTCACTGGTCACCCAACTCTGCCACTTCCCTCTTTCCACCTTCATCTCCCATTGTCCCTCCCCATTGTCCCACTTCCTCAAGATTAAGAAGAGTTTGAAGGCTAGAGGTTGAGAGTGATGGAGAGAGAAATTCAAGTGCAAAAGTTCTGAGGAGATGCTGGTGGGGAAGGTACCATGCACAGGACAGAAATGGAAAATGTAAGGAATACAACAAAGAAGATGGAGCTTGATAACAGGGAGAATGTGGAGACAGTAGTGTCATCATGAACAGACAGGAAAGAAAAGAGGATGATGGGGATTAAGTCAAGACAAGTGAGGGACCAGAAGAGACAGATGAGAGGAGGTGCCTGGGACAAAAGGTACAGCAAGAGAGCAACAAACCTGGGAGCCCACTAGGGGTGGTGTGAACCAGCTGTCTGACAACTACACACGTGTGGGAGTCGTGATGGCTCCAGGCTCAGAGTCACCCATTTGCACAGAGAATCTTCGCCTGGCACTCCTTACTTACCCAGTATCCTCTGAAGTCGGCTCTTGTTCTCCTCAGCAAGGGCCTGAAAAGAACTATTGGCTCCTTTGGCTTCTGCACATGCAAAACTGAAGAAGTCGGTACAGCGGGGTGCACTGGTGTTCCCGGAGGCCCGGTAATATTCCAGGAGATCCCTGCATGCGGGCATCTCGCAGGGGCCTGTAGGGAAAAGCTCAGAGCTGGGAAAGAAGAGAGAGGTGAGGGCTCCCCCAAGGGGCTGGGCAAAGGAATGCTGGGTGAGGACCAAGGAGAGACCTTGGTGAGAAGGGAATGATCTTGCTGGTTTCTGGGGGTGGGAGTCAGGGGGAAAGGACTTGGGAGCAGGTAAATGGGAGGGGCAGGGTGAGTGGTGGATTAAGTTGGGGGGCATGGAGCCTCAGGTGATGAATGGATGGGGTCCATGACTGAGGGAGGGCTGATGGGTATAGGGGTTCCAGGATCCTGCTTACGAGGCCCACAGCTCCGGAAGATGTAGAACAAAATCACGGAAGAACCAAGGAGCAGGCCTAAAAGCAGGACAGCCGTTAGCAGCTGCCTGGCTGGGGCCCACCATCTGCTCTGTTCGGTGGGCTGCTCCTCTTCTGGGGGTCTCTGTGCACACAGTGAGCCAGGCATTAAGAAACACAAGAGGGAGGGGGTTGAGAGGGTAGGGTAGGGGAAGGGAAGGGGACAGAGAAAAGGGGAGAGAATAAAGAAGTTAGTGCTAGGGCCCCTTGTTCAGAGATCATCCTCCTCATTCTCCCTAAACACAGCCCTGTGCGGACCCTGGGAGATGCTCAGACAAGCGACTCTGCCTGTCCTGCATTAAGTCTCAAGCAGGCGGTGATGGTGAGGGGTGGCTAGAGCTGGAAGGATATCATAAATCTACCCAGGACAGGTCAAGGATATCACTTACCTCCTGGCTCCAGAGAGTCCCCATTCTACTCTCCTAGCTGGGTCCCCGTGGTTCTCTCTGCACTTGTCCCCACCCTCCAGAGCTGAGTGAGCAGAAGGAGAAAGACACTGGTTCAGGAAGGGGAGGGGGGGTACCTTAAAGAAAGTTAGATCAGCTCATTTTGACACTGTTACCCACCCACTCCACCCCCACATATTTTCATCCTGGGGAAGTGTCTCCAGATGGGCTGCAGAGTGAACCTGTGCCCTAAATGTACCACTAGGCCCTATCACCTCCTGTCCTTTCTCCCTTCTACTCTCCAAGCCTCTCCCACCCCACCCCTCTAGTGGGGATAGGGCCTTCTCACAAAGCAGCCACCCCCACTCCTCAGCTGAGGCCTCTGACTCCAAAAAGAAATGGTTTTCATTAGAGGACTTGCCTTCTGTTTATCTGTCCGTCTGTCTATCCTTTTCTCTGGTTCCCCAAATTCTTCCTGGTTCTGCTCTGGGTGCTGAGTCTGAAGACTGGGATCAAGGAAGTGGCCTCCCTCCTTTTCCCACCCACCCCAGTTTGTTGGTCCTGGAGAAGGGGCACTTCTGCCACTCACCGCCCTCGCCATCCCCATATACACATCATTGGCCTCTGGGTGGAGCCTGGTTATCAGTCCAGAGACACCCTGGCCTCTCCTCCTTTATCTCAGCTTCTCAGGGGAGGCACAGCGGGAAGTCTTTACTCCCCAAGTGATCTTGCCCTTGGAGGCATCTCTTGCCCTGCTCCGTGCCTTTGCCAGAGTCTCTTGTCTTTATAATATTCAGACATAAGTCATGTGCTACTTCCTGATATGTCAAGTTCTCCAAATTAGTCTCTGGAACATCCTTATTTGTCTGAAAGTGAGTGGTAAACATCATTCACAGTGAGGGAGAAGAAAACCCCAGTATCCCCAAACTCTCTTTAAAAAGTCCCCACTTTCCAATGTCTTAGCAACTTCTTAGCCTCTTTTTGTATTCCACCAGGATGTGAGGCAAATCATGAATGAAAAAACAGGTTCACCATCTCTTATCCTTTACTGAGGAGATGGTCTGATATATCATATTAGAAACTCTGAAACACATGCAAATGTTGATAGCTACCACTGGTTGTTGGCCTACAATATGCAAAATGTACATTGCTTCTTTAGTCCTACACTAATCTGTCAAAGGAGGTATGATTATTTTGTTTTAAGGAGGAAATTGGAGGTACAGATTGAGTAAGAGAGTTTCCCAAGATTACATGACTAATAACTGGTAGAATCCAGATCAAAATCAACTCCAGATTATCTAGATCTAAAACTCCTGCTCTGCACTAGATCACATGGTCCTTATCTGTAAAATACAGAGTATGTTTACTGAGTCCATCTGATGAAGAATGGCAAAACCGAGACAGATGCAAAGGGCTGGAGCACAGGGAAGGTGTGGCCCATTGAGAAGTGACCACCTCTGATTGCCTTGTTGCTGGGAAGGGGAGAGGGACTGAAGACCAGAACTGTAAGGTCAACATCTGAAAATAAAGGAGGCAGAATATTACAACCAAAGATGCAATATTTTCTAGGTAAGGTGCTGTATGTTGTGTGCATGTGTGTGTGTGTGTTTAAATAGAGGTAAGGAAATGAAAGAATTTAATTTAGAGGGAAAGGGAAGGTGGGAAGAAGTAAAAGGAATAGCTCCCTGCCCTTTTGTGTGCAACACAAGCAATCAGTAACCAGTAGGTGTTATTTGTAGCAGATGCTCTAACTTAAGAATGAGGGCATCAGGCCAGGCAAAGGTATGAATCTTTGGTCTCCATGGAGACAAGATACAGCTAATAGCTATCTATGCAAACTTCCCCAGACTCTCATATTGGATATCTTCTTGCTGAGTCTAGTGTTCTTGCCAAGCCAATAGCTTCATTTCATACCTAGTTTTTGAATTCAACGCAACTTGCTGATGACTTAATGTCTAAACTCAGCCTTAATTTTTGAGTGTTTCTATTGATAGTACTCAAAGGATGTCTACCTCCTATAATCCCCATGTAAGGCTCACCTGGGCATATTAGCCAGCTAGTGTTGAAGATTGAGAATAAATGTCTGTGGGTATGGAGCTGGATTATAAAACCTTACCTGAGTCTTCTAGGAGTTGAAGATCCATGGTGTGAATTTAAGGCAAAATCCTTAGGGTGTATATAAGCCTACATCTGTGCAAGCAAGCTCAGGCACAAATTCTGAAGGATAAGTGTTAGGCCTAAAAGAGAGGGAAGAGGCAATAGTCAGAAGCATAACCAGAAAAAAAATAACTGGTCATGGTCGAAGTTAAAATCATTAGTTTTGGAATTTTTTTTCCATAAAAGTAGGACATTATGACCATTTACATGAGTGGAAATGTGGGCTTGAAGTTCACAGATAAGAAATTGCCACATTCCCATGTGGCCTAAGATGTCCTGTGATGCTCAAGGGCACACATAATGAGGACCACTGTTTATGTGATATGAGTATTTGTAGACATTCCTCACATAGAAGGCTAACCTAGTTGAGTTCCTGGCATTTCTTTTCTATGTAGATATCTGCTGGTTTCATATAAGGTGCCAATATTTCTGCTGCCATACAGGTGGACCAAGCCCCTTAGCCTCTCTGGAGAGGGTGTAAGGTTTTCAATAAAGTGGGTATGATGTTTTGGATTTTTTATCTAGCAACTATTCACTATTCTTCCTGTCCCACTAGGAACAAAACACTTCTGGTCCATCAAGTTTGGGCTTGGCCATGTGACTTACTTTGGCCAATGGAACATTACTAACCATGATGCAAATGGAAACTGAGTCTTAAAATTACTTGCATGATTTGGCTTGACTTTTGTACTCAGGTGATCCTTTATGGGAAACCATGACTTGCTTAGCCCCTGCTCCTTCAGCCTGAGTCCCTGAACAAACACATGCATATATCTATGTCCTAGATTCAAGTCTATCTACATGCAACCCGAAGCGCAGAGGATGTTCTTATATCAACTAGACAGCAGTCAACACATGGACCTTTGGACAGGAGAATGCCTACTTTTGGAACCATTAAATTTTATTATGGCAGTAGTTGACTAAGACAGTAGGCTTAGCAAGGCCTTATACAAACTCTTTTTTGAAGATGCATACACTGAATTGGTACCTGTGTGGACTGGAGTTTCCTGTGTTCAGCATGTTTCTCTGTGCCCCTCTGAGATTGGGAAGATTGGTATCATGGAAATATGCCAAGAAGAAAAAAAAACAGACAAGATCCTCCTTCTGAGATGCGTCAACATGTACACATTCAAATTTCACTCTTTGGGTATTACCTTGAAGTTTCTGCCATATTCAAGCACCAATCCAACTATTATCAAATAATGTCTGATGGACTTACTAATTTAATTAAGCAGCAATTCATATTCTTGTTCTACTCCTATATCTATAAAAGAAGTATACATGCTAATAAAAATATTAAAAGTAGTCCTTTTACTTGTTAATTAAATTTTCTTTAAAAACTATAATTTTTTTCAAAGGTGAGCCCCAACTCTTAATATAGCTTCCTTTGAAAAAGTAATTAGAATGGAACCAAACCTGCCCCAGTGATCTCTTTCTTCCTCCTCTTGTCAAACCCCCCAGCACTGCCTGGGACATCAAGGTTTATCCTCTTTTATCCAGTAAAACAACTATGGGATATTTACACAATAGAGTACTACCTAGCCATAAAAAAGAACAAAATTTTACCCTTTGTGACAGTATGGATGGACCTACAGAATATTGTGCTAATTGAAATAAGCCAGTCAGAGAAAGGCTAATACCACATGATTTCACTCATATGTGAAATCAAATGAACAAACTGACCTAACAAGGAAAATGGGGACAGACTCATAGATAAAGAGTAATATGACAGTGGGGGGTGGGCAGAGGTTAGAGGGTGGAGGGATTGAGCAAAAAAGAAAGAGGACTCATGGACATGGGAAACAGTGTGGTGATTGTGAGGGGAAAGGGTTGTATAAGGTGACTAAATGATAATGAAAAAATACAATAAAGATTTTTTAAAGGCTTATTCTGGGGTTTATAGGAAGGTCGCTTCTTAGCTGCTGTCGCTGAAATCAAGTGATCTTCAAAGTGAATTGCCAGCGGATATACACACCTGAAAGCACCACCAGAGGTAGATGAATGTCCCAACTTTGATTTTGATACCTTAACCACTACAGATGATAGCTGATTATACAGACAGACAACAAAGGCCACTATCTTCAAAGTGGGAAATTGATGGAGAGTTTGGAGAATAACAGCCCCAGTCATGGAGCAGTAGTCAGGCAGCAAGGGACAGTTAAAAGAATTTAGATCAAAGAAGATTTTGACTAGGAAGAGACTTCCAAAAGCAGAATTTTCACAACTGGGAGGCTCAATGGTTAAGACCTCCCAGCTCTGATCATTGTTGACTTTTATAACTTTGGACAAATTTATTGTTCTTTCATGTCTTCTCATCTGTAAAATGGGGAAGATAATAGCTCTTCGGATTACTGTAAAGACTGAGTTTGCTAAGATATTGGAGAATGGGACACAGATTTGGGCACAAGATGCACGTCTCTGCACATGCCCTGTCTGCATACTTTCCATACTCTGTGGATCTCACAGAGTGAGTTGGCCACGGACAGACTTGGAATGTATGTGCTGCAGGCCTTCCTGCCAGAAGAGAGGCTTCCCAGAAAGAAGACTATACAAACACCCTTGGGAGAAAAAATTAAGGCAAGACTAAGAACGATATGCCAAAGGAAGGATAATCCAATTTAAAGGACTTCAGTCAGATGTTCCTAGTGAGAATAACTCAGAAGAGCCCACAAGAGTGTCCCATATGAAAGAGACAACTTTGGACTCTGGTCCCATCCAGAGGGCTTCAATGCCAGATTAAAAGTAAGGCTTTTTCCAACCTTACTGCTCCCTCTTCTCAAGCATCCATCTGGAAGGAATCAAAACTGAAGCTCTCAGTTAGAAAGGAGATAGGTAGAGAAAGAGAGGAGATTCTGACCACGACCTGCATTTCCTACTGCAATCATCAAAAGACATTTTGAAAGAGACCATGACCCAGAGTTTTGGTGGCAGAATTACCTTTTTATTACCTAAAAACAAGGAGGGGACTGCTTATTATCTAAAGTATGTGGAGAAAGCCCCAGGACTTGCCCAAGATCTCACTCAGAAGTGGTAAACAAGCTGATAGAACTGGTTTTGCAGGAGTAGTGGTTCGAAAGACTGAAGACAATTCTGCTTGCACCTGGCTGAGTCTCACTCCTTTATTTCACAGTCACATTCACTGCATGACCAAGGACAAAGAACTTCCTTGTTTCATCAAGTGGAAAATGAAAGACTCATACTTAGGCATTATTTCAACTCAATCTGTCTTATTCATAAAAATGTCATAAAACATTTACCACTGGGTGGTCCTAAGGAATGTTTGGTAGGTCTTCTGTGTTGTATAAAGGATTAATGAACAACCATTTTCCCATTTAGAGCAATAGAATACCAAACAATGAGGCAAGTGTTGTGGCCTTCCTTCATGAAGCTTTAACACACACACACACACACACACACACACACACACGGAATATGATTGACTTGTTTGGAAATATACTCATTATTTATTGATCCATAATAAACAACCTGAAAGTTGGGGGCTTTAAAAAATAATTTTTGGGCTTTTCATTCCACAGCTTAGCAAATTAAGTGCACCTGGAGTGTCAGCTGTGCTCATTGATGTGTTTGGTTTCAAATGGCAGGCCAGTTCAGGGTCACCCAGTCCAGAATGGTCTCATCTTTTGGTGGTTGGCTAGAACTCTTGGCCAGGGTGCCTGAGACCTCCTTCAGGGGAGTGCCTGCTGAAGCCAGTGCAGGCTTGTTCCCTGGGCAACTGCATTTCAAAAGAGCAAGAGTGGAAGCTGCAAGGCTTGGAGACCTGGGTTGGAAATGTGTACAATATCACTTCTGCATATTCTGTTGGTCAATACAAGTCTCAAGGCCAGCCCAGGTTCAAAGGATAGAAAAATAAACTCCACTATTTGAGGAGAGATACTCTAAAGAATTTTCATGTCTGTTTAATATGCTACAGGATGAAGGAATGCCTTCCCTGCAAGGCAACAGGTCATAAAGAAATCACTGAACTAGGAATCAGAAACCCTGGCTTTCAATCCTACACTTCTCATAAATGAGTTGTGCAATTTTTACTCATTTTTCACATATGTAAAATCTCATACTCAAAGTCTATGATTCTAGGTTTCTGACTTAGTCTCTCTTTCTTTTATGGGGGCCTTACAAATTTCTATAAGTTTAAGGCCAGATTACAAGCATCAGCTTCTTCAGGAAAACCGTAGACCACAGAAGGAACACCCTAAGCCCTGACCCCCACTCCTGAAGGTTCTAGCCTCAGAGATGTGAGACGTGTCATGCAGTAGCTATTTGTAATCTTTCTCCGGAGATATTTGGTTCTTTTCCCACTGCCTCTCCATTTACTCTGTCCCTCCTCCAGTCTGCTTCCTGGAAGGCATATGCTTCATGGGTGATAAAAATGAGGTTTGGCCTCAAGGGATGGCAGACTGGTGAGCTGGAAGGAATCTATTGTGTGTGTGGCTGTGGACTTGATAGAGCTCAGTGGCCCTACTATTTCTGAACTACCTCTCTATGGACATTTTCTGAGAGAAAATTACTGTTTTCTTTAGGCGATGGTAGCTTGTTCTATCTCTCAGAATTGATTCTAGTCTTACTAATGAACAGACATCATTACCTAAGACAAATGAGATTAATATCCACCCACCCAAGGCTGTTAGATATAGATGACCATGTTGTGAACTGTACAGCTCTAAGGGTTGTACAGCCAGTGACATGGACTAGTATAGGAATGAATTTCTATAGGTTGTGCCATGAGGCATACCTGCAGTTAAGAACCGGCGTGATGTGAAAACAGGAAGAAGCTCTCATACTGCTATGTTTTTCCTCTAATGCTTGCTGGGTCACCTGGAGACCTGGATACCATTGTTCAAACTGTTTAACTTGGCAGTATTTTTATGAGTCTTTAACAGTTAGAGTCATCCCAGGAGAACAGAAATCACTCTAAGCATTTCAAACAGAGGATATTTAATACATGTAACTGGGTACACAGATGATAGAATTAAGAAGCCATATGGGTGGGGGACAATGAGACAACCCCCATATCATCAACATTAGAAAACAATTACAGCCCTTAATCCTATAGGAACAAAGAGGAAGAGGCCTTTACTGGAGCTGGGGCCACCCAGCAGAAGATGGAATCATACTGGACATGCTCAGCAAGCTGGAACTGTGGGAGGAAGAGCCACCCAGTGGGAACTGTAGCCATCAGGGAGATACAGCTTCTACTGGAGGTGCCCTCCTAGGCATAGGGAGAGAAGGGGAAACAAACTGAGCCCTGGCTGGGTAGCTCAGTTGGTTACCTCATATTAGTGTCATCCTAATATATCAAGGTTGTGGGTTCAATGCCAAGTCAGGGCATATACAAGAATAAACCAATGAATGCATAAATAAGTAGAACAACAAGTCTCTCTCTCTCTCATTATGGGGGAGGGAGTATAGGGATTAGTAAGTAGAGCACAGAGGAATTTGAGGATAGTGAAACTATACTGTATGATGTTATAATGACAGATAAATACCATTATACACTTGTGCAAACCCATAGAATATATAGCAAGAGTGAATCCTAATGTAAGCTATGACTTAGGGTGATGTTGATGTGTCATTGTAGGCTCATTTATTGTAACAAGTGTACCACCCTGGTAGGGGATGTTGACAATGGAGGAGGCTATATGTACATGTGTAGGGTTAGGGAGTATATGAGAAATCTCTGTACTGTCTCCTTAATTTTTCTGTGAACCTAAAACTGCTCTAAAAAAAATTAAGTCTTTAAAAAAACAGTATGGCGCTGGCATAGAGACAACCATAAAGATCAACAGAACAGAATAGAGAGCCCAGAAATACACATGCACATACAGAGTCAACTGATCACAGACCAGAGAGCCAAGAATATGCAATGTGGAAAGAATAGTCTCTTCAACAAATGGTGCTCAAAAATTAAATATCCACACATGAAAGAACAAAACTGAACCTTTATCTTAAACCACACACAAAATCAACTCAAAATAGATTTTTTAAAAATGTAGGACCTGAAGCTGTGAAACTTCCAGAAGAAAATGTAGGAGAAAAGCTTCCTGACATTGGTATTGGCAATAATTTCTTGGATGTTTTACCAAAAGCACAGGCAACTGTGCAAAAATAAACAACTGGGACTACGTCAAACTAAAATGCTTCTGCCGAGCAAGAGAAACAATCGTCAAAGTGAAAAGAAAACCTATAAGGTGGGAGAGAATATTTGTAAACAATGGATTAGATAAGGGGTTAATATCCAAAATATATATGAGAACTCATACATCTGGACACCAAAAATCAATAAATTAGTAAATAAATAAATAGAACAAATAATCTGATTAAAAAATGGGCAGAAGAGCTGAATAGACATTTTTCCAAAGACATACAAGAGGACCACAGGTACATGAAAGAAGGCCCTGCATCAGTAATCCTCAGGGGAAAGCAAATCAAAACCACAATGAAATATCACCACCTCCATGTTGGAAGGGCTACTATCAAAAAGATGAAGGATGAATTCTGGTGAGGGTGTGGAGAAAAGGGGACCCTCATGCACTGTTATTGGGCATGTAAATGGGTATAGCCACTATGGGAAACAGTACAATGGCCCTCAAAAAATTAAAAATAGAAGAACTCCATGATCCAGCAATCCCACTTCTGGGTGTATATCCAAAGGACATGAAATCAGGATCTTGAAGAGGTATCTGCACTGCTATGTTCATTGTCATTGTTCATAGTAAATGGGAAGATATGGAAACAATGGGTGAATGGATAAAGAAAATGTGATATACATACACGCACACACATGTATTTATATATCCATAAAAATGAATATATTATAAGTGAAATAAGCCATACAGAAAAATACAAATATTGCCCGGGCTGGTGTAGCTCAGTGGATTAAGCGCGGTCCTGCGAACCAGAGGATGTCGATTCAATTCCCCCTTGTGGCACGTGCCTGGGTTGCAGGCCAGTTCCCAGCAGGGGACCCACGGGAGGCAACCATACTTTCCCTTCCCCTCTAAAGATAAATACATAAAATCTTTTTTAATAAAGAAAAATACATATATTGTCATATCATTTCTCCAAAGAGAATACAAAGATGAGAAATCCATTTGACTCTACATTCTCATAAACCTATCCCAGTCATCTTCACTTCTTTTTTAAAAAAATATTTTATTTATATATCTTTAGAGGGGAAGGGAAGGAGAGAAGGACAGAAGGAGAGAAATATCAGTGTATGGTTTCCTCTCGTGGGTCCCCTGCTGGGAACTGGCCTGCAACCCAGGCATGTGCCCTGACTGGGAATCAAACCACGATCCTTTGGTTCGCAGGCCCGTGCTCAATCCACTGAGCTACACCAGCCAGGGCTGTCTTCACTTCTTAAAGGAACAAAATAAGAGTTCCAGATCTACCACATGACACAAGAACATGTGTATTTTTGCCTCTATCCCTGCTCTAGATCATGTGTGGCTGCTGTGGTAAAGAAGTCCCCAGGACAATTCTCTTTTGGGGACCTGGAGCCTCTGCAGCAAATCTGATTTTGATGATGGAATTCTCTTACTTGGCTTTCCGGATTGTCCTGTACGTTTTCTAAAGCCTGTGGTCTGTAAATATAGAACTGGCAGATGTAACTTGAATTTAGTACCGCAGTTGGGGTTTTGGTGCCAAGGCTATGTTTGAAATGTAAGAGTGTGGCTAATGGGTTTGTACTTTCTATATTTAAGAGACTGCTGGGTTACTTGAGCTTGGAATGCCTAACACCCCTGATGAGGGTCAGTACCACAGCTCATGGCTCTCCCACAAAGAAATGACCCAGGGGCTGGCTGGCGGTGGATGTCCGGAGCTACAGGACATGCACCCTGTCCAGGCTCCTACCCCCAGCCTTACTGAAACCCACTTAAAGGTGCTATTCCTCCCCTCAGGAAACACGAGCACAGCCAGTTTCCTTGTGGGCTCACAGGCTGTCGAGACAACCCCCAGCTTCATTCCCAACACTTCCATACAGAGAGTCTCGAATCCTTCCTTTGATTTTAGTTTTTCCCCTGTAACTAGAGGTGGATTAGAGCTAACACACTTTGTTCATACTTTGAGACTCACTTTGAGAAGTAAAGAATCCATTCTAGTTCCACCCCAGAGCTAGAAATATCCTCCAAGCAACGTGAACTTCAACCCCCATTCACACATTTATGGTGGGCAGGTAGCATCTTTCTAGCAAGGATTCCTCGGCATGGCCATTGTCAGCTGTGTGAATAGCTCAGATCCCCAGCCTGTGTTGAAACGACTGTGCCCATTGTTCCTGCCTGGGACCATGACATATGGGGACCTCCCATGGCCTCAGACAATTCGAGACCTTTTCCAGACCTCCACTCCACCTCCTTGCCAAGGTATTTTAGGGAGTAGGGGTGAATAAGGGTGGGACAGGGCAAGAACATAGGCAGTGTTCTGGCAGCCCGAGGGAGAAACAGGCAGACCATAAACATTCACACAAATAACTACTGTGATCTTAGGTAGTGATCTCCGCTGTGAGGAGAGACAAGCAGGAAAAGGGAGGAGAGAGAGGTGGAGGTAATGAAGGACGGCTTTTGACAATGAGACCTGGCATTTGGACCTGGCACATGTGATGTGAGGGAGGAATTGGAACTTTTCTTTCTGTGGGGTAGAGAGTCACCGGACAGTGTTTGAGGGGTCACCCAGGCTCCTGGGGAGGGGGTGTTAAATAGAAGCAGGAAAGCTGGTTAGGAGGCCATGGGAATCATGGTGAAATCCAGGCAAGAGAAGATGAAGATATGGATTAAAGTCATAGCAACTGAAGAGGCAAGAAGCAGCTGAAACGGAGATAGAGTCAAAGATAGTCCCTGTAGGACTAGCCAACATGTTCCATGTGAGATGAGGGGAGAGAGAGACATGTAACAAGCCAATGTCTGGGTTTGATACTTAAGCTAGACTGACTGTGGTAGCCTTTCCTTTAGGAAAGGAAATTGAGGAGTAAGCTGTGAGTGGGCACACAGCAAGTGCTCTGCCCAGGCGTTTAAAGGATGCTGATCAGACAGGGAAATAGAGATGTTGAGCAGGAAATAAAACAGAAACATCTAGAGCTCAAAGGAAAGGTCAAGAGTAGAGATAACAAATTGGGAGTGCAAATGTAAGTATTGATAGGTTATCTTTAAAGGCAGGGGACCCAGGATATCACGCAGGGATGAATCTTAGAGATCAGGGCCCTCCCACATTTGATGTCTAGAAAGAGAAGAGTCCAGCAAAGCAAATTGATGTGGGGAATGTTAGGAGTTTTGTGTGTGTGTGTGTGTGTGTGTGTGTGTGTTGATAATTTTAACTGGTAGATATCATAGCTATCCAAGAGATACAGTGAGAGATGTATGGGTGTTCATACAGACATGTTTATACACTATTATTATATGTCTTTTAAATTATATTTATCCAAGATTTATCCATTTTCTTCAAAAAATAGCTTTTAATTTTATATGATTTACACCACTTATTTTCCATGTTATTAACTTATGCTTTTATATTTTGCTCTAGATTAGTACTTTGTCCCATTCTAGAATTTTACAGTGTAATAATTTTTCATTAATATCTCTTTGTTAAATTTCTTACTACAGACCTTTAACTTCAGTGAGTACATTGTCTTCTCAACACTGTTGGGTCACATCCTAACACTCAGATATGCATGCAGAGCTGCAATTATTATTACCTTAAAATACATCTTTATTAAATTCTTAATTTCTTCCCTAAGTCAATTTTTACTCATAAAAATATATGTTTCATATCTCCCAAAATGAAGGAATTTAAAAATATTTTTATTATTAATTTCTCCTTCAAATCTATTGGGGTTAGAGAAGGTGTAGGGAAGGATACCTGCTATTAGGAAGTTTTCTCATCAAATTTCACACTAGAGCATTAAAATCCCCTAAATAATGGGATTGTCCACGTCTTCAATTTTTTGTTTGGAGTTGATGTGTGTCCCCGACTTCCCCCTTCCCTGAGAATTGCCAGTCTTGTTGACATAATCCTCACTGACAAGAATGACACAACAGGTCTCAGTGCTGTGAGCACGAGCAGTTTGCGTTGAGAGCTGTTGCTCCTTGAAGCTTATCTGTGGTGGCTGAGTGAGCCTCCTGGGCCATTGCTTTGCAACCGTGACCTTTCCACTGACAGACGCCACAGACCTTCTGTGTCCATTTCCAGGTGGACATTTCCTTTCTGTGTTCATTCCTTCTGCCAGGGCTGGATCCCAGCTTCAGCTCCACCATCACTCTAGCCTGGAAAGCTTGATTCTGCTCCCTGAGCCCTTGGCACTGATGAATGAATGAGCCAGCCACAGTAATGCAGCCCCAGTTACCACCCGATGCTAAGGCTTCCTGTGTTTGAGTCCATATTTGAGATCTTCTCAAAGAGCTAAGTTCCACCAAAAACAAATCAACATCTGCCCCTGGGATCTACCCACCTTGGGAAGCCACTATGTTGGGAAGTCTAATTCTGACATCCTTCTCCAGACGCCACCTCTGAAACGTTAAGGTTCTATCTAGTGCACTTGCTCCCTGCACTTGCCAAGGTAGCTGACACTCTGATACTGTGAAGCTCTCATGACACATGCATTATTTTGTCACTCTCTCTGAGTTAGCAGAGGACTAGATGCCAAGACCGGATCAATGTTGCAACTGTTTATTACTGAAATGCCTGGGATAGAATATAGGGAGGGAGCTGAAGAAGGCTGGGAGAGTCCTAGAGCACAATGCAAGTCTGACCTGGAGGGAGAGTGGAAAGTGGGTGGAAGCCTTTTAGAGCACATAGTCAAGGAGGCTTGGGAAATCATCAGGGAGTCCATCAGCTGAAGCTTCAGTCAGAAGAATCCCTTGTCCCCAGGAATGGGTGTGCCTTAGGTCCCATGGGAGCAGCCTGTGGGTGGCACAGCCTCCCACGGTGATGGATTTCACAGTCCAGCAGCTGGAGCTCTCTGCGGTCAGTCCGTGAACTTGGAGGTCTGCAAGCAGAGTTCTGATGGCTGCAATACTTGGTTCCATTGTAAACGTATTTCATGAATATGTATTAACACTATGTTTGATTGAATGTAAGATTGTTCAAATATCCTTTTCCATTGTGCTTTTTCATTGTCTTTTGTAGTGACCATTATGGTTAATAATTCATGCATTGACATCTATTGTAGTGAATATCATTTATACTTTCTCTATAATTTAGTAATAGTGTCTTAGTTTACCTTCTATTTTTAAACTTAATAAATTGGCTATGCTTTTAAATATAGAACAAGATTTTTCTTGAGAGCTGTTTTATTTTTTGAGAAATAGTTATGGCTCAAATCCACTCTACTGAATTGTTTTCCTCCTATATTTGTTATCTAGTTTTGTTTTAACCATTCTGCCTTTTTATGTATAGACTACACCCATGTGTACTATTTCATAAAACAGGTTGAAAATAGCTTTATTTAACTCAATTCCACAAGATTAACTAAAACATTCTTGTCTCTATATTAAAAACCAAAACCAGAAACTTTGGACTCTTTTCTCTGATGTGAAGTTTTGCCCTAACTGTGCCGTGTCTAAATGTGTGTTTGATTTCTTTTCTTTTCTGATCTCATATAGGGGTTCGAGTCAGCATTACATTGACTGTGACAAGCACCTAACAGAGTTTTCAGTGAAATCTTTTCAATGTAATGTTGCTACATAGTGAGCTGCTAAAAATAAATTTCAAATGTCCTTGACAGATGCAATACATGGCCAGAGTATCTGTCTCGGGCCTTTGAACCTGTAAAAAAGAAAAAAATCTTTCTACTTTTTTTTTTCTAAATGATTGGTCATTCAACCAGAAAAATTATCTCTGGGGGAACAGTTTTCTTTAAGAAATTAAAAATACGGCCCTATTCCAGGATTTTATGACTTAGGTTCTAAAAGTTGTTATCCTCATCTGTAAGCTTGTGACTATTATCAGCTCCTGGTAGATCCAGGTATCAGTATGATGCTGTCATTGCAATGAAGGTGGATGCAAATAAATGTGTTAGCTTGCTCACCCCCCCCTTTTTTTTTTTCTGTTGTTAGCCAGCCTTTCTGGTTGTGAAGGACAGAGACCCAACCTGAACTTAGGCCACAGGGAGAATTGCTTCCCCATACAAGGGCAAGACGGGAAGTAGCTGTGC
This sequence comes from Artibeus jamaicensis, assembly GCF_021234435.1. Classification (NCBI taxonomy): domain Eukaryota; kingdom Metazoa; phylum Chordata; class Mammalia; order Chiroptera; family Phyllostomidae; genus Artibeus; species Artibeus jamaicensis. The sequence goes on from NW_026522031.1 coordinate 3,455,541, forward strand.
TGTTTTGCTCTCCAAGCCTCATCATGGCTTCTTTCTAACAATGGCACCATCATCTCCTCCAACCTGGCTTCCTCCGTGTTGGGGGCAGCAGTTGCAGGGATGCACGCTCCTTAGGTCCCACCATCAAGAAGAAATGACTCTGTTTCTCCTCCAAGTCCGGTTTGAAAATGCCAAGAAGAGCTGTGATTGGTCCTGCTTTGGTCAGGTGGCTATACAACATCGATTACAAAGGTTCTGGGAGGCGGCATTCATAGACCTGCACAGAATGGGTGTGTGCCTTCCGGTCTGTTGTCTGTGGTCGGGAGCCGTAGGCTTGGAAAGCAGCCTGTGTATTATTTAAGCCAAACGTTTGCAAAGTGGAAAGAAGTATTTCCCAAGAGAAAGGGGCACTGTCCTGGAGAAAGGAGGGACGAGTTTTAGGCAGGCAAAATAATCTGTCTCTCTTCATGATAGGAAGTTCTACTGATAGGAAATCCCTTACTCAGGAACCCCATTTAAACCCCAGATTATTACACATCATTCTCTAGCTGTATCTCCAGGTTCACTACTTCATCTATATCCAGTTACGGGTTGGGTTTGATTTCCTAATCTGTCCTATCAATTGGGTTAACAACAATATCCTTCTTTCTAAACATTTAACAAATAATTTTTTAAAAATCAAATAATATTGCTGTGTATAAAGTAAAATGTGAACATTTTCTAGCCTGTTATTCATTCCCTTCCCCCACCTCCAGATTCCTTACCAACTCGTAACAGTATGGCCTGTATCTTTTAAACATTTCTTTAAAATATTTTTTTCAATTACATTTGACTTAGAATATTATTTTAGCTTCAGATTTATGATGTTCATTTTCATAACCTTTTCCCCATGCATATCTTAACATACAAGTACCAACATACATGTACATGCACACAAATTTTTTTAACAAAATGTATAATGCTTTACATGATGTTCTGCAACTTGGCTTTTTAAAATCACTTGAAAGTACTCAATTATACATCAGTATATATAGTATTCCCTCCACCTATTTCATAACTACACAGTCTCCCAGTGTATAGATATATCAATTTGTTTGATCAGTGCCTTTCTAATAGGCATATAAATTGCTTCTAGTAGTTTCATTGTTTCAAAGCAAAAGGTATGTCTGTTCCCAACAGGAGTAAACTTGTCCTTGTGTCCGTACAGCTGCACGTGGCGTAAGGATGTCTGAAGAGCAATTTCTAGAAATGGGCAGCTGGGCCAAAGGGTAGGGCAGCAGTATTCTTAATGACTCTATTATAGTTAATCATTATGTTACAGTCTCTTTTGTTCTAATCCCTTAGATTAATTAGTGACTGGTGCAATTCCTCTCATTTCTTTACTAGTAGATACTTCTCATTCTTTACATTTTGATCATGATTTTTTCAGAGTCATTCCATCACAGAGAAGTCAAAAATTTCTACTGGGCTCCTGTGTAATATGGCAAAGATTAATTGTGCTAGAATGTTTTTTGCACCTCATGCTTTCGTATCTGCTGCTGATTTAACATACTGATCTTTTCATTTCTTGAGTCTTTATGTGGAAATTTTACTGTGTTTGTCAGAAAAAGGAATGTCTGACTCATTTTTCCACTGCTTTTAATGTCTCCAATTAAGCTTTTTAAAAAAATATACTGTAAAACACCACCTATCTGAAATATATTATTCTATTCTCCAGAGAGCCTAAGTTTTATATTTTTTATCATCAAATGCTTTTATATTTTATTTACAGATTAGGAATGAAGGCCAGCCTCAACAGATTCTACTGCACATCCCTGAAGGTGATGTGGGTCCCTTAGACCCATCATAGGACATCGCAGTCATTCAAACACTATGTCTAAGGTTGGCTCCTCCACTAAAAAGCCCTATGATGTTGCCTGAAGCCTTTGCATGGGGGTTGTTTTCACCCCCACCTGCCTCTCCGATCATGAGCTCACTCACTGCCCGGGGCTTTCAGTAGGCCCTGCCCCTGCCTATCTACTTACTGTGAGTAAATCATTTTATCAAGCTTGATATGATTATCTCCAATAAATAAATAAAATAAAATAGATTAGAGGGAGTCTAACAGACTTCCTGTGAGTGAAATACCTAAGCTTTATTTCATCCACAGACATTGGGATGTCTATTTTGCCATGTCCTGATCTTGGCCAGATTCTAGAAAGGTGGAGGGAAGGGGTTCTGTAGTTAAATTTTGGATGGATAAGACCTTACTCTCTATGTTAATTAGTGTACCTAGAGAATTAGGGTTATAGAGCATGTCCAATAGAGAATATTTTTAAAGTGCCAGAATATCAAAAGTACACAGAGCCATACTCAGAATTAGTGTCAAAATACAATATATTCACATGGTCCAAAATTCAAAAAATGCTTTGAAACATCCTTCTTTTTTCCAAAGACTCCAGATTATTCTGCAATATGGGTGTGACATTGTTCACTCGACTGTTTGCCCCTCTGATAAATATCTAAGTAGTTTTCAGTCGGCTGCTTTTCCAGCCAATGACGACACATTTAACGATCAAACACACATCATTTCCCAGAGTCAGATGATCTGAATGACTTTCTCGGGAGAAGACTGACTAAGCCAAAGCGTAGAACCGTCTGTAACTGAACGACGTCATGGAATTACACATTCTGCAGGTCATTTCACTTTATACTACCTATTTTCCAACAGTTGGTTATGTAATTCTTTAGACTTGCCAATTTAGTAAGTGGAAATGGTGTCCCAAGATTGTTTTCATTTGCCTTGATGTCTGTATACCTGAAGATTAGGGTCTTTTTGTAGGTTCTTATGTTTTGCCCATTTTTTTCCCCTACTGGGTTGTTTACTTTTTCTTACTGATTTGTAGGAGTTCTTTCTACATTGGGAAAATCAACCCACAGTGACATGACTTACACACATGTCCCTCAGTTTGTCATCTGTCTCTTCACTTTGTTTTGGGTGGTATCCATACCAATTTTGGAAAATTCACACTAAAGTCAGATGTATTGATCTTTTCTGACTTCTATGTTTATGTCAGACTTAGAAAGATCTTATTCATTCCTATATACATGCCTTTATTTTTTATGTTAACTTTATTGTTTATTTTTATATGTAAATGTTTCACCCATCTGAAATGTATCTTGGGGTAATATAGGCAGTAATGGATTTAACTTAATTTTTTTCTCCTAGATTGTTGCTAAGTTACCTCACCATTCATGAAATAATCCTCTTCTTTATTTTACAACTGATAATACTCAGCATTTGAATTATAGCTCTATAATCTGTCTCATGGGTATAGTTCCTCTTCATCACTCCTTTTTGGGAATTGTTTTGACTATTTTTTTTTGCTTGCTTACATTTGTACATAAAAATTTTAATCAGTTTGTCTAGCTAAAAAACTGTTGCTATAACATATGTATAATTTTAAATGAATAAGTTTAGGGGAGAATGGATATCTTGCATTGTTGAGTTCACCTGTCTGTTTGGTTCACAGCCTTTTTGTGGGTGTCTCAGGAGCCTTTTGAAGCTTTCTTAACGTGAATCTTGAACTTAAGTCTCTTCCTAGTAATGTTTTACTTCTGTGTTGTTGCTTTTGTAAACGGAATCTTTTTCCCTCCATTATGCCTTCTCATTGGATTCTTTGTATATGTAAAGGCTTCCAATTTCTGAATAAAGATTTTGTACCCAGCCATATTACTTAGTTAACTTACTGTTTTAAAGTATGTTTTCTTGAGTTTTCCAGATAAGCAACCAAATGATTTGACATTCAAGTTAATGTTGTCTCTTCCTCCTTTCTAGCATTTTACACCTGCACTTTTTTTCTCTTGCTTAATTGCATTGGCTAATGTGCCAGAAGTGTTCATTAATTTACTCAGACTTAATTTATGCAGGGGAAGTATAGACATTTCGATGAAGGTCTGTCATTTTGTGGCACACAATCTGTTATCCATCCCTTTCCTGGGTGCATGTGCAGCTTCAAACCCCTGGGAGGGGGACCTGAGAAAGACAGGAGTCTGGAAAAGCCCTGAATATACTCTAGGCACAGAGGCAAAAATCCTTTCCTAACCACACTTTGCCTCTAGAGGGAACAAAAGCTGATACTAATGTCTGTGCTGACCTCTTCTGGCAAATCTGAAATCAGCCAAAAGATGGCAGATTTGTTTTGTTTTGTTTTGTTTCTTCCCCAAGAAGTGCTTGGGTTTTCCTTGGCTTCCTGCCTGAAAAGATTTTTCAATATCCTGAAAGTTATTTTTACACTCCACACTTTTCTTTCACCTCTGCCTCTTTTATTTTCCCTTCTCTCCTTTATAACTTCCAAATCTGTATCCCTCCCCTCCCTCAGAGTTTTGGCTATTTCCACATCCTTGTATCCACAGCTATCATCCTGACTGACATTATTTCTGAGTTCCATCCAAGCTCACACTTTCCCTGCAACAGGGCTATCAGGCAGGTGAAGAAATGCCTGCTTTTGCTAGAGCAGTTTCGATGGGCTATGGGCAGGGTGCAGAAATGAATAGAAAGTACGAGAGTGGTAACCGTGGGTGGAAACTTCTATTTCAGGAAACTTGGCAAGGAAGAAAAGATAAAGTTGGATGGTGACTTAATGGTTAAGCAAGAACTGGGAAAGTATCCTCATTCAGTCCTTCATCAATTGCTTGGTGTGCGCAGCACACATGCAAATCGTCCTATCTCTGGTGGCAGGGAGGGTAACTCATGGGCAGCTGTGCACTGAAATCCACCCTTGTCTTCTTGGGGCCATGCCTCCCACGGGCTGCTCCAAGCTGATGCTGTGGGTGGCAGGACACAAAGGCAGGTCTGTTCCCCAGACATTCCAGGCAGCTCAGTGGCGACTTGGGCTCAAGAACGACTCCATGGCCTGGTTGAACTTTGTTAGGTCTGAGCTGCAGAAGACCCTTTTCACCACAGGCATTTCCCCTAAAACATTTTCTGGACTGGTTGCTAGGCGTCCACCTCTTGGAGGACCTGCAGCAGAATAGCCTTGGGCATGTTTGAAGGGTAAGAGCAGGGGTAGAAGAAGAAGAGCACTTGATTTCCCATCTCTTTTGCAGATTCCTTTCTAGACTGCCTAGTTTTTGGCCTTCTGCCAGCTACATGTTCTGCTGGCTTGTCACCGCTCTCCTCTCAACAGCACCATTCTCCTGGTAAGATCCTTGATCTCCCCCTGACTCTGAGCTTCCTGACTAGCTTTCAGCTGAAGTACATCAGAGATGAAATCGGCGGATGCTAACACAGACAGCTGTCACATCCTCCTGCAGCTTTGTTCCTATCCTGAAAAAGTTGCTCCTTGGCTCATTGCCTATTTAATGGCATATTGAAGTGGACATTTTTATTGTCATAGAATTTCAAAGATCAAAGCTTGGGAAATAGGTGTTAAGGACCACAAGTTCTAAAGGAATGAGTCTGCAAGACTTATTAAAATTAAAGTGATAGTCCGCTGACCTTCATTTCACCACTATGCAGGCTATAAAGTCCAAACTACAGTTACCAGAGAAAAGACATTCACAGGGGCAGAGTTCTGTAGCGCCCCCTCCACCTTTCCCCCATGTTCTAGCAGGTAAAGGCACCTCCAAGACAAAACCCCCAGAGAGACCAGAGATGCAGTTGTCTGTTACTTATCCCACTTCCACGTGGGTTGCAAAATGCCAGGAGCCCACCCTGGTGTCACTAGAAGAACAGCTTGGTGACAGAATTCTAAGAAGAAATAAACACCTGTTTTCAGAATTAGAGAGAGCAGGGACAGCTCTTGCCTCATCAAAGATGGGGCTGAGCCCCAGTTGGTGTGGCTCAGTGGACTGAGAGCTGGACTTCAAACCAAAGAGTCACTGGTTCGATTCCCAGTCAGGACACATGCCCGGGCCACGGGCCAGGTCCTCAGCAGGGGGCACAGGAGAGGCAACAATGCATTGATGTTTCTCTCCCTCTTGTTCTCCCTCCCTTCCCTTCTCTCTAAAAACAAATAAATAAAACTTTTAAAAAAAACATGGGGATGAGAGCAAGACTGCACTCCTATCATGGATAGAACAAAATGTGCCAAGTGGATACCGTAGAAGATATGAGCCATCTCAAAGTTTCCCAGTCCAAGAAGGTTCACCTCGTTGGGTGAAGAGATTCTGGCCCTTAAAGAGGTGGTAAGTTGAATGAATAAGCAGTGCAAGGTTTGGAGGATGCTTGCTAAGCAATGTGACCTGCACATGTCCTTTTCGGACATCTAAAAGAACCACAAATGTGCCCAATCAGAAAGATACCACTTGGAGCCCGACCCCACAAAAGGCATCAGTCAGCAGCTCAGGAAAGGGTAAATAGTTTCAGACAATAAAAAGACAGCCCCTTTCCCCCTAATCCCGTCTTCCCTTTCGTGGCACCGGAAGTCTCAAGACAGAGATGGAGGATTGGAGTAGACCAACAAGGAGGAGTAAAAGAGCAAACCATTCCTTCTCTCTACCTGCAGGCTCCAAGTTGCAGGCCACACATGACCAAGAGAGAAGAAATTAACTCTTGAAGTGAGACACAACATTTGAGGAAGTTCGAATGCACTCTGGAATGCAGAGGTTAACACCTGGTAACAGGTCTTCATGAATAATACGACACTTTCTTCATAAGCAAAGTGACAGGGTCTGCTCTAAATGTCACAGAGAGGAAGGGAAGGGGAGATCTGATGAAGCATATTGGGAGCAAAAGTGGATGGAAAATAAAGCCATTTCCTATTTCTGCCTCTACTAAATTCAGCTCATTGAATAAATTGGTTATATACACTTTGAAAGGTTTTTACGTTAGAAAGCATGGATTAAAAGGCTCAGTACCTGGGCCTTCTCCAATGCTGTGGATAATCACATTGCATAACGCCCACAGGCCACTGTACTCTCTGCAATCACTCTCAGGGGGCCCACGCAGGGCGTAGGCGAAGCCCCTCTTCTGTTAACCTCAAGAGGCATGCCTCATGATTTGTTTTTGGTCCCGCATCACCAACCGTACTCATTCGGATCTGGCCAACACTGTGTAGGTTCAGGAATAGGAAAAGCATGCTGTTCTACTCCACCATCACCTATAATTTTAAATATTAGCTAGCTACAATAAATTAATGGTTGCTTGACAACCAAAGAGCTGGGATTTTTGAAAGGAAGCCCTCCATTACTGTTCAAACCAGAACAGCAAGATCTGGTGAATTCTTTTTGATGGGACCAAACCCTGGGGCTGACCGAGGGAAAAACAAGGGAGTATGCATTTTCCAGCTTAGTTAATTTTAGGAGAGGAGAGAGGAAGCGAATTGCATCTCATCTCCTGGTTTGTGTTAGAGCTCCCCAATTTGAGAACAAGTACTAATTAGCTGAAAGGAGAGCTCAGCTGTGACTTAGCTAAAAATGGGATCTCTTGCAAAATCAAGTGTGGTGGATCTGATTCACTTTGCATGTAAAACCCGGACTCATCCTGACAAAACAACATGTGGGAAAAGAGTTTCAGAGCATTTTGAAAACTTTGAGGCATCTGGTTAGAGAAATGACCAGCTAGCTTGCCCACAATATATCCAGAAATAAAATCCACGCTGGCATTTTTGGCTCTGACTCCTTTGATGAGAATGTCTCTAGCCAACATTAACTTCATTGGCTAAGGGTTGAACGAACCACAAAAAAGATCTGGGAATAAGAACATTTTTAATAAAAGAAAGGGAAGGAAAACAGACTGTGGATGATTTGAAAGCCTCTGGGAGGGGTCTGGAAACACATATCAGCTTTAGAGAAAATTTAAGTAATCCTCTTAAAGCCTTACATTAGTAGTCATTCAAACTATTTAGGAGACTGAATGGTAAATTAACATATAGTTCATTTTGAAAATTTGCTATGGTTAACTTCTGATTGAATGCAAATTGTACTGGAGCAAGTAAGGTAGTTTTGATTTTGATGTTTAAATTTATTAACCTCTTGTGACTTTCTGCATTAGTCAAAAAATTTTTTTCTTATCATGCTGGAGTCTCTACCATTTCAATGTGTACATTTTTTTAGCCCTTCTCATGAATAATATAGAAGATGCTGGTGAGAGAGGGGTGTCTCGAGGAGGAAAGAGACAGCTGGGATAGGAGGCAAACTGCTTTTCAGTTGTACTTTTTGTTTTCATTTCCACTTGCTCCTACACTTTTGGACTTCCTGAACTTTTGATCACATGCACCACGAAAATGAAAATTTACATACATGGGGTTCAAAGAAAAGCAATATGCCGTAGTGGAAAGACAAGGTCTGGAAGGAGAGACCTGAATTTAAATCTTGGCCCTTGAATACACAGGAGGGAGTGGGCAAGTTTTCCCCTATCTCTGTATCTCCTTTCTCCTCATCCTGACTGTGAGTCAGAATACTTGGCGCTCCTGGCTGTGGGAAGAGGAGGCAGTCAACCCCCTCCTCCCCCCCGCCGACAGTCCTGCTCTGTGGCACAGAAGTCACACACTGTGGTTAAGTGATGAACAGTATTTAATATATTCAGTAAAAGCAGTTTAATGTATTATACCCATAGTCCCCACAGGAACACAAAAACGTGGTTATAACAAAGCCAGTTAAACGTGTATCTGAGAAGCTGGTTTTCCCAGACATAAGAGTCTGGGTGTTTAGCGTTCTAACTATATCATCGAACTTTGCCCCCACTTCCTCAGCTCTTCTGGAGGGAATCAATAGAGTATTGAATACCCTTCAGTTCTTCTAATTTCTTAAGGCCATAGTTCAACACGGCTTTTAACAGGCTGTTCAATTGTGTGTTTCTGCTGGTGGACATCAACTCTGTCACTACCCTCAGGTACTGAGTCTCTGTTCACAGCTGTGCCTCAAACAATTTTTGAAAATGCAATTTTTGCTTCAGAATTGTCTACTGTTTTCAAAAAAATTGTCTCCCCGATTTTCTAATGTTTTTTACCCCCTGCCCCACTCCTGAAAATGAGCAGGTGCTCTGGCTCTGTCTTTTCCTTGTGGCATCCTTCCTGGAACATGCTTTGTGTTTGCCGTTTGTTACCCCAGGAGGACGCAGGCATCACCGCTGCATATTCAGAGCCGCCACTAGGTGGCGTTGTACACACACTTCTGAGAAGGTACACACGAGCTGGGGAACTCACATCTCTGAACATTTATTCTGGTTCTTGCTTTGGAAGGATAGGCAGTAACAATGACTGTTTGTTAACATTAATCATCTCTTAAAAATGAGATAAACGTAATGAAGATGGCTACCGTCAAGCAGGAACTACCTCAAGCAAAAGGTTTCTCGTCTCACTTCTGGTCATGAGAATAGACAGTAGTCGGATTTCAGGTAAGCCATCCCCTTACGTGCCCCGCACCCCCGCCCCTTCACCGCATGTATAAGGCAGACAGCGCCTTTTTGCACAGAGTAATGGATGACGAGGCGTGTCTTATTGGTCTGCAGGTTATACACAGTCTGGGCTAATACGATCCAGGGCAAGCCAGCTTGGGAGACGCACCGTGCAGTGTACCAACCTCATTCCGTGGCAGAACTCCCTTAAAATGGTAACAAATTACAAAAATCTCCTAACTGACACTAGAAGTTATAAAAGGAATCATTTGAGTTGAGAAAACGCCTACACTGCAAGATCAACAAGGTTTTTCAATGGATGGCCATTCCCTGATCAGAACATCAACCACTTAACATTTAAGCACAGGTAGGTGCCTGCTCACTCAGGGGTAGCATGACCCCTGTTGGTGCGCCCACGGATTTCTGAGTACCTTGAAATAGTTGGGAAGCACCAGGGTGGTGCTTTGGCATCAGATAAGACTCAACTTCAAATATAACTTCTGTCTCTTTCTATCTGTGTTTCTTTTTTTTTTTCCAAATATTTTATTTATTTATTTTTCGAGAGAGGGGAAGGGAAGGAGAAAGAGTGGGAGAGAAATATCAATGTATGGTTGCCTCTCATGGGTCTCCTGCTGGGAACTGGCCTGCAACCCAGGCATGTGCCCTGACTGGGAAGCGAACCGCGATACTCTGGTTCGCAGGCCCGCGCTCAATCCACTGAGCTATGCCAGCCAGGGCTATCTGTGTTTCTTAATGGCGACAATAACCTTTTGACCATGAGTCTTCCCTGATTTCCACTGGTTCTTTAAGTAACCTAATCAATTTACAGTGTTTGTTACCATCAACTTGCCTATTAAGTATGTATCTTCTCTTCTTGCACTATTTGCTCCGCAGTTGATCTTCTGCCTTGTAATTCCGCAGACTCAAGTTTAACTTGTAGCAAGGACACTGACTAACCATGGGAATTTGGACAATGATTTACGTAACAGCAAAGTGTAAATAATCTCAGACAGCCGTTCCATCTTTGACATTTATTGAGGATCTGATGTGCACCTGCTCCTTTAAGACTGTGCTTTTGATTTTCCGCAGTTTCCTTGGAGACTGACCCTAGAATATTCATAGAGATTGGATGTCTGGCCTAGGGTCACAACTCAGAGCTGGCAGAGCAAACTGGAGCCTCAGTTTGGTTCTAAATTCCACGTTTTTCCACTAATCATCTTCCAAAGGCAAGACAATACAGGAAGAAGAATTGGGCTGCTGGAAAAGCTACTCTTCTGTACTTACAGCTTCTTTCTCCAGAGTAGTTTTCTGCTCAAATCTTGGAGTGTTCTGGGAGACTTCATAAAGGGAGCTCATCTATGAGAGAGAAGTAAGATAATCTGGCAGAAGCCACTTATGTCTAGAATCCAAACTCCTCTGGGAAAAGTTCCTGCTTAGAAGATAGTTTTGTGAAGGCTGTCATGGCTGAACACTGGTGCATCTTCTATGAAATATCTACCTAACATGACCAGGAATACACACCAAGAGATTAACCTTGAAAGAAGCCAGGCCCCAGCTGAAAATGAGCTGAAGAACCCAGGGGATTCTCCACTCTCTGCCTGCTGATGCTTACTTTCCTTTCAAACATGACATCCAACCAGATGGGTTCTGAGCATTCCTTGATTTCACCCCCTGCTGGCAGAGTCAGAGGTTCCCCTCTGTGCTGCCAGCTACCCCATGTGTGACTCTGTGGGGGACCCTGTTACCAGGTGCTGCTCACTGACCCACCCCCCCTTTCCCTTCGGCACCAGGAGCTGTCTGATGGGAGGACGTGGCTTTCAGCTCTGAGAGCTCAATGCCCAGCATGGGGCCTGGTGCAGAACAAGTGTTTGTTTGTGCTATGTGTGAAACAGGGAGAGAGAGAGGGAGAAGGGCATCTGAAGGGCTAGAAGAAGAGGGTGAAGGAGAACAAAGAAAGAGGGAAAACGGAGAGGAAAAGAGTTGAAAATACCTAGGTCCAGTGGAACCGCTCTCACAGGGATCTGGGCCAATACTCCATTCATCACCTGGTTCTCACCTGGTTCCCACCTGGTTCCCACCTGGTTCCCTGCTGAGGGGCTCACTAATGACACTTTAGGTCTCCAAGTATGAGCTCCAACTCACATGCTGTATCTGGCAGCTCTTAAAATATGTGAATATTGCTCTGGCCAAATGGCTCAGGTGGTTGGAGCATCATCCTGTACACCAAAAGGCTGCAGGTTCAGTTCTCAGTCAGAGCACACACCTAGGTTATGGGTTTGCTCCCTGGTTGGGGCACGTGCAGGAGGCAACCAATTGAGGTTTCTCTTTCTCTATATATCTCAAATCAATAAGCATATCTTCAGATGAAGATTTTACATTTATACACACTCATATGTATATAGGTATGTAAATAGATACGTTTCTCCAGTGATGGTTACCTAAATAAATGGCCGTAAGCCTTTTGCGGAACATCTGCAGAAATCAGTCTGGGTTTTTCTGTCTTGGTGTCACAGAGTCCTGTTTCTGGTGCCTCAATTCTTCATCTGGTGATACTGGCTCTGAAAGCTGGTTGGCATCTGAAGACTGGGCCAAGGGACCATGGCTCCATTGGGATAGCTGACCTGAGGCTTTTCATTCATTCTCGATTTCTTTTGACTCTTATGCTAAGCGATCCTCCTGGTGGTCACCCACACAGCTGGCCCCATGAACTCCACATTCTGTTCGCCAAGTCTAAGGCCCAGGCGGCTCAGGTCTTTCCTGCCTGCCAGGGTGACTTTTTGCCAACAGGGCAGGTGTGTGTCCCTTGCGTCTGATGGGTAAGTGTAATCTTGTAGCCCCTTCCCGCCACTAGGAAACTCAGCTCCGCCACAGCATCTCCTAATAAAAGCCTCATGGATGTGCTCCTCAACCAACATCTCTATCACTGTACTGAACAGTGTCCACCAGGCGTCCCTCCCCAGGAACACAGGCAGCTGGTGGGTTTTTCAGACTTATATATGACATTATAATATTTCCACTTTTCCAAGCTTTTTGAGCCCTTCCTTCAGAGTCTTCCAAGGCAATTTTTGGCATCTTGACTTACTTCGATGTAGTCTGTCACTCTTTCCAAACTTCCATGAGTAAGCAAATAGCATATACCAGACCTGTTTCCCAGGAGCTCTGCCAAGGTGTTAATCCTGCATTTTCAGGGAGTGGCTCCATAACAACAACTGTCCCTTATTCAGCTTTATGTTCCAGCCACTCCCCTGATCCATGACCTTCTAGATTCCCTCCCAGGCAGGCTCCTGAGGCTTACGGCAGCTTTGATGTGTATAATCTCTTCTCTATTAGCAGCCTTAGCTCCTCCTCATAAGCCTCAGCTTACTTGGAGATGTAACCTAGTTTACTAATCTGGGAGAAGGAAAGAGATGGAAGCAGATACTGAGAAAGATAAGCACCACCTTATCTGAGGCCCCTGGCTATTCCTGACGTAAGGGAGGGGGCATGTCTTCCAATAGGAGAGGGTGAGAGAGTTTGGGGGAGTCTAGGTGGTCATGGTTCTCAACTGTATCTCCCCAGCAATCGGCACCCCGAGGTTGAGGGTCCTACCCATCCCCTACGAGGGCCCTGTCTTGGTAACAGGAGACTTGGTTAGCCTGAAGGAACCTTCTTTAAAACTCCATTGCTTTCATGATTTAATGCTGTCTGTTCTTCACTTTGTCTGTCCTCTGAGGACAAAGAGTGTCTCCTTACATGTTGCCAAAGAGGCCTTGGGACTGTCACATGTTGCTTCAGTGGAACTGAGCTTGTTTTCTCCCCTTAACAAATGTACTTCACAGACCCTACCAAATTCCAAAGTCCTTCTAGTTACTATTTTCTGCAAACCTCTCATACAATAGGCCACCAGAGAGAAAAGTCGTAACAATTGCATCTGCTGTAACATTCTTGGGCCTGTCTAAACTGCTAGAGATGGGTTCTTACTGACACTGGACCAACAACCCCCCTCCAGACTTCCTTCATGTGTGGCTGCTTTTGGGGCAACGTCCAGTGCCCAGTAATCTTGGGATCCCTAGAAAGTGAGCCTCAGACAGGAATTCCTGAGGAAGTAACTTCCTGTGGACCCCTCTCTGGGGAGGGAGACTGGCAACAGCAGAACGGACCAAGGGAAGAAAGATAATCAGAGATGGGATCTTGGTTGGAGACTAACTCAGCCTGGCCCTACGGGACCTTTGACCAAAGAGTTGGTCTCATGCGCAGGCAAATGGAATGGCCTATTGTGTCTCTCTGTCATTCAGTCAGTCTCTGTCTGCAGGAGGGTAGGTAGTTTATAGCTACAATATTTACAATAGCCAAGTGTTGGATTTAGCCTAAGTGACTACCAGTAGATGAATGGATGAAAAAACTGCAGCTCATCTACCCAGTGGAATACTATGCAACAGAAAGAAAGAAGGAACTCCTACCCTTTGAGACAGCATGGATGGAACTGGATACTATTATGCTAAATGAATAGGCCAGTTGGTAAAAGACAAATATTGTATGATCTCAGCTATAAGAGGAATCTGATGAGCAAAAGAAACTAATGAGCAAAACAGAACCAGAGACATGGAAACAGGGAACAGACTGACAGCTGACAGAGGAAAGGGGGCGAGGGGGAAGGGTGAAAGAAGGAGGAGCGAGTGGTCAAAGAGCATGTATGAATGACCCATGGACATGGACAACAGGGTACGGCCTAACTGTGAGAACGGGGGATGGGGTGGGATGGAGGAGGGTAAAGGGGGAAAATTGGAACAACTGTAATAAAATAAATAAGAGTGAAATAAAATCTAAAAAAATAAAACCTCCTGTGTGAATTGATTCCAGTTCAGCAAGGGCAATTCTCTGAAGAAGGAGCAGTCGGAAGCCCCTAGCAACCAACTCTCACAGCAGCTGGGGGGTAGCAGCAGTGACCTGGTGCAGAGAACTCCCAGGAGGGGGTACCAACAGCTTTCACTTCGACAACTACTTCCACAACATCACCTCAGAGAAGACAGACTTTCCTGACATCTTGTGAGAGACAGATCTCACATACAAATAGAATTGGCTCAAGTAACTAGACAGAAGAGTCAACATTGGGCACATTTCGAAAGCACTGTAGATAAATTATTTCACTCTTTGCGTGGGTAGGTTTAGAGCCCTGATTAATCTTCACAAAATCAGAAGAGCTCTTGTTATCCTTAGCACAGCTGCTAACATCGTATTCTCAAAAAAAATAAATGAACTATTAAAAGCAGAAGATTTTTAAAGGTTCGGCCCCTGTTTCTTATGTCTAAAAGTAATTAATTTTGTAGAGTGATAAAGAGGAGAAATTCGATTTAAAACCCAGCCACTTCTCAAGGAAACAAATTATAAGCAAATTAGTTGGGCTAATAGAACTGTACCCAGAAGTATGCATTTCTTTCCTTAGTTCCTCCTATACCACAAGGATGTGCTTCCTTGTGTTTATCAGAAAAAAACAAGGAGAAACTGAGGCTATGAGATTCCTGGGCAGAGCATGGGTTTCACTCTTACCTGCCTTGTCTGCTTTCAGGGGTACACACTGTTTGATGTTTACAATGATGGTGATGATGATAGAGGAGCTAGGGTTTCCTAAGTTACTAAATGATCCACAGTGAGGAGCCTACTGCCTAAAACTGACTAAGAAAATACCTAATCCTTGAAAAGTTGACAGCAGAGTTTCATAGTGTCCCAAAGGGCCTCTTTGACTTTGTCGTTTCGGAGGGTGAAGATGAAAGGGTTCAGGAAAGGGGTTACCACAAAAATCAGCAGGGAAACTATCTTATTGTACTCAGCTGCTTGCGTTTGCTTGGGTTTCACATAGAGGAACAGGCAGCTGCCGTAGCCGAGCACCACAAAGGTGAAGTGGGACGCACACGTGGAGAAGGCTTTCCTTCGGCCGGAGGCTGAGGGGATCTTGAGGATGGTGGAGATGATGTAAGTGTAGGAGACAACTGTTGGTGCCAGAGAACCAATAATAATGAAAATAGCCATTAAAAAAAGAATAAACTCTGTGAAAACAGTGTTGTCACAGGACAGTTTGAGCAGTTGCCCTCGGTCACAATAAAAATGGTCTAGCACGTTTGATTTGCAGTAAGTAACCTGAAACGTGGCGTAGACTGGCCAGATTTCACAAAGGAACCCAAACACCCACGACACACTTACCAGCCAGCTGCAGGTGTGGCTGTTCATAATGCTGTTGTACCTCAAAGGGTTACAGACAGCCACGTAACGGTCCACAGCCATGACTCCCAGTAATGCAAACTCCGTTGTCCCCAAAGAAAGGTACAGGAAGAGCTGGGCAATGCATCCTGCCAGAGATATTGTCTGCCTCCCGGGGAGCAGCAAGCCCCAGAGCATGATGGGGACGATGACGGATGTGATCAGGATCTCCAAGGCAGAGAGGTGGCTGAGGAAGAAATACATGGGGGACTGCAGACGCTTATCCACACAGACCACCGCGATGATGACCGTGTTTCCCATTAATGTCACTGAGTAGAAAAAGAGGAAGGCAGCAAAGAGCATGTGATGCAGTCCTTGGGAGCCAGGGAAGCCAAGGAGACAAAATTCAGTGGCACTAGAGTAATTGCTCATCATGTGGCCCATGCTTCTGCCCCTTGGGAAACACGAGTATCAAAAGAGAGGTGACACTGCTCCACATGCTCCTGCTCTCCAGAGAGAGAAGGAAGACAGATTAGGATGAGAAACTATTTTCTCCTGGTGATCAGGCGAGTAGCCCTACGCTCCACACAATGGCAAACCTAAATATTACCTCTTCTAATGTAGCTCAATGCTAGCTGTCTGGAATGGGGGGAGCCAGGTTCTTCTCTATTGGGATGAAGGAAACCTTCCCTTGTCTTTTCCCCCCTGGATGTGCCTTCTCACAGCAGACAGAGTCTACGTCACTTTAAACTGCTTCATTTTGTAGCTGAATCCATCAGTCCCTAGGAGTTTGTCTTATTTCCTCTTAGGTCAACTGTCCCTGATGATAAGTGGCATTCCAGACAATGTTCACAGCCTGGAACTTCAAACCCCACCCCTCACCTGTGCTGGTACCACATGGATCCACCTGGGCATCAGCAGGAAAGTGACAGGGAGTCCAGGAAAACATCTCCACCTTCCCCCAGACTCATAACCTCCATATCACAGAGCAGCAAGATCTCCAAATGGCAGCTCTGGCGTTTGGGATAATTTCCCAGAGCTGATTCATTCTCCTTTAAATCCATTTCCCCCCACAAAGTCTTGGGAGAAAGGAAAGATGGCATCTGGCACTGACGAAAATAGATGCCGGGCCGGCAGCTTCTTAGGACTCCCGGATCTCCATGCGTCACTCCATCCACCCTCTTACTCAAACGCCCCCCATCAGAGAACACTTTCCAATTCCCTTCCCCAAAGCAGGAAGGACATGTTCAACCTTGCACTCTAGTTTCTTTATAGCACCTGTTCCCTGATGTCAACTTATTGTATATGGTTGATTGTTTATTTCATTCTTTCATCTCATATGAAACAAATGCAGCAGCAAACAGAACAAACAAAACTCCCTACCCTGACCGATGTGGCTCAGTTGGTTGGAGCATCTCCCTGTGTGCACTGAAAGGTTATGGGCTCCATTACCAGTCAGGGTACATGCCTGGGTTGCAGGTTCAATCCCCAGTCAGGCAGCCTATGAAAGTCAACCAATCGATGTTTCTCTCTCACATTTGTGTCTCTCTTCTCCTCTCTCCCTCTCTTCCTTTCTGTCTAAAAAGCAATGAAAAAATGTCCTCAGGTGAGGAAAAAAAAAAAAATCCCTACCCTGTGGAGCTTATACTCATGTAGGGGGGTAAAGTCTAGACGATATCCAAAACAAGTAAAAATTATATAAAGATGTGGGTTTATTAATCATGTCATAGGAAAAATAAAGCAAGGAAAAAAGAGGGACAGAAAATTTATTTTTATTTATTCATTGTTCATCTCTGACATTAGACCATAACTCCATGAGGTGAGGATATGTTATATATATATATATATATATATATATATATATATATATATATATATATATATATTAAAATAAGCAGTGCTAAAATTTTTTCTTAGATGATCAATATATGGACATATGATGTATGACTCAATAGGTCTTGGTGCTTACCAGGGCTAATCAGCCCATATGCCTTTGATCTCTCTCTCCTTGGTCTCCCTTCCTGCCTTGCTTTACCATCTTCCCTTCCTGATGCAACCTCGCCACTATCACTGTGGCTCTTTTGCTGGTGGGCAAACATGCCTTAAGGGCAGAACTGACCAAAGAGCTCGGAAGCCTGCTTTTCCACAAACTCTGCATTACCAGCATGAGATGAAGATGAAACAGAAGGACCCTGACCAATGTCAAAGGGCTGTGTCTGTCCCTAGCATTGGGTCAGAGAAGAACTGCACCTATTCTCTGCTAAGCAAGGAGGACTTGGAAATGAACCCATCTTGCTGTTACTGCCCCAGCCTACTCTTCAAGCTCTAGGTGTCCTGGTGTTCAACAGCAGCCTGACCCAGAGCACACCATCTTACCCTTTCCTCCATAGAGGAGAAAGCTGAGAAGACACTCACCTCCAGGCTTCCCCACCACGTGTAATGTTCTCTGGGGCTCGGCCAAGGCCAACTCCTGTCTGGCTACCACTGAGCTCTGCACAGGGGCCAGAGCTGCTGTCACCACTCATGATGAAAAAGGAAACTGTCCTCAGGGAGGAGCTTAGGGAAAGCCCCCAAATAACAGTGTTGTGGGGTGCTGAGAGTCTCTCTCTCCTGCCCTTCTACCTCTCTCCTTCCCAAGGGGACTTGTCCCTGAGATACCCATTCTTAATTAGAGCAGGTTCATGGTGTCCCTGAGCAATCAGTCTGGAAAGAGCAGAACAAACTTAGTTATGCCTGTTTTGACCAATTAAGTTTCAGAACTTTTTCAAGTTTTTGTTTAATGCAAAGACATGAAATCTCACCAAGCAGAAGCTTCTGAGTTCCAGGGCTGCCCTTTCCAAGGACCCAAGTCTAGGCTTCCAGAAGATGTCTCAAATTCTAAGCAGATCACCACCCTGATTTTCATCCACAGCCCCCCCCCCGATTCCCTTAGCTACTTGGAGCTAAAATCAGCCCCTAATTTCCAATAGGAGACATCACGCTGACCTCTAAAACATACACTGATATCTTTAAAAGCCTACATACTAGTCTCATTCAAAGCCTTAACTTCACCAAACATCTATGAAGCCTGATTTCTCCTTCAGTCATTGTGCAGAGGCCCCTATTTCTAAATGATTGTGTGGGCCCTCCAGAACACTGTGGGGAGGTTCTGCCTCTAAATTCAATTCCACTCTCTGGTGCTGTCTCAGGGTTCCACTTCTCAGAACATATGTGCACCTGCATGTGTTCAAGCAAGAGTCTTTCAGCCTTTTATTTCTATAGCCTGACCCTAATTACCACCAAATGAGCACTTGAAAGTGTGGAGCACATAAGGACAACCCAATGCAGACAGTTACATTTACAATGCAAATCGGAAATCTGCCTGGTGCTGGAGGGAGACAGAAAAAAGTGAGAGTTACAAAACCTTATCTGGATTTGGGATTTCATTTCCAGTCTACCTATTAAATCTGAGAATATCAATTGGTGGAGAAGGGCATAAATTAGGAGTCTTCCTTCCAATTCCTCAGATTACCCAAATCCAACCAGGTTGCCACATAACCTTGGAGGAATTTCCTAAGCCTTTTTTCCTTTTTTTTTTTGTTGTCTTCAATTACAGTTGTCCCCATTTCCCCATTACTCTCCTTGCCCTACTCACCCCCACTTCCCACATTCAATTCCCCCCTACCATTGTCTTTATCCATGGGTCCTTCATACATGTTTCTTGATGACCCTTCCCCTTCTTTGCCCTGTTATCCTCTTCCCCCTTCTTGTCTGGTTATTGTCAGTTTGTTCTTTCTTTCTATGTCTCTGGTTCAATTTTGCTCACTTGTTTCTTTTGTTGATTAGGTTCCATTTATAGGTGAGATCATATGGTATTTGTCTTTTACCGCCTGGCTTATTTCACTTAGCATAATACTCTTAAGTTCCATCCATGCTGTCACAAAGGGTAGGAGTTCTTTCTTTCTGCTGCATAGAATTCCATTGTGTAAATGTACTACACTTTTTAAAATCTACATATTTTTTCAAGAAAATACTGTGAAAAATCACTTTTAAATGCTTTTCTCTCTCACTTACCAGTTATATAAGATGGTCTCATACCGGTACATATGCCTTCTTCTTTGCATAATATTTCATTATATGAGTGTCCCATTCTTTATTAGCCCTCTATTAATCAATTTTTGTTCCCATTTTTATTATGAAAAATGATGCTATAAGTATACTTAGACATTTACAAGTCCATACACATTTATATTAGCTGAAATAAATTTGTAGGGTTCGAATTTCTAGGTCAAAAGATATATATATTATAGCCATTGTTTTTTACTGGCACCATTTGATCCTTCAGAGGTTTTGGATTGATTTGCAAATCACTAAGATTACATGGAGAAGAGCACTCTTGATTTCCTGATTCACTACAAACCAAGGATATAATCAAAATTTTATTTTAATTTGAAATTAAAGAGAACAAAAATAAGATACCTTTTAAAAGTAACCATTTAAAAAATGTTAATGAAATGAGAAATCTTTTGCAAGATAAAAATGATCAAAACTGTCTAGAAAAAAGAACTGAAATTTTTTAATTGTAAAATAAATTAATTCATAATTAATATTCTTCCCACACAGAAGACTACCAGTTAAAGTAGTTTTACTGGTGTGTTCTGATACCAATCCTACATAAAATCTTCTGGAAAATTAAGAAGAGAACACTGCCCAATTAACCTTGAAGGTCAGAATTATCTTGATATCAAAGACATCACAAGAAAATAAACCTGAGACTTCCGCCAAGATGGAGGCAGGGGTGGAAGCACTGCACCTTCTCACACAACCAAGTTTAAAAACAACAAAGTTTTAGCAACAAAAATGCAGCCAAACCACAGAAAATTGAACTACACGGAAGTCTAACAACAACAAACCCTTCAGCCAAACCAGTAAGAGGGGCAGAGCCAGCAGCAGAGCGTGGTCAGGCAGGAAAGATCCACCAGACCAACCCGGGCGAGCAACCCAGGTGCGCTGGCAGCTGTGGGCAGATCCCAGGTGTGGAGTAGCGGGCAGACCCACTGAGAGTACAAGGCGGTGGACCCACTGAGGGCTGGCCACAGTCACACATTCGAGCACAGATAAACCGGTGAAGGAGCAAAGTGGTAAGACAGACTGTGCAGGCCCCAGTGGCGGAAAGTGGCAGAGGAGACCGCTATTGTCCCTCTCTGACCCTGCCCCCACATGCAGCGTCACAAACCAACGACCTGGGTGGCCCCGCCCTGGTGAATACCTCTTGTACATAACAGGCATGAACAGATCAAAACATGGCTCAAGAACAACTTAGAGCCCCAGAGCCTATAAATCTAAGTGATGAAGAAATAGCTAAACTTTCAGATGCACAGTTTAAAACACTGGTGATTAGGATGCTCACAGAACTGGTTGATTATAGTCACAAATTAGAGGAACATATGAAAGCTAAATTAATTGAAATGAAGGGAAATGCACAGGAAACCAATAGTAATGGAAAGGACACTGGGACTCAGTTTCAGGAGTGGACCAGAAAGAGGAAAAAAATAACCAAACAGAAAAGGATGAAGAAACAAGAATTTAAAAAAATGAGGAGAGGCTTAGGAACCTCCAGGACATCTTTAAACGTTCCAACATCTGAATAATAGGGGTACCAGAAGGGGAAGAGGAACAGCCATGAGTGGAACACTTATTTGAACAAATAATAAAGGAGAATTTCCCCAATCTGGCAAAGGAAATAGACTTCCAGGAAATCCAGGAAGCTCAGAGAGTCCCAAAGAAGTTGGACCCAGGAAGGAACACACCAAGGCACATCATCATTACATTAGCCAAGATTAAAATGAAGGAGAGAATCCTAGAAGCAGCAAGAGATAAGGGGACAGTCACCTACAAAGGAGTTTCCATCAGACTGTCAGTGGATTTCTCCAAAGAGACCTTACAGGCAAGAAGGGACTGGAAAGAAGTATTCCAAGTCATGAATTCAAAGACCTACATCCAAGATTGATCTATCCAGCAAAGCTTTCATTTAGAATGGAAGGACAGATCAAGTGCTTCTCAGATAAGATCAAATTCAAGGAGTTCATCATCACCAAGCCCTTATTATATGAAATGTTAAAGGAACTTACCTAAGAAAAACAAGATAAAAAAGATAAACAGTAAAAGGACAGCAAACTCACAGTTACTAAGAACCACAACTAAAACAAAAGCAAACTAAGAGGACAGCTAGATCAGGAGCAGAACCATAGAAATGAAGATCACATGGAGGATTAGCAACAGGGGAGAAGGTACAGAAAATGAGTAGCATAGATGGTAGGTAGAAAATAGATGGGGGGAAGGCAAGAATAGTAGGGGATATATAGAATCTAAAGAACTTGAGACATGTGGTCACAAACTAAAGGGAGGAATAGTGAGGGAGGGGTGTTCAGGGTGGAGGGGAATGAAGGGGGGAAATAGAACTGTAATGGCATAATCAGTAAAATATATTTTAAAAAAAGGAAAAAAAAAGAAATCTGCTTTCATAAAGGTTCTGGTGTTTGTCATGTACACCTTACCATAAATTAAATGAATGTGTTACCCCTGAAAAAA
Source organism: Artibeus jamaicensis (assembly GCF_021234435.1). Classification (NCBI taxonomy): domain Eukaryota; kingdom Metazoa; phylum Chordata; class Mammalia; order Chiroptera; family Phyllostomidae; genus Artibeus; species Artibeus jamaicensis. The sequence continues at coordinate 3,477,583 of NW_026522031.1, forward strand.
ATAAAAAGAAAAGAAACCTACCAACCTATATCCCTCATGAACACATGTGAAAAAATATTGTATAATAAAGTATTTAAAAATCAAACCCATTGATTTATACATAAAGAAAATAATATGCCATAACAATTGATCATTTTATTCCAGAAATGCAAAGTCAGTTCCACAATAGGAGATTAATCAGTACAATTCACCATGTTAACAGAATTAAAGAGAAAAAACACATGATCAGTTCAATAAGGGAAGAAAAGGCATTTGACAAAAATCAAGAGCTGTTGATCAAAAACTCTGGTCAAACCAGAGAATTAAAGTGGTCTACCTCAAACTGATAAGTAGCACTGGCCAAAAATCCCAGTGCTAACATGAAACCTGGTCATGAGAAGTCCAGTTTCCCTCTAAGACAGACCACAAGGCAAGGGTATCTGTTCTTACCACTCAGAGTCAACATTATCCTGGAAATCCTAGCTGATACAACAACAACAAAAGAAAACTAAATTAAAAGCTAACAGTCAGAAAATAAAGAAATAAAAATATTTATTTGGAGATACATAATCCTAAATGTACAAAATCCTAAGAAGTCCATAAAAAAAGCTACTAGAACCAATCACTGATAAGTGATTGTCAGGGTCACTGGGTAAAGGCTCAATATATAAAACCTGTTGTCTAGCTATATGCCAGCCAAGAACATTGGCAACAGAAATAACATATGTACTTTACAATAACACAAACATGAAAACTAAAGGATATAGTTAACAAACTATGTGGAAGAGCTACACAATTGAAACTATAACACATTGCTGAGAGAATCTAAAGACCTATAGATGAGGAAATATTCTATTTTCATGAATCAGAACGCATAATTCTGTTAGAATGTCAATTCTCTCCAAACTACAGATTCAATACAAATTCAAACAAGTCCCAGGAAGCTTTTTGTTAACATTGAAAACCTGACTCTAAGACTTCTGTGTGAACATGAGAGACCTAGAAAAGCCAAAATAATTTTGGAAAAGAAGAACAAAGCTGTGGGACTCAGAATGTTTTACTTAGAAACTTACTATAGTAAGTTGTATAAATGTCTAATCACTATGTTGTACACCTGAAACTAATATAAAATTCTATGTCAACTATAATTTAATTTTTTAATTAATACAATAAAATTAGAAAAAACACCCAAACCTAGATTTTCAATTGATTTTTAACCACACTAAGTGCTGATGAAGATGGATTTAGATGAATTTTGTAGGTGAATAAAGCTGGTGAATGTTCAACCTCTAACTTGGCCCAAACCCAGGGCCATTCTACTCTGTATCTGGCTTTCCCACATTAGCATACCAGGGACGTAGGCAAGAGGAGAAGAGATCCTGGCCCAGAGAAAGAAAAGGCCATTGTGATGATCTAGGAGGCAGCAGGGTTATTAACCCAAGTTTTGAGCCTCTATCCACTAAAAGGGGAATTAGATGGAACAACCTTTCCTTGCCTGCCACAAAGCCTCCCTGTCCGCTCTTGCTTCCCTCTTTCTACTCTGTTCTCCAGTAGCAGCCTGAGTGATCTTTTAAAACATCAGATCTTGCCTCTGACTGAAATCTCCTCACTGCTCTTTGGATAAAGCCCCAAGTCCTGTAAGGCCTGCATGACTTTGAGAAATGCTTTTCCCTAAATTCACCACCTGCCATCCACAAACACTGGCATTTCCTGCAGTTACGCACAGGCATCAGCGCATGCCACTCCATTTTTTAGAGAGTTCATTTCATTTCCACTCGATTTGCTAGTGAATGCCAGATGCACTGTGGTCAGTCTCTTATAGAGGCTTTTCCTGACCTTTGCAGGCATGTTCAGGTTCCCTGCCGGGTGTTCCCCAAACACCTTTGTAGTAGACGCTGTGTGTTGCCGAGACCCCTTCAGGGCCCAGGTTGTCATTCCTTTGGCTCACAGCTACACTCAGTAGAGGAGAAATGCCCCTGACACTGAGATTATAGGGCTTCTCTTAAGGCATCCCATACCCAGTGGCCTGTAGATGCAGGAGTGCCAATGCCCAAACACTGTGCTTTCATTATCGACACAAGTCAGGACAACTCGACTGGGCCATTGTAGTTCCACAGCTCCGGTGACATTGGACCCCTGGTATGACTCATCACAGCTGAGCCTCCCCTCTGCTGGAATGTCCTGTACCCCACCCTTCATAGGAACTTTTCCATGGGCCACTCTCAGACCTACAATAACCTCATAGCTCCTTTCCCAAAATGACTCACTGTTGGTGACTATGTGTGTGGTATATCGGTGTGAGTGTGTGTGCATGGGTATGTATTGTACACACATTTCCATTTCGTATGGTGGTATCAGTATTCATCAGACAGGTTCTACCAGGGAGGACACCATGCCCAGCACATTTGCAGCTGCATTTTTAGCACAGTTGCTGAAAAACCACTGTTGTTCAAAAAATGTTCTTGTTCAATTTTCTGTTCTTTAGTTTTAATAAGGTTGATCTCTTCATATTTATTAAAACTAATTTTTCATTGGCAAACTTCTTGGTTTGTAAGAGAACTTTGTATATAAATCAAACAAACCTTTATTTCATGTTTTTATTCTTATATCTTTTTATATATAAACATTTGGTTCTTATGTAGTTAAATTGAACAGTCTTGGTATCCTGGGACCTGCATTCTCCTTAGAAAAGCTTATGTTCATATTTTAAGATGATTAAAAAAGAAAAAAATCCTATTTGTTACTTTTTACATTTAACTCTATTTGAACCATATGAAATGTACTATTCTGTAAAAGCATAAATTACAAATCTAGGGTTATGTTTTCTTCATAGATTTTATCAATGCAATAAATATCTCTGGAATAAAGGTAAAAGGAGGGAGAACGAGAGAGAAATGGACACAGAGAAAGAGGAGGAGGAAGAAAGAGAGAGAACAGCTTAGAGAAATGTCAGGGTAAAAAATGCCTTATGTCTCTTGGCTGGGGCAAGAAGTGTCCATATCTGGAGGTGGGAGAAAAGAGGTTAGAATGACTGGTAGTAAATTTAATAAGGGTCAGAGACTGTCAGAGATGAAAAGAAAATGTCCTCCACAGCTTATTTACATGGGATGAACCTGACACCCAGACACACTGAGTGACTGGCTCGGGTCACACAGTAATTTACTAGGGACTCCAACTGCTAGCTCAGCCTTCTCATCAAAAAAGCAGACAGAGCTGCTTTCAGCAGGGACTGATGCAAAGGAAAGAGGGGTGGCCGGGGGGACTTGTAATGATCCTACCAACTCTGGGATTCTAAGACTCAAAAATATACTTTTGAAGATCCTTCTGCCCATGAAGTTCTTATAATCAAAGACAAAACTTCAGAGTTGAATGAAGTACATACTGGCACAAAGTAGGGGCTCAATACTACAGTATCAATGAATGTGGACTGTCCTTATCAGTGACTGTAATTCAGTGGTCCTCTTTGGATATGATGCATGCTTATTCCATGGACTTGAGTGAGTGGCTTATGACAATCTCACTGTCTAGGATGGTTGGGCACGTGCCAAGGGGAGGGAGTCCCATGGTGGGGCAGCAGAGGGAACTCCACAGCTGGAGACACTGAAGCATCAGGCTCTCCTCCAGGCTATAACATTGGGACATGTGGCCCAAGAAGCTAGCAGGCAGGTAGAATAATGGCCCTCCAAAGCAGTCCATGCCTGGCCTCTGGGAATTTGTTGTCTTACATGACAATAAAGACTTTGCAGATGAGATTAAATTAAGGGCCTTGAGATGGGGAGATTATCCTGCATGATCCAGGTGGTCTGCATTAAAACCCAGGGTTCCAAAGAAGTGGAAAACCTATCCCAGCTAAGGTCAGAGGCAGAGGAAGATGTGATGATGGAAGAAGGGTCAGCAAGATGCAGGGTGTTGCTGGCTTTGGAGGTGGCAGAAGGGAACCACGAAGCAAAGAATGTGGGCAGCCAGTAGCCCCTGGGCAAATCAAGGAGCCCCCGGAAAGGGGCACAGACCTGACAGCTCTATGATTCTCACCCACTCGGGCATGTGTTAACCTCAGACCTGGATAGTTTGCAAGATAATAAATCTGTAGTGTTTGAGTCACCAAATATGTGGCAATTTGCTACAGAAGCAAGAGAACACTACTGCAGTCATGAAAGCCCACAGGCCAGCTGCATGCTTGTCTCTCAGTTCTCAAGCCATCCCGCCTCCAGCCCTGCTTTGAACAGCCATCCTGTCTGACTGCCTGTGCTCCCTAGTAGCAATATGCTGCTTTCTACCACCATCCCCCATTTCTGTACAGAATGACCTAAAATTGTCTTTGTTTCCATGGCTCTGTCCCGAAAGCTCAGCTCCAGATTCAGCCCTACAGAAAGATTGCCTGGCCAACTCCATCCTGCCCTCATGGGTCTTAAACTAGTGACCCTTGTGCACTGTCTTCCCAGAAGGCTTTCACTTTGTCATTATTTCTGTCTGAGGGTGTGGGTAGGACTAAGTGGGTGAAGCTAAGTGGGTGACATCCATAAAGACTGAGCTCTGAGAGAAAGAACTGTGACTCAGAGTCTATGGCAAGCATAGTCCTCTACCACCTTGCCTTCACCCTCATCCCCAGGGTGTATATCTTCTCAAAGCAGTCAGAGACAAGCCCTTGCATCTGGCCAGTTCCCAACATGTATCTATCAGAGGCTCTAGCTCTGATAGGAAGATGTCTCCTCGTAAGCTTACTGCTTCAGTCCCCCAATTTCTACAGATGATACTGGACAATTCAGACAAGCAGGTGCTGTGGACCAGCTGCTCAGAAGCCCCATTTCCTGCTTCGCAGATCTCAAAACACTGCATCTGGGAGGGAGACAAACAACTAGTGGAAACCCTGGATCTAACCCTGGCCATGTACCCCGGCTGTCATGACCTTCACCCAGCTGGCAAATTCCTTTGTGCTCTTCTCACTTTTCCATGGCAGTTCTACGAGGAAGGAAAGGGCCAAGAGGCAGGCACTGCCATGGGACCAATCCTAGGCCTTGAGCTGGTTAAGTGTATCTAGGTCTCTATCTCTTTTTTTTCCATTCGGAACATTTTCTCAAATGTTACCTCCTCAGAACAGACTTCTCATTTATTTAAGGGGTAACACCAGTGTCTCCTAACCCCCCGAGGACCCCTTGCCTTCTCATTGGTCCCACAGAGATCACTCAACTGGAGTCTAAGTTCCCATCCAGCACAGGCTCAGCTCTAAACCTCAGCAAGAAACCAAGGGCCTGGGGACATAGGAGACAGGGAGAACCAAGGACGCTCATCCTTGGAAGAGAAGGGACAGAAACAGCCCACATTCCCCTCTGGTCTCCAAAAGGGCTTTATGTCCATGTTCCAGCCCCTGGACTTGGTGACACAGGGTAAGCCTTTATTCAAGGTGTCAGCATAAGTGTTGGAGATGTTGAGGCCTGCAGAGCCACCCCTCAGAAGTGCCACCCTGTTCCAGCTGCTCAGAAGCCCCAGCCCACCCCTGGCAGCTGCAACACTTTCGCCAACAGCAGTGGGCCACATACCTCATGTCGCTCATGTTGCAGGGTGGACCCATTAAGCAGGAATCTCTAGACAGGAGTTTCTTAATGTGAGCCGCTCCAGAAGAAGAGCAGCTGCTTAGCCGCTAAGGTAAGAGGCTTAGGGTTGACACGGGACAGGGCAGCCTCCTGTGCAGCACAGATGTAAGGGCTGGGCTTGAATTTAATCAGGGGTGGGCGCAGACTTTCGACCGACCTGTTGTGAAGGTTTGTCAGTGGGATGGGTACAATGCAACAGAGGCACAGATGCCATTGCTGGAGGTCAGGACCAGCCTCAGAGGCAGCCCTTATGGGCCAGAGAGAAGACCACAGTATATCTACACACAGTATTGATTTTCTTCGTCAATTGGAAGTTCTAAAAGTATCGTTTTAGTGACCTAAAATTCCAGGAAATGGCATAAAGCTGTAGAAATATTCACACACACACTTCACATGCATGTTGGCCCTAAAGAGGGTAGAGAGGTGATGGGCCAGAAAATGTGAGTTTGCTGGCGGCTGTAACATGAGGACAATGACAACAGCTGTTTGCTGAGCATACAGAATGTGTTGTCACCATACTGAGTGGTTCACTCATTTAATCTTTGCAGGGGCCCTAGAAGATAGTGCTATTATTAGCTCCATTGGACAGCTGAGTAAATGAGGCTCAGACAGGGAAGTAATAGAGAGGAGCAGACTTAGATTCCACACTAAGCAAGTGTCAGACCAGAATCCAAGCACGGGTCTGAGGTCATGCCCCCAACCACCATGCGAGAGAGAGAGAGAAGAGTCAGGGAGGTTCAGGGGAGACTCTGAAGGAGCAAAGCAGCACCACTGGATGACTGCCAATGACCTTCTGGTTGCTGGCCAAGCAGCTTCCTGGTCTTGAGGCCTATCTGTGACCCCTGTGTCCCTTCTGCTCTCTACCTTTGCATATAATACCAGAAGACCTCCCTAAAAAAAGCTGATTTATCAACTCAAAACTGCCTTTCCATTAATTGCATGATCACAGTTGGAGCAATGTGGATGAGTGAGAGTCCTCAGCAGAAAGACAACCAGAAAGAACTGAAGGGACCCTTTAAGAGGGTTCTTGGCATACAGCCTCTGGACCATGACACAGACCCCTGCCTGCATCAACACTCGGGGGCTTCTGGATGATTCACTCTCTCTCTTTCCTTCTGTGTTCCCTCCCCTCCCCATCCTTTTCTTCTCGTTTTCCCTCTCACACATTTGGTCTTACTTTTGTTTCTCTCATTTCCTTCTTGCCTTCTCCCTACATGTCCATGTCTGTTACTATGCTGTCTTCCTTAATCTGCTCCTCTCTACTTTCCTCTCCTCTTATCAATGGCTTTCACTTCTGTGAATCCCTGACTCTCTTTCCCATGATTCTCTTATTCTCTTATCATCTTTGCCTTCCTCTCTCTGCTCCTCTGTTCATCAGTGACCACCTACTTGCCTTTTCTCCCTGTTCTCTTCCTCTGTCTCCATCTTTGTTTCTGAGTCAATGATTCTATGTATGTATGTATGTATGTATGTATCTATCTATCTATCTATCTAGCCATCATCTATATCTGTATCTCTCTCTCTCTCTTTCTGCTGCTCCATTTTATTTCCTTTCCATGCAGGACCCAACCCCTGGATCATGGCGAATTGGAGCCACCCTTCTGAATTTGTCCTCTTGGGCTTCTCATCTTTCGGTGAGCTGCAGGTTCTGCTGTATGGGCCCTTCCTTATGCTTTATCTTCTTGCCTTCCTGGGAAACACCATCATCATCATCACAGTCATAGCTGATGCCCACCTCCGGACTCCCATGTATTTCTTCTTGGGCAATTTTTCCCTGCTGGAGATCTTGGTGACCATGACCACCATGCCTAGGATGCTCTCAGACCTCCTTACCCCCAAGAAAGTCATTTCCTTCAGTGGCTGCCTTGTCCAGTTCTACTTCTACTTTTCCCTGGGATCCACCTCCTTCCTATCCTGGCAGACATGGCCCTTGACCGCTTTGTGGCCATCTGCCACCCACTGCGCTATGGCATTTTGATGAGCTGGGCTGTGTGTGTCCGGCTGGCAGGGGCTGCCTGGGCAGCTCCTTTCCTAGCCATGGTGCCCACCGTCCTCTTCCAGGCCCACCTCAATTATTGCCATGGCAACGTCATTAACCACTTTTTTCTGTGACAGTGTGCCTCTGTTGCAGCTATCCTGCTCAGATACCAGCCTGCTGGAATTCTGGGACTTCGTGATGGCCTTGGCCTTTGTCCTCAGCTCCTTCCTGGTGACTCTCATCTCCTATGGCTACATCGTGACCACTGTGCTGCAGATCCCTTCGGCCAGTGGCCGTCAGAAAGCTTTCTCTATGTGCGGGTCTCACCTCACCCTGGTCTTCATTGGTTACAGCAGCACCATCTTCCTGTACATCAGGCTTGGCAAGGCACATTCTGTGGAAGTCAACAAGACTGTAGCCTTGGTGACATCCATCGTCACTCCCTTCTTCAGCCCCTTTATCTTTACCCTCCGAAATGAGACATTCCAGGCAGTGCTTCGGGGACAGATGCAGAGGCTCAAAGGCCTCCACAAGGCACAGCAGTGAGTCTGAGGGGCCTGGCCAGGCTCAATCAGGGGTTCTGGGAGGAGGCAGAGGAGCAGCTGGGTGGGAAGGCCACTGTCAAGTTTCTTTAGATATTTTTCCTCTGTGCCTCTGTGTGATTGCCACAGGGAGTCCTCAGTGCCATTCTGTCCCTACCGAAGCTCTCCTTGATCACAGGGGGAGCTCCCCACTCACCCTGACAGCTGCAGGGGCACTGAGAGCAGCCCTGAGTCTGGGGGGCCAGCAGTGGGGTTTTCGAGAAAAGAAAGTGCATGGGCTTCCCATTCAAGGCATAGCAGCCAGGTCCTGTTCTCTGATCAGGGGACATCCGGCCCCAGGGTATGTGTGTGTATTTGCATGTCTGTGTGTCCTTGTGTGTGTCCATGTGTCTCAGTGTCTCTGTGTGCCTCTACATGTCTGCATGTCCCATCTGTGTCTGTGTGTCTCACGGTCTATGTGTGTCTGTGTGTTTGTCTCTCTGTGTGTCTCAGTGTCTTGGTGTGTGTGTGTGTAAGCCCATGAGGTCCCATTTTCCATTTGGAATGAAACACAACTCCACCTCTGCACTTTCCTCCCCCAACTGAAATTTGAAACATCTTCCAGTTACTTCATCCTCATCATCAGCACATTCTCTTACCTTTCGCCTATGCTGGCTTTTCCGAAAGAGCCCAGATTTAAACTACTCTGCCAAATTCCTTCTGCAAATACGCTTCAATTTACCAACTACATTTCCCAAAAAGCTACAATAGCTTCACTTACCAAGAAAGTACTATGAGCACCACTTACTTTAAGACAATAAATCTACTAATTTACCACAAATGTCATACTTTTTGAAAGCCTAGTATGTGGAAACAAATAAGGCGGGGCACTGTGGGCTCATGTGGTGGAGACAGAGTCTCTCCCTTTGGCCCTGGGGCTCACTGAGTGGCCTGTGGTCCCAGTACATACTCTGGTGTCATCACAGGATAACCCCTTCCCCACCAAGGTGCCCCTCTCTCTGGCTTTCTCAGGAGTTTGTGTCTTTTTTTGCTGAGAGGCTCCTCGCCAAAAAGAAAAGTTCACTTTAGGTCAAAAATTGTGTCTCCTATAATTACCCATCAGAGTCGTGCCTCTGGAGTTTGCTGTTGCAACAAACAGATTTATTTTCTCTAATTATTCTCTGCTCACCACCTCACAGAGGAAATATTTGTAGAATAAATGAGAGAATGATGAAGAAATTAAAAATAGTTCTACCAATAACACATACCTTAGCTATGTGTGTGTATGTATATAAATTTTTTTTCACACTTTATGTATGTTTTCCATCTGGTTTTATCCTCACAGTAATTCAATTGAATAAAGATTCACTGATGACTCACCATGAGCAAAGCACTCCTCCCCCCGCACTGGCCATTAAAGATAAAAGTAGGGTAGGCTCTAACCTTAGGTTTCTCCACCTGTGAGGGGGGGGAATAGTGCAGTTAATTCTCACACATTTTGGGAAGGGGCTTTCCTACTCATAACAGGTGCTCAGAGAGCCCAGAAGGGAAATACTGATTCTGGGGCTGCAGCCCAGCAGCGTTTCTGAACTATGCATGGATATGCTTGAAAGGAAAGAGAGAAGGGAAAAGAGCTGGTCAAAGTGATGGCAGAACTGACAGTAGAATCTGGTTCTTAGTTAGTGCATATCTATCATTCCCCATTCAAAAAGAAAAAAACTATAGACTCATAACGGCAATAGTTTAAGTAACTCCTTCGTAACAGTGATTGTATGTTTAATATCCTCACTTGAAAGAAACACATATGTTTCTAAAGACAACTATAGATTCAGCATCACTTTTAAAGATTTGTATTTTATCACAATAGTATCCACAAACATTTGAAGGATGCCAAATGACATTTATGCAGCAAGAAATACTTTTATCTAGTACATACACAATGTTAGTTGCGTGATGGAGTCCCACTTTCTTTACTATCACCCCATTTTCCCCAGGAGGTGGGGATAATTGATCTGTTAGTCTACACAAGGTGATTTGTATGAGGTCATTAGACAAAAGGAACAGTCTTCCCCAGAAGTAGCTTACACCAGGACGTAATTATGGGGGCTCGGGGCAATATTGTCTGTAACACCCAGAACTAATTTAAATACAGGTAGAATCTGAGGTGGGGTGTCATGACTCTAAATGCCTACCCCGCCCTTGCCCTGGTTGGTGTGGCTCAGTTGGTCGTAGCATCAGTTTAATCCCCACTCAGAGCGAGTGTGGGAGACAACCAATTGATGCTTCCCTCTCTCTCTCTGTCTCTCTCCTCTCTCCCTCAGCGATGAAAAAATGCCCTTGGTTAGGATAAAAAAAACAAATAAAATGCCCATCTTCCTCTGCCACCATCCATTTGTCTGGCATTCCAAACTCAGAGCATTCTAGTAAGCTACCATTAGGAAGACAGTGTTTTGAATGGCTAACACAAGTATCCATCGTCACACACAGAAGTCCCAGCAGAATCCAAAGAGTAGATTTATTACTTCCAGTTGTGAGGACTAAGGAATATGAAATTTTTTCATGAAGAAAGAGAATGGGATCAAAGCATTTTTCCAAATGAAGTCAGCCCTGAGTCCTGCCATAGCCCTGTGTACAAGGGGTGGTTAGGAGTTCGATGGAGTGTAAAACCCTCTAAGGTTAAGGTAGCAAATCTCGGTGTTGCTGATAGATGAGCATGGTCATATCAATTTAGTTCACCAATTCTCTCTTTTGTTGTTGTTTCTTTGCTTCTAAATTTTCATTGAATTTATTGTAGTGATATTTGTTAATAAAATTATATGGGGAAAAGGCAAGGGGACTAAGAAAAAAAGTTTACCAAGTCTTTAAACTTTAAATTTCCCAGTATAAATATAATCCTTTCGATAATGCTTAACAGTTACAGAAGAAAGGTGGTAGATCCAGCAGTGTGCTGGTAAATGTGTAACTCCTGGCTCTCCAGCCGTAGTGTTGGCTGACTCCTAGCCTCTGCCAAGGCCCATGGTGCCAATACGCCTAGCATACCCAATCAGATGACCAACAGGAAAGCACTGAACTTGGAGTTGGGATGAAAGGTTCAGCAGCATACCATTCTGCAGTATTTGCACTATACTTATGCAAGTGACGCAAACAGCTTCACAGCAAAGATAAAGGTAAAAAGCAGTAAAGTAATTAGGTGTTTCAAGTATTTATCACCTTTGTTTTTTAGTATCAGCCATTTGATTACAAGTTTCTATTATTTATTTTAACAATGGCCGTGACTAATTCCTAAAAATTTAATAATAAGTTCTCAAGAGGACTCCAGAATAGCCCTAGAGCAACCTGCCTCTGGCTTTTCCCTCAGATCTTGTTACCCTTCAGGCCAAAATCTTTGTTATCTCCCTGGTGGAATTCCCTTTTGATGGAATTATTCCTAAACTCTTTCTGAACTTATTTAGGTCATTTTTGAGATTGAAGGCAATAAAATTCCAGCACTGAAGGTAGACAGTACCTTTTGTGAACATAATATAATCACCCTAGGGTGTGATGATCAACACATCAATGCCCACTGTACCCACTATGAGGTTTTGTGGACTCAGATCCATCCTGAGATTTCAGTGAGTAAAGCATCCTTCCAAGGACACTTACAGATCCTGAGAGACATGGTTCTGCTGAGTGAGGATACCTGTGCCCACTCTCCAAAAAGTCCATTCATTAATTCCACCTCCCCAGCCTTTGTGGCCTACACAGTGCATCATTTTTATTTTACACATTCAATTGCCTCTCTCTGGGGTTCACTTTTCCCCCATCTCAGCCTGTGAAGTTACTCTTCATACTTTGAGGCTCAAATCAAATGACACCATGCTTGGGAAGACTTTCAATTTAACCAAAGAGAATAAGGCACTTCCTCCCTGTATTCCCAAAATGCTTTGCATATGATAGTAACCAACACAGTTTTGTTTATATGTACCCTCAGGGTAGGCACAATGGCTTACAGATCTTTGTATGTCCTATGCCTAGAACATAGATAATATTCAATAAGTGCCAGGTTTCTGCAGTTATGAGGTTGGGAGATGAATTTGGAATATAAATGAACACTGTAACCTAAAAACCACAGCATGCCATCTTAGTTGACAGTAACAGAAGTGTAATAAACAATGGAAAAAGAAGCTATTCCATTGTAGTCGGTCTCAGTTAGCTGTCTGATCTAGTACCAGTTTCAAGACCCACATACCAACAGGAACGAGAGGAAGCAATGTGGATGGTAAGCAGTCTAGAAGTTGTTCGATGGCAACATCTCACTCGTGAATCTGAACATTTTGTAAGGGGACATGTAGCTGCCTTCACTTATTTGCTGGTCTGCCTGTGTAACTCAGAACTGCAGAACTTAGACAGCAAATGAATATTATAGTTAGTCACTTTGAGGTTGGACACAGGGTTTCATCTTAAAATTTAGAATTGTGCATCAAAGAGGGGGCCTGCCTCACAGCTGGGGGTGCTCTAACTGTGGAGTTGGTTTGAGCAAGGCTGACACACCCACCTGAGGAGTGGTTTGGAGTGCAGATGTCTGCCCACAGAGGAGATGCACCTGCCTGACCTACTTACAACCTTGCAATTCCTCAAGGCAATGATTTAGATACACCATGGCTCCAAACCTGGGGAGACTTAGATACAGCCACTTTGACATACAACTGGAATTCCAAGGTTTCTTCCAGTAGAAAGTATGAGGTCTGTCCAGAAGGTATCCAGCCAGGTAATATGAAAAATAGAGACGTTTATTAAAAAACATACAAGAATACACATTGCACATAGAACAATGATGCCTCAGTCCCCTTCAAAGTGGGCACCTTGGGACCTCACACAGTTCTCCCAATTGCCATCAGTGGCCCCATTGTATTTTCTTGAATCTCATTGATGGTCTGAAATCTCTTTCCTTTCAAAGATGATTTTAGTTTTGGGAAAAGCCAAAAGTCACAGGATGCCAAATCCACATTATTACATGGTTGTAGGGGGGCTGGATCACCTTCGTGATTTGATGTTTCACCAAAAAACTCTGCACAAGAGTTGATGCATGAGCAGGCACATTGTTGTGATGAAGCTGGTAATTGCCAGTTGCCCATAGCTGCAGCCTTCTGAATCATTTGAATAGTTTCTGTGGAGGAATGTTCAAGCTTAACACAAAATTTGATGCAGATTTATTGTTCTGCTCACTTAACATTTTGAATGCAATGCACACAGAGTACACATACTCACTCAATGGTGTCTTCAGCCCCTACTAACTAGTACAGTGAAGTCATTGTTCACACATGTGCATTCCAGTTCACTCTCCTTGGCTGCCAGGTTACACTGATGTCAGTAAACTATTCTCATTGTATTAACCATGGCTGGACTTTTTCTGGACAGGCCTTGTCATATGTTAAAATTATATTCTGGGTTACACTTATCCAGAAGCAGGATTTAACTCTGAGAGTCCCTTCCATACCAAGCAAGACAGATGTGTGGAACCAAAAGATTTCTAGATCATGTTCACACAGGACTCTAACAGCAATTCAGAGGCTGAACCTTTGGCTAAAGGCTCTCAAGAAGTTTAAAGTTAGACTAGGATGAAAATCTTGGGTTACTGTCTCCAGAATTGGGGCTGAGAATGACAGTCACTGAAGAAGGATGGCTCCAATAATGGCAAATGCATCCTCAAATTCCATTTTCCAGGGCCCTTCATGTGGTTAAGACTGAGCCAAGGACTTTCTTAAGCAATTTCCCAATTGCAACTTCCATCAGCAGATTGTCTAATGAGTGGTCCTCAATATTGATGCATGGGAATCAGGCAGGGGTCCTGCTAAAATCTACATTCTGATTCACTAGGTCTGGGGTGGGCCTAAGAGTCTGCATTTCTAACAAGTTCTCAGGAGGTGCTAGGGCTGTTCCAAGGGTCATGCTTTGGGTAGCCAGGGGCCATGGGCAGGTTTGTTGAGAATGCCACACCTGTGTGATGCTGGTTGTGATGGGGTGATTATTGTGAATGCCCAAGGCATCCCATCCCCAAACTGGCCACTCAGAGATTCCACTCCAGAGAGAACACTGTGAAAAACAGGCAACAGACTGCACTAGGCAGTTGATTATTTTTTAAGTTTTTAAGAAGGGAATGTGCACAGATGAGAGTAGCAGGAGGGAGTCTCTCAGGGGGAAAATCTGAGTGGATCTGTGTGCTGATTATTTTAGGAGAAGAAGCCAAGCTGGAGGGAAGTGTTTGCACATCAGAAGGAGATAATTGCTTTCCATTTAGTTCTTAGGTTTTTCACAAAGTTTGCTAGGAGGGTAAGTAATTAGTCCCTTGGGAGACGAAGGAGAGAAAGTTCTCAGGATGAAAAACTGTTTTCCCTGATGGCCTTTACTGCAAAATCAAAAGTATCTGCCCACTTTTGGAGAGGCCCACAGATAGGAACTTGTCCTGTAGTAGCTTTAAGAGGCAAAAACAAGCAGCAGCATCTTAATTCAAGATCAAGTTGCTTGTAATAGCAAGAGGCTTGGGCTGCTTGGTTGTGCACCTAAGACACTTCCCCTCTCATCACCTCCTTTCTTCACAGCTGTAGCTCTGTGGTGTTACCCCCACACTGTGACTCTCCACACTGCATATTAAGAGCAGGGCCTCTCCTCTGGAAGTCCTGGGAACAGAGTTAGCTTCAGAAGTAAGAGGAAGCTGGTATTTATTCTTTGTCTTGTTTTGCTAATCCCAGCCCAGTACGGGTTCCATATAGTATAAAAAAAATCACACACCAGGCTTGTTCCTGCTCCCACCAGCTTCCCGTGACTTCCTCGCTACTCCCAGATTTCCCAGGAATGCCTTCCCTCATCTTTCCTCTGACCCCATCACTCACAACACCAGTTCCACTCATTTCCTCCTTCTCTGCTGGCTTCTGCCATCTCTGCTTTCCTCACTGGGCCCCTGGTAATCTCCGGGCCAGGCTGCTTCAAGGATACCTGGCCCCAGAGGGCCTCCCCTGGGACATAGAGGGGAAGGCAGCCAGTGTGGGGCAATGGTCCACCTTGCCCTTCTTCTTTTTAAAAAAATTTTAAAATATATTTTATTGATTATACCATTACTGTTGTTCTATTTCCCCCCTTCATTCCCCTCCGCCCTGCACACCTTCTCACCCCACCATTCCCCCCTTTAGTTTATGACCACGTGTCTCAAGTTCTTTAGATTCTGTATTTCCCATACTATTCTTGCCCCCCTGTCTATTTTCTACCTACCATCTATGCTGCTTATTTTCTGTACCTTCTCCTCTTCTCCTTCTCCCACTCCCCTGTTGCTAACCCTCCATGTGATCTTCATTTCTATGGTTCTGCTCCTGATCTAGCTGTCCTCTTAGTTTGCTTTTGTTTTAGATGTGGTTCTTAATAATTGTGAGTTTGCTGTCCTTTCACTGTTTATCTTTTTTACCTTCTTTTTCTTAGGTAAGTCCCTTTAACATTTCATATAATAAGGGCTTGGTGATGATGAACTCCTTGAATTTGATCTTATCTGAGAAGCACTTGATCTGCCCTTCCATTCTAAATGAAAGCTTTGCTGGATAGATCAATCTTGGATGTAGGTCTTTGGATTTCATGACTTGGAATACTTCTTTCCAGTCCCTTCTTGCCTGTAAGGTCTCTTTGGAGAAATCCGCTGACAGTCTGATGGAAACTCCTTTGTAGGTGACTGTCCCCTTATCTCTTGCTGCTTCTAGGATTCTCTCCTTCATTTTAATCTTGGCTAATGTAATGATGATGTCCCTTGGTGTGTTCCTCCTTGGGTCCAACTTCTTTGGGACTCTCTGAGCTTCCTGGATTTCCTGGAAGTCTATTTCCTCTGCCAGATTGGGGAAGTTCTCCTTTATTATTTGTTCAAATAAGTGTTCCACTCATGGCTGTTCCTCTTCCCCTTCTGGTACCCCTATAATTCAGATGTTGGAATGTTTAAAGATGTCCTGGAGGTTCCTAAGCCTCTCCTCATTTTTTAAAATTCTTGTTTCTTCATCCTTTCCTGTTTGGTCATTTTTTTCCTCTTTCTTGTCCACTCCTTTGATTTGAGTCCCAGTTTCCTTTCCATTACTATTGGTTTCCTGTGCATTTCCATTCATTTCAATTAGTTTAGCCTTCATATGTTCCTCTAATTTGTGACTAAAATCAACCAGTTCTGTGAGCATCCTGGTCATCATTGTTTTGAACTGTGCATCTGAAAGTTTAGCTATTTCTTCATCACTTAGAGTTATTGGCTCTGGGGCTCTAAGTTGTTCTTGAGCCATGTTTTGATCTGTTCGTGCCTGTAATGTATGAGGAGAAGAGCCTTAGATGTTCACCAGGGCGGGGCCACCCAGGTCGCTGGTTTGTGATGCTGTATGTGGGGGCGAGGTCAGAGAGGAACAATGGTGGTCCCCTCTGCTGCTTCCCGCTACTGCCACTGGGGCCTGTGTGGTCTGTCTCACTGCTCTCTCCTTCACCAGTTTATCTGCGTGTGAATGTGTGACCGTGGTCAGACCTCAGTGAGTCCACCGCCTTGTGCCCTCAGTGGATCCACCCATGGCTGCTGGTGGACCTGTGTCACTCACTGGGGTCAGTCCAGTAGATCTTTCCTGCCCAACCCTGCTCCGCTGCTGGCTTTGCCCCTCCTACCAGTTTGGCTGAAGAGTTCGTTGTTGTCAGACTTCCATGCAGTTCAATTTGCTGTGGTTTGGCTGTGTTTTTGTTGCTAAAACTTTGTTGTTTTTAAACTTGGTTGTGCGAGAAGGTACAGTGCTTCCACCTATGCCTCCATCTTGGCAGAAGTTTTTGGCCTTCTTTCTTGAGTGCATGAGAAGGATACAATCTAGGCCTTGAAACTTCATGACCTTTCTGTGCAAGGGGCCTTGGAAAGTGACCCCCAGAGGTCATTTCTGTTAAAGGGCAAGAGGTTTTGAGGGGCCATAAGGGGGTAGTGGGCAGGCAGCCTGAGTGTGAGTAGTGTTTTTATCCCAGAAGCAATCCCAGAAAATGGGGTCCTAATGGGAGGCACATAGTTTCTTTTTGGGGTATCAAAAGAGCCCTCTCTGCTCTTCTCAGAGAACCTCCAACTTTTGGAACACCATCCTAGACTCTGAAGTCAGTTCCTGAGACAAAAACACCCCAAAAAAGTTGCACACAAAGAAACATAAAGGAATGTAAACAAAACTATAGAGCAGGACTGGGGAGGAGAGATTTCAATAGCACGTTTGTGTAACAATAGCCACATTTACTAAACTCTTCCTATGGACCAGACCCTGGACTAAGTGCTTCATTTTAATTATCCCATTTACTTGATACCATCCCACAGTTTTCCCTCTGTGGCTCTCTCCAATTCATCCATTTCTGAACTATCTCAGGCTCACAGACTCTGGCCTCGGAGACATTCAGACAATGGGAGCTCCTCAACTCTCCGCAGTGAGTGAGCATAGACTTCTGCAGGGTGAGGAAGAGGGGAGACGAAGGAGAAGCAGGTCAAGGAGCTCCAGTCTGCAGCCCTGAATGTCCAGCTAGAGAGAAAGGTCCTTATGCTTATGACTCAACAGGTGCCCTCTGGCCCTCTCATTGGTGGGCTCCTGGGTCTCAGAGTAGGATCCTTTGGTCGCATCTTCAATGACCTCCTTAAGCATCTCATTTTGGATGGTGAATATGAAGGGTTTGAGGAAAGGGTTCACCACGGCAGTCATCAGGGCCTCCACCTTGTCAAGGTATGTGGAGTGAGCCTTGCCTGGCCTCACATAGATAAAGATGGCACTGCCATAGTCCAGAACCACCAGGGTGAGATGGGAAATGCAGGCGGAGAAGGCCTTCCACCTCCAGGAGGTGCCAGGAGGATGAGTTGTGTTTTCTGCAGGGTGGGGGAAAAGATGACGAGGAACCCGACCTCATTATTTCATTATTTCATGAGTCCATCATTCATTATTTCATTCCACACATTCATTATGCTCCAACTCCGTGGTATAGGACATTTGATGGACCTGGTGAACACTTCCTAACTACTACATTTAATATTCTTTTAATCATAGTAATATCTGTGATTAACAGAGTTCTTTCCACATGCCAGGTACTGTGCTCGGTATCTTATATGTTGCTTCTTTTTATCTTCTGTGCTATATCCTCATCCTCTCTGTCTTCTCTGTGACATTTCAGGCTATAAATAACCCATTTTGGAATTGCTTCCACCGTTAACTGCAAGAAGAGTCCCCTTGAAGTTCTCTAACAATTCTGACTCGTCCTCATCTGGCTCCTTGTCTTTCTAAATTTGGATGTCCCCACATTTCCCTGCTCATTCTTTTTTAATCTCTCTAGCCTTTCCTTCTGATATCTCACCATCTCCCTGAAGCAGAGAAATCTTGAAAATGTAAATGAATCTGAAATCTTCCTGTTTGTTCTCAGCCCATATCTCTAACTGCCAGCTCACCTCTACCACATACTCAACATGTGTAAAAATACACACGTAATCCTCCCCTCCCCCAAAGTCAATTTACATTTATGACTCCTCAAACTCCAAGTCATCCAGACTTAAAGTCTGGAACATATCTCTGATTTTCCATCTTCTCCTCTAGGTCACTTGAACTGTCATCTTTAGAAATATTTTCTTTCATCCAGCCCCCCTTTCTTTTGCCATAGCCCAAGTTCAAGGATTTGTCGCCTTGCAACAGTATTCTTAGTGGCCTTCTTGTTGGTCGATTTGACTATACCCAACTTACATATATACTGCTACTGTTTTTACTTTTACTTTGTAAAGTATTATGTCCATATCTGTTTTTTAATAATCTGAGGCGATGAAACTTCAAATATACATTATTCTCCAAATCAGCTAATCAAACTAGCTAGCCATCTACCTTTCATACAGAAAAAGAGTAGAAAAAGACATTTTAAGATATTAACAATGGCTACCCCAGATGTGGGTTATAAGCTTTTAAATGTATAACAATATCTATCTTGTTTGCTCACCAAATTCTTTTCATTTCAATATGTATTATTTTTATGATCAAAAAAATTTTTTTCAAACAACAGTATCTATTGCTTCCCATGTCTGCTGAAGCAACCACAACCCTCTCTCTGGCACCCCCAGTTCCCTCCACTATGACCCCCCCACCCCTCCAGCCTTACCCTCACCTCCTTCTTGTCACATACTTTGTGCTTCCCCCAACTTGGACCCTTGCTCTTCTCCAAATGTTAATTATGCTCTGTTTTCACACCCTTTTCCTAAATGTTCTCTATGTTTGGAATACCCTGTCCTGCCATTTGTGCCCAGCAAATTCTTACCCACCCTGCAGGGACTGTCTCAAATGTCTGTCTTTCATGACACTTTATTCGGCTGTGATTTGGGTAGGTCAGCATGTCTGCTTTGCATTATAATTATTCTTGTGGCAGCCTTTGTCCAAACACTAGATTCCTTGTTTGTCAGTGACAGGACTTTTGATGCATCTTTATAGCCCTTGTGATACCTAGCAACGTGTCTTACACACTTTCAGGACTTAGTAAATTTTAGTGAAACAGATGAATGTGTACATCTATTGGGTTTTCATTCCTAGTCCTGAGAAGAAACTATCTGTATGTATGCATTGTGGGCTTTCCCAGAGAGCAATGGGCAGGATAAAATCCCATGAGCATGTTCTAAGCTCTGAAAGAAAAAATCTGAAGGCAGAATTGAAAGGAAATATGAATGTCTGAGGCCCTGGATCTCTTACCCACAATGTCTGGTTTGAGCCCAAGACTGGACCACATATACATCAGATGTCCCTCCTCCACAGTCCTCCAGGTCACAAAGGTCCACAGCAACAGCAGCACCAGCTCAACACTGCTTTGGGCTTCTTATCAATCCTCAGATCAAATTCACAAACCTCACACTGGCAGAAGCTCCATTGTAACTGCTTCCTGATCACCCCAATCCAACAATATCCCACTTCCATGCCCCTATTCTGCACACCAACAGAACCAACAGTAAGTTCACCCTCTTTACCACACCAATTTCTCTCTCCTTGGAACTGCTGCTTAGTCATTTCCTCCCTCCAGAAATGCTGCATTACAACATCCTCCCTCATTGGATATCCTACACATGTAAGAACATGCCTGTCCCCTTCCACTATCATAAAATCTCCAACTGCTACTGTCTGTTCATTCTGACTTTCCCTGCAGGACTCAGGAACTTAGATTACACAAGACTCAGACCCACATTCACATCTTATAGAAGTGGGGAGGAAAGAAGACAATGCAATTAACAGGATAATACAAATTCATGAGCATTAATAAAGGAGCTGGTATACTGTTCTTCAATTGCCAGAAGATTAAATTACCGTGTGATGACAGTAGAATGTTCATTAAGAATTTCCTTCATCCCAAGAAACCTGCAGAAGCTCCTGAAGAGGCAGGGCTCTGCGGCTCTTCAGTCAGCTCTGGGTTATCAGCCATGGTGTGGTTCCTAAAGACATGAAGGGTCATTATCATCACATGAGACATGTCCTGATGGTGAGATCTCCAAGGAGAAGCTATGCTGCCCCAAACAGGTGCTAAACACATCACAGCAAGATTACGCAAGTCTGACAAAACTTCCTGGCCAATAATTTTACATTATTTAAGATATGGACTTGGAAATAAATGAAAAGTTCGAGAATTTAAGGCAATGGCAGCTTTGGTTCCAGAACTTTAGGACCAGTTCATTAAAGTATGAGTTATAGTATAGAAAGACAGCAAAATTCACAAATGTCTTCTAAACATAAAGGGCCTGGTGACCTCTACTGCCTCCCTAATATAACCACATCTCTGCATATAGGAGCTCAAGTCAAGAATTAGATGATAAACATCTTTCCAGGCACCACTTTCTCCCTCCCACCCTGTCCCTTCTCTTTCACCTCTCCGAGTCTATAGGCACTCTTTGTCACACCCACATTTAGGTCTTATTTTGCCCCAAACTTCTGAGCTCAGATACCACTGCTCTCTACTTCCTTTCTATTGTCCTAAAACCATCCACACCAGGGCCAAGATACATGAGTGGTAGTTAATGTGTCTAACAAGGAAAAAAAATCTCTTTTAGAAATAACTTGTGTTTTTTTTTCATTACCAGGAGAAAGAAATAAAAAAATCACCTAGTAGCTTTCTTCCCAAAGAAAATGAGAGGTACCATTTTGGAACCTCATAGTTTTTTAATTGGAAATGACAGAAAATGGGAGGAATCATCCTATAGCCCCTTGGGTCCCTGCAGAAGATCCTTGCAGAGTACAGAGAAATTCCCCATCTCTGTCCTCATTCTCTACCTATCAGTTTCTCCCAAAGCAACCAACTTTCAACACAAAACCCTTTTGGCTAAGTTAAATTTATTGTTCTTCAGTTTTAATGACAAGTGTATTAAAAAACAGAATATGTTTTCGGTTCAGTTTTAGGTTTATTTAGCCCCAAGGTAATTTGCAAAACTTTCCCCCATTCTTCTCTGGTTTTTCTCAGGTCTTACATCAAAGAAGGATTTATTATCTATTACATAGACTATTGTTGTCTACATTTTAAGTATAATCAAATAAATGAAAATAACAAATGCAGAAGGGCAAGGTGGTGATCTGATTAGCTCCATCCTTGGGGAAATTTACACAGGCTTCAGAAATTACCTTGGAGATAGAGAATAAACATCTACTATTTCAGACCAGGGTGAGGGAGTTTTAGCAAAAGCAAGCCATACAGTCTGGATGCATTTTCTAGGCCCAATTACCATGGGAAAACCTGGTTTGAGGATCTGACTCCTGCCCACCACCTCACTTCTGTAGGTTTTCCATACAGAGCTGACTCATATTTGCCAGATTTAAAAGAAACCAGTTCCCTACAATCCCCACCCCCCGCCTTTTTGTTGTTGTTGTTAGAATTGTGGTGATGAATCCCACAAGACTTGCTACTTGCTGGTCCCTTTTGTGACCATGGTACAAAGTCTGTTTTGTGACTTGCTATTTGCAAATAATTTGCAAATGCATAGAAATATACAAAGCATTATTAGAATCAGTAAACAACCAGTGGCTCCAATGAACCACAGTCTCAGGTTGAGTACATCAAACCAATTTTTTGGATTTATATATGAGATTATCATGGAGTGTTTGAAAAAAATCTCCTGCTTAGTTAAGTGTTGAATGTCCTGCAACTGCTGGTGTAATTCCAGTTGCAATTTATCAATTTGTCCCTTTAAATTGGTAGAAAAATCTCCTCTTAGGTGATGTTGTATATCACTCCAGGAGTATCGACTGGAGTTCCACTGGAATGGGGTGATACAGAGTTTGGAGAAACTAGAATCACAGGTCAGCTGCTGACAGGTCACTAGCATGTCCTGGCATTCACTGATCCAGTTGAGGGCTGATTCAACCACAGAAAGGCGAGTCAGGATTTCTTGATTAATCTGGGCCTGTTGCAGTATTTCTAAGGTGGAATTGGTTAAAAAAAAAGATCAATAGTATAAGCAGTTTGAATAAATTCAATGGTTGCTCTGGCAGAAGTAGCTGCAACAACTATAGCAGAGACAATAAATGCAATTAAGGTGCTGACAAACCGTTGGACTCTTAAGGAGGCCAGTGCATTGTTAAGTGCTACTATGCCATTGGGATCTTCCCATTTTCTGGTTACATTAACTGGAACTCATACTTGAGTTTGTCTTCTAACTGTATAGACTATAGTGAGCTTAACTGAGTAACATTACAATGAGTAAGGCAGCTGGCATATATACAGCCTACAGGGATGGGCAGATAATAAATTTTTGCTGACTCATTATAAAAGACCTGAGCTGTCCCTGGAGTTGCTAAAAGTAAGTAGGGGTGAGAGGTACAAACCGTGACTCAATCCTGTTTTGGAGGGCTATCCTGGTAGAAACATCTTACACATTTTTTATACATTGTTTTCTAGTGATAAAAGGCAAGCCCATTTTCCAAGAGTTATAATGCCAAGGGCTAGTGTGGTTGGGAGAAACAATTTTGATAATAGGTGCCCCAGTACCAGGCCCCTCCCACCACATATTAGTATATAGATATAGAGGCTGAGCCAGAACTATTATTGTGCCATGTTTAGCCAGTACCTTCCAATTAGCTCCCCAGTTCTCCACTACAAAAGAACTTTTGGGGAGAAAAGCAACAGTGGCATTCAGTCCTCTGCACAAAAACCAAGAGACCGAGTCTTTACAGCTATTGTCTAAAGTACAAGGAGGAACTGGAGGAGGATTGAGAATATGATAAACCCCACATGGGTATGCAGGGTGACCATAGTTAACCATGGAAAGCTGATAGTAATCACTGTACTGCTCTTTGCTTGTAGCATAAAGTTGCTCCTTTGAAGGAAAGTACAAAGTGTAAGCAAGAACAGAACAACAAACTGGTAAATACTCAGCAACATAAACCATATTTTTCGGCACCAGCATCCAGTGCTTGTTTTCTTCTAATGGGCTATCTGGTCTATTAGCTGATCAGTTTACATCTCTAGGTAGCGGAGCTTGATGTCTTTTTTGTTCATGATAAGGCTTCACCCTTTTAGCTGGAAGCCAGACAAGACCTGTAGGGATGGAAACACTTGCATACCCTCTTCCCCATGTTAAGAGGTCTACAGGGCCCTGACAGGAACTATCTCCCAGCAGATCTCCATATAAAACCTGAGGATAAGATGACTTTGGCTATTTCTTCTGAAAATGTTTCTCAATTGGAGTACAGAGTGATTCACCACAATTTAGAAAATTATAGGTAAATTTAGCTAACATACTCAAATTTAGGGGGTGGACTCCTGACTCCCCCCTTTTTTGTTTTTGAAGAAGATTTTGAAAGGTATGATGTGCCCATTCAACAATTGCCTGACCAGTTGAATTATAAGATATTCCTGTTTTATGTTGGATATTCCGACACTGAAGGAAGGTTTGAGTGGAATGGGAGACATATCCTGGGCCATCATCAGTTTTAACTTGCTGAGGTCATCCTAAATGAATGACTAAAGGCCTCAAACCAATAGGCTTATATATTTTTAGCAGATTCCCCTGTTAAAGCAGTTGCATGTAGGGCACCACAGTAATGTATGAATGTATTTGAATGTATCTGAATTTTTTCAGAGAGGAGAGTAATGAGTGACATCTGTTTGCCAAATCATTTGAGAACTTAGTCCTCGAGGGTTAACTCCCGCGGATGGAGGTGCCTTAGTAAGGGCTTGAGAATCAGGGCATTCTTTAATTTGCTTAGCCTGAGAATGGGGAATATCAAATTGTCTTTGAAGTGCCTGGCTGGTTTGATGAAACAACTGATGTGAAGCTGCTGCCTGCTGAAATGCAGTAAGGACACAAAGTAAGACATCTGTCTTATTATTACCATCCACCAGGGGGCCAGGAAGGCCTGAGTGAGACTGAGTATGAGTAATGAAAAGGGAATGTTCCAAGGCAGGGTCATACCCAATTAATTACTCCCAAAAGTTGTTGGAAGTGTTTAAGAGTTAAATCCTTGGGTGGACTAATTTGAAGGACTTGAGGCCAAATTGTCCTATTAAAAATGAGATAGCTCAAATATTTCCAAGGCTTCGAATGCTAGATTTTTTTCTGGAGCAATTATGAGTCCAGCAGAGGCTATAGAATCCTTAAGAAAGGAAGTAGTTTTTGCCAGCATGTCTTGTGAGGGAGCTGCAATCAGGATGTCACCCATGTAATAATAAATAACACTTCAGGGAAATAAATTTCTTACTGGCTGAATGGCCTGATGAACAAAAATGCTGACAAATAGTGGGACTATTTAATAACCCTTGAGGTAAAACCTTCCAGTGATATCTTTCTAAAGGTTGTGAATTATTAAAAATAGGAACTTAGCTAAGGGAGTGATAAAGAAACAGTCTTTTAACTTTTTCCTATTACTTTTCCTGTTTAGCCCTGGGTGTCTGATTCTTACCCTCCTAGGAGGGCTCCTGTTAGCTTTAAGCACTTAACTCTTGGCTTCCCAGTTCCAAACAGGCAGGGAGTAGTGTGAACGAGGAGCCAAGTGGCAGCGGGAAAAAAACCCCTCAGTTTTAAAAGTGTCCTTTTTTTTCCCTCTGCTTGGAAAGACAGGCCCCTTGCTGTTTCTGCAAGCTGCAATGAGTTAGAGCAGCAAGTTAATTGTGTTGTTGCTCTCAGGACCTGGTAGCTCCTAGGTTCAAAGTTTGTAAGGAGAATGGGAAGGATGGGGGCGAGTCTAAGGATGTCTAAATATGTTTCAGACAAAAGTGGTTATGCACCAAGGGCCTTTTGTGACTCAAATGATTAACCATTCCCTCCAGGAGAATAGCCAGTTCTTCCCCAAGGAAATGATCAGTATCTACAGGTACTGAGTTAAAAAATGATGCTTAGTCTTCTGGGGAGAAGGGCTAGTTCTCCCCAGAAGACAGTACACCCATATTTGATTATTACAACAAAAGATCATGGCTCCAGCGTCTACAAGGAGGATTCTTAATATTTCTTTAAGATGTCATACCCACTTCCCACTTAAAACTTTAGGTTGACAAATTTATGAACATATTCATAACTTTCAGAAACAGTTTGTTTCTGTATTAGCAAATACATTTGCTTTTTTAAAAAAAATCTTGGTGATCACTGCATTCCTTGAGTGTGCTCAGAAGTGAATTGTCTCATTATTTAGTGCCCTTGACAACTTTAGGGAGGCTGGAGAAGAGGGAGGGAGGATGCTAAGCTCAGCAAGGCTTGTTCCCAGGACCGAAGCAGTTCCTGGGTCTCCAGAAGGAGGACTCAGAGTGGTTAAAAGATGCATTTTCTCATTGTTTTTTTTTCCTGTGCTTTTTACTGTGTGAAGGAACCGAGATCTGTTTCCTTCTTTAAACAATCAATTTAAATGATTTCTGAGTAGAATCCTTATGATGTAACAACATGAGAGATCTCATTCTATTTACCATAGGTTGAGCAAAATATTTTGAGACTGAGCCGTTCCTTTCAAAACAGAAACAGAAACAAAATTCAAGCAAACCAGTATTTTCAAATTAAATTATCTAAAGGAGGAAGTAAGACACTAGCCTTAGAATCTTATCTCACACCCCCTGGTGCTATTTCAACTTTTTTCTAAATAACTAAGTGTAAAGATCCCTTATCAGGGAGACATCCAGCAGCCTTAAAAGCTGCTGAATTAGCCTAAAACATTGTTCCTGTTCCTTACAGAGCCCATTCCCCATGGTTGATGATTTGCCTTAACTTTTAAAGAACCAGGCAGGGAGACAGGTACATGCCAGACTTGAAGACAGGAGAGGAAACAGCATCTCCCTCACTTCTGGTTCCAAATCAGAATTCTGGTTAGGGTTCTTCTGCTTGCAAAGCAATGTAGGAAAAGACCTCAGCAAGATGAGGCATCACAGTGTCTCTGAGGACTGCACTGCCCCCTGCTCCTATCTTCCATGCGACTCTCCCACTTTTCTAGCTGCTCTTTCATCCTCTTCCCTCTGCTGACCAACTTCTTATGAGTCTCTTCTACCTGATAAATCTGTAGATTTATCTGTTTACCATAGACTCATAGTGACTACCATGCCCCAACTTATCCTGAACTTTCAAGCCAGGCATCAATCATAGCCTTTGTGTCTCCCTTCCAGTTCCTGAGAGAGAACATCTACTTGGCCCCCCTTGGTTATGAGACATGTCCATGGAACATCATAAAGGTGTCACATGGTAAGCAGTAAACCCAGCATCTCATATGGACAGAGGAGACATAGTCTCTCCTTCCATGTCTCTTTCAATATCTAGGGGCCTAGTTGAATATTCTGGGTTCATGTTTCCAGACTGAGTAGTACTATAATTTTGGTGTTTTGCAACTTAGGCTACATAGTACAACTACTTCTAAGATGTATTGAGACCAGCTCTAGAAATTCTGATAGAATTCACTGGTCTGTGGTGAGGATCCCAGGAGATTTTACTGTACACACACATCAAGAGCCATGGAGACTCATTCCAGCACATTGTTGCAGAAGAGATGATCAGCTTCCTGCCTGTGACCAATGCAGTCTTAACTTTGGTCATTGGCATTGGATCCTCTCTGACAACACTCAGCCGATCCTCCATAGCTTGGGCATATGTTGCCACAAATAAACAATGCTGCCTCCAAGGAAGAAGGCAGCTTATTCTCTCATACATCCCTCCCTCCTTGAGGAAACTCAGACATCCAAGATTATCCAAGATTACAGAAGGAGCTAATGGAAAAAGTAGGATGGTGCATGATAGGCTAAATCCTCACTGAACTTTGGGATTCTATTAACCAGTGGTGATACTTTCTCTATGGCTTATGTGATGATTCCAGTGTAGCTGACCTTGACAGACAACACCCTTTCTCCACATCACCTCACTGCCGCTTGGCTCAGAGCCATTTCCCCTCAATGTTCAATGGTTCACATCTTTTCATCTTACTCTGTCCCATCCTCTAACATGATCATAAGATCAAAAGAGACAGGTAGTCCTCTCTCCTCTGGATCATCTGCTTGATTGGAAAAATATTAGGAGTTTGTTTCTCAGGGCACCCCCTCTGGAGTTTAGAGAAACAGTCCCTTCTTTTTCAATAGCTAGTGGGGTGACCCAGTCCTGCCCAGGCTGTTCCATGACTTGCAGCCACAAGATTCATTTTCTGTCCCAAAGATTTATGTCTCCCAGATTATCCAAAAACAACAATGAGACTGGCCCAACATCCTAAGTAACTTAGCCCAAGGATTTTTTGGCATGGGCCAGCAGCTGGATATTTATTCTGAGCTTGGTCTTCAAGAAACACCATATGGAAATGAGGCAGAGGACACATAGTTCCAGAGATGCACATGGTCAGCACTCATGTACCGGAACTCACAGACCCATGTGCAAAAATACACTGGCTTATTTAGAAATACCAACAACACACAGATACATGAGCAGGCCCACCAGACTGTGGTTCCGCGTGAGGTCACATGCACTTGTACTTGAATATCATCCCCCACCCCATGACTCATTACCAATAATTACACAAATTCATATTGGAGGGGAATATGGAGAGCAGTTAAAGCTGCCTAATTCTCCTTTCTCACTCCCTTAGGTGTCACCCTACACATGCAGGGATGTGGTGTCTTTGCCTGTGCAGAAGGAAATGTACCTCCTTTAGCAGAGGAGCTAGCCAAGCTCACTGCTCTTCTCCACCTAGTGGGAGAGGAGAGTGCCTCTCCTGCCCTAGAAGAAGCACAAAGGTGAGCCCACACAGCGAAGGCCAGAAGCAGGGCTCAAACATTCTTACAATGAGAAAGTTTTTCCTCAAATTCCCATCAGAGCTACCACAGAAACATTGGCCACCATGGAGGGCTGAGAACACTCATTCAGTGTGCCTCTCCCTTTCCCTCTTCTCCTCATATTGCTCATATTGCCGGAGGTCATCTCAGTCATTCCTCTGCTTCTAAGGATTGGCAGTTGCTGCAGCGAAAACAGGCACAGCTGTTCTGTCCTCTCCTTTCATCCCTCTCCAGGGTATCTCGGAGATCAAGGAAGTTCACCCAACTCGGTAGCACTCACAGGCCTATGCCTGCAGGCTAGAGCTGAGCCTGGCTCAAGAAAATTCTCAAGTTGAACTTGGACAATATCCTCAATGACCTTTCTCCCCAGAGCCCGGGTAAATTGCGTAGTTTGGGACAAGCTGCCTGAAGCTAGGACCGCACCACCAGCCCCCAATTCCACCCATGTCTCCTATTTCCCACCTTTTACAACTGGTAGCCTATGGTTTATCCTGAGGTTCAGGCTGGAGGGAAAAAGAATCAGGGCTCAGAACTTGGCACAATTCTTCACAGGTGGTCCAGCAAGTACCCAGTGTAAGGAGATGTGCCTCCCGTGAGTTGGGTTCCAGAGCTGTCAAAGTTAGACTTCCTTTTGTTTTCTCAGATCTCCTGATCACATTCACCTAGTTCGTGAAGAAATTTAAGCTCTATTCTGTGCCAGAAACTGGAAATAGAAAAGCATATAGCACAGACATGGACTGCAATGAGCTTGAGGTACAACATGAAGCTCTGAGCTCATATTCTGATGAGTAGAATTTGAATTATTTTTCATTATGAATATTCATTTTCCTTGACTTAATCATATCAGCTACTTTGCTTTCTATTCATTAATCTTGACAATTGTTCTTCCATTTAATTACACCCATCAATTTAGCATTCACTATTTGGATAGAGTCGCCAGGTCAGTGGGAAGCAGGAAGATACGGGACTTCAGGATGGAGTTTTCCAGGAAAAAAAAGTTTTCCATGTGCTATGTAAAATGCAAATATATGTGATAAGAACTGAAAGTAGGAATATAGAAGTTCACATAAATGGAAAATATATTGCTTTTATTTTGAAAAATGCAACATCTTAACCAAAAAATGAAAAATAAAATAATACGTAACACCTTAATCAATAACATTTCCAAAATAATAATTATATAGTCACTGATTAATGCTTTCATTAAAATAGTAATAATTTAGGACTTCTGCCAAGATGGAGACGTAGGTGGAACCACCTTGCCTCTGTGCACAACCAAATCTAAGAACAACTATTTTTAACAACAATAAACACAACCAAGCCACACAGAAAATCGACAATACGGAGTCCGAAGACAACGAAATGCTCAGCTAAACCGGTAAGAGGAGAGAAGCCAGCAGCGGAGCAGGTTGGCAAGAAAAAATCCCCGAAGGGGTGGTGCGCGAACGGGTGGTGCGCGAGCAGCCGAAGGCGCAGATCACGGGCTAGCTACGGGAGCACACAGGGAAGAGGCGTGGCAGGCTGTCTGTGGTTGGTCGCGCATCTGCGTGCGGATAAACCAGTGAGGAAGGAAGCCTGCATGGGGCAGCAGGCTCGCACAATTCCGATCAGATAAACAGGCCCACAGGCCCAGGGCAAGTGGTGTGACTGGACGGACTAGGCTAGCGGAGAGGACCGCCATTGCTCCCTCTCTGACCACGCCCCCACACACAGCGTCACAAACCAGCGACCTGGGTCGCCCTGTCCTGGTAAACAACTAAGGCTTCGCTCCGCTTACTTAACGGCACGAATTGACCAAAAATGGCTCTAAGACAACTCAGAGCCCCAGAACCGATAGATCTAAGTGATGAAGAAATAGCCAGTCTTTCAGAAGCACAGTTCAAAACACTGGTTATCAGGATCCTTACAGAACTGGTTGATTTTAGTCACAAATTAGAGAAACATATGGAAGCTAAACTAATTGAAATGAATGGTAATACAAAGGAAACCAATAGTAATGGAAAGGAGATTGGGACTCAAATCAAAGGAGTGGACCAGAAGGAAGAAAAAAATGATCAAACAGAAAATAATGAAGAAATAA
Source organism: Artibeus jamaicensis (assembly GCF_021234435.1). Classification (NCBI taxonomy): domain Eukaryota; kingdom Metazoa; phylum Chordata; class Mammalia; order Chiroptera; family Phyllostomidae; genus Artibeus; species Artibeus jamaicensis. The sequence goes on from NW_026522031.1 coordinate 3,507,949, forward strand.
GAATTCAGAAAAATGAGGAGAAGCTTAGGAACCTCCAGGACATCTTTAAACATTCCAACATTCGAATTATGGGGGTACCAGAAGGGGAAGAGTCACGAGTGGAAACCTTATTTGAACAAATAATAACAGAGAACTTCCCCATTCTGGCAGAGGAAATAGACTTCCAGGAAATCCAGAAAGCTCTGAGAGTCCCAAAGAAGTTGGACCCAAGAAGGAACACACCAAGACACATCATCATTACATTAGCCAAGATTAAAATGAAGGAGAGAATTCTAGAAGCAGCGAGAGCTAAGGGGACAGTCACCTACAAAGGAGTTCCCATCAGACTGTCAGTGGATTTCTCAAAAGAGACCTTACAGGCAAGAAGGGGCTGGAAAGAGGTATTCCAAGTCATGAAAACCAAAGACCTACAACTAAGATTGCTCTACCCGGCAAAGTTTTCATTTAGAATGGAAGGACAGATAAAGTGCTTCTCAGATAAGACCAAATTCAAGGAGTTCATCATCACCAAGCCCTTATTATATGAAATGTTAAAGGGACTTACCTAAGGAAAAAAAGATAAAAAAGATGAACAGTGAAAAGACAGCAAACTCACAGTTATTAACAACCACACCTAAAACAAAAGCAAACTAAGAGGACAGCTAGATCAGGAGCAGAACCATAGAAATGAAGATCACATGGAGGGTTAGCAACAGGGGAGTGGGAGGAGGAGAAGGGGGGAGAAGGTACAGAAAATAAGTAGCATAGACAGTAGATAGAAAATAGATAGGGGGGAGGGTAAGAATAGTAGGGGAAATACAGAATCTAAAGAATTTGAGACACATGTTCATGAACTAAAGGGGGAAATGGTGGGGGAGGGGTATGCAGGGTGGAGGGGAATGGAGGGGGGGAATAGAACAAATGTAATGGCATAATCAATAAAAAAGTTAAAAAATATAGTACAGATGAAAAAAATAGTAATAATTTGAGGTAGGGTAAGAGGGAGAAGTAGGGTCTAAAAGAGTTAAATACATCTCTATCATAACAGAAAGTGAATAGAAAATATATAAAATTGATAAGTCAATCAATGTCAGTATGCTTATCATTAAGAGGTGTGGAAATAGGTACCAGAAATGTTGAAAGTAGCTTTCTCTGTGAAATGGGGCTGGAAAAGTGCAGTGACCTGTGGTATTTCAGTACAGGTCTTTTAGCATTATTTGTTTTTTTAAAATGTGTGTTATGTTTCACTTTGATTTTTTAAAAAATCTTTTTTGTTGTTGTTCTTATATTTGTTGTATTACCTTTCAGAAGACTATTCTAATTGTGCTTGACCCTGACATATTACTGAAGTGTGGGGTGTTTGTTAATAAGCATCAGTAACTGAGTGATCAGTATTGAGCTTACGCAATTTAGTCAATCCTGAGTTCCGGACCACAGAATCCAAGGTCAAGGAAAGGGCACATAATTACTTCTTGTTCCTGCAAGTGACAGCACATACAATAGTCCGAAGTAGAAGAACATCCAAAGCCAATCTATTTACCATGTAATATATATTGGTCTGAGGAGCCCAGTTTTGACAAATTTCAAAGAAGAAACTATCACAGAGTTTAATAAAATATCTCACAACACACCATGGCAGATCGCTGCCCTCTTAAGTGATTGATCCAAATTAGCCTTTAAAATCTGACTCTAATTTATATTTTTAACATTTATATATCCCAATATTTGAGGTAAGTTATCTTGTTTTCTGTCCCACAACTGTTGGTCGCATCTTTACGTAGATGAACACATAGGTCCTTTCTGAATGCTACCCATCTTTCAATACTCAGCAGATCAACTTCTCATTGCATCCCTGTGAAATGCAAAACACTGCTAGGTGCTGTGAAAGTTAGTCCTCCATGAGCTTTACTTTTCATTAGAACCTGGATACAAATAGGCAACTAACTATAATGCAAGGGTGAAGTAGCTTCCCTAAGAAAGGTGCATTCAAAGTACTGAGCATTTCAAATGTGTATTATGCCATCATAATAGATGGCCTTCTAGGCCATCAGCCTAGAAGGACTAGAACATGCAAATCACACCTCAAGGAATACAGGTGGTACAGAAGTGGAAATGTGAACTGTGCGGAGGTATTGAGAAGAATTGGAAGGATGAGCAAAGCTCTATCAGCAGGGCACCTTTAGGTATCCATGGAAATCCCACTGTGGTGGGAAGGTACAGGGTCTATACAGAAGAGCAGTAGGTGAACCTTAAATGCAAATTTGTCACAGGGCAGAAGGTCTGAATGCCAGATTGAGGAATTTTTACTTACCTCAGTAGGGAAGAGAGTTGCATAGATTTCTGAGCAACAAAGTGACCCAATCAGATTATACCTTTATAAAGATTAATTAGCAGTAGCTGTTAATATGATTTAAACTGGAAAAACTAGAATATAGAGACAACAGTTGGAGGCTATTCTAGTTACCTCAGTAAAAAGTTTTGAGGGGATGGAATGGAGAAGACCACAAGTGGCCGGATGGCTGATTGACCCACCTTCCTATCTCTCTTGCTCCATATGAAAAAGAGGCTCTACTTTTTATACCCAAGGGACTGCAGAAATGGTGGGAACAACAGGAAAAATATTATTTGAGTAGAATATGTTTTGGGTGCACAGAACTCCAGGGTGAATGGCACAATCAGATGGGAGTAAATGATGGGCTATTAGAACGAGGGCCTGGAGCTCAGGACTGTGGTCAGGGAAGGACATTGAGATAGCTCAGCACCAAAGTGATATTTAAAGCAAGGGGGAAGGAATATAAATACAAGTGTTCATAAATCATAAATTTTTTAAATCTTTGTTTATGGGGTTGGAAAAAAGAGAGAGAGGGGAGCCTTATAATAATGCGATTCCTCTCTTTTTGCTACACATTTTGTTGTTAATTGTCTCTTGTTCTATTTCTTTATTTCACAAAGAGAAGTAAAGCAAGCAAGTGGACCAGTTTTGCCATCTTAAACTGAAAGTCCAAGGAAGAAGGCAGTTCTGGAGTGGATTATTTTAGTACTTTCCTGGCAGCATCCCATTCCCAGCTGACCAAAGTGCCTGGAAATTTTCCTGAGAGCTGCTGAAGGACATAGAGAGCCAGGAGCTGAGACAGAATGGGAATATGGTGTGCCCTGGTTTGTCCAGAACTAGGGTTTTCCAAGACACAATAACGTCAGTGCTAAAACTGAGAAAATCCTGGGCAAGCCAAGAAGAGTTGGTCATCCCTAAAAGGTGAAATGAACAATGTGGGCAGAAAACCATATCTCTGCTCTCAATTATTTTTCTAAATTCTCTCCAAATGTGTCCAGGGCTCCGAGGCATACACGGGGAAAGTGTGGGTAAGCTCTCTGTGTGCACAGCCTTGATGGACTAAGCTCTTGGTTTCCCTGGGGGAAACCATTCTCCAATAGAGCTGGAGCCCAAAACACCTAACCAGGCAAAGTGCCTGGAGTTCACTCGTTACAGACACCACAAGGCAGAAAACAGGGTTGACGTGAGAGGGAGGAGAGGCTTGGATCAGGGCAGTGCCAGACTGGCAAGTGGAAGTTCAACAACAACAATTGTTTTGTGTGACTGATGTGGTTAAAATGCAAGCCAGTGAAGTCAGTGGACTAAATGGACCTCTAAAACAAGGACACCATTTAGTCGATGACACCAGAAGGAACAGCCTGTCTCCTGTCCTGGGACACATTCGTGGCTTGTGCTCTCATGCAGATCCTGTTGGCTTTTCCTGCAGAAACAGAATCTGTGTGAAAGGGCATCTTGAAAGGTTAAGAAGGTGTGTTGGGAACCCCTGCCAACTGGCCTGAAGGGACTCCCACCCCTTCCTCCTGTCCCTTCAGAAACCCCCCACTCCAGGCATCATCTGCTCATCCTCCTGTGTGCCCGCTGAGCTGCTAGGTGAGATTTTAGCCCTGAATATTAGAAGCAGAGGCTGGTCACAAAGACTACACTGTAGTTTTGAATTGTGAGAGGCAAATCAATATAACGAAGCTAAGATGATTCATGCAATTAGGGAGAGCTCGACATTACTTTAGCCTGGCTGCTCACTACCTGTGTCATTGGGTGAGTTAACTCACAACCTTGAATTAATAATAGGTATCTCACGGGGGCATTGCGAGACAAAGACATAACCATGTGAAAATGCCAAGCTCATGACAACATGTGAAGAGAACTTCACATCATCTCCCCAAGTTGCCCAATTCCCTGCATGTCTGTGTGTCTGTGTATAACTGTGTGTGACTATGTGAATGTGTGTGACTGTGGGTATGAGTGTGTGTGATGGTATATGTAGCTGTGTGTGGCTGTGCGTATGGCTGTATGTGACTGTGTGCGAGCTGTGTGTGTGGCTGTGTGTCTGGGGTGTGTGGTGGCTATGGGTGTGGCTGGGTGTGACTGTGTGCCCGTGTGTCTGTTTAGAGCACACACTGGCTTAGGCTCTTGCCCAGGAATGGAAGCCTTCTCCCCTACCTCCTCCTTCCTCAGTGACTATACTTTAACTGGGTGCTGAAGCTCTGATTTCAAAGCCAGCCTGGCTCCACATCTCCCTCTCCCCACAGACTCCCCAGCTCAGAAATACACTGGTGGCTTCTATACCACTGTGAAAAGGGGGCTGGAGCTTGTCCCTTTCGAATTCCAGAGAGATGTGAAGGTATCTCTGCCTCTGAGATGTGCTGCTCCAAAGGCCTCTCGGCTGGGTTTGGATCGCCGAGTCCAAAGTGACCCCTCCCCCAGTCCCAGATCCTCAGTTCCCTCGACAAAATAAGCCAAGGTCCCTCCTCCATCAGCCCCCACCCCCGCTGTCTCTCTCAGTCTTCACCTCTGTCCCCTCTTCTCACTTTGCCCCATGTATAGTGAGCTCCTCAGCAACCACAAATACCTGCAAGGAAAGAACCCCAGTGGAGAGGGCCAGTGGGTATCTGGAGCAGGAATTTTGGAGAAATCCCTCAGGAAGGGAAGTTGACAGCATAAATCTGTGAAAGGGGAAGAATTCTTGGGACTCCCCAGAAAGGGGGTTTAGAATGAGAGAACCCCAATTCTCCACCTGGTCCTCTGGCCTCTGCATTGTTGTGCAAAGGGGACATGACCAGGAGATAGTACAGCCTGTTCACAGGTTTCTAGAGCATTAAACTTTTGTTTCAAGGCTGTGACCTCAGGTGCCTGCAAAGAGCCAGGTTCTAGAAGGGAAGAGACATAGTGGGGTGTGTACAAAATCAATGAGGCACCCATCAAAGGTGGAGGGCCAGTCTCGATGGCAGGTTCCACTCTCCTGCGCAGCGCTGGCTGGGAAGATAGGAAAGTGAAGGGAGTCCTGATTCCTCCATGCTTGCACTTGACCCTCTCTCTCATGCCTCAGTTTCTCCTCCCCGCTGTCCTCCTTCAAAGCAACCAAATGCTGGAAAGATATCTCACAGGGAGCCTGTGAGTGACTCTCCCATTAACATCAGGTCCCGAATGTCAAACAATGCCCCATGCCCTGAATGCTGCACCCTCTACATCCTCACACACAAGTGTACCACACTCACGTAACACCTTTCAAAGCCCCTCAGACAGGCAGGTCCATCTATGATGTTACTTAAGTTACAGCCCAAATTTTGAGAGCAATTTGTCTTATCTTTGCAAAGCCAGAAATGAGGCTCCAGAAGCAGTGCCAAGCCCAGGTCTTTTCATCACCCCCAATCCCTGAGACTGAGGGTGACAAGGGGAGGCCAGGGTGGCTTTGAAAGCACAGCTGCTTCTCTGGCCCCAAGGCTTCCTTGACCAGTACCGATACAAATCCTACCTGTTACCCTCTGTACAGCTAACCTTAATCTAGCTCATTAGCCAGAGACAGTTTGGATCCAGCTGTTCTTTCACATTATCTTACCCATCTAACAGCAGTAATTTTTCAGTGGAAGCTCCTGTTTGTGTCTGCTTGTTTATGGGTGTTGGGTAGTATTTTCCACCTCAAATGATATGCTATTTTTAAAAGCACTATTAAATTGGCTTAAAAACAAGCACTTAAATGAGAGTTCTCTAAACTATAGCAGAAACTAACCAAATGCCTTACAGAATCATGTGATCTGGGAACATATCTGATAGTAAAGCTGGTTTCACTTTCATTTAATTAAATATCTACAACTGTAGAGTCAGCAGCATTAAAAGCTATTTTTATTTTACCTGGGTTTATTAGTCAAATACATCTTATCTCTGTTGCAAAATTTGTCAGCAATGAAAATAAGTCAGTATGATAAAATTTTCATAAGTAATCTGAATTCAGTTGTTAAGAGCAAGCAAATGAAATAAACATAAGATTAAAAGTTTCTTTTTAGGTAGACTCTTTAGCGATAATTATATTGTATATGTACTTAAAAATAGTTTCCCAGATCTCTTTGGCAACTTGAAACTTTAAAGTATTGCTAGCTAAATTAATTATGGGTATTCACTGAATGTCTAAATCATTTCCAAATGAGATAAAATAATATAACATTAACTACTAAACATAAGTTCATCTACATCTTGCTTCTTATTATAAAGAAACTATAGATAGTTGGGTCTGTTAGTGAACATATCCTGTGCCACATTAAAAAATAATGTACTATCAAGAAATACTTATTTTCAGAATTAAGAAATGGGTTCAATAAATTTGTCAGCCTATAGCAGTGACAGACAGTTCACAATTGCTTACTTCTTAGTTTTCACTAGAAATTAAAGTTTCTGAAGCTTAAAAATTCTAATATGTATAAGTAAAGCTACAAAAACTAATAACAGCAGGGAAACAACTATGTATACAAGAAAAGTAGGCTATATTTGGCTTTTTAAAAAGCATGAAATATGGAGATGTTTTTGTTAAAGGAAATGAAGTAATTCTGTCCTGATTATTTCCAAGTGGGTGAGAGAATGAAGTTATGTACTAAAAGGGATACAGGAAGTTATAGAAAGCTGATGAAAAAGGAAGCTTGAGAAAGAAAACTTTATGTGTGGGCAAGCTAAATAAGACTAAAATAAACTTAATCAAGCAAGTGAATTTAAATATAACAGGTAAGCTGATGAAGTTAGAGTTTGGCTCTCTCTGCTAAAAGGGTTCAGTATTCTTTCACTATTGGTCTGCCCCTGATAAGACACCCTGGGAAAGTTTTCTGCCTGGGAAGCAAAGATTCTGTGTTTTATAAAAATAATATTGTGTTTTATGTTGTTTTACTCAGATCCTTGATTACTGATGAAAACTGAATTTCCTCAATAGGAAAAATAAGCCAAGTCAAGAGCTTAGTTTTGCTAACAATTATATAAACTTTTGTATATGTCTTCGAGATCTTTTATTGCCACTTTGATTAAATGAATAATTAAGTATTGCTTCATAATCAGTTCTGATCCTATTTAGTCAAATGTCTAAACCTTTTGCTATATTTTGACAGACTTCCCAAAACTCAAATTGTAAATAGAGTCTTGAGAATGACTTTGAAGTATTACAGAAGGGCCCCAAAATACCTCATAAGATTTGTTTTCTCTCCTTATGAAAGAGGGATTTTAAACTAATTAGATTTATTTGGCCTGTTAAATTGCATGGGCAGCATTTTAAAATAGGTGATGGCAAACTTCTAAAGTATATTGTAGGGCAAACAACAGCTGCAAATTAAATGAATAGCTGGGCCCATGGGAACCCAAATGGCTGTTTGGTTCTTCCAGACAACATGGGAAACCCATCCCTTTTTAAAATTTGTACCTTTATTCATCTATCATAGTGCATTTAAGCTGGACTTGATTCAACTGCCACTTAGCATGAGTTACCAGTAAGTTCTTGTTTTGGTGTGTACATTTAATGAATGGATTGAAGCTGACCCCTGCCACATGGTGGATGCCCTTGCAGTGGCAAAGAAACTGGTAGGAGGTGTTTCCCACTTGAGGAATCCCTTTAACCAGGGTCTGGTGATGGAAGCAGTTGTTTCCCTGAATAAATGACCCAAGTCTTGACGAACAGCCTTACAAACTTTTGTGAATCCTCATTGGCCCTGATCATCTGCAATTACCGGCCAAATCCAGAGAACCAGTGAACAAACCAGACTCAAGCAGAACAAGTTCTAATTACAACAGAGTAAGTGAACTGATGGTTACAATTTTTATGACTTTGAAATATCACTGATTCTTTCATACTTTTATTTTCTAGATATAAGAAAAAATTTTTTTCTTAAGGTACCTGTGACTTAGAGCAATCTGGTAAATTATACCTTTGTAAGCAGAATTGAAATATTTATTTTTTCTCACTTCCTGATTCCTCCAGAATTTGCAAACTCTTAATGAGTGAGTAGTATTATTTTCATGGCAATATAATTATTTGCATAAATTCGATAAGAATCTGTTCTCTTTGTAATTGCAAACTGGGAATATTACCAAGGCTTTGACCGGAATGGCATGCTTGGGCATGAAGGAACTAGACTGACTTAAGAAAGCCAATAAAATGCCCCTTTGAAAAAGTGGTCTTTTACCTTGCTTCCATGGTTCACAGTGGGCTTTCTAGGTATCTAACAAAGGACATTTTCCCTGGAATATGCAAAAAAACCCTCAGGATATTTGGGGACCTCAAGATTAGAAAAATTAATGCCCCAAATTTGTAGGCAAAGGCTGATGGCAAGTGTTTGGCTTGGCCTCTCAGCCTCTACAGGCTTTTAAAGTTCAACCTGGAGATTCCTCATAAAAAAAAATCCAGTAAAGCAGATTTTTAAAAGCCTATGAAGTTGATTACTATTCTTGCTGGACTTATACAAATAATCAGGCCAAGTTTATTGAAACTAGACTTATTTCATAAATAAATTAGTCTTAACTTGACTATCCTTGGTAAAAGTTGGGGTGATTTTTCAGGGGGTTGATTTTAGAGAGGAAATTTATGTTTCAGTAGAAACTATAACATACCTTTGTGGGTATTAGATTCTGTGCTGTTTGTTGTCTTTTGAGAATGTTTGTTTGTTTTCTTCTTGTATATTGGACTTAACCCTAAATTCTTTTGGTTTTCCCCAATGTCTATCTGTGACTTTCCAAACTAACGTTTCCTATTCTTCAACATGGAGTCACTGTGAACTACAGCTGTCCTTTCTCAAAGCCATGCAGAGTAAAGTCAGACAACTTGACATGACCTTCAGAAAAGACACAACAGCTCACATTGCACGGTATTTACCTAGGGCAGAAATAGCACCAGAGACATTCAAGATACAGGTCAGGAGAACCTATCTGACTCTCAATGCCTGCCTTCACTCCACATGAGGATGCTTTGAGACAGACACCTAGAAATCTTTCAAACTTGCAAACTGGTGGGCTTCAAACATTAACCATTGCTTTTCTTTTGTTCCCATAGATATGCCTCTTGCTAAATACCTGATATCTTGCACCTTAAGGCTTAACTTTGGGAGCCCACCATCATCACTGCCTCTTGAAATGAGACACAGCTGTTTAACTAAACTTTTCTTAAAATGGAGACTGGTTTAATGAGATAAAGATCAATCTACCAGCCCATCTTCTGGGAAGTTGGGTTCAGAAAAAGCCACTTCAAGATGTACCTCAGCAGTATGCAAATTATTTTGAGTTAAAAGCAACTGAGGCCCTGCAGGCTCAAGAAAAACTTCTGTCCCTTCCTCCTTAACTATCTAGAGGACTTTGAATTAGGAGCCTTTCCCACAGAAAGAGATGATCCGATAACCTCTTTTGACCTAGCTATAGGACAGGGCAAACTTCTCTTCACAAAACCCTGGCTCTTCTTATCCTGCAACGATCCTTTGAAACATTCCAAGGCACTTTACCTCATCCCTACCTCAAAATATCATATAAACTCACTTTCCCCATCTGTCTTTGAACCTGTCATATATGTGGGTCTCTGACTCATGTATGTTGAGTTTCCACACATATGTATGCATTACACTTGGATGTGATTTAGAGAAATAAGAATTAATAGTTCTCACAGAAAAAATATAGTTCTCTCATATTTTGGCCAATAAAGAATGAGAGAAAGAAACAAAACTGTTGAAAGCTTCACTACTAGAATGATAAGACTGGTTAGTTGAGCAAGTAAAATTATGATTAATTTTTATTTTCTTCCATGTGCTTACATTTTTATCTACAATGAGCATTTATAATTTTGCAATGGGTTTCAAGTATAGTAAGAAGCCAGAAGGGAGATCACAGTGGCTAAGACAATCAGGAAAGGGTCTCTGGGGAAGATAGGATTTGAACACCTGAGTCCTGTAGGCAGAAATGGGGGTGGGGTGGATGATGCAGGGGAAGGCAACACATTCCCAGGGGTGGTAGGTCACAGGTGCATGTTGAGGACATCACAGAAGTCTGGTTTCTGTGGCACATAGATTCTGCAATGGCCTATGCACAGCCTGTTTTTAACATTCAAGAGAATTGCCTCTGTGTGGGGATGGTGGAGAAAAGCAGGTAAAAATGCCTTTCTCATTACCCTGCCTATATCTCTCTGAGGCTTGCTTCCACAGGGCTTCCTCCAAGGCCATCAAAATCACACAGTAATCATGTCCAGTTGTTTCCTTAACAAACACTACAATTATTTGAGATATCAGCAGTATCATCTACATTTTAAAATGCCAAGTCCCTGCACACCTGAAGATTCTGATTTAGTATTTCTAAGATGGCCCCAGGGTTCTGCTTTGCTGTAACTGCTCAAGCTGTTCCCATTTACACGTGGATTTGAGAATCCACAGTCCACTAAATTATAAACATCCAGCCTCATTAGAGCTTCAGCCTAAATTCATAACTAAAATTTCTTTAAAAAACATCATTGGGGGGGAAATGGATTGGACCTTGGTACAGGATTATATTGTCAGGTTTGCAATATACCACATTGTGAAATGTCTGTCTTCCTGACTATGTTTTTAACTTCTAGGTTCATTAACATGGCTGCTCCCCAAGAATATAGTTCTTGACTTGATTGTGGGTATTTTAGGTCCTCTATGTCACAGATGGCATGTCAGAATCTCATATAGTGCTCTATAAAAACACCAAATTCCGAGGTCATTTCATCAACCCTCTGAATTGAAAGCTATGGGTATGGAGTCCAGCAGTTCATTTTAAAGCTACACCAGAGATTTACAGCCACCCTTACATTGGCCTGCTTCTACTTTGGGCTGCAAACAGCGTCGGCCAAACTGGTGTTCTTCTGGATCTGAGTCATTCAGACTTCTTCCCTCCTGAGCCCTGAGCACTTCTAGTTTGGCTTCCTCTTATCCCTCCCTCCATGATCTATTTATGTTTTAACCTTCTGCTCCAGGCTCACCTACTCTCCAGGGTTCCATACCCATGGAGAATATGGCCTTCAAGTCCTCATTCCTCAATAAACAAGTTACCTTTGTATAACTCAATGAGAGGAACACAGTTTATTCAACCTCAAGCACTAAAATCTCTGCTGACTGGTTATGGAAAAATGTGGCTACATAAGAACATCTGTGTAAAGTATATGACTGTCTAACCACTAAGTTGTACACCTGAAACTGATACAAGACAAAATAGAAAGAAAAGAACATCTACAGTAACATCAACTTTGAAGTATCATAACTCTGAGAGATGATGAAAAAATAATAGCTTGAGAGGAATTTGAAGATTTCAAAATGACGTATATAAGCATAATGGCCCGGAGGGAGGAAAATGTCAGCCAATCAAGGAACAGGACATCTCTGGAAAGGAGCAGGACCAGGGCTTATGTTACTTCCTTCCAATTCTTGCATCACTGACCTTATAGGATATCATCTGAATGGGAGCTATGGGCATTCCAAGGACAGGTAAAGAAGACTTGAAATTATCCTGGTCCAAAACACAACATTTAGCTGTTTAAATTCTTCTGGAATAAATGAAGAGGGAACAGGTGACACACTCAATTAGTGGGATGGGACAGTCCCTTATTCTCACACTGTGCCAGACAGGGCATGTCGTCAACATCACTCAGGAAAATGTAAACCCTCAAAATGAAGAAGAACTCAGTCAACAGCTGTGTGAATATATCTTGTGTTGCTCCAGCTGAATTGAGAATTGTGGTCCTAGGAAATCTATAAAAAGGAAAATCTGGCAAGCTCTATTAAAGTATTCACAGAAGTATAAATTTCTACTGACAAATAAGAAAAGACTCCAGATTTTGTTACCTGAGGACATCTCTGCAAGATTCAGGCCTACACATTCCTCCCCAGTTGAGATGCCATGACAACAGCCACTATTACTCATTACGCCATGCAAACTCCATTTCAACTGCCATGAAATACTTGACCAAACACCTAAATCTGATAAAGGCTCTAAAGACCCTTTGCCATAATCATGAATCTGGTTCCAACTTGAGGTAAATTCCTCTGATGTACTTTCTTATTGAAAATTATGGTGCATCCCCATGATGGAACCACATACTTCCATGAAAAATAGTAATAAGTACCATTTTTGAGAACTTAGTATGAAAGGTAAAGAAATTAGTAGAGAATCACACTACTAGTTAGAGGCAGGGCTAGGTTTTGAATTCAAGTCTATCTGATTTCAAGACCTGTGTTCTTGACGATCCTGCTACTTGGCCACTCCTAGTGAATAAGAATATATCATAACAAGGAAAAGACTTATTAGGTATATAAAATGGGCAATAAGCTTATGATAATGGCCTCATTATCATTAGTCCTTCAGTAAATGCAAACTAAAAACTATAGTGGTATTCAACTTTGCACATTCCAAAGGCCTAAGAAAAAATCTTGACAAAATAGAGGGTTGATGAGGGTGTGGACCGACTGGACTTTACACACATCACCAGTGGGATGAATATCGGAGAACTTTTTGGCAACAGTGAAAGCTGAGCAATTGGGTGACCTATGAATAGTCAGTTCCACTCCCAGATACAGTCATGCTGCTATGACACTTCTTTTGAAAACTCAGGTTTGCTTCAATTTGATTGATTTGTGGGGGGAACAATTTGAGCATGGTGAGAGTTTTAAATTTCCTTATAGTTTCACCATCAAGTAACACAAGAGGAAGTAGAAACTGTACCCAGCTGAACCAATCCACATAGGAATACACAAAACTCTTTCACATACCTTGAGTATCTACCAGCTTCCTTGGTTCACTGTGTGTGTTATCCTACAGCATAAAATTTCCTTACCCTTTTGTTATTCACAAACTTTTCTTTATAAATAAACACACACTCAACATCCCACATATATCTAAGTGCCCTGGTTCAGCATGCCAAACAGTACAAAAGACAGTGCTACTAATATGTGAAGACCTTAAACAGAAACCAGCAAACCCCAAAGAAGTGGCTCCTTTCAGTGCTGTTGGTGGCTGGTTTAGTGAATTCAAACCTCACTACAACTTCCAGCCTTCAGCTCTCAAAGGAAACCATGACTGAGGCAAGAAAGCCATAAAAGAATTTCAAGTGGTGATACTAAAGTTAATTGGAGAAGGCTACATATCAGATCAAAAATTGTAATCTTGATAAAATAGGCATCTATTATAAACCTTGAATTACCTACAATTCAAAGGCAAAAAACCCAAACAAACAAAAAACCCCTTGCCCAAGGATTCAAAGCTTGCAAAAGATCAGGAGCCAACACGAAAGCAAGGACTCCATATCTGGTGTGACAACTTCCTGTCTGAGTTCAGATAGCCCTCCTCCTGCCATTTCACAATAACCCTCAAACTGTCACGTCCCTGACATCGACTTCCACAAGCAAAGGTCACGTCTTTTTCAAAGTGACGTGTCACACTGGCTACAGTATTTATATATTTCTTAACCATCTGACATTTAATAATGTGCTATTTTTATTGGGTTCCTCTTCATTTTCTGTATTGCTGACAATATTTTTGAGTGTTATGCCCTTACTTCCACTTTTCTCATACAAGTCTTATAGTTTCTATTGTGACATTTTGCATTGTGCAGTGATTCTTAGGAACACATATGTTACGTTACAGCAAAACTGACTGTACCCACCCCAAATAAATGAGTGGTCAGTTGTACTAAAAGCATGTAAGAAAAAACTAAGAGTTTTTTACAAAATAGCAAAAATGCAGGAAAACCCAATATTTCCAACAACTATGGATTGAGGACAAATTGTACATTCAATAATATAATATTAAATAATCCTGGAAAAGATTTAATTATAGCTAAATGTAACAACCTAAATAAATCCCACAGAGATTATACTGGAAAAAAAAGCCAGAAGCCAACTACTACATACATATTTATTTATCTGAAGCTCAAGAAAAGAAAACAAATCATCTTTGGTGCTAGAAGTCAAGGTTTTGGTTTAATATTAGGGTTATTGACCTGAAGGATGGCACAAAGAAGGCTTCTGGTGCAGAAGAAATAACCTATATCTCAAGTATAATTTCAGTGGTGGTTTCATAGCAATATTGGTAGAAATTTCTTGACCTCTACTTAAATTTGGGGCATTTGTATATATTATACCTAAATGTTTTACCTAAATAAAAAGTTTACAGAATAATTTTATTTAAAAATATGTAGAAATAACTAAAACACACAGCAATAATGGCATACAAACTTGGATGTAAGGATGAAAGAATTAAAGTGATCTAAGGCTTTGTATTTTTCAGAGAGTTGATGTAATTAAATCAAATTCTGTTATATATTCATGTTAAAATTTCTAGCATAACTATAAAAAATAGTAATAGACTATACAATATAAAAGCTGCCACAGAAGACAAATTGAATAATAAAAAGACAAAAAAATAGAAAAATAGACACAAAGAAGGCAGAAAAAATATAAATTATGTGGGTCAATAGTAATTAAAATCCAAATATATCAGTGATTATGCCAATGGTAATTGAATAAATGCCTAGATTAAAAACCTAATATTTTAAAACTGTATAAGAAATCAAAACTCAATTATATACTGCTTATTAAAGATGTCTCTCAAATTTAAGAGTACAAGAAAACTAAAAAAAATAGCATACAATAGGATTTACCAGTTAATAGCTAACCACATATAACTGATGTCACTATATTAATATTAAGTAGAATAGATTTTAAGGCCAATAATATTACTAAAGAGACAAAATTTTTATTGATAAAAGTTCATTTTACCAGGAAAAATGTAAGTCTTTAATTTGTATGTACCTACTAACACAGGCTCAAAATACACAAAGGAAACCTTTACAGAATGAAAAGAAGTAAGAGAAATGACATACAATATCAATTTATGATAAACATTCTCAGCAAAGTAGGGATAGAGGAACATACCTCAACATAATACAGGCCATAAATGACAAACCCATCGCTAATACCATAGTCAACAGTGAACAGAAAGCCTTTTCTTTAAGACCAGGAACAAGACAAGGATGCCAGTGCTTCCGACTTTTATTCAACACATTATTGGAAGTCTTAGCCACAGCAATCAGAAAACACAAAGAAATAAAAGACACTCAATTGGAAAGGAAGAAGTAAAACTGTCACTATTTGCAGATAACATGATACTACATAAAGAAAACCCTAAAGATTCTACCAAAAACTATTGGAACTAATAAGTGAAGTCAGTAAAGTTGTGGGATACAAAATTAATATTTGGAAATTATATTGCATTTTTATACATTAAGTATGAGCTCTAAAAACAAGAAGTTAAGAAAATAATCCCACTTGCAATTGTATCAAAGAAAGAAAGAAAGAAAGAAAGAAAGAAAGAAAGAAAGAAAGAAAGAAAGAAAGAAAGAAAGAAAACCTAGGAATACATTTAATCAAGTAGGTAAAAGACCTATACTTTGAAAACTCTAAGACCTTATTGAAAGAAATTATAGAAGACACAAATAAATGGAAGAATATAACATGCTCATGAATTGGAAGAATTAATATCATTAAAATGTCCATATTGCCCAAAGCAATTTGCAGATTCAATTCAATTCCTATAAAATGCCAATGGCATTTATTACAAAACTACAACAAATAATCCTAAAACTTATATGGAACAACAAAAAACCCCAGTAGCTAAAATAATATTGAGAAAAAAAGTGCAAAGTTGGAAGTATCATGCTACCAAACTTCAAAGTATACCACAAGGCTATAGTAATCAAAGCAGCATGGTACTGGCATGAAAACAGACACATGGATTAATAGAACAGAATTGAGAACTCAGAAATAAACTTCAGCTTATACAGTCAATTAATCCATGACAAAGAAGGAAAGAATATAAAATTGGGTACAGTTTCTTCAGTAAATGATGTTGGGAAAACTGAACAGACACATGCAAAAAGAAGAGAAACTGGACCACTTTCTAACACCACATACAAAAATAAACTCAAAATGGATTAAAGACTTAAATGTAAGACCTGAAACCAGAAAACTCCTAAAAGAAAATATAGGCAGTATACTCCTTGGTATCAGTCTCAGTAATATGTTCTTGCATAGGTCTCCTCAGGTAAGGGCAACCACAACAAAATAAACAAATGGGACTACATCAAACTAAAAAGCTTTTACATAACAAAGGAAGCCATCAACAAAACAAAAATGCAACCTACTGCATGGGAGAACATAGTCACAAATGTTCCATCTAATAAGGGGTCAATATCCAAAATATACAAAGAACCCATACAATCAACATAAGAGAAAACACAACCTGATATTAAAATGTGCAGAGGAACTGAGTAAACATTTCTCCATAGAGAATGTAAAAATGGTCAACAGGCACAGGCAAAGATGCACAACACACTAATCAGTGCAAATCAAAACCACAACGAGGTATCACCTCACCCTTATCAGAATGGCTAGAATCAGAAAGAAGACAGAGAATGTCGATGAGGAAGTGGAGAAAAAGTAACCCTTGTGCACTGTTGGTGGGATCATAAATGGCTGCAGTCCCTATGGAGAACACCACAGAAATTCCTTAATAAATTAAAAATAGAACTACCATATAACCCGTAAATTTCACTTCTGGGTATTTATCCAAAGAAATCAAGAGAGAGAAGGCGGAGGATTACAAATCTTCAATTATAAAGATTTCAACACACCACTCTCAATAATCTATAGAACACATTGATATAAATTTAGTAAGAATACAGACTATTTCATGACACTTTAAAAAAAACTGGTCTTAATAGGCCCTGGCTGGTATAGCTCAGTGATTTGAGTGCTGGACTGTGAATCAAAGGATTGTGGTTTGATTCCCAGTCAGGGCACATGCCTGGGTTGCAGGCCAGTTCCCAGCAGGGGACACATGAGAGGCAACTGTACATTGACGTTTCTCTCCCTCTCTCCTTCCCTTCCCCTTTAAAGATAAATAAATAAAATCTTTAAAAAAACCCTGGTCTGTTAGATATATAAAAAACAAGATACTCAATAATATACATGCTTTTCAATCACACACATAACTTCATAGAAACTGAAAATAAAACATTTCGGTGTGGATAAGATAATAGAAATTATGTAGTATATATTAGTTTCCTATTGCTGTGGTAACAAATTACCATATATGTAGTGGATTGAAGAAACACAAATGTATCATTTTACATGTCCAGAGCTCATAAATCCTAAACCAAGATGTCAGTAAACCAAGGTGTATTTTTTTCTCAAGGCTCCTGAGGAAAATTTGTTTTCCAGATTCTAGAAGCCACCCACATCCCTTGGTTTGTGGCCCCTTTCTTGTATCTCTCTGGCCTCTGCTTCTGCAATCCTGTCTCCTCCCACTCTAACTCTCCTGCCTCCCTCTTTCTCTTACAAGAACTTTTGTGATCACAATGGGCCCATCAGGACAATCTCCTGAAGACCCTTAACTTACTGATATCGAAAGAGTTCATTTTGCCATATTAAGTAAAATACAGGTCTCAGGGGTCAGGACATGGACAGTTTAGGGTGCCATTATTCTGTCTACCACTCAAAGCATATCCTCCAAGTTCAATATAAATAAGAAAAAAGCCAACAATAAAAAATCTTATATGTAGTTCCTTAATCATGGTGATAGTTTCACAGGTATGTGCCCAGGTCCAAACTTCTCTAATTATATACAGGGTACAACAAAAGAAGGTTTACAATTGTAAGTACACAAAACACAATTTATTCTTACACTATTATTTATTATTGTATTATTTTCCATATAAATAACTGTAAACCTACCTTTGCCCTATCCTGAATAGTAAATTTGTGTAGTTTTTGTATATTAACTATGCCTCAATAAAGCTGTGAGAAAACTCATATATTTGGAAAATAAGACATACTTCTAAATAAGAAATAGATCATAGAAGAAATCACAATGGAAATTAGAAAATATTTTAAACTAAGTCATACTTAAAATTCAACATAGCAACTGACAGGATGCAGGTAAAGCTATGCTTTGAAACAAATTTATGGCTTTAAATATATATATGTGTGTGTGTATATATATATAATAAAAGAAGATGAAAACCATCAAATAGATATCCCAAGAAATTAAGGAAAATAGCAAATTAAACAGAACGTAGTAAAAAAAATAAATAAATGAGATTTACAAGCTTACAAAAAAACTACAATGTCAAGAGTTTTTAAAGACTAATAAAATTAATATATATATATGAGACTAATAAAAATGTACACAAATGGGAGATATAATTACATATCCTCTTAACATTAACAATATAATCAGATTATGTTCAGCTTCACACCAATAAATTTGAGAAATATAATAATATAGACAAATTTCTTTTGTCAACACTTTAACAGAATATAGTAAAGAAGAGATAGATTAAATAATCCAACACTTAACTGTTAAAGACACAGAAATTATATTCTAAAATTCTCCCACAAAGAAAACACCAAGCCCTCTTATCTTCAACAACCACTCAAATATTTCAAGAACAATTAGCAACAATTATACACAATTACTCCAGAGAGTAGAAGGAGAATACTTCCCAACTTAATTTATGAAGCCAGCTTAACACTGCTAACAAATTCTGACAAATGCATTATGAGAAAGGAACATTACAGGACAGTATCACCTGTGGACAGATTAGCAAAGATACTAAGAAAATGCTATTGTTACCATAGATGGAGCGCCAGGGAGTATCCCCCATTGGCTGAGATGGTAGGAGGGGAGGTTCTTACACTGAGCTCGCCAAAAGCTAGAAATATAAATGAACAGGACCTGAAACTCCAAAAGCTAGAAAGAGGAATGGATAGGGCCCCAAGCACAGGAAAGCCAGAAAGATGATTGGATAGGACAAAAAGTCCTCCCCTCCCTACCCTTCCCTGTAAGAACCTCAGCTCCAGCAGGAAGATGGAGTTGTCTTTGAAACAGGGGTCCACCATTCTCCCGTCATGTGGCACCTGGATAAAATCTCTTTTCTTTTGTACCCGCACCTGCCTCACCAGTTTGGTTTTTGTTGCAGCAGGCAGACAAACCTCTGTTTTGTTTGGTTATATTATCACACTGAATCCATCTATTTATCTACCTGTCAGTATACTTAAATATATATTCACTTGTGTATATCTACGTATGTGTGTGTAAATATGTATATAGTACCATGTGACCAGCGAGTTTATTCCTGCAACAAAAGGTTGGTTTCACATTCAAAACACAATGTCATTCTCCGTATCCACAAAATAAAGAATCATATCATCATTTCAACTGAAGCAAAAAAACTTCTGGACAAAAACTCATTCCCTAGGATATTGAAAAAACGTAGCCAGCTAGTGAATCAGCATTGTGAATTCCTTTGCTGCCATACAAATGACTGCAAACTCAGCTGTTGAAACAGCACAAATGGATCACCATGGAGCACTGTAGGTTAGACCTTCAACACAGGCCTTGCAGAGCTACAATCCAAGTGTCTATGGGCTGGGTGCTGCCCTGGAGGCTCAGAGGGAGAGTCCATTTCCTTGTTTTATCCAGCTGAGGCTGTTCTATTTTTTGGCTCATGTACCCCTTTCTACACTTTCTCTGACTCTCCTTCCATCTTTACATTTTTCTGACTGACCCGAGCTGAGAAAGGGGTCTCAGATATTAGTATTCATGTGTTTAGATTAGACCCCCCTGAAAGATATGGGGGGTCTCCCTGCCAAAAATCTTTAATATTGATCACATCTGCAATGTCCCTTTTGCCATGTAAGGTTATGAGGACTTGGATTTTTTTCTGGTGGGGGGAGCATTATTGTGCATATCCCAACTAGGAATGAAAAAAACTCTTTAATCTTACAAAGAGTACTTACAAGTATTCACACCAAATATTGCACTTATTATTGAACTATGAACAGCTTCCACTTTGCAGCCAGGAATATCACAGGAGGTCCTCAACAGTCACTTGTTAAAGTTTGTACTAGAGGCTCTAAGTGATTCAGCAAGTCAAGAGAAGATATAATATACAGGTTAGCATGAAAATCTTGTTATATTTGTGAGTGATATGTTTGCACATATAGAAGATCCAAAAAAAATCAATGAGCAATTATGAGGATTACTAAGTGTTTGTAAGACTTTGGACACGTGATCCATTTACAAAAAATATATATTTCTGTATACCACTAACAAACTAATAGAATATGGATTTGTATACCATACCATTGACATTGTCATAAAATGTCAAGTAACAAGGAGAAATTTAACGAAAGATCTTCCAGAGAAAACATTACTGAGAGAGAGAGAGAGAGAGAGAGAGGTGTTTATTTAAGAAACTGACTCACACAATAGTGGAGGGTGGAAAGTTTGAAATCTGCAGGACAGGCTAGCACACTGGAGACCCGGGGAGGAGTTACTGTAGGCAGCTGCACCCAAAGGCATTCTGGAGGCAGAATTCCCTCTTCCCCTCAGTCCTTTCTCTTAAGGCTTTCAACTGATTGCATGAGACCTGCCAACATTATAGAAGGTAACCAGCTTTACTCAGTGTCTATTGATTTAAAAATACCTTTAGAGTGGCACCTAAGGTTCGTGTTTTACCAACAGCTAGGTACCACAGTTTAGCCAGGATGAAACATAAAAGGAACCACCACACTAGCCTTGACGTTTACAGCACCTAAGATCTGTCATATATACTGAGGGTTCTGCAAGCTGTAGTTCCCCCTGGCCTATGTGAGAAGAGCCTCTTTACCTTCAATAGATTCTCATCTACCCCATTTGGAGCTCTGCCTCGTTGGGAGTCTGCTTCAGAGGCACATCCTCAGGGATGGGCTGTGTCTGCAAAGGGAGTTCAACCCCAGCAAAGAGGCCCTTCCTGGACTGTCCCACATGAATGCTTCCTACATTCCCTGGCTTTCCTTCTTCATTAATCTCAGCTAACATGTCCCTCTGATGAAAATTATTGAAGTGAGGAAGCAAAAGAGTGATTGTAAGGAAAATACAATGTGGGAGAACATTTGTAAAGGAGGCCCATTGTGACCGGGATGAGGTGAAATGAAAGCATTGTTCTTGAGCACATGGAACAGACACAAAGAAGGCCAAGGATCCCGACAATAGCTGCAGCTGTAAGTGAGAAATGACATGAATGACGCTAAGTTCAAAGAAATGAGGAGGGAGGTGCTGGAGCAGAATAAGTTGCAGAGCAATTTAGAAAGATACTTCTAGAAACCGGAAGCGTGTATCTAGATGTCGATTCTGAATCGAGTCTATGACAGCAAACGTGTAACTCCCAGAACTCTGATTTTTCCCACTCATGCCAGAGATGATCTTCCTGGCCTGCCCTCTGTCATGCAAAAAAGATGAACAAACTCCACAATGTCAGATGTCACGGGCTAAGGAACAGATTTAATCGATTAAAGAGAAATGTCACAATGTCACTGTCAGAAAGACTGAGTCTCCCTCCCATCCCAGGGAGAGAAATTCCAGGGTCGGAACCATCTTCTGGACACAGTTTGGGTCCTATTCTAATGGAGGAAACTCTTCTCATGTGGGTCTCGCTGTGCGCCTCATGCTGTGAGACAAGTGTACGAAAGTGGTCATATCAATAGTGACATAGGCAGACTGGTAGTGTCAGGAAGTCTGACATGGTTGGGGATGCCAGCTATTTACAGGAACAGTCTGGAGTTGACACATTGCCCTGGACTGGGGACTTTGGGTAGCTGGGGATCTTCAGCATCTGTGGTACATTAGCATTTCCCCTGAAATGAATCACAAAAATCTTTAAGTCACCCAGTGCTAGAGCCTCACTTCTCCACCATCCAGAGAGGCTCATCTCTGGTTGGTTGTGGCCCTTAGGGAAGCCCAGGCCAGCCTGGCTCCCTAACCAATTTTTTTAATGTCTCTTCATGAATGTAGTATAAGAGCATTGAGCAGATGTGTCCTAGAACTGTGACCTTAAGTCTGCCACAGTTGCTGGATTCTCTCACCTCCAGAGGCTATGGGAAGAAGGACTGAAATGAGGCTACAAACAGCTGCACAGACAGGTGTAGCATGATGAGAAATGAGAAACCACTTCTGTAAGCTCAGGAAGAGCTAAGTATCTATTGAGGTCCTGGTCATTCGGAGAAACTCTAGTACTGGGCACACGAGGAGAGATAAACTAACTTCTCTCCCAGACTCAAACACTGTAGTGAATGTTGACTTTTTCCATAGAAAAACAAACGAGCTCAACAAGGAAAGATCATGAGTGAAAAGGGGTAATAGAGCGAGTAGTCATGTGGGTTGGCATGGCAGCTCTCCCGCTCCCTGGATCTGCATATAAAGAGTATAGGGCGCCGGAGCCCTACTTCTCTGGGACAGCAGATCTGCCTCCTCCAGCATGCAATCCCTGCAGTTCCTGTTGAGGGCCAGCCATGCCGCCCTGCTCTTGGTTTTCTGTCTGCAGCTGGGGACCAACACAGCTCAGGAAGACACGTGAGCCATGCCTTTCTCCTTCTCTCTCTCACACACACAAATAATCTTTGTGGGGAGGGCTCCTCTCCTATCCTGGAAATCTATGTACCCCTTCCTGAAAACTTTTTTAACTTCCCAGGAATCGAATCTCATGAACCTATGCGCATTCCCACCTCTCTCCTCTTAGGAGGCCCGTTAATTCCCCTCACATCTCCACTGGGTGCTTCTGAGTTGCTCATGGACATAAGGCTCCCAGTACCCCTAATGTAGGCTGCAACTAACCATTAGTCTTTCTCCAAGCCTCTGACCTACACACTGTGCTGTTCATAATCTACATCTTTGTTATACTTCTGCTTGGTAAACTTCACCTCCTCACACCCTGCCTCCTGGATAGGAAGATTTGAGCAGGTCTGTGAGTTCCGACAGTAGCTTTGAGCACCTTTGGCAGGACTCACTGAGTTGATCAGAGGCCCTGAGCACTGATCCTTGGCCCCACGGTCCAAGGCTGAGCTTACCTAGAAGTTTAGGCATTCTTCCTATGCTGAAATCCAAACACAAATGTGAGGACCACTTGTTCATGGCATCCCCTGCCGCCAAGCGACCTGGGAGCAAATAATCATAGGCCAACTCATTGAGGGTATGTGTTTGAAGGAAGCAGAAAAATTGGGGCATGCAAAAATGCAGCAGTAAATGGGACAATTTGGAGGGAGAAGCAGGGTCGCTCATCAAATCTAGGGAGTTTTCCCTATAAAAAAGAAAAGTTTTGGATGCTGGGTTTCTGGACTGCGATTCTGCTGGTGCCCTCTGTGACAGGACCAGATGCTTCATCCTGCAAGAAATCTTCCATGGCTTGACAAGCTGATTTAATGGAGGGGGAGGATGGGTGTCCCCCCTGAGAGGGACAACTTCAGGTACAATGTCACTCCACTTAGCCCTGAGAGGTGGCAGATTGTTGATAAGCTGTGCTAATCAGGCTGACCAGCCACCCCAGTTTGCCCACAAGTTTCTTGGTTTTAGCACTGAAAGCCCCCCACCCCAGCAAACCCATCCTTATTGGGCACACCGGAAGGTGGGTCACTCTAGCTATGCTGGTCATCCTATCAGTCCTAAATTCATGTAGGGATGGGTAGAATGTACAACTCTCCCCTGCCTGCTGAGCACCAGAGCAGCTGGCAGAGAGGCAGAGTCTCTATGGAATCAGATATTTTCTCTAAAAAGTGCGGCTGGGAAGATCAGGGGCCAGGGACCAAGCAACAACCTCCCTCTTGCTTTCCCATCAGCAAAGGGAAGAAGACAGTGACAGCGCTGGTCCTGAGGCCTGCCCTTGCTGGCTGACAGGGAAGACCTGAGTGTTCCCTTTGTCTCTGGGCCCTTTTCCCTATCAGACAGAATGCAGGGTGGGGTATACAGTTTCCAAATAAGGCTCTGTGTCCAAATCCCCTACAGAGCTAAATAAATACAAATCCTATGCCCTGCCAGGAGCCAAAGAAGGGGGATCATCAAGAATGGTTTCTCCTCTAGTGCATTGAGTTGTTTGTGATTCTGTTGGGACAAAAATTCTCCACTAATGGTGACATGAGCCCTCCTGCTCAGTGGCCAATCAGCAGAACCTATAGAATTCTATTAGGAGATGTCATGTGGCATTATACCTTTATTGTTTCTATAATATATTTTTTGTCAGTGGAAGGAAAAATGATACTCAGTTTTAAATAAAGTATCCAAGGTGCTTTATTTAAGCAAAACTAAATCAGTACGAACTAACCAAACTACCTAAAAATCAAAACTGCCCAGGGGGTTCTGATGTCCCCAGCGAAACATCTCCTCCTTGCATTGTCCCAGTCCCTCAATCCTGCTCATTGTGCTCTCTCTCTGATGGACTGACCTCTGCTCTCCACCTGCTTCTGTCCTTCCCAGAGCCACTCGACAGTCGATTTTAATGGACTTCCAGGTGCCCCAAGTGACAAGGTCAAATGAAGAAGTCACCGGGAAGCTTGTAGTTCAAACGGAATTGAAAGAATGTATGGTGGTATGTAGCATCCCTGGGGAGGGAGTAAAGTGAAGAGAAAGCTTACTCCTTAATTAAGGAAAGTGCATTGGGTTATATAGGAAAACTATGAGACTGAAGGGCAGTGATAAAATTATTAATAACAAACTCGTGATACAGTAATATATATGTGTGTGTCTTTATCCACACATTAGCTAAAAAGGTAATACATTTGTAATGGGATGTTTACATTTTATTTTATAAAGATTATCTCTGTGGTGGCTGGGGTTGCTTAGCTTGATTGAGGGCCCTCAACTGGGTACTGTCTTGGATAACACATCACACGTGTCATCCTAGACAGCCCTGATCTTTTGTTTGGATTTTACAAGAGTCAAAAAATGTTGAATCATGAACATATATTGTTGTCAGTGTAACAAAAAAGATAAGCAAATCAAGGTTAAACTTCTCTAACAAAACACCAGCATCTCCAAAGCATTTTGAGTAAAACTGCAGTGGTGAGAACCCTTGAATTCACTGTCTGAGGCTAAGGGGCTATTCGGTGGAGAGTCACCAGCCAGTGGCCCCAGGCAGGTTTCAGGAGACAGACAGCCAGCCCCTGACATGCCCAGGGAGCCCAGTGATAACCCCCCTGTACCTGGCGTAGCGATGAGAGCAGGCACTGTTCTGAGATCTATGAATGTGTAATGCAGCACAACAAGTCTGTGTTTCTCCTTGTGATAAAATCACTCACTGTTAATGCCACTGTAGATCTCTGATGATGTTCACGGCAGAAGGAATACTCCATTTCAGTGGGAGCTCAGGAAAATAAAGATACAATTTCTTTCTGTCTGAGTTCACAGACTCGCTGACTTCTATTCACAGACCCCTTGGGTTAACCCCAGGATTAACCCCCCTGTGCTGAACATGAACTAGAACACGAACCAGATGCTGCTGAAACATACAGAGACAGTGCTCTGGGATTGTAAGTTGTAAAGCACTCTCAGGTTAAAGAAGATCGAAGCAAGCATACCTTCAAGGTTGCATTTGCTCATCTCACAGCCAGGTTGGGCAGCAGTTAGTTGTTCTCACACAACTGAGGAAAGCGAATATGACAGGTATCATGTTCATTACCGAAGGTCACCAAGTTTGAGAGGAGCACGGTGGAGGTCACAGTGCTGCAACAGGGCTGGCTTCGGCTTTCTCCCCCAATCAGTCTGGCTGCGGTCATGGGCAATTCGTGAAGCCCTGGCTGCAAACCCAAGCAAGCCTGCCCCCCAGATGGCCTGAGCCCAGGACGAGTGCTCCTGGACCCAGGGATTCACTCACCTCTGCCCTCCTGAGCCAGACACCCATGTGAGTCTATAGCACTGTGAGCACAGCACAGAAAACCTTCTGACCTAGACTTCAGCTCCTGAAATGATTCTACAAACGATCTCCTGTGCCTCTCCCCACCTCCATCCCTGCTCTTTGCCCACCAAGGGCATCCTTCTTCTCTCCTTTGACCCTTCCTCATCTTTCTTTCCCTTTCCTGCTCCCCATGCTAATACTAGGTCATCTTTCTCCACCCCCTCCTCCCAGATTAAAACTTACCTGGCAAGCAGCAAGCCGATTGATGGACCTTTTAACTATAGATACACTGCCTGCCTGTGTAACGATTATCCAAGAACCTTCTACTGGGACTTTCAGGTCAACAGTAAGTACAGGAGTTATTCAGGGGAAGACCTGCCCATCAGAGAGGAGAAACCGTAGAGAAGCATGGCTCCAGATAAGGTGCAGAAGGATGGAGCGGGCAGGGGGTAGGAGAAAGGGGGCAGAGTAGATGGAGACCATGCTAAGAAGGAAAATACATTTGCAAATCATTTGAGGAAACTGAGTCCCAGTGGGAAGGTACCTGCAACCTGTAGAAAGGTTAGGACACTGGAGGTTAGAGTGCCATTGGAGACCATCTTTGTCCTTGTTTCTTCCAGGTACTGTAAGGATGGCTGCTGTGGTTGATGTCATTCCTCAGTTGGGTATCTGCCCCAATGACGAGGCAGTGGTCCCCATCAAAGCAAACCGTTTCACTCTCCTGAGGACCCTGTTTGTTGTCTGAGCTGGCCGGAAGCCTCACCTGACTGCCCCGCACCCCACCTTACCCCCCCTCCCCGGGGTGGTTTTCTCTGAGGGAGCTTGGCTGGGGTATGCGATGTGGTCTGTAAAATAAACTTCTCACAGGCTGCACTATGTTCTATTGTGTCTTCCCTCCAAAATCTCTCCCAGAGAAGCCTCAGAGTGCCCAGACTTTCTAGAACTCTCTTTCTTTGAAGAAACTTTGCTGAGGAGAGCTTATGAGTTCCCACTGTCCATGAAAGAGGGAGAGAAGAAGGAATAGAGAAGAGCAGGGCCAGTCTCACAGAGAGGAAATACTGGCCCTAAAACCCAGCCCTTGAGGGGTGGGAACTGGACCAGCATCCAAGCCTCCCTGCTCTTTGGTTTTCTATGTCCCATTGTCCCCCCAAAGAGCCCCTGTGGATCCCAGGATATGGGAGTTAGCTGCATATAGCAGAGTTGGGGGCAGAGTCTGTGGCCCCCAAGATAAATGATAAGTGTTCTACCTATTGTCTTGCTTCTTTTCAAACAGCGAAAAATGATGGACTAAGTGATGCTGGGGGACATTGGGCTGCATAGCAGGCACAGTGAGTGGAAGAGCAGAGTAGGCCAGAGGGGGTGCTTCCTGAGTCAAAGTCATGGGCATAAAGGGGCAGAGGGCATCCGGGCAGATAGAGGAGTAGGCACCAAGAGCCCAAAGCATGCTCAAGGCAGGTAAGAACCTTGACATTGGGCAAGATTAATAGGCAAGCCAGATGGCCTGGAGAGGAGGCTGACAAGGAGACAGGAACAAAGTCAGTTTGTAGGGGCAAGAAGATGGGGCCCTAGCTTTTAGACCACTGAGCCTGAAGGGGTATCAGATCCAGCACAAGGAACAGCCATTGGGAAAGATCACTTCATATACTCAGTAGCAGTATTGATTATATGTCTAAGATGTGGCAAAAATGCACTGAATATTTTCATTTATATCCTTTATCACAGGCCCTCTTAAAAACTACTACATATATATATATATACACACACACACTCATACATATATACCTACTCATATATACATGTACACAATGGAATATTATTTACCCACAGAAAAGAAGGAAATCCTGCCATGTGTAACATGGATGAAATTTCAGGACTTTATGCTAAGTGAACACAGACAGCAAAAGGCTGCTGCTGTAGGACATCACTGTAGATGAGTTCTACAAAAGCTGAACTCATGTCTACAGAGTCGAGCAGTAGTCACTGGGGATGGTCTGTGGGGGAATTAGGTAGGTGTTGGTCAAAGTGCACAAACTTCCAGTTAAGGGATGCATAGTTCCAGGTATCTAAGGTACAGCATGGTGACTATAGTTAATGCTACTTGGAAGTTGCTAAGAGAGTAGATCTTAAATGTTTTCCCCCCAAAAAGAAATGGCACTTCTGTGAGGTGATGGAGGTGTCTGCTAACTCTATATGGTGATAATCACATCATACTCCTTAATCTTACAGAATGTTTTATGTGAATTATATCTCAATAAAGCTGGGAAAATATTAAAGCTAAACAAAACTTTAAAAACCACGTGCATTAGGTATTGATTTATTCAATAAGTAACTAGCAAGTGCCCTCTGTGCCTGCTTCAGGTGCTCTGTTTCCATCTTATGAGCAGTAACACGAGTTGCAAAGAACCACACACTTTGCCTTCACGTCTGGTGATTCACCCGAGCAGCTCTTCTCCAGGTCTCCTCCTGTTGAATAGTCTAGTCTTTTTCCTACCAGGCCCCTGACCAACCAGCCAACAGACTTGCTGTTGTTCAATCATCTGTGTATATTACTTCAAATCACATTTCCCTGTGTACAAAACTGATGACCAGGCGTACTGCTTACAACTCTGCCCACTGAGGGTTCTTCCCCACCCCCTCCCCCACCCCAGTTGAGTTTCCTGGAACACTCCTGAGTGAAGTTTCCATGTGGCAATGGTCCATCTTTAACTCACAGCAACATGCTGAGCCAACTCATCTGTAAGCCACTCCTATTTTTTTTCCTCTGAAACCTAGCCAAGGGGAATTCATCCACCCATGAGGCTGTAGGTCCAAATGGAAGAGCATTAGTGCAGCAAAAGTAGTTGACATGAAGTGTGAACCACCACTTTCTCTATAACTTAAGCCCTCTGGACCAGGTTGGGTCCGATCTTAGCTGTGCTACTTCCATAGTATGATGGATTGCTGCCGTAACACCCAAATATATAATCTGTAGGTCTGACAATTCCTCACTCATGATGGCAGACTCTGATCCCATGGTTGCTTGGTGTTTATGACCAGGTTGGGACTTTATAGTACCCCTGTACTCTTAAAAAAACAAACAAACAACGAATAGTTCTCTGAAGCAGATGGTATTGCTTTGCTCAAGAATCCTATTGGTCTACTCTGTAACTTGGCCCCTGGGGCTTTCCCAGAGACTGCACTTGAAGTCTTTAATCTAATAATTCTAATTAGATCTCATAAACAATGATAGTGCAAGAGAAGAAAGTAAAAAATAAATCTCACTTTGCCCAGTTTTTAACTACATTGTTTGCTTTTCAGTGTTGAGTTTTATAGGTTCTTTGTAAATTTTAGATATTAACTCCTTCTCAGATGTATTATTGGAGATATGTTTTAAGAATGGCTATCATCAATACATCAACCAACACTGAGTGCTGGTGAGGACGTGGAGAAAGGGGAGCACTTTTGCACTGTTGGGAAAGCAGACTGGTGCAGCTACTGCAGAAAGCAGTATAGAGTTTCCTCAAAAAATGAAAAATAGATCTTCCTTAAGACCCAGAGATTCCACTTCTCAGAATACATCTGAAGAAGCCTGAAATACTAATTTGAAAGCATAAGTGCAACCCTACATTTGTTGTAGCATTACTTACAATTGCAAAGATTTGGGAGCAACCTAAGTGCCCATCATTAGATGAGTAGATTAAAAAGCTGTGATTTATTTACACAATGGAATACTACTCAGTTATAAAAGGGAAGAAAATTTTACCTTTTGCAACATCATGGATGGACCTGAAGAAATTATGCTAAGTGAAATAAGCCAGTCAGATAAAGGCAAGTACCATATAATTTCACTCATATGTGGAATCTAATGATCAAAATGAACTAGTAAGCAAAATAGAGACAGACTCACAGATGAGCACAGAATAATAGCTGTCAGAGGGAGAGCTAGGTGGGTAGGTTTATAAAGGGAGTGAGCAAAAAAAAAAGAAGAGTGAAAAAACTCATGGACTCAGATGAACGCAGGGAGGAAGTGATGGGTGGTTGAGGAGGGTGTAGGGGACTAAAGAGTGATGGAAGAAGACTGGACTTGGGGTGGTGAACACACAACAGAGTGTATAGATGACGTGTTGTGGAATTGTGCAACTGAAGCCTGTATAAGTTTGTTAACCAGTGTCACCCCAATAAATTCTATAAAAAGGAAAATAATAAATCTCGCTAAGGTATGTAGATGCAAAAGTCTAAATAAATATTAATGAATTAAATTCATCAGTATATAATTTTAAATATGTTATGATTCCAACAGACACTGCTAGTTTTCCCTCAATAGTCATCTTTCTCTGTATCCAGTTGAATAGTGTTTTTAACCAGACACATAATTACTTACAAAGAAATTGCATTTCCAAGCAGATAAATGTTTCAGTATAACTAAATTCTATCAATAGTATGCAAGAAGAACTGTTACGTGGTAGTTCATAGGAGTTATTTTAGGGTCACATCAACACCTTTGTCTCTTTTTTTTCTTCTACGCTACCACTCTGCATGCAAATACAAATGTGACTGCCACCCTGAATTATAGGCTGAGGGCTACACCGTAGAGATGGAAGAACAATGAATGAGCCAGAAAAAACTGTCCCTGAGGACTTTGTGTAGCCTTTCATATTACTTCCAGATTTTCATATAAAACAGATGAAATTTCTATCTTGTTTCAGCATTGTTTGCTATCACTGTTTTTGTTATTATGTGGAAAAAGCCTTTAAATAAAATGTTTTTAAGAACTGTAAAATGTCAAAGGGAAGATTTTTTTTAACATAGCATATCTGAACCAATTACAAAATACAACTACAGGATTTTTATTTTGGGAAAATGTTTATTATTCTTTCATTGCTTTTACAATGTTAAAATAAAACATCTATGCAAAATATTAAATTCAATAGTCATTGCCAAGTAGTGGGATTATGAGTCCTTTTTATTTTTTATTTCAAAATGTTTACTTTTCATACACAAGAAGTAATCATTATTAATATCGAAACTATACTTGACCCAATCATATATTTTCATAGAATTCCTATATGTAAGCAGAGTTGTTGGCGTGCACATTGTGGAGAAAAGAAACACAGAGCTTACCATGTGTTGGATCTCTAGAGTGTAATACATGTGGCACACAAACCTTGATACCCTTGCAGAACTCAGTCTAGATTATCATTTGCATGTGGATTTGGTAAGAAAGAAAAATGGAAGGAAGGGATGGAGGGACCAAGGAAGGAAGGAGGGAAGGAAGGAAGGAAGATCCTTCTGCTCTTTACCTCAATCTGAGAGGAGTGACTGGGCAAGCAGTTTCTCTGGCAGGAAACAGAATCCCCAGGAGGAAGAAGCTCCCCTGAGATGTCGAAGCGATTTCTGCTGAAAAGAAGCTGCTCTGACTTTTCCCCAAAACCTCTGCTCACAGTGGAACAGATGTGGAAAGTATGAACAAATCTGCAGGATTCACACTGTCCTATTTCAGAACTTACTATAAAGTTACAATAATTAATAGTGTGTTCTTAACAGAAGGGTAGACCCATAGATCCATGAAACAGCAGAGACAGTGGAGAAGTAGTCCCCACACAGATACGGACGGCTGATTTTTGACAAGGGTGTCGAGGCAATTCAATGAAGTAGGAATACTTCTCTGTCAACAGAAGATTCTGGAACAACTGGTGATCCAAATGCAAAACAAACAAACAAACAAACAATAACCAAAACACCTGAACACATCCCTTCAAGTGGTAAATCAAACTAAATAGGGAAAGTAAGATTATAAAACTTCTCAAAAATGTAGGAAAAAACGTTGTGGCCTTGGATCTGGCAAAGATATAACATTAAAAGCATGATTCCTGAGGTGGTACATATCAGGGAAAGCTGCATTCAGGGTGTAGAGGAAGTGTCTATATCATCTTTACATCTGTAGGTCAAAACTTATTTCAAAATTAGTTTAAAGCATTACAAAGTAAACGGGGCGTGTTTAAGTCAGTCTTTCTGTCCTTATTGGTTCCTGGGTTTTCCTCTGCTAGAAATGCACTTGAATGCACCCAGAATGTATACAGACAACTGGATGGGCTATTTAGGTGTCAGTCCCCAAGGTCTACTTCAAAAAGTAGTCTATTCACCTAAACAGATTTCTTCATCCCACTTCAAGCTGCCCCTGGGAATTCCCAGCAACAACATTCTTTCCACAGAGGAACACAACTCAGCCCTAAGCTCTGACAAGCAGAGACTCTTCTGGAATGCCTCTGATGATGCCCATGACCCCTGTCCCTGCCACCTCCCTACCATGGCCCCTCAACACTGTGAACCCTCTACCCCTATGACTGAGGTTATTCCAGTCCTGTATACTGCTCCTCTGCCCTGTCTCCCAGCAGTGTTTCTCACACAGAGCGAGAACTGCTGTGCTCTCCCCTCAACCTCAACTTCATGCTCCCACACTTGATTCAAGATCCACAGGGCTGTGAAACTGCCCTTTCTCTGTGAGCCCCTCAGTATAAAGAACTTCTCTGTGCTGAGGGTCATTGACACCACTATTCATTAACCAGCCAGCATCTGTGTGCTGCCTTGTGGGGGTTGGGCACTGCACTAGGATCTGGGGATGGGATACAGTGATGAGCAAAACAAATGAGAGAAGCATCAGACTCCAAGGGACCCTATGTCATTCCCCCAAGGGACCCGTGGAAACCTGGGTGGCCAAAGTGGGGGAGAGACAGGGACCAGAAAAAGGCTCTCTCAAACCAGACCTGAGGTCCTGAGACACTCCAGGTTTGCTTGTACAGCATGTGGGAATCACCAAAGGAGAACAGTTGTTTATTACACTGTGTTCAAGGGAAATATTTGCAGTTCAGGATTAAAAAGTTAAAGACAAGATGGTAAGAGTCATAATGTGAAAAGCGAGTCATAATGTAAATGTAGCCGTTTTAAAATAGAGCCATGGCTCTATTTTAGGGAAGACTGTGTGTCATCATGTGTCCCATGCTTATACTTTTATATCAGAAACACCTCCACCAAGATAAAGGCATTACAGAGGAACTGCGTTGCTGGTCTCACTCCTCAGAGCCCTAGAACGTGTGAACTAGACAAAATAACCTAGGACTGAGCCAGCCAGCACCATATTCCCAACACCTGTCTGTAAAGCTTGCAAGGGACAGACCTCCTGACCAACAGCTGATTGCCCACATTCTTCATGATTAGCACTGCTGGGGATAGCTAAGGAGTAACCTAGCTTATCTTCACTAAGGAATGCAGTCCTTGGCTCATTAACACCAAGAGAAATCCTTTCCTTCTACTCATGTGATTATTTTCCTTCCTTTTCTCATAACACGCCCCCCCCCCGCCTCCACCCTGTAATGGGAATACGATTTGGGGTAACTGTTTCCCAAATAGCTACTCTTTGACCTCACACAAACGCTTATTGCCTCCCACTTTGGCGTTCTATTCTTAAGGTAGTAACAACTTGTCTAAAACAGTTCATGGGGCCAGAAAGCCATCAAGTCAGTGTTTGCCTTGTTGTCAAGGGAAAAACCAAACACTATGAAAATTTTCAGAGACATCTTACTCACCAGCCTTCCTGTTATTAGAATTACTTTATTATCGTTAATTATGTACAGTCATAAAAGTTTGTTTACTCTGCATAGGGAAGACTGTGTATTATCATGTGACCCATGCTTACACTTTTATATCAGAAGCACCTCCCTCCACCAAGATAAAGGCAACCCATGTTTCATCTCTTGGTTGTAATATTCCAAAATATGTTGGGTGGCCTTTGGGGGTTGGTTTTTTACCTTAATGATGGTTAGGCTATACTGGGAAAACATTAGGGAATTTTTTCTTCAACCATTATTTTCCTAGTTTTTTTTTAATGAAAGGTAAATGTATGTGTGTAATTATTTATATTAATATATAACAAAAGATATTTACTATTCCTCAAGTACTTTATTTTGCAAAGAAATTCACCTCTTGAAAATTAGTATCTCTGGCAATTTTGTGATTTATGATAAATATATGTATAATGTTTGGTCTTCATCCTTCTTTTTGGCATAGAGCTCCTAAAAACTCTTGGATTTCCTAAGCAGTGAGTGACAAAAAGTTATATTTTGCAATGTTAATGAGATGACTTTGGACTGCACCCAAGGATGGGTGCTGGTTACCAGAAGGACCAACACTGTGATCGGAGGGTTAGAAGAGTCAGTCCCACCCATCCCCCCCACCTCTGGGGACCACAAAAGGGCTAGAGACTGAGTTGAACCACCAATGGACAGCAACTTAATCAAACATGCCTGTGTAAAAATGCCTCCACAAAGACACAAAAGGACCGTGTTCTGGGGGCTTCTGGGATGGTGAACATATGCAGAGGTGCTGGGAAGGCATGGAAGTGCCATACTCCTTCCCACAGACCTAGTCTTACGCCTCTCTTCCATCTGGATGCTCATCTGTATCTTTTATCACATCATTTTCTAACACATCAGTAAACGGAAGTAAACTTGGGTTCTGTGAGCCACTCTAGCAAATTAATCAAACCCAAGGAGTGGCTCATGGGAGCCTCTGATTCACAGTTGGTGAGTCTGAAGCACAGGGTGACAACCTGGACTTGCAGGTGGCATCTGACATGGGGTGGGGACTGTCTATGGTACTGAGCCCTTAACCTGTGGGATCTGACACTACCTCCAGGTAAATGGTGTCAGAATTGAATTAAATGGTAGGACACCCAGAATCACTTGGTATTGGGAGGGGGAGACCCATATATTTGGTGACCAAAATGTCAGAAGTGAAGTGCCTGTGTGAAGTGTAAAGAAAGTCTTTACAACTGGTGAAAAACTGTTTATTTTTTCAGCTCAAGTGTTCTCCCCTTAAATAGTGAAACATCATAAAAGACTATCAGGAAAAAATGATACAGTCATGTCAGCACTGCATTTAGTCTTTGGAATGCACACACACACACTATTCCATAGGTCTAGGTAGGATAATATAGCCTTTGGGACCAGCTGGCTCAGGGACAAATCCCAGTTCTATAGCTCTCTGGGTCTGTGACTTTGGACAAGTTAGTCAGTCTCAGTTTCCTCATCAGGAAAGTAGAGATAATAAAAGTACATTCTTCATAGAATTGTTGTGAGGCTTAAATGTGATAGTATATATAAATGTGATGTTTAAACAGTACTTAACACATCATAAGAAATATACAGTCACACCTCAGTACTCGTCAGCTTCAGAACTCACCAAACCCTATATACATTGCATTTTTTTCAGCACTCGGCGCTTGCTTGGGACTCATTGCCCTTGCTAGAACGTTTATGAGTCACCATGCCACCCCTACAAGAGAAAATGCTTCATCACTCATCACTTGAAAAAATTTCATTTGGTATTCATTGGTTTCAGCACTGGGCACGAATT
Organism: Artibeus jamaicensis; assembly: GCF_021234435.1. Lineage (NCBI taxonomy): Eukaryota > Metazoa > Chordata > Mammalia > Chiroptera > Phyllostomidae > Artibeus > Artibeus jamaicensis. Next base: position 3,543,372 of record NW_026522031.1, read on the forward strand.
AGAGTTCTAGAATGAGTTAACAACAAGTACTGATGTACCACTGTCTGTGTCTTTAAAGTTATTATTATTTTATATCAGTTTTCTAAAGTAATAAGTGAGACTGAATTCAATGATGGCTTGGTACACAGATGTCTGAATTAACTGGAGCTAGTAAATAACACAGCTCTCAATACCATGTTAGTGGTTTATAAAAGAGTGTCTTCTCAAATCCTTCCCTTGGCCCCAAGATTAGACAAACACAATTGTAAGACAAGGGTGTGGGAGAGGATTAGAAACCAAATCCCTCCATCATTTGCATTTCCACATTTAGAACTAAGAATTCTGAGATAAACAAATGGAGTGAATTTGGAAATGCTACATCAACTGCTTCCTCCTGTGACATAAATTGTGCAAGCTATCAGGATCTGCCTACCAAATGCTAAGGAGACATTTTCTCTTGGACACCAAAAAGGAGTAACATCTCAGGATGACTGAAAAATGCAGTCCCCCGGAAGATGGGTTGTCGTCCTTGCATACCATCTTACTTTTCACAGTTGTAGGCATTGAGTGCATCATTGGTATCATTGCGAATGGGTTCATTGTGGCTATAAATGCAGCTGAATGGATTCAGAATAAGGCAGTTTCCACGAGTGGCAGGATCCTGGTTTCCCTGGGTATATCCAGGCTAGTTCTCCAAATCTTCATGATGCTAGAAATTACCGTGCACTCAGCAGCTCCACGTGTTTATAGAGAAGATAGCATCTATAATGCATTCAGAGTAAGTTTCATGTTCCTGAACTATTGTAGCCTCTGGTTTTCTGTCTGGCTCAGTTTCTTCTACTTCGTGAAGACTGCTAACTTCTCCTGCTCCCTTTTCCTCAAGCTGAAGTGGAGAATCAGTGGGCTGATGCCCTGGCTTCTGTGTCTGTCAACATTTGTCTCCTTGGGCTACAGTATGCTCTTCTGCAGTGGCATCTACACCACTTACTGTAACAGTTCTGTGCCTGTCTCCCCCTCCAACTCAACCAAGAAAAAATTCTTCACTAAGACCAATGTGGTCAACCTGGCTCTGCTCTACAACCTGGGGATCTTCATCCCTCTCATCATGTTCATCCTGGCCGCCACTCTGCTCATCGTCTCTCTTAAGAGACACACTATACGCATGAAAAGCAGTGCCACAGGCTCCGGAGACCCCAGCATGGAGGCCCACGTGGGGGCCATCAGAGCTACCACCTACTTTCTCATTCTCTACATTGTCAACGCAGTTGCTGTATTTCTCTATATGTCCAACATCTTTAATGACAACAGTTCCTGGAATAGTCTGTGCAGAACCATCATGGCTGCCTACCCAGCTAGTCACTCAGTGCTGCTGATCTTGGACAACCCTGGGCTAAGAAGAGCCTGGAAGCGGCTTCAGTCTAGAGTTGCTCTCTACCTAAAAAAGTAAACTCTATGACCGACCCCATGAAAGCATCACAGCACCTGGCCTGGCTAGCTCTGCCTCTCCTTCACCCAGACCTCTCTCATCCCCTTTCTTTTCTTGCCCAAACCTGAGCTGATTCTTTCACCTGGTGTGGTTTTTGTAGAGGAGTGTGATCTTCATTTCTCTCTTTTGCTTCGTGGGCACAATCTTAGTGATGCCTAGTATATCCTCTACCTGAGCCTTCTATTTCTGCCTCCCTTGCTCTATATAAAGCAGAGATTCTAGACACTGCTCCAAATTAGAATCTCTAGAAGAGATTTTTGGAAATTCCAATCTAGGTCTGATTCTAGATCAATTAAGTCCAAATTTCTGGTGTTGGAATGTAGACCATTTTGTAAGTTCCCAGCAAGATTCTGATGCGTAGCCAGAGTTGATACAGCCACCAAAATACAGGCAGACTCTGCAGCCTGAGCTCTTGGCACCCTCTGCTTCCCCATCCACTTGCCCTCAAGACATTCAGAGGACCCAGGAAGCCTTCTAAGGAGCAGCTGGAAATGCATTTTGTCTCCATTCTCAAAAAATACAACCTGAATAATATGCAAATATCTATCAAATTTAACAGTAATAAAATACCCTTAAACCTAAAAAGCACTAAGAATTTTTCTATAGATAAGGTAGGGTCATATATTGCAATAAACATATATGGAGATGTGTGCAAGAAGGTCTTCTTTGTGGCATTGTTCACTAATGAGGAGTCTCATTTATCCAAAGTAAAATATTGTGTAAGAATTTTTAAAGTGAGACAATTGTGTATATCCTGAAATGAAAATATTTCTAATATATTGTCATGTACAAAAATCGAGGAGATATTTTATATTCTATTTATGTTCTTTTATGAAATATGCTTATGTTTCTTATGTGTATAGGTATGTATATGAAGTTTCTGGAAGAGGGTACCAAAATGATTAACAGAGGACTTCTGAACATGGCTGGCTAACTAGGGAGAAATTAAACATTTATACTACATTTTCCTGCATTGATTGAACTATTCAGAACATGTATGCATTAATTTCAATTTCAAAAGAATTTTATGTAAGTATAGTTCATATGCAATCTTATATTGGTTATATTAGTTTCAGGGGTACAATGCAGTGATTTGACATTTTCATACTTTACAAGTGATTTATATTGATGTTATTTATAAGAAAGAGAACTAGATACTAAGTTGGGAAGATTTGAGGGAGAAGACTGTATAAGTTGACTGACCCTCTCACTATGTTTTTATAAAAAATGCAAACCTCCCAACCCATGAATTAAACCTCTCACTAACTCCTATTTTCCATTTTATTCACTCACTCAAGGGCTGCCATGGAAAAGGCATGGGTGTTCAGTCCATTGACATATCTAAATTCTCTGTCACTCTCTTTGCTTCCCTTCATATTCAGTTTGGATTACTGGTTAAGCATTTTACCCATACCCTTAAAAATACTTTGGGTAACTACAGATGGAAATTATGTCTGAGATTTGCTTTAAGATAATTTTGCACAGGGCAAAGGTGTGAAGAGTAGAGAGGTTTAGATTGGTCATATGTTGATGATTTCTTTCAAACTAGGTCTCAGGTACATGAGGATTCTTTAGTCTCTCCATTCCAGGATATGTTTGAAATTCTGCTAGTATAATTGTATATGAGTGAATCATATATATATTTTAAATACTCCAATTTCCTGACCCTCTCCCTCTTTATCCCAAGCATATGGAAAATCCCACATCTAGATGAACTCGACTATTTTTAACACTCCACATTGACCTCCAAACAGCCTATTGTTACTGGAGGATATTTTATAACTGGATGAACCTACGTTCTTAGATTCATGCTCTTCAGCCTTGAATAAGTAACATCATTGGGTACTTCTATCTTGTATTTCCCTGGAGAAGTCACACATTAACTACCCTGAATGACTATCCCTCCAGTCCCCCTTCTCCCTGATTTATTCCCCACTGACAGAGCTGCCCTTACATTCTCTGACAAGTCACTAGGAGGACATCCCTACATCTTCCCATTAGCAAACCTATAAAGCCACCTAGTTTCCCCCATATTCCTATTTCAATAGAAGGAGTGCTCTCTGTGAAGAAGAAAAGTAGAAATGCTGTAAAGACTTTTCTTCTATATATATTTCCTTCCTACAAGTTCCATTTTTGTATGTTTTCATTTTCTATCTTTCATGATTGAGCTTTTTCTCAAATATCTGGTGGCCCCTGAATGTGAGCATTAAGAAGCTGACTGTGGAATTTTGAAATTAATTTTTTAAATGTTTTAGAATATAAAAAATATATTGAAGCAGATCAGTGAGAGGCATCTCAAAGGTAGCACATTCAAAGCTAGATTTGATACAGGGTGCAGCCAAGGGGGGGGCAAAAAAAAAGATTTGTAATGGTGTCCAGAATTCAAGGTGTATAGGAATATTGGAGAGACATATAAGATGTCCTCACTCCCCCCGCCCCAGGGGGAAGGGACTAATGGAGCAGGCCCATTGAGAGCTATTTTGCATAGCAACAGTTTTGCAGCTAACCTCTGGAATGATTATTTAACATATCTATAACCTTTAACTGGTTTAATAGATACATTAAATAGCTGTGGCCAAGTTTTGAGACAGGGAGAAGAGAGTGGCTTCTACTCAAGATGGAACCAGGGGCTGTGCTCCTGAGTGAGGGTGCCTGCGTGAGAGCTTGGAAAAGATGGGCTCCAGGACATGAGGCAATAACTGCCCAGGTGAAAGGAAAAATCACGCAGCTTTGCCAGAATGGAGGTCCCTGCAGCCAGGTGAAGAAGAAAGACACACACTTTTGGTGGAGTGTGAACCCCTGCAGCTTTGGTAGAAGTGGCCCACCTGGCTTTGGGGTGCTTCCTTTGGCCACATGGCCTGGAAAGCAGGAGAGACTTTGACTGGAACTGAGTACAAAGAACTTTTGTCAGTGGACCATGAGGGGGTACCACAGTACTTTGGATTAACTAGAGATCCTGCCTGACACAGCTGATGATACCAGTGGCCTGCAACACACACGTGTGCTCTTTTCCTGATTTATGGTACCCAGAGTTGGGACAGTGGGAGAAGGGAGCGCTGTGTGGGTGTAGGTGTATACCCTAAAGGACTTTGATATTTTAGTGGAGGCTTTAGGCCTGAATAGCATTAAATAAACATTTAGTTTTCTTTTCACGAATCTCTGGCATTGAGAGATGTCTTTCCAATTGGCAGCAGACAGAAGAGCCCAGTAGATATTATTATTCTGTCCTTGGGAGGGGCCCCTGTTATGTAGCAATATTTGGCATCCCTAGGTGGACCAAATATCACCCCCCCCCAGACCTCTTGTTCGGTAACAATTCCCCTTTCAGTTTTCTCCAACTTATGAATATTAAATAGAATTGCAATATTTATAAAAATGAGGCAAATAATAACATTAATCTCACAGGAGAGTCCAGAACAATAATTAAGATATGTGTTCCTGATAAATGACTGATACAAGATAATCATATTCATTATTAAAAAGAACCACATCAGAAATAGTAACTGAGCCTGGCTGGTGTAGCTCAGTGGATTGAGTGCAGGCCTGAGAATCAAAGGGTCTGAGGTCTGATTCCCAGTCAGGGCACAGGCTTGGGTTGCAGGCCAGGTCCCCAGTAGGGGATGCATGAAAGGCAACCACACATTGATGTTTCCTTCCCTCTCTTTCTCCCTCCCACCCCTTCTCTGTAAAAAAAAAATAAATAAAATATTTTAAAAAGAAAGAAATAGCAATTGACATTGGATTACCATCTGCAGAACTTAACCTGATAAATTCAGCAAATAAAACTTATTCCACCTTCTCTTTCTATCTGAAAAGAATTAAGTTAGATTTCTTTTGAAATCAAGGCACTTCATTTTCTTTTCAAAAAAGTGCAGAGACCCTTAAAGGGTCTCACCTTCTGAACTTCTACAAGGAAATCAAGGCAAAAGAGCACAATGCAAGGGAGACCTTGAAACTCTCAATCTAGGGAAGAGGTGCTGCGGGTCATTTGAATCTATTCGACACAGGTCCAGAACTTTGGGCTGAGTCATCACTCATGACCTGGAGTGGGAAGGGACACCATGCTGAGAGGAGAAGGGGTGAACTTCCTCCCCCACTTTATAACCAGCCTATAGGACAATCTGTAAACATGGGCACTTCAGGGGTAGGCCTTGCTGGGCCAGAGACAGCGTTCCTAACATGTGCCCATCCTTAAAAGCTACCAACAAGTAATAAGACATTTTGTGGACACCATGAAAGCCTTCCAGGAAGGAACATGACTGTTTCAGGTGTGAGTGTCAGACTTGCATCATTATTGTCACATTGTTATTTGATCCCTACAGAGGATTTTATTGTTGTTTTTTTAAATGTATTTGATATTCAAAATGATAGTATGCTTCCTTGTACCTTAACAAAGTAGTTTTGAATAATGCACCGGATGCTGAAAAAACTGGTAGGTGAACTCTGTAAATGCCTTTCCCTCTCTCATCATTCTCAGGCGCTGAAAATGTTAAGTCAATGACTACTGGATTTTGGCCACGGGCTGCAGAAAATGCAGCATTAACACCATCATTGAACCACCTGTAAAAGAATATTTACAGGAAACAACAGATTCCTCATCAAGGAGATCCCATCCATCTGAGTAACAGATTAGGGAAGTCAATGTCCCATGTCACAACTGCTTGTCACTATTTTCTGATAATGTTGGAAGGTTTTACTTTTTTGCAAAATAACCTGATTGCCAAAAAGCTGTCAATTAAAAGCATCACCACTCAGATTCTCATATATGGCTTTTTAAAATGAGATTGTCAATACTTACTTATAATGAGGAAGAGGGCTTGGCAACTAGTATCAAGTGCTCCATTTGCATAAGACCAGTTCAGGGCTTATCATCAACAGAACTTGTCTTTCTTTAGCACTTTCTTCTTTTTTAAAAAAATTATATCTTCCTCTCCATTTTCTATAATCTTACACCCCCAAATCCCCTTCAGTCAGATTGTAGACCTGCTGAATAAAACATCTGTATCTCTTATCTTCTCTACTAACTTCTTCTTCATTGATAATTGCTCTGTATTCAGAGAAATTATTTTCTTTTCACTGAAATCATATATAAACAGAAGAAAAAATTTTTAAAACATTTTATTTATTTATCTTTAGAGAGGAAGGGAAGGAAAGAAGGAGAGAAATATCAATGTATGGTTGCTTCTTGTGCATCCCCTGCTGGGAACTGGCCTGCAACCCAGGCATGTGCCCTGACTGGAAATCGAACCGTGATTGTGTGTTTCGCAGGCCCATGCTCAATCCACTGAGCTACACCAGCCAGGGCTTAAACAGAACATAATTTTAAATTATATTTTTAATTTCTAAAAGCTTCTTATTGTTTCTTATTTGTTTTTAATAGCATCCTTTTCTAATTTTATGGATGCAATATTTTTTCTGCCTTCTCCAGGGATATAAGTTTGAATTTTTTGTAATTTCTTCAGGGGTCATTTATCCTGAATGTTTATCTTGGTCTTTGTCATTTAGGTTGCTCTTGTTTCTGATAATGCTTGGTTACTAACTCATGAAGGAAAATGAAAGACTGTTTTTCATGAGTAGTATTCCCCGGTAGGACATTCTCCTGCTTTGGAAAGGATGTTTGGGAACTCGGTTTTTTAACAGGGCCATCCTTACATCAGGATTGGCTTCTGTCAACTGGCTTTTCTTTTGGAGACATGAGCGAGGAACCTGACATTATCCCATAAATCTAAAATGGCATAGTAAGAAAGAATTTAATATGTGTGCACACACCTGCACTAGAAGCCATGCTTTTTTTCCTGGGAAACATGTTCGATTTCTCTTGAAAAGCATGACCAATATGGGGGCTGCTGAAGGTTCTGTGTGCAGTGGTGGGGAAAGGGTTGGGAGAGGGCCCTGAAGCAGCTGCCTGTCAGAAAGAATTTCAGCCATGCAGGTAGTTTTGCACCATGCCTCACTTCCACTACCCAAAGATAGGAACCTACATCCAGGTCCCTCAAGACTTTCAGTAAGCTGACCAGGCACCATATTCCCAAGGCCCAGCACATGCACATTCTGAACACCCCCTTCTCCACTTCATGCAAACTGTGCTGTAAGTGGTGGTTCACATCCAAGAAATGGGATGATGGCACTCATCTGCCCTTGGCCACCCCCACTTCTCTCTTCATTATCATGGGATTTGTTTGTTCTCAATTGGGTCTCAGAAGAAAGGAAAAACAAATGCATTTATGTGGTCTAACATTTAAAATAAAAAAAACTTACACAAAATTTTTAATTATTACACAAAGACTTCTGTTTCAAAAGTTCAATCTTGTATTGCCCAAATCTTAATTTGAGGTCACAAATTGCCCCAAACTGGTTTTCTACAGGAAATTTCTCAAGAAGATTTTGAACTGGAATGTGAACTCCATTGATAATAGGTTTATCTTGTTTTTGTTTCATGCTGGTGTGTTTCCCACCTGCTAACTTCAGTATGTGACCCCATAAGAAAGTTTCTCAACCCATCAAATTGATTGAACGGTGGCAGCTCCTAATTTCCTTTTCTTACTGGTTTCATAGAAAATTTCCTGAAATCTTAATTTGGTAAAAACTGATTATTGGGCTGAAAATGAGAGGTTTTCATCAATCAGTGGTCAGTTAAGTGGTGTTTTTCTAAAAATAAAGACAGACGTCTATACTGGACCTCTCAGCCTGCACTCGCCACACCTATGTGCACGCCCCTCACCATTCTCTAGTGCGGTTTTCCAAAACAGTGTAAGAACAGACACAGAAAAAATAAAAGAGAAGAGCATTCCAAAATGGCTGCAGAGTAGGTGGAAGCTATACTTACCTTCTTCAGGTGCCAACTGGATTTAAAGCTAAATTTCAAAGCAATCAACAGAATAACCAAGAGAAGGCTGGCTGAACAGAAGTTTTATAACCAAAGACTTACAGAAGTCTACACCCATATGCACCAGTTGAGAATCCAGAGGAATATCTCGCCCACAAAAATCCCCCTTGAGCAGCACGGGGGTCCCAACCCCACACCAAGATGCCCCAATTCAGAGAATCAGAGCCAGAAAGAAGAGCTGCGTGGCATCTGGCTGTAAAAATCAGTGGGGACTCTGCCTGGAAGAGGTGGGAGTCTGCTAGAAGACCAGGTGCTCTTTTAAAGGGTCAGTGCACAGGATCTTGCTCTTGGACATTCATCTGGGGAGAGGGAAGGTGACCCAGAGCACACAGGAGTCATACGGAGAAGATCTGGGTGGTATGGCCCCAGGAGAGATCTGGAGGGTCACACACTGAAGTCCATGTGCTGAGTCCCTCCCTGTCCCATGCTGCCCTCAGATGCCATCTTCCTAGGGTGGGGCACTCCTATTCTTACAGCACCAGCCTGGAGAGTACTGCTCCAGTTCTCCAACTACTGGCAACACCACCACCCTGCCACGCAGGGGTCCCACATAAAGGTCTTCTGGCTGCATCCAACAGAGACCTTTGGTGCATGGTCTTTCTAGAGAATTCCTGGTGGAGACTCAGATGGTCACTGAGTTATGTAATTTTGGGGAAAGGGTTATTATTCCCCACTTCATTCATGCACACCCTATGTCCACCCCCGCCACCTGGTGACTCTCTTGGCCTGTACTTCCTATGCCCAGTGGCCCTACCCTGCTGAGCTCAGTCTTGCATGTGGATTGGAGTATGATCTTTGTTGTCATTGTTTTGTATGTAAATCATTCTGGGGTTTTTTTTCCTACTAATTTTTTATTGTATTTTTCCCATACCATTTAGGGCCTTATACCCTGTCCCCCCAACACTGTTGTACATGTACATGAGTCCTTTTTCCCTTTTGCTCAATCCCTTCATCCTTTACCCTCCTCCACCTTAGCTGTCATCCTGTTCTCTATCTATAAGGCTGTCACTATTTTGCTTGTTAGTTCAGTTTATTCATTAGATTCCACATATGAGTAAAATCATATGGTATTTGTCTTTTTCTAACTGGCTCATTTCACTTAGCAGAATGTTCTCCAGGTCTACCCTTTGCACTGTTGCAAAGGGTAAAACTTTCTTCTTTTTGTGGCTGAGTAGTATCCCATTGTGTAATGACATGATACTGTACATACAGAATTCCAAAGATTCCACCAAGAAACTACTGGGACTCATAAATGAATTCAGCAAAGTAGCAGGATACAAAATTAATATCTAGGAATCAGTTGCAGTTTTATATACCAATAACAAACTAACAGAAAGGGAAATTAAAAAAAAAACAAATTTAAATTCCATCAAAAAGAAAAAAATACCTAGGCATAAATATAATCAAGGATATAATAGACCAATACTCAGAAAATTATAAGACACTGAAGAAAGAAATTGAAAAGAGCACATACTGAGTTCATGGATAGGAAGAATTAACCTCATTAAAATGTCCATACTACCCAAAGCAATCTATAGATTCAATGCGATTTCTATCAAGATTCCAATGATATAGTTCACAAAGCTAGAACAAATATTTAAAAAAATTTATGTGGAACCACAAAAGGCCCCACGTAGTGACAGTAATTCTAAGAAAGAAGAACAAAGTTAGAGTACTCATGCTACCTAATATAAAACTATACTATAAGGCCATAGTAATCAAAACAGCATGGTACTGGCATAAAAAACAGACATATACATCTATGAAACAGAATAGAGAGCACATAAATAAACCCACAACTTTATAATCAGTTAATATTTGACAGAGGAAGTAAACACATACAAGGAGCTAAGGATAGTTTATTCAATAAATGGCATTAGGAAAATTGAACAGGTATATGCAGAAAAATGAAACTACACCGCCTTCCTACAGCACACAGAAGAATAAATTCAAAATGAATTAAAGACTTAAATGTTAGACCTGAAACTATAAAAACTTTGAATAAAACATAGACAGACAAATCTCAGACATTGTTTGTAGCAATATTTTATCAGATATATTCCCCAGGCAAGGGAAACAAAAGAAAAAAAAATAAACAAATGGGACTACATCAAACTAAAAAGTTTTTGCATAGCAAAGGATAACATTAACAAAATAAAAAGACAACCCACAGAATGGGAGAACATATTTGCTGATACATCTGATAAAGGGTTAATACCCAAAATTTATAAAGAACTTACAAAATGTAACACCAAAAAAAACAAACAAATCACAAAATGTTCAGAGGACCTGAGTGGACAGTTCTCCAAAAAGGACATAGAGATGGCCAAGAGACATATGAAAAGATGTTCACCATCACTAATAAAAAATAATTGTAAATTAAAATGACAATGAACTATCACTTTACACCTGTCAGAATGCTATCATCAATAAATCAACAAACAACAAGTGCTGGCGAGGATATGAAGAAAGGGGAACTCTTTTTGCATAGCTGGTGGGAATGCTGATTGGTGCAGCCACTGTAGTAAGAGGTATGGAGATACCTAAAAAAATAAAAAATGGATCTGCCTTTTGACCCAGAGATCCCACTTTTGGGAATATATCCAAAGGAACCCAAAACACTAATTTGAAAGAACTTAAGCACTTATATGTTCATTGCAGCATTATTTACAATCTCCAAGATATGGAAGCAGCCCAAGTGTCCATCAGTAGGTGAGTGGATAAAGCAACTATGGGACATTTACAAAAAGTTGAAATCATTGGACTGCATCTGCCTGGAAGGCTCTTCACCAAGACTCAAATGGGCATTGGACTGTGTGGTTACAGCACAGGGGGTTACAGCCAGTTTTACTTCACCTCTGGCAAGCACAGTCATCACCACCCCTTGAACGGGAGATGCATTTGACCTGTCCTTCCAACTGCCGGTGCTCAGCCCTGCTAAGCTTGCTCCTACAAAGGAGCTGCTTGCTGCACCCAGCCTGAACCTAAGGTTCACTCCTCCTGAGGGAGCTAGGGTTGGAGACTCTGGCAGAGACTGAGTGACATGGCTCTAAAGTAGGGGCTATTTACCCCAATGAATGCCTGAGTGTGCTGCCCCATAGGAGAAGTCCCCCTTGCCCCATCCTCCCAACACTGGTTGCCCCATCCTATCAAGCTCACACCTTGTTTGTAGAATGGTCTGTGTGCTGTGGCCAGCCTTGGCCCACTCTACAGTCTTTCTTTGGAAGACTCTCAAAGAAGACCAGGCAACCTCCCAGGGTAGCAGAGTGGCCAACAGGTAGAGATGGACCTCAGTATGCCTTGGGCCTCCTATTAGTCTGCCCCTGGTTTAAAACTGGGGGAAACTGACCCTTGTATACAGTTTTGCCCCTCCCATGCACACCTATGATCCATAGAGGCAGCCTAACAGCAAATTGCATGGTAGCTCCAGACATAGAGCCAAAGGCCAGTTACAGGCACTGTTTGACACCAACCTGTACTGGAACCCTGCCCCCCAAAACCCAGAACTGAAACAACCACTGGTGGGCTTCAGACCATACCAGAGTTCAACCCAACTAGCCACATAAGTGGCACATCCAAAGAAGGGTCCTGGCAGAATCCAGACTCTGCTTGGAACAATTCCACCTTGGGGTACAGCCCCTGGACAGCAGCTCATACACTGTGATTGGGGTCTGTCCTTATATTCCACCAGCACAAGAGTTAACCCACCCACAAACAAGCTGAAAGCATTCAAGACTCAACTACAACATGAAGGCACAAATAACCCACACAAGAGACATTCCTGGAGCACCCAGCTCAGGTGATGTAAGAGTATGCCACTGAGCCCCACAAGATACCTATCACATAAAAGCATCATAACAAGTTTAGGAGTCATAGCAGGTCTACCTAATACAGAGAGATAAACATAAAAAGGCAAAATGGGGAGGCAAAGAAACATGCCCCCAATGAAAGAGCAAGAAATTTTTCTAAAAAAAAGAATGAAATGTAACCTAACTAAGGAGGTAAAAGACCTGTATGCAGAAAACTACACAACACTGAAGAAAGAAATCAAGGAAGACACAAACAAATGGAAACATATACCATGTTCACGGATTGGAAGAATTAACATCATCAAAATGTCCATACTACCCAAAGCAATTTACAGATTCAATGCAATACCTATTAAAGTACCAATGGAATATTTCACAGACATAGAACAAACACTTCAAAAATTTATATGGAACCATAAATGACCCCGAATAGCAGCTGCAATTTTGAAAAACAAGAACAAAGTAGGAGGGATCACAATATCTGATATCAAACTGTATTGCAAGGCCACTGTAATCAAAATAGCCTGGTACTGGCATAAAAACAGGCACATAGACCAATGAAACAGAACAGAGAGCCCAGAAATAAACCCAACTCTCTATAGTCAATTAATATTCGACAAAGGGGGCAGTAACATAAAATGGAGTAAAGATAGCCTCTTCAACAAATGGTGTTGGGAGAACTGGACAGCTACGTGCAAAAAAATGAAACTTGAGCACTGACTTACACCATACACCAAAATAAATTCAGAGTGGATAAAAGACTTAAATATAAGCCATGAAACCATTAAAGTCCTAGAGGAGAACATTGGCAGGAAAATCTCAGATATTTCATGCAGCAACATTTTTACTGATATGTCCCCTAGAGCAAGGAATATAAAGGAAAGAATAAACAAATGGGATCTCATCAAAATAAAAAGCTTCTGTGTGGCTAAAGAAAACAGTATTAAAATAAAAAGACAACCAACTGTATGGGAAAACATATTTTCCAATGATACCTCAGACAAAGGTTTAATCTCCAAAATATACAAAGAACTTATATGACTCCACTCTAAGAAGACAAACAACCCAGTTAAAAAATGGGGAAAAGACTTGAACAAATACTTCCCCAAAGAGGATGTACAGAAGATCCAGAGACACATGAAAAGATGCTCAATATCGTTAGCCATCAGAGAGACGCAAATTAAAATCACAATGAGACACCACTTTACACTGGTCAGGATGGCTATCATAAACAAAGCAACAAACAACAAATGTTGGAGAGGTTGTGGGGAAAAGGGGACCTTAGTTCACTGTTGGTGGGATTGCAGACTGGTACAACCATTATGGAAAACAGTATGGAATTTTCTCAGAAAACTAAAAATGAACCTGCCTTTTGACCCAGCAATTCCACTGCTAGGATTATATCCTAAGAATCCTAAAACACCAGTTTCAAAGAATGTATGCACCACAGTGTTCATAGCAGCACAATTTACAATAGCCAAGAGTTGGAAGCAGCCTAGGTGCCCATCAGTAAGTGAATGGATCAGAAAATTGTGGTACATATACACAATGGAATTCTATGCAGCAGAGAGAAAGAAGGATCTACTACCCTTTGCAACAGCATTAATGGAACTGGAAAGCATAATGCTGAGTGAAATAAGCCAGGGGTTGAAAGACAAATACCATATGATCTCACCTTTAACAGGAAGCTAAACAACAAAACAGACAAGCAAGCAAAATAAAAACAAATACACTGAAATAGAGAACAGGGGGACAGTGACCAGAGGGGAGAGGGGAGGGAATGTAAGGGGGAAAAAAAGGGGATGGATTTAGAGGAACAAGTATAAAGGACACAGAGACAATAACTAAGGGGAGTGGAAATGGGAGGGAGGTGGGGAGCACAGGGCAGGGTGGGCTGGGATGGGAGAAATAGACAGAAAACTGTACTTGAAAAATAATTAAATAAAAAATAATAATTAAAAAAAGAAAAAAAGAATAAAATGTAATGGAAGCAACCAAAGTTCAAAACAATGGTGATAAAAATGCTCAAGGACCTTAGGGGAAGAATGAATGATCTCAGTGAGAACTTAAACAAGGAGATCATAAGCATTAAAAAGGACAGAGAAACCATAAAAAAGAACCAGTCATAAAGAGTATAATCTGAAATGAAGAATACACTAGAAGGAATCAACAGCAAGTTGGATGAAGCAGAGGATCAAACCACTGGTTTAGAGGACAAGATAAAAGAAAACACCCAAGCAGAGCAGAAAAAGAAAAAAGAATTTCTTAAAATGAGGAAAGTCTGGGGGACCACATCAAGCATAACAACATCCACATCATAGTGGTAACAGGAGGAGGAGAGAACAAGGGCTCAAAACCTGGTTTGAAGAAATAATGTCTGAAAAGTTCACTAACCTGGTAAAAGAAGAAGTCACACAAGTACAGGAAGTACATAGAGCCCCAAACTACATGAATCCCAAGAGGGTCACATCAAGATACGTCATAATTAAAAAGACAAAGGTTAAAGATAAAGAGAGAATCTTAAAAGCATCAAGAAAAGGACAGTCGCCTACAAAGCTGATTTCTCAATAGAAACAGTTCAGGCCAGAAGGGATTGGCCAAAAATATTCAAAGTGATGAAAGCAAGCACCTATAACCAAGACTCTACCCAGCAAGGCTATCATTACTTTAAATATAAATGAATTAAATGTTCCAATAAAAGGAAATGGGGTAACTGAATGGATACGAAAACATGATCCATGTATGTGCTGTCTACAAGAGACCCACCTCAGAACAAAAAAATGCACAGGGATTGAAAGTGAAGGGATGGAAAAAGATATTCCATGAAAATGAAAATATAAGATGGGGTAGTAATACTTATATAAGACAAAATAGACTTCAAAACAAAGGCCATGATGAGAGACAAAGAAGGACGTTACATAATGCTAAAAGAATCAATCCAACCAATAGGATATAAATCCTTGTAAACATATGCACCCAATATAGGAACATCTAAATATATAAAGAAAATCTTGATGAACATATGGGAGAGACTGACAGTAATATAGTAACAGCAGGGGATTTTAACACCCCATTGACATCAATGGATAGATCTTCCAGGAAAAAAAAATCAACAAGGAAACAGTGATCTTAAAGGACACACTAGAACAGATGGATTTAAGTGATATTTACAGAGCATTTCACTCCCAAAGCAGCAGAATATACATTCATTTTCAGGGCACATGGTACATTCTCTAGGATAGACCACATGTTAGGACACAAAACAAGTCTTAATAAATTCAAGATCAAAATCACATCAAGCACCTTCTCTTACCACAATGGTATAAACTAGAAATCAATTATAAGAATAAATCTGAAAAACACATAAACACATGGAGGCCAAATAACATGTTACTAAATGATGAGTGGGTTAACAACAAGATCAAAAGTTACCTTGAGATCAAAGAAAGTAAACTCACAACAACCAAAAATCTATGGGACACAGCAAAAGCAGTCCAAGAAGAAAAGAAGCAAAAAACATCTTAGAAAAACAATCTAACCTTATACCTAAAAGAACTAGAAATAGAACAACAAAGCACAGAATAAGTAGAAGGAAGGAAATAATAAAGATTAGAGCATAAATAAATAACATAGAGACTGAAAAAACAATACAAAAGATCAATGAAAATGATAGCTGGTCCTTTGAAAAGATAAAGAATATTGACAAGCATCTGACTAGACTCATAAAATTAAAAAAATAGAAGACCCAATTAAATAAAATCAAAAGTGAAAGAGGAGAAATAACAATTAATATCACAGGAATACAAAGGATAATAAAAAATATTACAAACAATTACATGCCAACAAATTGGACAACTGAATGAAATAGATAAATTCCCATAAACATACAATTATTCCAAAACGGAATCAGGGGGAATTAGAGAATAGGAATAGACAGATCACAACTAATGAAATTGAAGCAGTAACCAAAGAATTCCAGCAAACAGAAGTCCTGGACCAGATGGCTTTACAGGTGAATTTTGCCAAACATTCAAAGAAGAAATAACAGCTATCTTTCTGAAACTATTTCAAAAAATGTGAGAGGAGGAATGACTCCCAAGCTCATTTTATGAGGCCAGCATTACCCTAATCCTAAAACAAGATTATATATATATATATATATATATATATATATGCACACACACATATATATACACATACATACATACATATATATATGCCAATATCCCTGATGGACATAGATGCAAAAGTTCTCAATAAAATATTAGCAAACTGGGTCCAACAATACAGTAAAAAGGTCATATGCCATCATGAAGTGGGATTTATTCTGGGGATGCAAGGTTGGTACAATATTTGCAAATCAATAAGTGTGATACACCACATAAACAAAATGAAGGATAAAAATCACATGATCATATGAATAGATGCAGAAAAAGCATTTGGTAAGATCCAGCACCCATTTATAATAAAAACTCTCAGCAAAGTGGGAATAGAGGGAACATAGCTCAACATAATAAGGGTCATATATGACAAACCCACTGCCAACATCATACTCAATGAGCAAACAGTAGAAGTAGTTAACTTAAGATCAGAACAAAACTGCTTTCATCACTTTTATTCAGCATAGTACTGGAAGTTGTAGCCACCACAATCAGACAGGAAGAAGAAAAGGCATCCAAATTGGATGATATAAAACTGTCATTCTTTGTGGACAATTTGATACTGTTCATAAAAACCCTAAAGACTCCATCCAACAAAACTAGTAAAATTGATCAATAAAATTGGTAAAGTAGCAGAGTACAAAATTAAGAATCAGAAATTGCTAGCATTTTTACACACCAAAAATGAACTATCAGAAAGAGGAACTAAGAAAACAGTCCCAGTCTTTTCACTGAGTTCCTTTCTGTCAACATGTGGCAATTCATGGATTCACAAAAGAAGAGAAATTCACAAAGCTCACATTGTTTTGCCTGCTATCTCCAGAAATATATTCTGCTGTTTTGTGAGACATTCTGGGGTGGTCAGGGGGGGCGGAAATCCCATTTACAATTGCAACCAAAAATAGTAATAATAAGGTAAGTAGGAATCAGTTTAACCAAGGAGGTAAAAGACCTATACTCAGAAAATTATAAGGTAATGAAGAAAGAAATCGACAAAGATACAAATATATGAAAGCATATGTCATTCTCATGGATAGGAAGAATTAACATCATGACTATGTTCAAACTACCCAAAGCAATCTATAGATTCAAGGCAATTCCTATCAAAAGACCAATGTCAAATTTCACAGAACTAAAATAAATATTTCAATAATTTATATCAAACCACAAAAGACATCATATACCCTCAGCAGTCTTGAGAAAGAAGAATAAAGTTAAAAGCATCACACTACCAAATATCAAAATATACTACAAGATCAAAGTAATCACAATAGTGTGTTACTGGCATAAAACCAGACCTATAGACCAATAAAGAAGAATAGAGAACCCAGAAATAAATCCAGGGCTTTATGGCTAATTACTATTTGACAAAGGAGGCAAAGGCATACAATGGGGTAAAGACCACTTATTCAATAAGTGGTGTTTGGAAAATTGGATACACACACAGAAAAAATTAAACTAGACCACCTCTTTACACCATACACAAGAATAAGCTCAAAATGGACTGAAGACTTAAATTTAAGACTTGAAACCATAAACATCCTAGAAGAAAACATAAATGGTAAAATATCAGATATTTCTCACAGCAATATATTTTTCTGATATACTCATATCTCCTCAGGCAAAGAAAATAAAAGAAAAAAACCAAATGGGACTACATTAAACTCAAAAGTTTTATACTCAAAGGAGACCATGAACAAAATAAAAGACAACCCACTGAATGGGATCATTGCTAATGATACACCTGATAGAGGGTTAATATCCAAAATATATAAAGAACTCTGACAAGTCAACACACCAAAATAAAAAACCCAACTAATTCAATTAAAAATTGGGCAGAAGATCTGAATAGACACTTCTCCACAGAGGACATACAGATGGTCAATAGACATATGGAAACATGCTCAGCATCATTAATCATCAGAGAAATGCAAATTAAAACCACAATGAAATGTCACTTCACACCTGTCAGAATGGCCATCATCAAGAAATCAACAAACAACAAGTGCTGGCGAGAAGGATGTGGAAAAAAGGGAACCCTCATGCACTGTTGGTAGGAATGCAGACTGGTACAGCCACTGTGAAAAACAGTATGGAAATAACTCAAAAAAATGAAAAATGGAACTGCCTTATGACCCAGTGATTCCACTTCTGGGTATGTATCCGAAGAAATTCAAATCACCAATTCAAAGAGATATACACACCTCTATGTTCACTGTGGCATCATTTACAATAACCAAGATTGAGAAGCAGCCCAAATGTCCATCAGTAGATAAAGCGGATAAAAAAGCTGTGGTACATTTATACCATGGAACACTATTCAGCTGTAAACATTAAGGAAATCTTATCTTTTGCAACTGCATAGATGGACCTAGAGGGTATTATGGCAAGTGAAAATAGAGAAAGACAAATACCATATGATTTCACTTACATGTTGGAACTAATGAAGAAAATAAACAAAGTAGAAACAGACTCATAGATACAAAGAACAGACTAACAGCTGTCAGAGGGGATGAAATAAGTGAAGGGATTAAGAAAAAAAACCCTCATAGACACAGGCATCATTTTGGTGATTACTAGAGTGAAGGCAGCAGGGACAAGCAGAAGAGGGTAAAGGGAGATAAATGGTGATGGAAGGAGACTTGACTACATAGTGAACACATAATATAATACACAGATAATATATTATAGAATTGCACACCTGGAGCCTATTTAATGAACAAACATAACCCCCAAAAATTCAATAAATATATATGCATTAAAAAAGATAAAAGCCAAATTCAGGCCTTCCTGGCCAACACTGACTTGTCTGCCACGAAGCTAAGAAGACATGGTGGTCAATTTCCTGGGAAGAAGTGTACCTGTTTCACATTGGGGACATTACCCCAGCCATCCAGTACTGACTGGGACTCCATACAACAAAGGGAGCTGAGCCCCAAGTTGGAGCAGCGAGCACCAGGGAAGTGAGCCAGAGCAGGGGCCTTCCGAGGGGGAGGATGGAGAGCCACCTGAAAGGAGGTCTCACAGTGAGAGGGGAGGGAGGCACAGGCAGTGACTCTGCAGACAGGATGTCTGGCCTGGAAACCCACCCCTTGAGTACCTTCCTTTCACTAGCAGCCAGGCTCAGAGCCCCAGAGAACGTCTCAGGGGGATGAGTGTCGCATGAAATGAGTCAGTTTGCCCAGAATTACATTTACATCCACCAGGGGAACTGAGAGGACCCAATGCCAATATTAAACTAATTACTTTTGAATTTTTTTAATTTAAATGCATCAGGGTAACATTAATAAATTACTTTTTAAATGTAATTTGCTTCTTCTCATACTCCATGTGCAATTTAAAAAACTTCATTCTTGCTTTATGTGGGAGCTCATCTGAGATTTCAAAATATCCTCACAGATCATACAACTGTCTACATATAAATCAATTCTAAACCTGGAGTCCGATTTGGAGTAAAATCACCTCCAGGCAAGGCCCAGAGCCAGTGAGAGACAAGACTCCAAGAGTTGGTATGAGTAAAGATAAACCCTGGGAAGTCACTACTATTTTCAGAAATAGGGGTTCTCATTAGACCAACTTGGAAAGAAAACTGCAGAATGCTTCAACTACCCGAGGGAGGTCTCCCTCTCTGAGCACACTCCTGCATTCTCATTGCTCAGGCCAAACCTCCTCCATGCCCAGAGTCCCTTCTCCTTCTCTCCTCTTTGGTCCCAGAATTTGGCTCAACGAATGACGCTGTCCCTAATCACTCTCTGCCTTGTATATCGAAGCTCTTTCGGTTTTCGGAACTATTATGTACTGGCATTTCTAGCCGAGATTAAAAATAACCCCACCAGACGGCCTTGGAGATGTGGTTTCCTGAGAGCCCAGGCCTTGGGAATGCAAATCAGGAAATGAGCCAGTTGCCACTGACACTTACCAGAGAAAACTGTCATTTGCATCTATACTCCAGATTCCCGGGTGACTGCAAATAAATCAGGGGCCCATTCAAACCAGTTCCTGAGCACAGCCTGAGAGCTCGTGTTGGAGGTGGATTTGGAAAAAGGAGTGAGAGAACAAAGCTCCAAGAATGGGGACCAATGAGTCTGTGCCACTGTCAGGACAGAGGGACAGGCAGTGCATTCCCAGTGTCTGACCCTAAACGGACTGAATTCCCATTGGTCGAATGAGTGTCCTTTTCAGTGGCTAGCCCTCCCACCCATCCCCCAAAGACCCCTTCCTATACTTTCAGTAATGACATCCTCTGTAATAGTGTCACCATCATCACCAGTGGCATGTTTTCAGGTCTGGAGCAAACAACAGTGATTAGTGAAAACATTCCAACATACAGTGATGGTAATAGTTAATCGTGGGCACGAAGCAGAAACCAAGTCCAGTTTGGTCTTGCTCATGAAACAGATTTTCCTGAAGTCGCTTCTATCCACACACCTGAATGTAGTAATTCCCTTCCCAGCAACCCTTATTGAGCTCCCTAAATTCTATTGCATCATATCATATATCATATCATATCATAAAATATCAGTTAAAAACCTGTTTGCTTTAAGGTTCTAAGCTTCCAGATTCTGGCCTGGATTTCCCTAATGGACTCTGTGTAACTTCTGTTCTACAACTTTGACCTCTTGTCTACACTGAAGCTTCCCCTCTTAGGAACTCCACCAAGTTGTCTGTATTCATCCAGAGTAGGCTAGGCCAGGCTGCAACACACTCACAATCCTAATGTCCTTGTTTTTAGGAAGCCCACTGACGTATTTAGGAGTGAAGGGGCATCATATCTAAGGCTTCCTCTCACACAGTTCATGGGAAAAAGACATATGCCCAAGGTCTGTCCAGAAAAAGTCCAGCCATTGTTAATGTAACAAGAATGGTTTATACAACACCAATGTAACCTGGCAGCTGAGGAGAGTGGACTGGAATGCACATGCATCAACAGTGATGACTTCATTGTACTAGTCAGTGGGGGCAGAAGACATCGTTGAATGAGCATGTGTACTGTGTGGCCACCTCACTCAAAATGACTAAGTAGAACAACAAATCTGCATCAAATTTTGCATTAAACTTGAACATTTCGCTATGAAAACTATTCAGATGATTCAGAAGGCTACAGCTATGGGCAATTGGTGATTGGCAGCTTTATCACAACAATGCACTCACTCATGCATCATGTCTCATGCAGAATTTTTGGGTGAAACATCAAATCACCCAGGTGACTCAGCCCCACTACAGCCCAGACTTGGTGCCCTGAGACTTCTGGCTTTTCTCAAAACTAAAATCATCTTTGAAAGGGAAGACATTTCAGACCATCAATGAGATTCAGGAGAATATGATAGAGCAGCTGATGGTGATTGGGAGAAATGTGTGAGGTCCCAAGGTGCCTACTTTGAAGGGGACTGAGGCATCATTGTCCTATGTACAATGTTTCTCATATCCTGTATCTTCTTCAACAAATGTTTCTCTATTTTTCATATTACCTGGCTGGATACCTTCTGGACAGACCTTGTACACAGTATTTAGAGAGAAGAAAGAATCAAGCAAGGTGGTAAATTAACAACATTTAGGTAATCTGGGTGAAGGACCTGCAGGAATCCTCTGGGCTGTCTTGCAACTTTTCTACAAGTCTGGAAACAAAAGTACCCAGATACCCAGATTCTGTTCTTTGCCAAACAATCCGGGGTAAGAGTTTGGACCAGGAGCAGCTTGCACCCACATAAACAACCAGCATAAGCAACGCCCCACTTGCATCTCTACAACGCACCTGGAGTCGTTTGTAACGTTCATGCCTCCATGGCACCTAGGCTAAGGGAGCTGTCCCTGACGGCTCTCACCGCCCTCTGCCACTCCCCATAGCACCCTGGAGCCCCGGTCACTTTTCTGGACCTCTTCTCATGCTCTTCATTTCCCAGGGCCGTATATTGATGAGGAAGACGCAAAACATCTGCTTGTTTCCTTGCACTGTGCTCGTTACCTGCTGCCTTTTATCTTGACCCATCCACTCCATTCAAACAGAAATACCAACGTCTCATCTCCTGCACAAAACACACATCCAATTTGGTGCTCTGTAATCGCCCTCCAAAAATTTGGGGTCCCCTCACCCCAAACCTCTATGTCTGTCTTTGTAGAAGAACTGTCAATAGAATAGTTTTGTCATTATGGAATTCTTAACATGGGCATTATAATTACATATCACATGTAATAAAAAAAGAGTAGGTGGTAATTTTGGTTTTAGCCTGATGATCGCCACTCACCATGTTTAGTCTTATGTGGGGCCTGCTCTCCTGTGTTCTGGGCCCCAGCAGGGAAGGAAGGGAGCAGGGTCATCTGGCCATCGGGGAGAATCTTGGGTTTAGATGTCTAATTGGTGCCCTCAAGAAGCCCATGAAAGTTTTCTGTCACCCTTTGAGGGTTTAGACAGGCCGGACAGTCACGCGTTGGGGAAGCACGTTAACGTCTATTCAAAGCTGCCGAGCCACAGGTGTCCCGACCTTGGTGTGGTGGCCGCACACTCCGGCTCTTCCTGCCAGCATAGATTTGCAATGGTGTCCATCTGTTTGTCTCCATGGGAGAGTCTGCAATTACCAGTCCAGGTCCTTCCATTTTTCCCCACTCTTTCCTCTCCTTCCTCTACCTACCCCCACCTAGCCCAAATTTCTAGGTGAGGGGAAAATCATCCAGTGTTCATCCGAAAGCCATGGGCCTCCCAGTGCCTGCCCCCAACCCCTCAGCTTCCTGGCACAGCAGACTCAACACTCAGCTGTCTCTCCCCATCTGGGAAGGGGGTCTTTCCAGTTCATGGAGTGAATCAACAGTGTCTTGAAATCCCCTCTCACCCACAATCACTCCTGCCAGGTTCATTCAATGAGCTGGTTCTACGAGGGGCCATGTGGATGCTTTCTCTCCCCATCATTACCTTCAGGTTCACTGCTAAAGAGTTCCTTTCTCCAGCCATGAGCTGCCCTCCAGGTAGAGCCTGTGGGTTCCCAAACATGTTTGGAATGAATACAGCAGATTTTTCAGTTAAAAAAAAGTATAGTCCTACTTTGCTCAAAACCTCTCTCCAGCGAGGCTTGAGCCGCTCAGATCACCTCCAGCTCCAGTGACCAGGAAGGCCGGAGTGAGCCCTGTTTTCCTCACACTTCCCTTCCCACTTGCTCAGCTGCTTCCAGGTCCGGGGAGAAGGCAGGGGCAAGAAGGGAGTAGGAAGTGCATGGTTTGACTTGACTGCTGCTGGTGCACCTGGTTGCTCAGGCCCTCTGCTTGGCACATGCCCACATACTGATTGCAGGGGGCAGGAGAACACCCTCCTCAGAGATGTCCTCATTCTGACTTGAAAAACCTGTGGACATATCACCTTCCCTGGTAAATGGGACTTGGCACATGTAATGAAGTTTAGGACCTTCAGGCGGGAAGATGATCCTGGATTATCCAGATGGAACCAATGCACTCACAAGCGTCTTTGTAAGAGGGAGGCAGGAGGGGTGGAGGCAGAGGAGATGTGATGATGGCAGTGGAGAGAGCCTGTGGAGAACTACTTCACTTGTGATCAGAAGGCAAGTGTAAAGGGACCACCCAAGATGCATTACTTCTGCTCCCAATATGAGCTGGGCAGGTGTAAGGCCTTAGGCAGCTCCCTGCACTCTGGAAGGCCTTGCTTAGTTCACCCATCCTGATTGGTGAGCTCTCAGGTCACGTGCAGTACCAGAATCCTAGTTCCCTGATGCTCTGGATTCTTCATAAAAGGCTCTGTAGTCAACTCAAGTTAGTCTGTTTAAGAAGCATCGTTTTTCAAAAACAAATATTAACTGATCTGTTAATAAAAGAAACTTTACTAAAAGAAAATATGTTTTGACACACAAAAGGCAACCATACTTTGATATTTCTCTCCCTCTCTCCTCTTCCCCTCTAAAGATAAAAAAATAAAATCTAAAAAAAGAAAAAGAAAAAAAATATGTTTTGGCCTGGCTGGCGTAGCTTGGTGGATTGAGTGCAGGCTGCAAACCAAAGGGTCGCAGGCTTGATTCCCAGTCAGGGCATATGCCTGGGTTGCAGGCCAGGTCCCCAGTGGGGCCATGAGAGGCAACTACACACTGATGTTTCTCTCTCTCTCTTTCTTTCTCCCTCCTTTCCCCTCTCTAAAAATAAATAAATGAAATCTTAAAGAAAACATGTTTTCTTATGAAAATTGTCTGAAATGATTCTGACCATGAGTATAAAGATTCAGAGCTCTCCCTGAAGGTGGGCAGATAAAACTCTTAGCCAACTGCCTAAGAGGTTTTCAAAGGTTTTCCTCAGGCTCCTGTGCAGAGAGAGAGAGAAAAAAAGAGCATGCCTGCCCACTAGTGGACGAATTGAGTAATTGCTCAATTTGTTCAAGCGGGACTCAAGCTCCATCTAGTGGTGCAAACTGACAGCTAAGCTTTAGACCATTACCTAGTTAAATTGTCCACGCAAGACAGGCGTTAAAGAGATCATTGAAAACTCCAGGCCTACGGGAGCCAGGAACATACATGTCTATGGATTAATAAACGTTTAACGTGGCATAAAAGCAAACCAAGTCAAGGAAAAGAATCAAACTTTGTTTTTCTAAACACTTTTTCTGTTTGGAGCCTACATTTGTACGATATAATGCATATTGTGTACGATATTGATGATTATATCTTGAATTCAAAAGAGAAAAAAGAAGATAAAAATAAAAAGATTTTAATTTTAACATTTTCTTTCACAGCTTTTATATTTTGGTCCTGGAACCAGAAATCTGCAACTTTTGCCTTTGGTCCCAACATATCAACACTGTATCTTGCATCGAGTTTGCTTGAATGCAGAATTCAGCCGTGACAGGCAGCCCTGCCTAGAATCCATACGTGGTTTTACTTAGTTGAATCATGGAAACGAGCTGTGCAAAATCAGGATTTTCAAAAATCTTTGTCCGATAGTTTGGTGTTGCAGTGTGCGGACACTGCGTGCCCTGTCCTGGGTCACACCGCTGGGACCCCCGGCGGACCACCACAGAGCGCTTGAGCCGCACGCGTGCGAGAGGTTGGCCTCACAGAGGTGGAAATCTGCACGTGATCTGGGAACTGTGTCTTCAAGTATCACAATGTCCATTATGTTACATTTTCAGAAACCAATTCTAAGACAGAACAGAGGACTCAACAGCTAGATAACTTTCTCCAGGACTTTTAAAATTACTCATGGATGCTTCTTTCAGGGAAACAGCCAAAGTGTCGACCCAACAGCTGATTGTGGGATAACAATCTACTGCCTGAGCACATGCAGCGAGTTCCTTTCCTCCGATGATGTCCACGAGTTCACTTCAGCAGGTCAACCACCCTCCTCAGCATCCTGCTGTGACTAACCCCGAGCTCCATGCAGTGAGCAGAATGCTGTGTTGTGTCCAATTCATCAAACAGTTCCAGAAGGCTCCCTGGCCCCAGACGCAGGAGGGGAGCCAGCTGACAGGTGGTGAGCTCTATGTCCAAGACGCATTCCGTTTTTAACTCTCAGCAGAAAGCCACACTGCAGAGGAGGAGATGTAGACCTGTGTCCTTACATAACTCACCACATGGAACTTCAGTGTTATGGCAAGTCCAACGAGAGCAGCGTTTGTCTCAAGAACACCAGTCTCTGTTAGGTGGTTCAACCATTTTCTCTGTCAGAACGATTGATTTCCTCATTACTTCCTGGTGTGTGCTTGTTGTAAGCACACTGTTTAAAACATTTTCAGTCGTATAAAAGTCCTCAAAGTCTCAGTGAGTCAATAGGACTTACATCTGAATATTACCAAATCTGCACCATCATCAGCTGCAGGAGCAAATGTTGAAGTGTTTAAACTTTTCACACAATTTGCCTTTCGTTTCCGAGCTCTATTTCCAGTACATTGAGAGACAGTGTTTCTAGTCTCACTTTTGCATGTGTTTATATCTTTTCAGGACACGATTCCGCTGCATTCAATAGGCACTCTTTTACGACGTGCTATTGGTGGAGAATTGGGTGTCCCAGGCAGATTTTTTTTCACATAAACACAACACTGTTTATTTTAAAAAAGCAAAACAAGCCTTGTTGACATCTCAGTTCTCCGTATGTCTCTTCCACACCCCTGGCCTTTGTCCTGGCTGCCGTTAGTTTCAAATAGCCCCTCAGCTGTCTTCTCCAGTTATGCCCAATGCCAACCAAGTAAGCATGTGGAAACGGTCAATTTACAAGGTGGAGCATATGGCCTCCAGGTCTGTCTTCTTTTTCCTACCTTTTGTAAAGATTTGGGAAATATTTTTCTTTTCTTTTTAAAAAATTTTATTTATTTACTTATCTTTAGAGGGGAAGGAAAGGAGAGAAATATCATGTGTGGTTGCCCCTTGTGTGTCCCCTCCTGGGAACTGGCCTGCAATCCAGGCATGTGCCCTGACTGGGAATCGAACTGCAATCCTTTTGTTCTCAGGCCCGCACTCAATCCACTGAGCTGCACCAACCAGCCAGGGCACATTTCGCTTTTCTAACACTATATCGTGGGAGAAGTTTTCACAGCCAAAAGCTCAGTTTTGCAAAATACGGTAATTATTTTCTATAATTCAGCCTCTGGATCTGGTCTCCCTCCACCTGAAAGAACACAACCTCTTAGTCCCCTCCAGGAAGTCATTACATCACACCCACAAGGATGCCCAGTGGCCCAGTTTCTGTTGCCCCAGAATCAACCCGATAGCCCACATGGTAAGCCAAGTAGGTAAGTGTCCCAAAGGGTTCCCCACCCTCCCCTGCTCCACGTTAGAATTTTAGTGGGAAGCTTTGGAAATGCCAAATGCTTAGCTTTTCTCCAAAGAAATTACTGACAGTCTTTAAGGGTGGGGGACATGGGTATGCACATTTTTTAAAGCCCTTCAGGTAATTGAGACAACCGTCGGCAAGGTTGCAAACGAGAGACCTGCAGAAAGCAGCTGAGGACTGGTGATGGACACCTCCCTGCACAGTTTACTGAGAGGCAGCAGGAGCAGCTCTCCTGCAACCAGCCACGATCACCACATTGAGCTCTGTGTGTATAAAGGGAAGGGAGATGAGAGCAAGGTGGCTGGAGTGACAGACGGTACCCTGGAGAATTGCCACAGAGGGATTCTCCACGTGCTCCTCACCAGACGGCCCACATATGAGTGTAAATGCCAGTCCCCCAAGGTCCCCAAGAGCCAGGTGGCGTTAGTGGGGAAGAAGCAGCAAGCCTAGGAAAGTGCACTGACCACAGAAACCAATAAAATAAAGCAATGGGCATCTGCGGCCTCTCTTCCCAGCAGTACCCTGGCGGAGCCGGGGCTGCAGAGGGAGGGATGGTTGTCCCAGAACCTGGCTCGTCCCCATCCAATCCAAGCAGATGGGGTCTCAGTGCAAACTGTGCTCAGAGAGAGAGAGAGAGAAGGTTAAAAAGACTTGAACCAACTAGGAAACTAAATTGAGTTGAGTACTCATAACCAAAAAAGACTGGAAAAGAGGGAACCTGCCCAGGACACCACAATGGCATGTGGGAGCTACCATGGTACAGAGTTGAGCATGGGCTGAAGGAAAGAAACTTGTTCGTGTTTGTCACACTGAGCCGACTCTGCTCCCTGAACCAATGAATGATACGTGTGTTTTCTCAGTCACACCAGGCTTGACCAGTATCATTACAAGATTGCTCAGAATTTCTCCTGCCTGTCCTCCTGGATATAACATCTTTGTTACCTGGGGTCAAACAGAGCCTTGTGGGGGGGGCAAAGGGGCCTCTTCCAAGGTCATTCCTCTGCCCTTGCTCCCAAAGCTGCCTTGGGAGGACCACTGGACCCCTTTGGAATCCACTACCCCCTCAGCAAATTCCCAGGCCCTTGTTGTGGGCTCAAGGAAGCTTCTGTGGCTTTGCTGAGCGTGGCAGGCCATGCTGCAGCCCCTCCTCTGCCTCTATGAGGGGTAGCCCCGGTACAGGGCCCTGCTCCAGAGATGCCTTCCTCCTCCGACACTCCTCTTAATGAAAACCATGTTCAAGTCCACTTGGTGGTGTGTGAGAGAGAAGTGAGAGGGAAATGGCTCCTCTTATCACAGATTCTTCCAAATCCATTCCCTCCTGCACCTGCACCAAAGCTTTGGACTTAACAGCCAAGAATCTGGAACCTTTGGTGGTCGGTTCCCGCCAACCCCACTGAGATCTTTCCTAAAATAAAGTTGCCTCCATTCACCTCCTAAAACCAAAGAAAGATATGCATGAAAGCCAATGGAAGATGGCGTCAGAACTGTGGAAATCAGCAATCATGTGTGAGAAATTTGGGGAGATATTTTTTACCATCTCGCCTAAATTGGGACAAACTAAACTGAAAGATGAGTGTGAGGCTTTGGGAGTTGTGAGGGCTGTTTGACAAACACTACTTTCCTCTCTCCTCAGAAGGGAGAGAGGTTACCGCCGCTGTGGCTGTCTGCTGGCAGACGTTGCTCACTGTTTCTGGCTGCTATGGATACAGCTGCTGGGGACACTCTTGCACCAGCCTTCAAGTCCACAGGAACTTTCATTTCTCCAAGCAAAGCTTTCTCAATGTTTGCAAGTATGATTGAATAATGCAAGACAGTTTTATAATAGCAATAAATCTGACGTCTATACTCGGTGGGTCGAGGAACTCGAGTTCTATCATCCTTCCCTTTATGTCATAAAAAGTGTACTAGGGCAGGCACTGGCCTGAGGCATAGGGGCAAGGGGACCCAAGGAATGGGTGAACGCTGGGACAAACTGGGACGTGCGCACATGTCTGGCTTCAGGTGGGCAGGCACGATCCCACTGCAGCCGATTCACCCTGCAGACGTCATGTTGCCAGATCTTCCCATTTTCAGGAGAAGACAGATTTTTCTTTCCCCCCAAATATATGTAATCTCCTAAATGGAAATGCTGGCCAATAAAAAATATAGTTAGTTTAGCATCCACAAACGCGAGCAACAAATGGTTGGAAGCTTTCAGGAGTTTAAAATGGAACTTTATTGGCCAAAGCAGGGGCCAACTCTCGAGGTGTCCGGAGACACGGTGCCCAGAAAGGGCTGCAAATGAGAGTCCCGCCTGGCGCTTACAGCCTAGGGTTTTTATTGGGGTGAGCAAGCGAGCAAATACAGCAGCGGACGTAGCTGTTAGCCATTGGCTATCTCGAGGGAACACACATGGCTATGCTTTCTGCTTGCAGCAGTGGATACTTTTCTGCAAAGACAAGGTCATGCACAGGCGGTTATCTTGTTCAGCACTCTTTGTACTTTCTGTACTTTCTATCTGGACTCTGCCTCAAGTTCCTTGTTCCTGTTGGCTACTTTTATCTAATTCCAGGCCTAACATTAGCCCTGGTGCACTGACGCTGTCCAATCTTACCCAGCACAAGACCAAACGCCAGTGCAGACTAGATGTGGCCCAGACTCCCTGAACCCTGGCTGAGACTGGTTTCTCAGCCCTGGTCCTGAGAAAGCACAGCATGCCTGGGCCCTGGCCCAGGTCCTGAGTCACTAGATCAGGAATGAGTCCTGGGCACCCACATAGTCTTTAAAGTGCTGGAGTTCATTCGGTTCCATGGCCAGGATCTAGTGAGGAATCAAATTATAAGCCTCAACACCATGTTCAGAACACTTGGAAGCCTTCCCAGGCTACCTCCACCTGATTCTGAGCTCAAGCAGTGATGTGGATACCAATCAACTATCATCAGTGATACACATGCACACACACAATAAAAATGTGATGGTCACACCTTTCTCATGTCTAATTAACCCAAATAGCATCCAATGTTGGCTTTTCTGTGTACTATTTGAGGATATTATAACAGCTGGCCTTTCTGGAAGAAATGTGGTTCTAAGTCAAAGATGTTCATGTATGAGCTGATGGGAATTTCTTATTTGTAAACATGCCAACCATAGTAACAAAAAATCCCCAAATAAGGGAGACATACAGAAAGCAGAAGAAGGCAGATCAGAGAATCTGAAAGCATTTTTACAAATGATTTAGCAGGTAACAGGTCTTGTGAGACAAGTAAAAAGGCCAGGGGGCATGAAGTCTCCTCATCTGGGACTCTTGCTCTGCCAGGTGGATATGGACTTAAAGTAAATCGGGTAAGAAGGTACTTTAACAGATACCTGTCTCCAAGACTCTCCAGTGAGCTCTAGACAGCCCAAGACAAATGGTATTTATGAAAAATGGAGACAGCCAGTAACCAGATACTGGCATCATTTGCATTTCAGGCCTCTAACCTGTAGTCATGGGACAAGCAAATGAAGAAAAATTAGAAATAACCATTAACTGAGAAAGCATTCCAACACCATTGAGCAACAGGCAGAAGACTGCAGAACAGGCACCAGTTCTTAGCAAGGAAACCCAAAAGTCGGGGCCCAAAAGAATGGTGATAGTGAACACAGATGTCACGGACAAGGGCATGTCCAAGGATAAGGTCATCTTCACCTTGGTGGTCTCTGGAATCGAGTGCATCACTGGCATTTTTGGGAACGGCTTCATCGCAGTCATCCATGGGGCTGAGTGGGCCCGACGCAAAAAGCTCCTGGTGGGTGACAGCATCTTATTGATGCTGAGCATCTCCAGGCTCTTGCTGCAGATTTGGATGATGCTGGAGAATATCTACAGTCTACTCTTCTGGGTCATTTATAACCAAAACACAGTGTACATCCCTTTCAAAGTCATCACCGTGTTCCTGAACTACTCCAACCTCTGGCTCGCTGCCTGGCTTACCATCTTCTACTGTCTTAAAATTGCAAACTTTACTCACCCGTTGTTCTCCATGATGAAGAGGAAGATCCTGGTGCTCATGCCTGGGCTTCTAAGGCTGTCGCTGTTCATCTCCTTAGGCTTTAGCTTTTTCTTCTTTAAAGACATCTTCAATGTGTATGTGAACAATTCCATTCCCATACCCTCATCCAACGCCACTCGGAAGGAGTACTTCTCTGAGACCAATGTGGTCAACCTGGCTCTACTCTACAACCTGGGGATCTTCATCCCTCTCATCGTGTTTATCCTGGCGGCCACCCTGCTCATCCTCTCTCTCAAGAGACACATTCTACACATGGAAAGCAATGCTACAGGCTCTGGGGACCCCAGCATGAAGGCCCACGTGGGAGCCATCAGAGCTACCAGTTACTTTCTCATTCTTTACATTGTCAACGCAGGTGCTCTATTTCTTTCTATGTCCCATGTCTTCAACAGCAACAGTTCCTGGAGTATTTTGTGCAAAGTCGTCATGGCTGCCTGCCCAGCTGGCCATTCAGTGCTGCTGATCTTGGGCAACCCTGGGCTGAGAAGGGCCTGGAAGCAGCTTCAGTCTCGAGTTCGTCTTCACCTGCAAGGGCAGCCTCTGTGACTGGAGTCCACAGGACCTGGTCCAAGCAGCTCTGCCTTTTCCTCACCTGGACCTCTTCTTCTCATCCATCTTTTCTTTCCTAATCCTGCTCGGACACTTCTCCTCGGGTAACTATATCCTCTCATAGATGTGAAGCAGAATTTTTAACTTCAGCTTCTTAGCAGAAGTAGCTAAGCAGCTCTGAGATGGGTTTATGAATGCTCTTTGATCTCTGCTCATTCACATCCTGCCCTGAGTGCCTCTCCACTTCCTCCTCCCCCAGGCCTTCAGGAGAGGGTGGCAGACATCTTCATTTGTCGAGGATGATCTCTGTTTGTGCTTGTGGTCACTGAGCACCTTTAATTCTTAAGTATATCTTGGTCTGGTCACCCTACTTAAGGCACCTAACTAACCCCCAGTTAAGGGAGAGGAAGAAAGGGAAACCAGACACCTACAGAGAAAAGGGTTCAGGGAAGAGATGCTGGCCAAAATTCCCAAGTGCTGGAGAGGTTTCCCGGAAAATGAAGTGAAGTAAAAGGCTCGAGATTTGGCCACAGGGAGGCCATGTACACTATTAATTGAGTGATGATGTGAAATTCAGACTACAGGAGTTCCCAGAGAAGGCGATGGGAACAGCGAGGGAGTTTGCAAAGACCAGTCATCTTGGGAGGCTGTTTGGAGAGGAAGATGAGACACAAGGTTGCAGTTGGCTACGTGGACAGTCAAATGAATGCTTTGTTATCCCAGATAATAGGGGACAAAGTGAGAAGAGAGGAAAGGAAGAATGAAAAATTAGGGTGAAAGGTGTGGGAAGCAGAAAGGAAATAGAAAGAGGCCAGAGTTAAAGAAAGTCTATTTGGCTTCACTCCTGACTCAGTGACAATGGGAGTGACACCTGTGCTTCTGGCTTTACCAGTTCTGGGTCACCTCAGAGTAACTGGTGGGGCAAGACCAGGCTCCCTGGGAGTGGCTGTGTGTGGAGAAGGAAAA
This sequence comes from Artibeus jamaicensis, assembly GCF_021234435.1. Taxonomy (NCBI): domain Eukaryota; kingdom Metazoa; phylum Chordata; class Mammalia; order Chiroptera; family Phyllostomidae; genus Artibeus; species Artibeus jamaicensis. The sequence goes on from NW_026522031.1 coordinate 3,575,990, forward strand.
CATTACTCTTCATTGTCACTCTTCAGAATAACACCATCAGCACTGCCTCAAAGGGCAGTTCACAAAGTGACACCCTACCCGCCAGGGATCTTGGAATCAGAAAGGAAGGAGCTGGGGTTTTGTTGTGCTTGCAATTTTTAAAATCAGAATTACCCAACTATGAGTGGAACCTAATCAACAAAACAAACAAGCAAGTAAAATATAACCAGAGACATTGAAATAAAGAACACACTGACAGTAACCAGAGGGGAGAGGCAAGGGGGATAAAGAAGGGAAGAAGGGGAAGGGTCGTCAAGGAACATGTATAAAGGACCCATGGACAAAGCCAAAGGGGAGTAGGATCGAGGGTGGGAGTTGGGGGTGGATGGGATGGAGGAAAGTGGTGGTGGGGAAATGGAGACAATTATACTTGGACAACAATAAAAAATAAAGCTAAAAAAATAAAATCAGAATTACTGAGGAAAATGTAAAAAGAATGCTACTGATTATATCAAACTTAAGTAGCTCCCAAATGAAAATGTACGGTCAATAGCAAAGACTAAAATCTAAGCTCCTGGCTCTAGAGCACATATTTCAGAGAGAGTCTTGGGACTTATTTAACTGGAAATAAAAATATTTATGAAACACACTATTTTGGTAGCTTTCCTACGTGACATTTATATGACTATTTAGAGTTGGCATAGTTGTTATAGTAAGACAAATGAGATTTTGAGGTTTCATTTCATTTCCTAAAAACAGAGAAATACATGTTTTTTCAAATAATACACACATACATGTCCACTGAGTGTGTTCTAATGCACCAAAGAGAAAAATAGAAAATTGATTTCAAGTCACTGTGTCATTAATTGAACCATGCCAAGATAAGAAATTGCATAATTCCTCTGCATGCTTATTATAAAGAAATATTTCCTCATGGTTTGTAAGAGTGGCAGACAGCTATCAAGTGCCTCAAAGATGTGACACCCTTATCAATATTCATGTGCACTGCCTTCGCATAAAGCTCTCTCCATCCTCCCCCCTTCCTTCTTCCTTCCTTCTTTTCATCCTCTTTCTTTCTGTAAAACCCACCTAAACTTCCAGAACAAGCCAGTATACCCTGTCTTCAAATTGCTTGGCTTTCGACAGAAATCGGAAGTCCTAAAGGATCCATTTTGCAAACTCTGTGTGACACCTCTGTCCCAAGAAAGGCTGAAGGTTAGGATGTGAAGATTCCTTCACCCACAAAGTCACCCCGGACAATGGAACAGCTAAGGGGGTTTTGGCTGCCATGGGACTCCAATCTGGAAGGCCCAGCTCAGGGCTGGGGTCTCCAACCTGGGCGAATTCTCACACATGAAGACAAGACTAGTGGCCAGGGCAGAGCTAAAGACTGGGATTGGAGGGTCACCAGACTGTCCCACAGTCAAACATGACCTTCCTCTCTATTAACTCAGTGTGCACTAACTTCCACCCTGGTGCTTGCTCTCCTGTGAGTACACTCTGCAGGAATTCTCTTTTATTCTTGACATCAAGCTCCTGGGGCAGAAACATCTACTGAGGAAGGGAAAAGAACCTCGAAGTCCAATGAACCAAGTCTCAAGCTGGGGGAGGGCAGCCGAACACAGACGCAATCACAGCAGGATGCGAAGGGGGAGATGCTGAGAGACAGAGCCCACCCATCCCACTCAATTTCCCTCTTCCCTCTGGAAGAAAGTGCAATTCTCAGGAGAGAGACAGGAGGAATGGAAATTTCTGACATGTTCAGTAATGATGGATTGTGGGAAGAGGAGCAAGAATAAACAGCTGGGGAGCCAACCTCCCTGTTTATAGATAGGGAGCCCTCTGGACCTCTTCTCAAGACAGGGCCAGAGTTGCCTGCTGTAGCAGAGCTGGAGGTTGGAGGGAAATGCTCATCTCCAGTGTCCTCTGAAGGGAGGGAACAGGTTACATAGTTAGGCGTTTCTGTTGTGAGGACAGAAGCATTTTAGAACCTGGCACGTGGCCCAGCAGGAGCAAGCCCGGGCAGAAAGCAGTGGCATTCAGCACAGAAGGTGTGGGGAGCAAGGCTGCCCCATAAGGAGCTGGAAATGAAAAGCAGGAAGGCGCTGAGTGCCAAAAACAGACTGGACCAGTCCTGCACTGCCTTAGGCTCCTGCTGGGCCTTGGGGATTCTCCCCACCAGCCAGAGTAGAGCACAGCCTTCCTGGACCTCCCACGGAAGGCCTTGGGGTGTGATGCTTCCCTGTGCAGGGGGCCACGTTGAGGAGGTGCTGTGTCTGCCAAGCTGGCTGTGGAGCAGCCTCGCTGTGGGGAGGGGGTAGGGATGGATTTGTCTATAAATTCCCAGTTTGTCTCCATTTGGTTTTCCTTATCTTTTTTTTTTTATGTAAAGTGTCTCAGAAATGTTCTGCCCTCTCTCAGTTGCATCAGGAGAAATTAAGAGAAAAGTGGTTTTGAAAAAACAGTCTAAAGAGAAAAAGAATCAACAATCCCCTGGGTTGGGCTGGGTTTGGGTGTGACAGCAGCAGTGAGAGGGGATCTAAGGGAAGAATTCCGAGGTAGAACAGCAATGAAAAATAATCACAGCTCAGCCACTGCTCAGTCACTGCACCTCCCCTCCTTCCCTCCTGACACGCAGTCACTGGAGTCAAGATGACTTAAGTTTGGGTCCTGGCTCTGATACTTACTGGTGTGTGACACAGGCATGTTACTGCACCTCCCTGAACCTCAGTTTTGTATCTGTAAAATGGGAATACCAGTAACAATGATGATGACACCTACCTCCTAGGATTATCTATATCATCCTGAGAAATGAATGTCTGGCCCAGAGGAAGCTCTCAATAAATGTTTGCTGTGAATATTGCCAAGGTAGGGGTGTGAGGCTGAAAGGTGGGGTTCTGTGAGGTGTGAGAAGGCCGGAGCACACAGAGGGTGAGGCCTGGACCACAGGCTCAGGGGCAGGATGCAGCCATGGATTCCATAGCAGCTTAATCATCCAAGTTGGGAGAGGGCTTCTGGGAGCTTGTATCCCTCCCGGCAACATTGAAAGGCATCTAGAATTCCAGGGTTCAACCCCCTGGATGTTATTTCGAGCTGCCTATTTTGAATGAAGCAGGCACGAGGTTAGAGGTCAGCACACTTTCTGTCTAGGGACACATAGTAAATATTTCAAGTTTTGTGGGTCACAAGAGTCCCTGTCTCAAGTGCTCAGCTCCTCCACTGTAGCACAAAAGCCACTGGAGACTCATGTAGATGAATGGGCAGAGCTGTGCTCCAACAAACTTTCCTTTACGGACACGGAAATGTGAATTTCATTTAATGTTTACATGGCACAAAATAATCTTTTGATTTTTTTCACCCATTTAATCATGCAGAAAGCGATCTTAGGTTGAGGGCTCTACAAAAGTAGGCATTTGACCCATTTATTTGAGTCGGATTTGACCCCCAAGCCGCAGTGTGCTGACTATGCACTCAGTACTTTCTCCAGCCCATGGAGGCACTGAACCCACCTCCAAACCCATCACCCTAACCGTAGATCAGAGACACTCATACAGCTTTGCCTTGTTTTGAACATTGCAACTGTCCAAATATTTTTGCCACTTTCAATTTCTTCAGCTTTCATACAACCCTTGGCAATCCCTAAAACACAGCCCTTCAGTTCTCTGTAAGACAGACAACTAGTGCCCTAGTCCCCTCTCCCCAACCATGAACTATTAAGGACAGACACCAGGCAACAAACATGTTTTTACCTAAATCTTTAAAAGATACCACTCTGAAACTAGTTGATAAGGAGTAAAAATTGGCAAACGGGTCCCCACAGGGGCCTTGGGAATGTTCTGAAGGCCACGTCCCAACCCTGAGATGCTCACGCTCCTGAGAACACCTGCTGCCGGACTGAACACCAGCCTGTGTGTCTCTTCCTGGACCTGCCCAGTGGGGTAATCTTTTTGTCTTCCTGCTCAGATGGCTGAGTAACTGGCTGGTTTCTAGGTGATGGTTGGAAATGCCTAGAGTTGATGAGGCACATGAGAAGAATCCAGACTTTGGTATCAAAGATTGAGATTTGAGTCCCCATTCTGGGTGCTCTTTGGAAAGTTGTGAAAACTCTCTCAGCCTCAGTTTCCTCTTGTGGAAAACAGAGGTGATCATAATATCTATTTTGTGGGGTTTTTTTTGAGCCAAAGAAAAACATATGTGTGCATAGTAAACTATGAACCACCATATTAAAATGAGTGTATTTATTCATTCAACAAAAGTATATTGAGCATATGGGCTATGCCCTGTACTAGATGCTAAGAACTCGAAGGTTAACACAACAAAAATTTCACCCTCCAAGAGCTCAGAGCCTGGGAAGGAGCACCTCCCTGAATTACAATGTCAGAAAAATTTCAGTAGAGGTCTGTGTACTACGGGGTCAGCAATGTACTTAAATGGTCACAGTTAAAACTCCTCTCCCCCAAAATAAAATAAAATAAAATAAAATAAAATAAAATAAAATAAAATAAAATAAAATAAAATAAAATAAAATAAAATGAATCCCTATCTTCTTGCTTTATCTCCTGGTAGTATGCAGAGGGGGGATCTCAGGGCAGAACCTTTTGTCTCAGCCTGACTGGACCAGTGAGGGAAGATTGGGACTGAGGGAAGAGGTGTTCCTGTGAGCATCCTTAGAGAGCTCCATCATAGCCTGAGGATGCAAAAAAGAAGGGGTCCCCTTACACACAGCCCTCCCTAGGGAAAGCTGCTCTTTGCATCTGCTGCCTACAGCCTTTAGAGACTGCAAATAAATCTGGGGTTTATTCAAACCAGATGCTGGATAATAAATGATAGCTGGTGGCCGAGTGCAGCTGGAACCATGAGTGACAGAAATGCTTAGCGGGGGGTGGGGGGGTGGGGGGTGGGGAATTCAACTCTGAGAAGACTGGACACCCTATGGGATCCCTGTGTGGTTTCCTGTCTCATTTCACTGCTTTGTGGAGCAGAACCTAACATTTGCAATTCCACTCATAAGGGCAGTGAGAAAAATGTTCTGGTCTTTGGTTCCAAGACCCAGAAAAAGGCTTTGGAAAAGCTCAGACTAGCCCCTTGGAGGTCGTGTCTCCACAGGGCCCTGCAGCCACCCTCCAAACCACATACCAGGTTCCCACATAGCAATGGGCCTCTACCTCGAGGGTTCCATGGGACATGAAGGAGAGAAGCTGAATATTGTACTGGTCATTTTCTTAAAAAAACACTTTATTGAGGTATGTGACATATAAGAAGCTGTATATGTTTCATATATACAACTTGAGGAATTTGGAGATAAGCACACACCATGAGAACATCACCATAATCTATGCCATAAACATATCCATCCACTCAAGAGTCCTTTTTCTACTCTAGAGAATTAGAGTAGTTTGCTATGAGGTGGCCTTTTAGTCCCCAGTCAAATGTATGGGCTTGGACAATAATAACAATAAAAGAGAATTAGATTCTCACTATGAAATTTATTTAATCCTCAAGATACACTTGGTGATGAGGTGGAGTTTAATACCAACCATCATTTACTTTAACTGAGATGAGTCCTTTAACTGATTAAAATAGTCCTGTGAGTGGGTAATATGTCTTATGATAGCTAATATAATTCTACATGAAACAGGCACTCAACAAGTGTTTGCTAAACGGAAAAAAATAACTTGTAATTCATTATCTCTGCCCTTCTCCCTCCCTCCCTCCCTCCCTCCCTCCCTCCCTCCCTCCCTCCCTCCCTCCCTCCCTCCCTCTAGATAGATAGATAAATATATAAAATAGATTATATGGCTGGTCACATACTGCATTATACTATAACCACAAACATTTAAAAAATATCTTGAGGGTCATAACCCTGAAAGAGATATTAAAAATCAGAGTACCCAAAGTCTTACTTTATTCTAGTTTTATGAATTTATGCTTCCCTACAGTCTCCCTCTATGAAAGCATCTTCAAGCATCAGTTTCTATCTGATGAATTCTACTTTACTGGAAAAAGTTTCACAGAATTTAATCATTTGAAAATTGCTATGAACTCAAAATGCCATGAATAATTCATGTAATTTGAAAAGTGTTTCTACAGGGTATGCATGAATAAGCGTGAAGATACGAGAACCATATTATAATTGTAGAAAATGGCAACACCTAAATGAATTAATGTCTTACACCTGCTTTGCAGTGATTCTTATAAGAATGTCTCAGGAAAATTGCTTCACTGAAAAACCAGTTTACAAGAAAGTAAAATAACTAGGAAGGAAACCTGAAGACCCATGTGACACCAGTTCAAACTCTGACAAGTGTTGACCTGAGGCAGGGGTGTCAAACTCATTTTCACTGGGGTCCACATCAGGGCAACCTCACAGTTGCCTTCAAAGGGCCAAGTGTAATTTTAGGGCTATATAAATGTAACTACTCCTTCACAGTTAAGTGAGAATTCTGGTGCTGCCATGGGTAGAAACAAAGGTCCTGGGCAGAATAAAACAAGGTGGAGGGCTGTATTTGGCCTGGGGGGCCTTGTGTTTGCCACCTGAGACCTAAGGGAAGCATCAGGTAAGAAGGCAGTGGCGCTTTAGGAACAATGGCTCAGACAAAATGAGAGATGGTCCTGGATTCCTGTAGTTCTATAAATCTGATTGCATTTAAAAGGGCTTCCATAATTGTTTGACTCTGCCCATAAGATTCACCATCCAGGACAACCAGCCTCTTATAAGTAATCTCATCTTCCAGGCCTTACGGAGCACAGACCACACCCCTGAGGCACACCTGGGGCTCGGAGGAAGCCCTCCATCACTTGGCACATCCTTTTCGTGGGATAACTGGCCTTGTTCTTTGATAGCACTGACAACAGTCCTCCAATGTAAATGAATCAAAATTATACCTATTTTTGTCATATCAGCAAAAATGTATTTTTAATGTGTCACAGCATTTTAGTAGTTAGTTTGTGTGTACTATAAGATAAAAAAAGTTGAAAATCACTGGTTTGGGACATAGTTTTCTATGTTCATCATTCTCTGAGCATCAAATATAAAAAAGTAAAAACCTTAAAAAGACAATTAAAATATTAAAATGTTTAAGGTACCAAAATTTAACCTAGGAAAATGAATCATCTCAAAATGACATTTTTTCTATGATCTCTCAAGGTGACATTCCTTTAAATTGTGGACAACTTCTAAAAGTGGACAGAGTAAAACATACACATACACAAAATATATATATATATATATATATATATATATATATATATATACACACACAAAGGACACAGACACACACAACATAGCCAGCTCTTAACTGCAATAAACATGCCCTTTGATATGTGTGTTATCCATCAGCATTGGGCACTTTCTGTAATCACGGCTCTCATTTCAACCTGCATTTATAGCTCCTGTGGGTCTAGGGAGGTCCTTTAAAATTTGAACGTAACTTGTATTCGTAAGCCGAATAAGTAGAAATCAACACACTGATCATTTAAACAACTCTCAAACTAAATTACCTGAAAATTGTGTTGCATAATGTTGGCTTTTAATTTATCAAATAAATATCCAAGTCAATGATGAGTGAATATTTAGAAAGTCATGGTAGGCATACAATTCATAGAAAATTGTAAATTGTTATTAATTTTATTTATGGAGTAGATGAATGGTAAAAAGTCAAAAGTTCAATGTTTCACTTGGATTCTTTATTTTTTATATTTAATCCTTATTGTGTTTTTCCATTATCATTTAGTCCCCTTATAACTCCTCCACCAAAGCAATCAACACCATGTCCATGAGTCCTCTTTCCTTTCTGCCCAATCTCTTCCCCCATAGCCTCCCCACCTCAGCTGTCATGCTGTTCTCCTTCTACAAATCTGTGCCCATTTTCCTTATTAGTTCAGTTTGTTCATTAAATTCTACAAATAAGTGAGATCATATGGCATTTTCTTTCTCTGACTGGCTTATTTCACTCAGCATAATGTTCTCCTGGTCCATCCATACTGTCACAAAGTGTAAACTCTTCTTCTTTTTAATGGCTGAATAGTACTGAATTGTGTAAATGTGCCATAGTTGTTTTATCCACTCATCTGCTGATGGACACTTGGGCTGCTTCTTTATCTTGGTGATCGTAAATAACACTGCGATGAACATAGGAGTGCTCTCTCAAATTAGTGTTTTGGGTTCCTTTGGATATATTCCCGGAAATGAGATAGCTGGGTCAAGTCTTTAAAAAAGAGAAAAACAAACAGGTGGAATTTACTACAGCTTATTGAACACAACCCATGATACAGACACTTCAGTTTATAGCCACCTGGGTTCTCATAACCAAACTGAGGCTTGGCTGCCTGCCATTGGCAACAAAAGCCAAACTCATGAGGAAGGTGCTGGTGCAAAAGAAAAGAAGTTTTATTCAGATGCTGTGAACTGGGAGAATCATGGACTCCATCTTGAAGACCATTCAATTCCTGCTGAAGCCCACCATTCTTGTAGAAATAGGGAGGAAAGACCTTTTTATTCCTACCCAATTATGTTGCTCATTAGAACACATTTGAAGTGCCTTCATTTACAAAGGACCATCCAGAAGACTACCCAAGCTTTTGGTGTGCTTGGGGTCTATTCATTCATATGTCTAGCTTTTGGCTTGCTTAGGCCGTATCCACTTCTAGCTTTCAGTGCCCTTGGGCCCTATCCATTCAGAACCTATTCACTCATATTTCTAGCTTTTGTCACACTTAGTGTAAGAATCACCTGCTGCAGCCATCTTTACCAATGAAGGAGAGTCTCCAAGCACTCCGACTGACTCTCTATAGTAACAACTCCCCTTTTCAAAATTCTGGACCTTTGTAATCTCACAAGGGTAAATGGGCGAAGGTCTCACCTTCTGTAGCTAAAAGAACATAGTCTTCCTGCTGTCAAAGAACATAGTCTTCCTTATCTCCAAGTTCAGAGATTCCTATTATCTACTAAAGGAAAAAGGGAGGCTGGGAATGGAGGGAAACTTTTACACAAGGGAGAAGGAACCCTGTCTTCGGAGGGAAGCATACACAGTGTCTAAAAGGTGGCACTGCTGTACAAGTGAAGCTGGAGACTGCTTCATGTTTCAAGAAACAATGTTGCACGTGGGCTTCCAAAGTGAGACCTATGGTGCAGGCAGCCAATTGTTTAGTGAAGGGATGTCTAGTAGTGCAGGGAAAATTGTAGTAAAATCAGAAATTGGAGAGACTAAGGTATCCCCATGATCTAACCCTCAGTGGGGCTTTTGGTGGGACACCAACAGCAGGATAAATTTGCTGAGGAAGCCACTGTCTGGGAAATGCAGAATAAAATAAAAGTAACATTGTACTTAGCTTTGGGAGATGCTGTCCATTTCTGAAAATTGTAAATCTTCTTCAGAAGTGCAGGTCCAGCTTTCCCTTGAAGTATCAACAGCAGCAGCAATATCCAAGTCCTCTTTAGGTAGCTCTAGCTTATTCATGTGTGGTGGATCCAAGGCTTGATTCCCATGAGCTTTAGGAAAGAGTGTATTGTCAGCAAGACATCATAGAGTCTGGTCCATTGAAGAGCTAACTGCCTTCATGACCTTGAGTCTTCCAGGTCTTAGTAAGACTCAGACTTCTGGCTGGAATGGGTGTAAGGGCTTATCAGATGGGTAGATGGACTTGCAATGGGCAAACTTGTGCAAAATTGTTCGTATTTGCCTTGATGTTGTACATATTGTTTGATCTTTAATTCATACTCTAAATATAAATGGGTGTTCATAAAACAGAAACTTGGGTCTCCCATAAACTATTTCAAAGGGGCTTAATTTAAGGCCACTTCAGGACACTACCCTAATCCAGAGTAAGGCAATAGAAAGTGCCTGGTCCCATTTCAAATGTGTTTCCTGGCACATTTTCACTAGGGTCTTCTTTACTGTGTAGTGCATTTTCTCAGTCTTCCCCATAGATTATGGTCTCCAAAATGCATGCAGTTTTCATAAAATCTGTTGTGCATTTCCTGTCTTCTGGGGGATCTCTGAAGTGAACAATGCTCCACTGTCACTTTGAATGCTATAAGGAAGTCCAAACCCAAATATCATTACTTTGAGTAGAAGTTTTGGTACCTCAGTCGACTTCTCAGTTGTAGGGGGGCATGCCTCTACCCATCCTGGAAGAGCGTCTACAAAAACTAATAAGAATTTAAGTATCCTATGGTTTTAGGTATCTGTGTAAAGTCAGCTTGCCAGTCCTCAAATAGGCATATTCCTTTATATAAACTCACTTTTCTGCTGGGGCACTTTCTGTCTTAGGACTGTTTTTGGTACGTATCTGACAGGCTTGGGTAGTCTTCTGGATGGTCCTTTGTAAATGAAAGCACTTTAAATGTGTTCTAATGAGGCCTGTTAAAGCATCCTTTTCACAATGGATGCCCCTTCATGTAGGTGTTTGAAGACAGGATATACTGGAGGTTCAGGCACAAAAGCATATCATGAGTGTTGATCTTCCACATAGAATTAGGGTCAACGTCAGAGAATCCTTATTCACAGGCCGGTTCTTCATCTCATTCTGTGTAATGGGGTTTAAGTTCTGACAAGTCCTGGTGGTGAATTAAAGCCTCAAGAAATGGCAGCCCTCAATCAGCTCATCTTGCTGCTTTATTGGCAGTTTGGTTTCCCTGGCTTGTTTGGAAACCACTTTTCTCTGCCCAGGTGTCCTGGGAAGAACATTATGGCAATCCAGTTGGGTTGATTCACTGCCTCTAACAATTTTGAAATATCTTTTTCATGTTTGATGTCCTTATTCCCTCAGGTTAAGAGCCCTCTTTCTTTCCATATTGTCCCATGGGCATGGACTACCATGAAGGCATATTTAGAGTCAGTGTGTATGTTAATATTCTTTCTCTGGGTCAGTTCTAAGGCTCTGGTGAGGGCTATTAGTATAGCCTTTCATGCCAAGGCTCGTATGGCAAGGGTTTGGGCTCCTATTATCTTGCCTAAAGTGACTACTGCTCATCATTGACCATTCTCCATTAAACCACTCCCAACTGTACATAATTCCCAGTATGGTTCTGTCAGTGGCTGGTACAATAGATCCAGTCTGCTGGAATAAACTTTGTCAATGATGGTTAAACAATCATGTTGGAGGTCTGAGGCTCCCTCTGACTCTGGGAATAGGGTGACCAGGTTTAATAACAGTGGTTTACAAGGCAACATTTAGGCTATCTTTTAAATTAAATGGCTTGGTATTTTACCAAGCACCTGCTGTCAGCCAGTATGCTGTCTTCTAACATTTCTCAACAAGGGTTTCTATTCTTTCTATTTTTCCTTTTGAGTTCTGAGCAGTCCTTTCTCCAATGGTCTTCCTCCTTGCAACAGGTACACTGATTGAAGCCTACTGAGTCTTTCTTTTCTTTTTGTGTCCTGTCTTACCTTCTGGTTTCCCTGCACTCTTTCTAAGCAAAGAGTGACCTGCCTTAATCTCCTTGTTTCTCGAGCATGATAAACTTTAAAGGCTATGTCCACCATGTGGGAGGAATTCATTCCCCACACCTCATCTAAACATTGGAGCTTCCTTCTAATATGCAGGAGACTCACCCAATAAAAGTCATGTTTATCAGGTGAACATTTCCTGGTACCCATGGGTCAACAACAGTGTGTTTTTAATAGGCCTGTTAGATCCTTTCTCAAAATACAGAAGGTCCTTGTTTGATTTCTGTTGAACAGGCAGTCTGATATTCAGGCTCTTTTTTTAGGAATCCCCTTCTTAAGCCCTTCCCATATGTACCTTTTATAATATTCTAGGAAGACTAGGTTTCCACTATTTGGGTCCCAGTTGGGCTCTGTCAACAGAATTGCCCTGGTTGTGTTGGAGGTCCCATTGGGATTCCCTTTATGGAGGCAATAAGCCTCTTTATTGGCTTTATTTATAACTACCTGCCCTTTATTTGTCACTAGCAGGATGTTTAAAAGAACCTATACTTCTGCCTAATTTGAATAGTGAGTAGCAAAATTGGAGGTAATAAGATCCATCATTTTTTTTTAATTTATTTATCTTTAGAGGGGAAGGGAAGTAGAGAGGGAGAGAAACATCAATGTATGGTTGCCTTTCATGCGTCCCCTGCTGGGAATTGGCCTGCAGGGAACTGGCCTGCAACCCAGGAATGTGCCCTGACCGGGAATCGAACTGCGATTGTCTGGTTCGCAGGCCCGCGCTCAAGGATCCATCATTTTCTGAGGATTCTGTGAAAGGTTGGAATTCTTCCTGCTCAGTAAATCTGAAGTGAAAAATGAAGTATGGGCCCAACAATATCTTGTGGACTGGCCTACCTGGTTTGTCCCACCTGTAGGGTATTGCCTCAAAGAGAGCTGTCCTGCTCAGGATAGAGATACCCCTGGCCAAACTGGATTCCCTGCTAGGTCTTTGAGGGAAAGATCCCTCCTTCATCATACAGGGGTACCTAGCAGTGAGGGGGTGGGATCTTTCTGCTGCTATTACTGCATCCCCTGGGTTCAGACAGGACATTAAAGAGACTCATTTCCTCTTCTTCCTGTGTCTTACTATCAAGGATAGGTTTTGAAGTCAATTCCCTTCTCTGTATCATTAGTTTGTTCCCTGTCTTTTTCAAATCCTTATTGTGTAAAGACATAAATGCCTGGACATAAGGGATTTCACCCCATTTCCCTGACTGTTGGCAAAACAATTCCAATTGTGTAACAATGTAGTACTTTAGGTAAACACTTAGGGGCTATTTTTCCCCATAATGGATAGTATACACAGACCAAGCAGTGTTACAATAAAAAACCAATTCCTTCTTAGTCATTGGATCATAGCTGTACATGGACCAATCTGCTAAAATTTGGCCCAATAAGCTCCTAGTTCAGGAGTTGAAACAGAAAGACCCTTGATGGCATGAAAGTACAAACTCAAAAGCATAACCATAACAAGACCCCAGAGAAAGTGGGAACATGTAAACAGAACTTGGTTCCACAATTCTATCACTCCACATGAGTTTTCACAAGCAAATCTTAGTGTCTTATCTTCTGCCAACTGATACCACAAGCTGTCCAAACCAAACACAAATGGCCTGAAGCCCAAGTGGCAGGGATAGCCTACCGGCCAGTACCACAAATAGTCCTAATTGGACCCGAGTGGCACAAAGCCCAGGCAGCAGAAATAGAGGATCCTCAAAGTGCACACCAGTTTGACTTACACAGTCTTGGAGTCTGTCTTCTCCCGAGAAATCCATTTCCTCTCAACAGCCAAGCATTTCAGGCAGCTGACAGATTGAGAAGGAGTGCAGGAAATTCCTGAGAAAAGCTCTCAGCACCTGCTGGGAAACCCTCACAGTTCTCTCCTGGGGTTGGCCTGCCACAAATAGCTAGCATGACAGCCCGGGCCCTCCAGGACTTACCAAGGTCCACATGATCCCAAAAGCTGTAAGCAAACAAATGAAGCTTTGGCTGCCTGCCACAATGAAGGCCAAACTTGTGACGCAGGCACTGAGGCAAAATGAAAGAGGTTTTAGTCAGATGTTATACAACATAAAAGAATGGTGGACTTCTGTCAGAGAGACCATATGATTTCCTGCTCAAGCACAATATTTTCACAGGGATAGGGATGGGAAGGCTTTTTTCCCCTATCCAATTATCTTGCTAGCTTTTGGCAGGCTTAGGGCCCTATCCATTCATATTTCTAGCTTTTGGCACTCTTCATATAAGAACCTCCCCGGTCCTTATTATATGAAATGTTAAAGGGACTTACCTAAGAAAAAGAAGATAAAAAAGATGAACAGTGAAAGGACATCAATCTCACAGTTATTAATAACCACACCTAAAACAAAAGCAAACTAAGAGGACAGCTAGATCAGGAGCAGAACCATAGAAATGAAGATCACATGGAGGGTTAGCAACAGGGGAGTGGGAGAAGGAAAAGGGGGGAGAAGGTACAGAAAATAAGTAGCATAGATGGTAGGTACAAAATAGATAGGGGGAGGGCAAGAATAGTATGGGAAATATAGAATCTAAAAAACTTGAGACACGTGGTCATAAACTAAAGGGGGGGAATGGTGGGGTGAGAAGGTGTGCAGGGTGGAGGGGAATGAAGGGGGGAAATAGAACAACTGTAATGGCATAATCAATAAAATATACTTTAAAAAATAAAGAAAAAAAAAGAACCTCCCCGGGCCACCATCTTGCCCAATGGGAAAGACTCCCTGGCACTTCTACTATCTAGGATAACATTCTGATTGTGATCATTGTGATTGATTAAGGAAAGTTTTCCTTAAAGAATTTATTTAAATCCCCTTTCATATTGTTAAATTTTATTGTCTGTGATTCTGGGTACCTTGAGCCACATTTTTATATTTTATACATTTCTCAGATTTTTGAAAAGAGAACTGGGATATCTTGGATAGTAGGTATGAGAACTCCTTCACCTAAAGAAGACATATATATTACCATATAAAAGTTGAAACTGACATCTGGATTACCAAGTTTCTGAAAAGAAGTGAGGAAAAGACCTACCTGCCAAGAAGGGATGTCATAAGGCACAGCACCCAGTCAGGTCTGGGTGCCATGTCCACTACTCTGACACCTTCAAACCTGGCTGGTGAAGCTGATGGACACAGAGAAAGTATCCTAGGCCTCATGAGAACGCTGGGGGTATCCCGCAAATGGTGGCCACATCGCAGCTGGATCTGGTGGCTCCAGTACAAGCTCTGACCATTTTCTGGCCTCCAGAATCCCAGGATATATGCCAAGGAGTCACAGGGCTAGTGTGCTAAGCAAGATAAACTCCGGGGATAGGGACTCTCATGTCTATCACAGTTCTATCACTATGGGCAATCAAGTAATAAATACCTGCCATCATTGCAATGTTTCTAGGAGCTAGGAAGCTCAGAGCTTGTCCTCACTGAAGCCCCACCCCATGCTCTTTAAATTCTCTCTTCTTTTGCTAGACGTGCGACCTCACCTTTCTCACTAACATGCCAAAGATGTCAGAAACTCCAGACTAAAGATATGTAAGAGCACACTGGGCTCAAAATAAGCCAAAAAAGGGGGAAAAGAAGCTCCCCCAGTGTCCTACAAGCTTGCCCTTTTGTTTTCTAACACGTCTCCATAGTTTTTGAGCACTTCTGTACTTCTGTTTCACACTTTTCTCATAAATTCCCCACTTCAGCCACGGGCACAGACACTTTTCCAAAAGGGTCTGATTACTTTAGGGAAGAGTCATATTCATAAACCAGTATCTTAATCTCAATTATTTACACTTTTATCAGAACTTTTGTCACATTTCTGATTTCCTCTTTTAAAAAGGCAAGCATAAAATTTAGCAAGGAACACAAATTGTTCCTGAGATAACACATTCTCATGTTTCTGAAAATTGAAAACAGCTTAACTGACTTCCCTTTCAGGAGTCAAATCTATTTCACTAAATTAACATTAGCATTGAAGAAAATAGTCTTGTTATTATTGAGTAGTTTATTTTTAGGTAAAATATATATTTGTAACTAACACCTTATTAATTACCAAGTTTGTATTATTGTTTCATTCCTACTCAGAAAATCACAGAATCAAACATTTTAAAGATTAAAGTTTAAGAATATGGGTTGTTGTGTGTCTACGGTGGTTCTCACCTTGTATGAGCATTTGACATCAAGTTTTGGAACTTTCCTAGAAAAACATTATGAAACTCTATTTAATACTAAAGAGGTAATACCCTGAAAAAAACAAATAAGCATTATTAATAATGTGTATATACAGTTATACCATTTTACTGTACATTTTCATATGTATTATGAATTTAAATACATGCATCAAGCAGTATTGCTAGTTGACAATTCTTTCATTTGGAAACATATCAGAAACTATTTTCTAGGTCAAAACATTTCTATGGAACATGCTGTGAACAGCTGCACACTATTTCTTTGAGTATAAGTATTTTATTTATTATCTCATTAGGTTTGTGCAATATAATTCTTCAGTGAGCAAATTTTAAACTCATGAATTCTTCTAGTAAGTCTGAGATTTGACAGTGCTTAGTGAAATCATTCACACAATTTATGTATCTGTGTTCACATATCGCTCTATCTCTAGTCATCTAAAGATAAAACAAAAAAAACCCAGCAGCAGGGAGACTCAGTTCTGTAACAAACCACCCAGTGGGAAGGGTGTCTAACTCCACAGTCCTGGCTCCCTTATTCCTGAATTCACTTCCACCATGCAGTTGTTCCACTTTGGGTGGCTGCTCTTACCATGCTGGCTGCCAGGTGTGCTGGTTCTCTCCTCACACGCAGGTGAAAGGCTGCTGGTCTTCACCTTCCTTCATTCTTCAGTTCACTCTTCTCTCAGATGGATGTTAAATGCTCTACAGAGCTTAGAACAGCCTGACTTATAATGTGTGCAGCTATTTGGTCACCAGACTGAAAATCCCTCTTCTTCTTATTTGACCTGCCACCTGAGCTATATACTCTCTTATTTGAAGGAACTGACACATTCTCTGTGGCATTATTTCATGTCCTACCTCCTCCACCCCAGGTTCCACATGGTCCATGTGAAAGAAATGACCCCAACACCAGCATTTGGATTTCCTCTTAGACATCTTTACATCTACATTATGAACAACAAGAGACACAGATTTCTCATTAGTGCCTCGTCTAGTGTTTTCTTCTCAATTCCAGTTTCTGGCTTCAGGGGAACCCCTGTTTTCTGGGTAAACGGCACCTGTAATTACATGACTCTCACTGTATACGAACAAGAGGAGAAGGCTCCTACCTCTTCAGCAATTACAAGTTAAACAATTCCTTTAACACATGACCATCACTTAACCCCTCTGCACCACACAGGCCTTACAGGAAGGCTTCAGGGGAGCGGACAGTTCGTTAGTGTGCATTAATTTGGTAATTTTAAAACTGCTGAGAATTACTATCTTTCACTGGAGGGGGGGCAGTCAGGCCTCAGTAACTGAGCATTATGGAGCTGGTGTGCGTTCAGGTGGGCATGCAAATGGGTCAAACACACCCAGGTGCTGACACACTGGGCCAACCACTGCCCTCATTGTTTTACCCCAATGGGTGTTGCAGGGCACCACACCTTCCTCATATGAACCATGACATTGTAGATACAGCCAGTTACAACAGGGAGAAAGGTGGTTGCCTGCTTGATCATCCCTGGGTCCCAGTGAAAGGGTGGCTGTCAGACAGCCTGAAAAAAGTGTCTTTCTACCCTTGGAAGTTAGGCTAGGTTCTTGTGGGGGGCTCTTCAGAAACCCAATAAGAGTATGGGCTTCACCAATAACAACAGTTGCAACAGTTAAATCCTCATTATAAGGGTATGGGTAAACTTCAGGACATATCAAAGATAAAAGGAGATTCAAATCAAATATCACTTATTTCAGCTGAGATTCCCTTTCACCAAGTAATGAACTTTTTATCTTTATATGTCTTACACATCTTTTATGTTTCATACCAATTAGTATAGTTCTAGATGAAACAGGCACTCAGGAAATGTTTGTTAAATAGATGATTGTCATTTTTAGTTAAAAAAAAATGTGTATTTTAAGCACCAGTTCCACTGACCTGCACTGCCTTGTGAGAGTCAGGAGGAAAGAGCACCCAGCAATGCCAGTCTCATGCACACAGCCACGGTGGTGTCGACTGCTCTCCTGTCTGGCCCCAAGTACCCACACTGAACATCAACTCCCAGCACAAATCAGTCTCTTCTGTGGGGGATTTTCTCACGAGCACCTACTCTGACCTGGAATAAACCCAATGGAGGACAGAGATGCACCTGTGAACATGGGCAGCAGCCTGCCCCTCTGCAGCTTCTGCAGGTGGAGACCCAGACACTGGAGGGGCCGCAGGTCTTACTGTGGGTCCTTCAGAGAAGCCCAGAGGCAGAGCTTCCATTCAAGAATCAGATGAACTAAAAACCTTATGGAGTTTCTACTGACAGTTCACATTCCCACAAGGATCATAAGATATTCTGCCTAGTTGTCTTCTCCCTACAGGAAAAGAAAAACTCTCTGAATTTCCTCTGTGGAGGAGAGCAAAGATCGGGTCTGACAGTCTCTGGGGGAAGAGAGCTGGGGACCAGGCGGGGCAGCTGTTAGCCCTGTGCTGTTTCTACATGAACTTTCAGGAATCTCAGGAGCTTTAACCCTGAGACAGACACCACGAATGACGGCAGCCATGCTCTTAAAATGATTATTGTTATGAATGCCTGCTTCTCTACATCTTGTAGAGGGTGGGATTCCGTGGAACCTGTTAGGGAAACCTTGAGAGAAAACAGGCCCACCAAGCCAGGATTTGTTGCCTGTCTGCACTCAGGGCTCATAGGTACAAATGAGGAATGATTAGAGCATCCATGAACAACAACTAGTGGGTCCTTCTATGTTTCAGAAAATGTGCCAAACCCCTTATAGTTCCACCACACAGTCCAATCTGATCATAATATTCACTTTACAGGTGTGGAACTTGAAGTCTGAATACACTGTTATGAGTCCTCTGAGTGCGTCCCAGCGACCACGGGAAATATCTGAGAACCTTTCCAAGGCACTGTGAGGTCTGAACCACTTTTACAATCATGCTCAGACACTTTGCCTTCTTCATCCTCACTCTCTGGGAAGTTCACAGGGGGTCTTTCTGGAGGCAACATGATTTTGATGAGGCAGCAGAGAGAATGTAGATGTCAACCCAGCTGATCTCTGCTTAACCAACACCTCAAGGTTTTTCAGAACTATAAAACACAGCTACTCTTTTCAGCTGTGAAACTTCAGCTGTGTGAAACACAGCTAGGAAACTTCTACTTAGGAGAACTTTCTGAGTTTTCCCTTCATGTGGACCTCACCTTTAGTGCCCTACACAAGGCGTCTTTCACCTGAGCATTCCTCGGGCTGTAGATGAGTGGGTTCAGCATTGGGTTAAAGAGATTGTAAAACAGGGCCAGAATTTTCTCCTTCTCCTCTCGTTGATTGGAGTCAGGGACCATATAAACCACCATGGCAAAGCCGAAGAAGAGCCCGACCACACAGAGGTGGGAGGAGCAGGTGGAGAAGGCCTTCCTGCGGCCCTCCCCAGACTGGATCCTCAGGATGGCAAAGAGGATGTGTATGTAGGAGACCAGCACCAAGCACAGGGGCCCCACTAAGATAAACACACAGGCAGCAAAGATGACAAGCTGGTTGAGCCCAGTGTCAGCACAGGCCAGCTTGAGGACAGACAGGATCTCACAGAAGAAGTGGTTGACTTCATGAAGCCCCCAGAAGGGCAGTTTCAGGACAACAAATCAAGAACAAGGGCCAGGGGGAAGCTGAACGCCCAGGACATTTAGTAGCAAATTGCATTTTATTTGTCTCATTAAGTCATAGTCCTTGTTTTTTTTAAATGATAAAAGTATTGTTGTAGACCCCTCTGCCTGATTTTAGGAATTGTATCTCTACCCCTTGTGGTTAAGGGCCAGAGGGACAACCTCTGGAATGCCAGCCTCAGGAGACAAAGCCTGTCTCTGGTAGTGAACACTGCCTCTGTTCCTCTCCCTGCCCCCAAAGCTTGGTCAGAAGTCAATGAAGAGTAAAACTTCTCACAGTGGGGGGCAACCTAAGCCAGACTCAATCACTTGGGAGGCCTTCATGGAAGGACTGGGGGGAGCTGCAACAAAGAGCAATGGACTCCTCCCCCCACTGCTTTGACATAGCCAGAGTCCCCATGTTCTCTGGGAGAAGGGCTTCCTGGTTCTAATTCCCTTAAGCCTGAATACCTGATGGGGAGGGGTGCAGCTCCTTGCCTTGCTAGAGCGTGTTCTGGGAAAAAATCTGGCATCACAAAGACTTGCTGATAATCCTGTGAAATCTGCTCTGCTAAGAGTACTTTCATTAATATGATAAGGGTTCGAGAGGAAAGGAGTATGTCTCCCAAAGTTTCTGCAACTCTCTTCCTGACAGACACTGACTCAGACTCTGAAGCCCTCAGATATCTTTGAAGTGTTATCTACTGTTTGATCCTTGCCTACCTGTATTCCTGTGTATTACAACCCAATAAAAGGCTATGGATGAGGGGGCTTGAGGCCTTTTTCTCCTCAGAGAAACTGACTGCTGCTGGCCTTTGTCTCCCCTGAGAAACTGGCCACAGCCCACTCCTGCTCCCCTAAACAGATCCAGCATCTCTCAGCCATATTTACTCATTGACTTGTGTCCGTGGCACTGGGGGACTTGCGAAGAAGTCACCCCCCAAAAGTATGTAGAGTATAATATTAATGATTACAATTTTGAGCTCTAATTATAATTTGTGGATTCTGCTAAGCATTTTGCACATAGTATTTCCTCTCAATAAACCTTAGTTAGTGAATTTATTTTACACATAAAAAATCTAAACTTCCAAGAATCTAAGCATGCTTTGTAAGAAAGAAATCCATACATTTTTTTTGTTTAAAAACTTTTCACACACACATAAAACATAATTTTAAAAGTAAATATTTCCCTTTGATGCAGTTTAAGTATTCAGGTTTAATTTAGCATATGATTTATGGAAAGCTTTGAAAAAAGTTTCTATACACTCTTTTCCACTACTTCTTAAACTGTGTTCTATCATTTCATAATTGTGTTGGAGTTTCATGCTAAATGGTTATTTAACTCACCTCATATCTCTTGCTTTACAGAGCAAATTATTACTGATAATTTATAGCCTCATATCACTGGTAAAACAGTCATCACAGCAATTACACAGTCTGCTCTTATTTGTGACAATGTTCTAAGTTTTGGTCATTTCCCATAGGAGACAAGTGACCAAACCAATGAGAGAAAACATTGGACTCTCAGCTACATCCATTCTGCCTTCTTCCTCTCATCCCCACCATCCAGGATCTCCACCTACTTTGCAAAGGCAGAGAAACACAGTGGCAGAGAAAGTTCCAATGTGTCTGTGTGTAGCCTGACATCATTCAGGGTTCTCTCCTTGTTTTTAGTTCCATCAGAGTTACACCCTTAATCTTCTTTCCCTTGAAGTCCTGGCTCCTGCTCTTCCTAATTTAAGTTCTTGATGCCTCAGAAAACATCACTGTCATAGACATATGCAGGAAAACAACCAAATATTTTAAATTTAGGGCAATTTTTGAAGATGACCCATTGCCAAAAATACAATATTTCAATAATTACTATATAATCAATCTCAACTCCTAAATTTTAAATATTCTGGCAATATCTTGGTTTATTCAATAGAAATTTGTCTATAAATACTGATTATGGAATATATAAATCTATTTCATCTTATTCAGAATATCCCTCATGACCATATTACAAGTTGCATGCACAAAGCAGAGGGCTGGAAAGAGCCCTCATTTCCTTGTGCAGCATCCTTGTAGACAGGCAGCAAAATGGCTTCATTGGGAGATAGTCACAGAGAAGTTCAAGAACATGCAAAGAATGCCCTAGGCCTAGAGCATCTCTGTATTCCTGTGCACATATTGGGTAAGGAGACACATTGGGTCTGTTTATACTCAGTTATTTTTTTATCAATGAGGTTCTCATGAAGGTTTTTCCTTTTCAGCCTCCTTCTCAGAGCAGCATTGACTTCTCTGTTCCTCAGACTGTAGATCAGAGGATTCAGCATGGGATTGAAAAGGCTGTGAAACAGGAGGAGGTATTTCTTCTGCTCCTGAGGGTCCCCATGTTGGGGCCAAACATACAGGATCATGGCTGTGCCGTAAAAGAGTCCCACCACACAGAGGTGGGAGGAACAGGTGGAGAAAGCTTTCCAGCGCCCCTCTGCTGACTGGATCTTCAGGACGGCACGCAGAATGTGACTGTAGGAGACAATTATGGCAGACATTGGTCCCACCAGCACTGACACTGACCCAGCTGAAACCATAACCTTATTCAGGTGGGTATCTGCACAGGCGAGTTTGAGAACAGCTAGAAGCTCACAGAAGAAGTGATTCACTTTCTGGGGACCACAGAAGGGCAATGGTAATAGCATCACCAAATGTACTAGGGCTGGGAGGACTCCGACAGTCCAGGATGTTACTGCCAGGGTGATGCAGACTCTCCAGCTCATGATGGTAGAATACCGAAGGGGCAGGCAGATGGCCACATACCTGTCGAAGGACATCACCACCAGGAGAAGACATTCGGTGGCAGCAAAAATCAAGAAGAGAAAGGTCTGGATTATGCAGCCAGCAAAGGAGATGGGCTGGGCTGGGTTCAGGAGGTTGACCAGCATCTGGGGCACTGTGTTGCAGGCATAGGCTATGTCCACAGTGGCCAGGTTGGAGAGGAAGAAGTACATGGGGGTGTGCAGTCGGGAGTCAAGTGAGATGAGCCCCAGGATGACCCCGTTGCCCAGCAGGGTGAAGGCATAGAACACGGAGAAGAGCCCAAACAGGAGCAACTGCATCCTTGGGCTGAGTGGGAATCCCACTAGGAGGAACTCTGTGACAGAAGTCTGGTTGCCCCCCATTTTCCTGGGAAAGAACAAGAGAGAGAGCTCAGCACCTCTGAGTCCCTGAGAGACGTGTTTAACATGGTAGACCTGTGTGTGTCATTGTTTCTTCCCTCAGAAAGCATCCTCAGTGACACTTCTGTGCTGTTTGTCAGTTACTAAGTGAATCCTATGCACTGCAAATGACACAGAAGGAATTTTTTCTACCTTGATAAATTAAGTGCCAGTGTTCTGTTACACTGCTCAGTAAATCTTACCTTCATTTCCAAAGTTCCACCTCAGTTCCTAACATGTTAACACACCTGCTCTGGACACTTTCAGAGTGGCCACTTTCCTCAGTCAGCACAACTGCTTCAGAGGCCTTCCTGAGAGGAGTCCCGACCCCCAATGCACACACAGCCACTGTGGGGAGGGGGCTGTGGGCCTGCATCTGCGCACACACACATATGAGGGTGGGAAGGAGGACCAGGAGCTGTGGGAGTTCCTCCTATCAGGGGATCTCACAGATTTGTGCTTTCATTAGATGACTTATTGGTCAGCCTTGTAATTTTTACTGGCAGCATCATCTTGAATTAAGTTTAGAACATGGCAGGCAGACTGCCACAACTTTAGGTGGATTTAAGAAAGAGAACTTTGTCTTTTCACTTTGGTACCCACAGATGTACTACTCTCATCATGCTGTTTCATGGTGAGATATTACCCATAACACATTTATCCCTATATGAATATTCATACTCTATGCCTGTATGTGTAGATAAAATATATGGTGTATATATATATATAGTTATATGCACAGTTATGTGCAAATGCATATACTTGTACTATTATTATATGCAAGTGTGGACAGTACTTGTTATTTTCTATATTATTTTCTACTCTATTTCAGTAGTAAAATGCTGGTTGAATAATTTCTTGATGGGTCATGGTCTGGGATTTAAAACGACTGATCAATAGCCAAGGCTAGAGCTAAAGCTCTAACTATATATTCATATCCTTAGAACATTTAACAAATTTTATAGCTTAACTCTAATAAGAAAATATTATTCATCATGAATCTCTACTTTGTGGGTTTTATCAATCTTCAGAAAAGAACCTGTCCCAGGATGGGAATTCCCAGGTTTCACTTGTAACTATTAAACCACTGCTTCTGTTTCCCTCTCTGTCTGACTCCATATCCTTCTTCAGTCCAGCATCCATCTGAATTGAACTAAAATAAGAATCTCAGAAAAACACAGGATTTTGATCCCATATCAATTTTCCATTCAAGTTTTCTCAAAAGTTAATATTTGCAAGGTTTGATAAGCAACAGTGTGAAGGTTTTGCCCTGCTTCAAAGGAAGAATCAGAATTCACAGCAGAAACACTGGGGGATAATTGTATTTTAGTCCAAGAAATAACATCATAACAGTTGGAATCAGCTTTGTAAAGAAAGCTGGTTGTTTTAGTAAGACCAAGCTTTATGTCAGTGAGTGCTTTAACTCAGAGATTTGG
Source organism: Artibeus jamaicensis (assembly GCF_021234435.1). Lineage (NCBI taxonomy): Eukaryota > Metazoa > Chordata > Mammalia > Chiroptera > Phyllostomidae > Artibeus > Artibeus jamaicensis. Next base: position 3,599,849 of record NW_026522031.1, read on the forward strand.
ATCCCTATGTTATCAGAGAAGGCTACCAAGAAAAATGCTCAGGTCTCTTCCAACTATAGGATTCATTGGCCCTAAATGTATAGAAAAATGTTAGCTGATTTCATTTCAGCTTTGTTGCCTCATTTGGGGTGAATGAAGACAGCAGTGGTATTTCTAAAATGTCCTATGACAAAGGACACAATGAATTAAAGCAGAAGGACCAGTGACTGTCATCTCATCTTCCTCCTCTCTGCTGAAGTAGCTAAAACACAAAACAAAAACCTACAGGCATTTACTGAACATATTCCATGTTCATCCACACGTCTTGACTGAGGACAGATAAGAAAACTCCTATCTGCTGGTGTATAGAACCTGCCAGGAGTGACAGGTCTGTTAAAAGGACTCAAAAGATAATTTTCATATTCAAATAACTCAACAAGTGAAAGTTCACTTCCAAAAACAAAACTTTCAAGACACTCTTCTGTAACAAACTCTTTTTGTGGTCATTATGTCATGAAAACATGACTTTCATGGGACAATGGAAACACTTGAAATCAACTCTTTCAAATAGCTAATATATGTTCTCATTTAAATGAGAAATTTTATACTAAATGTATCAAAGTAAAAGATCCATATTAGGTGTCTCTAAACAAGATGGTGACTTAAATGATCCTATTAGCTGAGTCTATAATTACAAACACCTGGCACTGACAGACAATAACTATTTATTCTGCATTGTGATTCTTCATCACAGCCTGTCTGAAATTGAATAGTGAACAAAGACTGGACAACATATAAAACTTACCACAGACCTACAGCTAAAACTGAGAAGACCAGCTGAATGTGTCCTGGGTTGAGCAAAACCACACTAACATAGAGAAAAGTATCTCTGAGTTAGTAGAGAATTTGCTACTAATTTGTTAGTAGAGAATTAGAGTTGAAATTGCTGTCTCATAAGCATCTCTTTGGAGAAAAGGTGCCTGAACCAAAACAGACGATTTACTGTCTGCTCCACTCCACCACCTCTCAATATACTTCTAAGGGTTTGCTGTAGGGAGGGATAAAGACCCACCAGGAACACTGCCATCAGCTCCATTCCAGGAAAAATGGACTCTCCAGGGACTAATTTCTGGTGTTCTTGACAGGGACACTTGTGACAAGACACTGGCTATGATAGTCCCTTCACTCACTATGGGGTCCATGTTCATCCATTTAGAAGCTCTAGAATGATTTCTGGGACTCCCTCATACATTATAATGACCACACCTTGCATTCATTATGGCTCAAGAACTCAATTTCCTCACCTACTAACCCTCCAAATAGAGTAGGTAGTACACAGGGCAGCTGAGGCCCGTAGGTTTTTCCCATATTTTAGTCTTGGCGGAATTTTATCTCACACCTGACTGAAACATGTATCCTCTGAAATTTTTCTCTTTGAAAAAGATGGGTACCCAACAGGGAACAGATACCATACTGGTGTAGCATGATAGTAGACAGGCTTTCATACAACACAATGGTTATAGGATACTGGGGATATCACAGCAGTAAATACAGAGCTCTCAGATGAACAAACAGACATGTGTGAAGCTGCCATCCCTAGGCTTCAAGGGCACAGAGCAGAAGCAGGGTGATTAGATTCCAGGTCAGAGGAGTCAGGGTTCACACTTGACCCTATGAGGAGAAGGGGTGCCCCAGTGGCACTGTGGCCCCAGCAGGGAATGACAAGGCTGGCTCTGGGAAGCTGAGTAACTAAGGCTGGGCAGTACGCCTCTGCTGCCACTACCAAGAGCTGTTGGGCAAGGCTGACAAGAAAGGCAGGCAGACAAGAAGGAGCAAGGTCCTTTTCCCTGCTCCAGGCTCCCATATAGACTCCTACCTATACAACATAAGCAATTGGAAGCCACTGAAATCAATAATCTGCCCTGGCTAGTGTGATTCACTAGGTTTAGCATTGTCCCTAAACAGAAAGGTCCTGGGTTTGGTGCCTGATCAGGGCACATACTGTATTTAGGTTGAGGGTTTGGTCCCAGCCAACACACGTACATGCTATAAATATATATATATATACTGATTTGTATTTAGGAGGGAACTATATATGGTATTTTCTCATAGTGGGTTTGAATGCACAGGGAGAGGAGAACTTGGAGCTGAAGCACCTACTGCCTGAGGTGGGTTCCTAGAGTGATGAGTCACAGAGGCCCTTCTCACAGACCACGAGGACAGGACACAGGGGAGCTCAGTAGACTTCTTGACCAGAGGGCTTTATATTCTGACCACCTAAAGCCCACCCATTCCCCAGACAAATACCTATGGAGTCCAGGGAACAAATTACCACATGTCTTCCCAACATTCCATGTCTTCCCTACTGAGCAGAACAAACCTGACCCTCTATTCCCCACTCTAGCTTTGTTATCTGAGGGTGTGAGTGCATGTGAGTGTGTGAGTGACTGTGTCTATGGTACTAGTAGAGAAGTGAGAACTCAGGAGAAATGTCAGGGTGGTCCTACTCAGCAGGATCTTGGCATGAAAATGTAACAGGTAGACAAGTCAGATGGTACAGGATGTGTCACAGCACAATCTCACAGTCCCTAAGTATCTGGATTCTGAGCAGCTGATCTGTGTGGAGCCTGTCTCTACCCCTGTGGAGAATGGTTTAAGCTTCATGATGTGGTGTGTGTGGCCCCCATAGAGCTTGTTAAGGTGAGCACCTCAAAGGACTGGTTCCTCCCAAGGGAATGAATTATCTTTGTGTGCTGAAAAGTGCTATTTTTACTGGGAACCCATGGAGATTGAAGCCTATTTTCTTATATTTAGGGCCCTTTAAGTGACTTCAAGGACACTGAATTTGCTATCCTGAGGTTGGATTCAGTGGGCACTGCTGTTCACATTCACCTGCAATAGTAAAGACTGATCTTGAACATGCAGTTTAGGAAGAGGCCTGGCGTGAGAGATTAATTCATGTCTAGGATGATATAAAATACATTAAGTCACTGGGAGTGATGAGGTCCTATAGAAAATGTTTGTTCAGGGGAGATGCACAAAACCTCAGTAAAATTTAGAAGAGTATGGCATAATAGTCAACAGCGTGAGTCCAGAAAATACAGGCAATAAAAGAAACAAATAAAGACTTCAACATAAACAAAATGAAACATAAAAATCACATGATCATATCAACAGATGTGGAAAAACATTTGATAATGTACAGTACCCATTTATGATAAAAACACCAAGCATAGAGGGAATAGAGGGAGCATACCTCAACATAATAATAGGCCATATACAAGAAATCTATAGCCTACACCACACTCAATCGGCAAAATCTAAAAGCTTTTTTCCTAAGATCAACAACAAACAAAGGTGTCCACTTTCACCACTGTTATTCAACATAGTATCACAAGTTCAAGACACAGTAATCAGATAACAAGAAGAAATAACAGGCATCCAAATTAAAAAGGAGGAACTAAAACTGCCATTGTTTGCAGATCACGTGATAGTGTACATAAAACATCTGATAAGATCCACCCAAAACTACTTGACCTAATAAGTCAATTTGCAAAATAGCAGCATGCAAAGTTGATATTCAGATTAAAAGCATTTTTTTGCCAACCAACAATGAAATATCAGAAACAGAAACTAGGAAAAAAATTTCTTTTACTATAGCCACAAGAAAAACAAAGTACATAGGAATAAACTGAACCAAGGAGGTAAAGGACCTGTACTCAGAAAACTACACAACATTGAAGAAAGAAATTAAGGAAGATACAAATAAATGGAAGCACATGTGGTGTTCATGGATTGGAAGATTTCACATCATTAAAATGTCCACACTAACTAAAGCAAGCTGTAGATTCAATGCAATCTCTATTAGCATACCAATGTCATGATTCACAGATTTAGAACAAATATTTAAAAATATATATCGAACCAAAACAACCCCAAAGAGTCTCAGCAATCTTGAGAAAAAGGAATAAAGTATGAGGGATCACAATACCTCATATCAAACTATATTACAAGGCCACTGTAGTCAAAAAAGTTTGCATTGGCATAAGAAGAGATACATAAATCAATGAAAGAGAAGAGAGAGCCCACAAATAAACCCATGTCTCTCTGGTCAACAATATTTGACAAAGGGAGCAGGAGCATAAAATGGAGTGAAAAATAGCCTCTTCAACAAATAGTGTTGGGAGAACTGGAATGTTACATGCAAAACAAAACAAAACAAAACAAAACAAAAGAAATTAGACCATTAACATAAACCTTTGACCAGAATTAACTCAAAATGGACCAAACGCTGAAAATATAAGCTGTAACATCATTAAAGTCCTAGAGAAATGCAAAGGCAAAAAAAATAATTCACATACCAATGCAGCAATATATTTGATGATATATTCTTCTAGCCAAGGGAAATAAAGGAAAGAGTAAACAAATGGGACTACATCAAATTAAAAAGCTTCCACATAGCTACAGGAAACATCATCAAAATGAAAAGGAAACAAACCATATGGGAACACATATTTGTCACTGACACCTGAGACAAGGGTTTGAGCTCCAAAATATATAAAGAACTCACAGGACTCACCACCAGGAAGGCAAACAATCCTATTAAAAAAAATGGGCAAAGGACCTGAACAGACACTTCTCCAAGGAGAACAAACAGAGGGCCAATAGTCATATGAAAGGATATTAAACATCACTAGCAGAGAGATGCAAATTATAACCTCTAGGAGATACCTCCTCACACCATTCTGAATGGCCATCATTAACAAATCAACAAATTGAAAGTCCTGGTGAAGATGTGGTGAAAAGGGAACTCTAGTGCATTGTTGGTGGGAATGCACTCCCTGCAGAAAACATATAAAATTTCTTCAAACAATTAAAAATGGAACTGTCTTTTGATCCAATGATTCCACTACTGGAATCACACCCTTTGAGGCATGAAGCACCAATAGAAAAGAACTTATGCACCCCTATGTCATAGCAGAGTTATTTGCAATACCCAAGTGCTGGAAACAGCCTACTGCCCATCAGTAATGAGTGGATCAAAAAACTGTGCATCATTTACACAATGGAATACTATGAAACAGAAAGAAAGAACAAACTCCTACCTTTCATGACAACATGAATGAAATCGATGAGTATTATGCTAAGTGAAATAAGCCAGGCAGTGAAAAGCAGATACCATGTGATCTCACTTCCAAAGGGAACCTAAAGAACAAAACAAATGAACAAGCAAATAGAACAGGAGGCATGGAAACAAGGACCAGACTGTCAGTGACCACCACAGGGGAAGTGGAAGGGCAATAAGGAGGGAAAAAGGGGAAAGGTAAAGGAACAAGTATAAATGACTCATGGACATGCACAACAGGGTGGGGATTGACTGTGGGAGCAACAGGGGTAAACTAAGACAAGTCAAATAGAGCAGCATTAAAAAAGACTTCAAATAACTGCAATTTATGTTAAAAGGGAAAACAATGTTATAAAGAATGAAAAATAAAATATTTCAATGGAGTATTACAATCTACAAGAAAACAATTATTCATTTTGAAATGACAATATATAATGACTTCAGTTAAGAAAACATCAAATACGACACATGGCTACAACCAACACAAAGCAGGACCAATGAACTCAAATGAAAATTAAGAGAAAACTATCAAAAGCAGACATAAAATGAAAAACTGGAGTTGAGTCAGAAAGATGTCTTTGAAAGTGCTAAAAAGTGTTCTAACATATACTCAAGAAGAAAGGAAAATTAAAGAACAACTTTTGAGGATGTTATTTCTGAGAATTTCCCAGCTGTGATGAAGGATATGCTCCCAGGAGCACAGAAATCTCAGCAAATCACAGGTAGGACACATTTACGTACAACACAAAGATCCTGCAATATTATAGTGACATTGCTGAAAACCAACAATAAAGTCAATATTCTCAAAACTCAGAAAAAAAACTTTTTAGTTTTATTTTTTATTTAATTATTGTCCAACTACAGTTTTCTGTCTTTTACTCCCATCCCAGCCTATCCTCCCCAGTGCTCCCCACCTCCCTCCCATTTCCACCCCCCCCCTAGTTGCTGTCCATGTGTTCATTGAGACATGTGTCCATGGCAGGCAGATTGCTACAACTTTAGCTGGATTTAGGGAGAGAAATTTCTCTTTTGACTTTTGGACCCACAGACATTCTACTCTCATCATGCTGTTTCATGAACAGATATTACCCATCACACACTTATCCCTATATGAATATTCATACTCTATGCCTGTATGTGTGGATAAAATATATGTTATATGTACAGTTACACACACATATATGCACTCACATGTACTTGAATTGTTATGTGCATATATGTGTGTACTGCATGAATGACATGCATATAAAGTATATATTATGTAAATATAATGCTTATTACATTCTTAACCCTCTAAGAACATTTATATTCTATGCCTGCATGAGTGTGGATAATGTATGTCATGTATATAGTTACACACACACATATATATATTCACACATGCACTTGAACCCTTATTACATGGAGGACTAGTTGTTATTTGCTATATTATTTTCTATTCTACTTCACTAGTAAAATGCTGGTTGAATGATTTCTTGATGGGTCATGGTCTGGAATTTAAAACTACTGATCAATAGCCAAAGCAAGAGCTAAAGCTCTAACTATACACTGATATCCTTTGAAACTTTAACATATTTTATGGCTTAACTCTAACATGAAAATATTATTCATCATGAATCTTTACTTTCTGTGGTTTATCAATCTTTAGGAAAAGACTTGTCCAGGGTGAGAATTCTGAGGTTTCACTTGTAACTATTAAACCACTGCTTCTGTTTCCTTGTCTGTCTGACTCCATATCCTTCTTCAGTCCAGCATCCATCTGAATTTCACTAAAATAAGAATCTCATAAAAACTCATAATTTTAGTCCCATATCAATTCATCATTCAAATTTCCTCATAAGTTAATATTTGCAAGGTTTGATAAGTAAAAGTGTGAAGGTTTCACCCTGCTTTAAAGGAAGAATCAGAATTCACAGCAGAAACCCTGGCAGATGATTTTATCTTAGTCCAAAAAATAACACCATAAAAGTGGGAATCACCTTCATGAAGAAAGCTGTTTGTTTTAGTTGGACTGAGCTTTATGTCAGTGAGTGCTTTAACTCAAAGATTTAGATCCCTATGTTACCAAAGAAGTGGAGCAAGAAAAATACTGAAGTCTCTTCCAAGCATAGGATTCATTGGCCCTAAGTGTATAGAAAACTGTTAGCCATTTTTGTTTGTTTGTTGCCTCAGTTTGTTTCAGTTTGTTCAGAATGAAGACAGCAGTGCTATCTCTAAAATGTCCTGTGATGAAGGACACAATAAAGTAAAGCAGAAGGACAGGGAGTGTCATCTCATCTTTCTCCTATCTGCTGCAAGTAGCTAAAACACAAAACAAAAATCCACACACATTTACTAAATATATTCAATGTTCATCCACACATCTTGGCTGAGGACATACAAGACAACTCCTATCTGCTGGTGTATAGAACCTGCTTGGAGTGACAGGTCTGTTAAAAGGGCTCAGAAGATGATAATTCTCATATTCAAATAACTCACCAAATGGAAGTTCACTTTCAAAAACAAAACCTTCAGGATACTCTTCTGTAACAAACTCCTATTGTGGTTAATGTCATCCATTATATTGCGAAAACATGACTGAGTTCCATGGGACAATGGAAATATTTGAAAGCAACTCTCTCAAACAGTTAATATGATTTAAACAAGAAATTTTATACTAAATGTATCAATGTAAATGATGCCCACTAGGTGTCTCTAAATGACCTGGTGACTTAAATGATCCTGTTAGCTAAGTCTGTACACAGCAAACACCTGACACTGATAGACAATAACAATTGTGTTCTGCATTGTGATTCTTCATCACAGCCTGCCTGAAATTAAATAGTGAACAAACACTGGACAACATAATTAACTTACCACAGACTTACAGCTAAAACTGAGAAGACCAGCTGAATGTGACCTGGGTTGAGCAAAAACACACTAATATAGAGAAAATTATCTGTGAGTTAGTGTTGAAGTTGCCATCACATAAGGATCTCTTAGGAGAGAAGGTGCCCGAACAAGAACAGATGATTTATTGTCTGTTCCACTCCACCACCTCTCAATATACTTCTGAGTGTTTGGTGTAGGGAGGGATAAAGACCCACCAGGGAAAGTACCATCAGCTCTCTTCCAGGGAAAAGGGGCTCTCCAGGGACTAATCTCTGGTGTTGTCCACAGGGACACCTGTGGCAAGACGGTGGCTTGATGATTCCTTCACTCACTGTGGGGTCCATGTTCATCCATTTAGAAGCTCTAGAATGATTTCTGGGACTCCTTCACACATTACAATGACCACACACCTTGGATTCATTATAGCTCAAGAACTCAATTTCCCCACCTACTAACCCTCCAAATAGAGTAGGTAGTACACAGGGCAGCTGGGGCAATAGGTTTTTTCCCATCCTCTAGCCTAGGCTGAGTTTTATCTCACACCTGACCTCAACATGTATCCTCTGTATTTATTCACCAAGTCACCACGAGGACACAACTCATGAAGTAAGACCAGAAACCGGAGACCAGCTAGGTCAGGAAGAGAAGGCATCCCAAGGGGACTTGTGAAATCCTGTTTGGTAGGACTTAACTGCTGTGCCAAAAGGGAAGGAAAACTCTTACCAGGAACCAGTCTCTATCCTATCACCTCCAGAGACTGAGTCAAGGGGGAAAGAGACAGGTTTTTCTCTCAGATTCTAACTAGTACTGTTTCCTCTGCTTCCTGAAAGGGAACTGATCTCCTTTTACAATTTTGGGGGGAATGCAAATGAGACCATCTGGTGGTGCCTTGGTGATGTACATTTCTCTTTTATTCTCTTATCTACCTCTGTCCTTACACTGGAATACAAAGTTGGTGGAAGATCATTTCCCAAAGTTATTTCAGTGTACATGCCAACCTATAAGGAAACAATAGAGGGACTATTTCAACTGCCAGAGCATCACCTGCAGTAGGTCTGAGATGGGCTTTACTCTGTTTAACCTGTCCAGTGAGAGGCTCATTAGTGATGGGAGTCCAGACCCTCACATATTGCAGAGATACGGTGCCTTCATACTGATATTGTCATTTTAACATCTCTACTTTTTGGTCATATGACTTTTTGTTCCCGACATTATTTCATACATATCTTTCCCCTTTTGTCTCAGTTGTATGTATTTTTCTGGTGTTTGTAACAAGACCTAGGTTAATATTTTAATGATCTTCATAATTTAATTTTTGGCAATAAAATTTGTTCTTATATAAATTATATCATATATGTATTTTTAGTCTTGATCATGGTATCTTCCCAAGTTAAATATTTTACTCTTTAAGTTTGTCCTGTTGTGTTAATAAATACAATTTGGACTCTAAATTTGCTTTTTATTGACCACTTTGGCTGCACATCTCAAGTCTGATACTCAGAATTTTTACCATTAATACTATCAATAAAATACAAATGATGTAGAAGTGCATTTTTAGGTTTCCAAATATTTTTATTACCCTTATTGTTTACTTGTAATTTATAATCACTGTAGTATAAAGTAATGAATCCTTGGGATATTGATTCTTTGAAAAATATGAGGACTTTTATTGCTTTGTATATCGTCAATTTTGCTATTTTTATATTAATTTCCCCATAATATATTCTCTATTTCTCAGGCATAGGATTCTTTATATGTTTATTAGGGCAAGATTGTTAATCTTGTTATTCAGAACTTGGATATCCATTTTGTCCCCATATTATCAATTTGTTTCTGAAAGCATTTTGCTAAACTCCCCACTATAAAGTTAAATTTACAAATCTTTTCAATAGACTTCTCTGGGTTTTTTTTATCCAAATTCTATATTGTGACTATGTTGCTGCAGCTATACATGTTAATGACTGTTACATTCTCTTTGTAGGCTGTTACCTTTATTATTATCTCCTATCTTTCATTATACCAATTCGTTTTGCCTTAAATAAATGTAAATACAAATATCTGTCTCTTATTCTATTGTTGCATCAACTACTCACATATTTGCAGAGGATACGTTCTTCATTGCCATTACCCCAGCCTGTCTTGGTGATTATGTTTTCATACTATATATAGCTGTATTTTATGGGTTTAAAAAAATCAATGTGAAAATAAGAGGATCTAATCTCTTTGTACTTAATGTAAATATTGAGACATTTAGACCTCTTAGCACTTGGGTTTTCTGGGTAGCATCTTTTCCTTGGCTTTTATGCTTCTTTCCTCTGACAGCTTTATAAACAAAGGCTATTGCCCATTGTCTGGCCTAGCTCTCCGTTAATTTTACCTCTGATGTTTGTCCTCCATTGGAGACCAAACTCCTAGATTTCTTGGGTATTTTCACTCAGGGTACAAGTAATACAGATGCATACACCACAATAACAGGATCATTATGAAAAGCACCAGGTAACTTTAGAAATATTTTACACTGCTTTTCTGTTCTTCCACTCTCACACCTGCTCAGACATTTTTGTTTGCAATCATTTGTGTAAGTGTCTTAATTTCAGAGTGTTTTTTTCTCACTTCTCTTTGAGTCAGATGGGAACCCAACAGGGAACAGAAACTGTACTGGTGTGGTAGGACAGTAGAGAGACTTTCATACAACACCGTAGTTACAAAGATACTGGGGAAGTACAGCAGTAAACACAGAGCTCTCAGATGAACAAGCAGAAGTGTGTGAAGCTGCCATGCCTAGGGTTCAAGGGAACAGAGCAGAGGCTGGGTGATTAGAATATAGAAGGTTAGAGGAGTCGGTGTTCAGATTTGACCCTATGAGGATAAGGGGTGCCCCAGTGGCACTGTGACTTCAGAAGGGAAAGACGAGGCTGGCTCTGGGAAGCTGAGTAACTAAGGCTGGGCAGGGGCCTTCACTGCCACTGCCAAGAGCTGTTGGGCAAAGCTGACAAGAGCAACAGGCAGACAGGAAGTAGCAAGGCCCTTTTCCTTGCTCCAGGCTCCCAGTCTGCTTTAGAGCTCCCTACCTACACAATGTAAGCAATTGGAAGCCACTATAAGCAGTAATCCACCCTGGCTGATGTGGGTTAGTAGGTTGGAGTGTTGACCTATAAATTGAAAGTTTGTGGGTTTGGTTTCGGGTCCGGGCCTATATAGACCTGGGTTGTGGGTTTGGTCCCAGTTGGCACACACACAGGAGGCAACCAATGGATGTTTCTCACATTTATGTTTCTCTGCCTCTTTCCCTCCCCTCCCCTCTCTCTAAACAAATAATAAGCATGTCCTTGGGTGAGGCTTAAAAAATAAAACTCAATAGTCCAAATGTCCCAATTTCATCAAGAAAAGTTGTCAACTGGTCACCAGATGCTGGGCTCTCAAGTTTATCACTCAAGAACAACCTCCACTTCACTCATACTGAGAGTTCATTAAGGGACAGACACAAGAATTACTTAAAAACTAACAGGAAGGTGAGGTTTAGATGCAATGTGCAAAGACGTTTGCTGAATCCTTACCTTGAAGTGAACATGCTAGCTACTCACAGGCAGCGCTGTGAGCCACTGGCCTTCCCTCTGAGGTGCAGTGTACCTCGCACTGACAGCACAGACACAAAGGAGAAGTTGAGCTGCTCGTTAATGGTGGATGACCAAAGGGTAGGAGGGCTGGGCAGGACAGCGACTCAGCAAAAGTCGGACATTTGCTGCTTTCTGGTATGTATATGCATAAAACAGACTTATAATGGGACATTCTTTCTGGACTGGTTAGGATGGCTGGATGAGATGTTGTGTGTTGAGTGCTATCGATGTGCAGTGCACAACACTAGGTGAGGGATGGAAAATAGAATCGCTCTTCTCATAAGAGCCCATTTGATCTTCATATTCAGTGAGCACTGATGTCCACTCAAGCTAAGAGTTGGGAGGCTTTTCAAAATGATCTTTAATGCTATTGTTTTAAAATAAGGACAGACATGAATTATGAAAGTTTTTCTTACGTCTTACAAACTTTAGAAGTTGAATTTCTATGGGGTTTTTTGCATATATTTTAATTTCAGCATAGGTGGTGTACAGACTAGTACTGGTTAGATTATTTCAGGTGTAAACATAGTGATCCGACATCTTCAAACCTTCCTACAGCATGAAACACAATTTGTAAAAGTCCTAAATAGTAAACATCCTCCCACACTACAACCAACACTATACTATCATATGTCGTAGATTTTGCTATTTACTGTCTATGTGTACCATAATTGCAGTTGCATAACATTTGTAATTATTGGTTCATATTTTCCTTTTAAATCTTATAATAACTCTTCCCTATGTGTCTGTAAAATCTATACAGTCACCATTTTAATGAGTGTATAAATAGCTCATTGAGTTAAAGTGGAATAATTGATCACTTTATCATTTTGTTAAATGTGAGTTTAAAACTTTCATATTAAAGATCATTTTACTGGGAAAAAAGAGTCACATTCAGTAATTATGTCTCCTCTGGTGAAGGGCACACACTGTTCTGATCAAGGCTGCTCACTTTCAGTGTGAGAATGAGAAAGACTCTGGAAGCAAGAGGCCACCCTCACCCCAAAGCGGGTTACAAGGTACACTTTATGATAATACCCTCAGAGGTCACCTAGGTGTGTGGGATGCATCCCCTACCATTGTGTTTGAGAAGTGGAAGGAATCGGTAAAAGTCAATCTGCCACCAAGGCAGAAAGAGCCAGCCACACTCTACTGGTCACCTACAGCCTCTGGTAAAATGTCCTGTGTCAGAACAAACATTCTCATGACAGAAATGACACAGACCTGGACTAACCAGGGTGAATGTGCTGGTGAAAGGCACTGGAGAACATGTTAACCATCTGTACATCTACATAATTTACAGCTCAGTGCTCAAAAGTTCCTGGGGACCATACACAGCCCAAATTGTTTCTCTGAGACCCAATGCCCAGTTCTGCCCTGTGGTAGCTACTGGTTCAGCACTTTACCCCCCAAAATGGAAAATGTGAGAATGGCTCCTACACTGAGGAGGTAAAATAAAAGAAGGCAACCTATTCAGCACATGCATCTGGACGCAATGACCTCAGAAGGGAAAGCACTTGAAGGTCAGCCAGGGTCCTGCCTTCTGGGAGCTCTTGTGGGTGGGAGCTGCAGACCTTCTTCTTTCTTCCCAACTGAAAACAGAGCAGAATTCTCAGAAAAGGGGCTGTTAGTCTCTAATGAGCTTGTCCTAGTTGGCAGCACTGGGGTCTCACTGGGGGGGTGGGGCTGGACAAGCAGTGCGTGCCCCCTGCCACCAGGAAGGAGACAGAGCAACTCTCTTCTCCTGCTTTTGCTCTTGCCCCTGCAAGACACACAGCCACAGAGCACTGCTCTGAAATGATGTCACTCATTACAGAACCCGGATACTCTGTGCTGTTTGGATTTTGTGCATCCCAGCACTGCCCTTGTCCCCAAACCTGCTCCAGGTGAACCTGAAAGGAAGCAGGATCAGTGTGACAAGGAGTAAGCTCCTGGCATTAACCTCGATATTTAGGCTTCTCTCCTTTGTAATCTGGGTCCCATGAGTTGCAGCAGAGGTGACATGTAAGCACCCAGAAAAACCACTGGAGTCCAGTGACAACTCAAGGTGTTGATGTGCTGTAGATGGCTGGTTATGGAGGCAGGAGGGGGTGGCCTGGGAACTCCAAAGTATGGTCAAGGTGTCCCCATGGGGCTTATTAGAACCTGGCTGAGGGACGGTTTTCCAGGGCACAAAGCAGTAGAGGTATCCTCTAATCTCTACCCTGAGAAGGGGAGATTTGGAGTCCAGCCCCTCCAGGGAGGGGAGGAAAGGACCCTCTCCAAGATGGCTTCCCTCAAAGCTTCATGCCTCTTCTGGGACCCAGAGAGGATTTGCTCTGTACAACTTTGTCATATTTATTTGTACTCTGCTGCACTCTCATACTGAATGTAATGAAGTCAAAATGTTATTCTGGAAATCTCATATCAATAAAGCATGCAGTTTACAACTATTTCATTCCTTACTGTGTGATTCCTGACTTTCTGGGATCACAACCTGACCTTGGGAAAACTGAGCAGTTAATCAAGTTTTGGGAACATGTCCACCTGTGCTCTAACTCTACATTTCCACGCTGATGAGAAACACATTCAGAAACACCAAAAATGGCTTCTGGTCATATGAGAAGCCTGGTACATACTGGGCAATCCATAAATATTGGCGCTAATCTTCTTCCCTGTTTGTTTGATGGTACAGGTGATCTTCAGAATATCTGAGAACTGACACACAGGTGACAAAACTAGTCGCCAACTGATCCTGTGAAAACAGTAGTTTAAGACAAAGTTTTTCAAGTTGGTCATCATCTGACCATCAATTATATAAAAAAATTAGAATACAATAAATAATAAAATATTAACGCTTATGATACCAAACGAACTATAACCTTGGAAAATGAATCACCTCAAAATGACATGTTTTTATTGCATTATCAAGGTGACATTCCTGTAACTTTTAAAAGTGATCAGAGCAAGAAATACACATACACAAAACACAAATATACACAAAGGTCATTGAGACATACAACACAGCCAGCTCTCTTTATAAAATTTATTTAACTATTGTTCAAGCACAGTTTTCTGTTTCTTACTCCTATTCCAGCCCACCCCCGCCAGTGTTCCCCACCTCCCTCCCATTTCTACCCGCCTTAGTTGCTGTCCATGTGTCCTTTATACTAGTTCCTGTAAATCCTTCCCCTTTTTCCCCTGAAATTCCCTCCGCTCTCCCCTCAGGTCACTGTCCCCTTGTTCTCTATTTCAGTGGTTTCATTTTGATTTTGTTTGCTTATTTGTTTTGTTATTTAGCTTTCTGTTAAAGGTGAGATCATTTGTCTTTCACCTCCTGGCTTATTTCACTCAGCATAATACTTTCCAGTTCCATCCATGCTGTTGCAAAGGGTAGGAGCTCCTTCTTTCTTTCTGCTGCATAGAATTCCATTGTGTATATGTACCATAATTTTTTGATCCATTCATTTACTGACGGGCACCTAGGTTGCTTCCAGCTCTTGGCTATTGTAAATTGTGCTGCTATGAACATTGGGGTGCATAGGTTCTTTTGGATTGGTGTTTTAGGGTTCTTAGGATATAATCCCAGCAGTGGAATTGTGGGATCAAAAGACAGCCAGCTCTTAACTGCAATAAACATGTCCTCTGGTATGTACATTATCCATCAGCATTGGGCACTTCCTGTCATGAAAGCTCTCATTTCATCCTGCATTTGTAGCTTCTATGTTTCAAGCAAAGTCCTCTAGAATTTTGATAATCCTTTCTATCTGAAAGCAGAATGAGTAAAAACCACCACACTGATAATTTAAATGACTTCCAAATTAAATTACCTGAAATCGGTTTTCAAGTCATCAGTTTTTCACCAATATGGTAAATATCCAACTGAAGAATGATTGGATATTCAGAAAGTTACAGTAGGTGTATAGTTAATGGAGACAATTTAAATTGTTACCAAATGTATTTATGGAGTACTGTGTGTTAAAGGTCAACAGTTTGATGTTTGCCTTTGCATCCTGAAAAACCAGAGAATAAAGAATTGACTATGGTTTACTGAGCAGAGCCCAAGATACAGACACTTCAGCTGGTAGCTGTCTGGGTTCTGACTGTGAGAGCTGTGATCAAGTGAGGGGAATGCATTCCTACAGTTTTGAGAAAATACCCTTCAAGATTGTTCAGTTCCATTTTCTCTGATGCTGGCTTCCTTGAATCATATTGTTCTTTTGATACATTTCTCAGATTTTTATATCCTCACCTGAGAACATGCTTATTGATTTTAGAGAGAGGGGAAACTAGGGGGAGAGAGAGGAAGAGAGGAAGAGAAACATTGATAGGTTGCCTCTCACCTGCACCCCGACTTGGGAATTCACCTCCAATCTCTATATGTGTTTTAAGTGAGAACTCAATCCATTAACTTTTGGTTCATGGGATGATGCTCCAGCCAAATGAGCCACCTGGACAAGGCCTCTCAGATTTTTGAAAAGAGAACTGGGGCATTTAATTGGAAGACCAGAAACCATAAAAATCCTAGAAGAAAAGAGGCGGTAAAATCTTGGATATTTCTTCTGGAAGTATTTTTGCTGGTATATCTCTTCAGGCAAGGGAAATTAAAGAAAGACTAAACAAATGGAACTCTATTAAACTGAAAAGTGTTTGCACGGCAAGAGAAACCATCGACAAAACAAAAAGACCACCCACTGATTGGGAGATGACATTCACCAAAGACATATCTGATGAGGTGTTAACAGTGTCAAAAATCTATAAAGAACTCAGACAGCTCAACACCAATAAACAAGCACTCCAATTAAAAAATGGGCAAAGGACTTGAGTATACACTTCTCCAAAGAGGACCAACAGATAGCCAATAGACATAAGAAAAGATGCTCAATGTCACTAACTGTTAGAGAGATGCAAATGAAAACCACAGGGTCAATCACCTCACACCTGTCAGAATGACTATCATAAATAAATTAACAAACAAGTGCTGGCCAGGACATGGAGAAAAGGGAACCCTCCTGCAGTGTGGGCGGGAATGTAGACTGGGAATGCAGCCACTCTGGAAAACAGTACGGAGTTTCCTCAAAAAATTAAACGTGTAACTGCCTTATGACCTAGCCAATTCACTTCTGGGAATATATCCAAAGAAGCCTACAACACTAATTTGAAAGACTATAGGGTCAGGCACAAATGGTATTATAACATTTTTATTACAAAACCTCTCACCACAAAATCATAAGCATGTAATTCTGTAACATTACAATATCATGTTCAAGCACACCACGTGACATTTTAAGTGAGATGCTCAAATTACAAGTACAGATTATTATACCTGCCAGGACCTGTACATGACCCCAATGTTTATCACCATGTTTACAATAGTGAAAAACTGGAAGCAGTCCAAGTGTCCATCAGTAGATGAGGAGATAAAAAAGCTGTGGTACATTTACACCATGGAATACTTCACAGCAACAAAAAAAGAAGATCTTTCCCTTCATGGTAGCGTGAATGGACCTGGAGAGCATTATGCAAATTTAAGTAAGTCAGTCAGATAAAGACAAGTACCACAGGATCTCATTTACATGTGGAATTTAATGAACACAATCAACTAGCAAACAAAAGAGAAACAGATTCATAGACACAGACAACAGACTGACAGCTGTCAGAAGGAGGGGGTGGTGGCCTGGGTAAGAAAGGTGAAGGGTTAACTTCCCCAGCATCCTCTCCCACCACATCCCTTTCCTCCCTTGCCCACTCAGCTCTCACAGTTGTCTCATGCTGCTTGCTGCTACTGCAGTCATCTTCAGCTGAGTGGTTCAGACACTACAAGAATATTGGCAGAAAAATTGCAAGAACTTAACAGGGGACTTAATCTTACTCTGTTAAAAATGATCATAACCCAAGAATAAATGTAAAGTTTGGGAAATGCTGAAAATGTTTACCTCTAGAACCATTTAAACATTTACTAATACATGTTCTTCATTTGAACTTTAAGATATTTTAGGATTTTTTACATAGTTTCTTGTTGCAATACACCTTTTGCAAACTTTTTCCCTTTGCTACTAAATCATTTCACCAAGGAATTTAGAGTTTCTTTAACCTTTCATTGCATTCACCACACAACTGGTGAGGCACATTCATATAACTCTGCAGTATTTTCTGTATTAAAATTTCAGTCCACTTCGGAAGGAATTCCATGGGCATTACTTTTACTGGGCTGTTTCCAACTACCACAAGGTGGTATGAAGTCAAATATCTAAGTACATAAGCCAGAGAAGTATGTTGATATAATTTTCTCACATTTAATTTCTGTCTGTGTAATATTCCTGGCTTGAGAAAAATGAGAATCACTATTTTTTAAAAGAAAGATTAAAATTCTAATAATTCAGTTGTCCCATTTTAACTTTAAAAGCTAAGCTCTTCCATGGAAGTTTACCCTGTTTTCAGACCTAGAACTTGAATAATTACTGCTTGTATATGAAACTGCTAATTGGGAGAATGTTCTGAGTTTTCACTTCACCTGGACCTCACCTGTAGCGCCCTACAAAAGGCGTCCTTCACCTGAGCATTCCTCAGGCTGTAGATGAGGGGATTCAGCAGTGGGTTAAAGAGACTGTGAAACAGGGACAGAATTTTCTCCTTCTCCTCTCGTTGACTGGAGTCAGGGACCATATAAACCACCATGGCTATGCCAAAGAAGAACCCGACCACACAGAGGTGGGAGGAGCAGGTGGAGAAGGCCTTCTTGCGGCCCTCCCCAGACTGGATCCTCAGGATGGCCCAGAGGATGTGTATATAGGAGACCAGCACCAAGCAGAGGGGCCCGACTAAGACAAAAACACAATCAGCGAAGATGACCACTTTGTTGAGCCAGGTGTCAGCACAGGCCAGTTTGAGGACAGACAACAGCTCACAGAAGAAGTGGTTGACTTCCTGAGGCCCACAGAATGGCAGCCTTAGAAGGAGAAGCACATTTATCAGAGGCAGGATGAATCCGCACAACCAGGACATGGTGGTGAGGACCGTGGTCACACTCCAGCTCATGATGACTGTGTACTGGAGAGGGTGGCAGATGGCCACATACCGATCGTAGGACATTGCCACTAAAATCAGACACTCTGCGTGACCAAATGCTAGACACAAAAATGTCTGCATGATGCATGGGACAAAGGTGATGGCTTTATCATGGGTCACTAAGTTTGCTAGCATCTTGGGGACATTGGTGGATGCATAAAACACGTCAATGATGGCCAGGTGGGAGAGGAAGAAGTACATCGGGGTTTGTAATCTCGGGTCCAGACAGATGAGTGCAAAGATCATGCCATTTGCCAACAAACTGAAGGTGTAGAATAGAGAGAAGACCCAGAAGAGGAGAACTTCTGTCTCTGCACTGAGCTGGAATCCCAGTAGCACAAACTCTGTGACCCATGACTGGTTCCCTTTCATTCCTCACAGGTACCTGGTCAAGAACTGAATTGTGATAAAGTTCAGGGCTAGAGAATTAATACAAAGTGGAGTTAATCTCAACGTGAACTCAGAGAAAGGTTGTATCCTTGTCACTCCTTGAAAGCTTCCCCTTCTCCCCCAAACTGGTTACCTGTTTGTAACTTTCCTATGAAATAAATTTAAACTTATAGAAAACAGTCAAGAATTATGCAAAGAACTCCAGTATAACCATATGCCCAGATTTAACAAATTTTAATATTTATTTCATATTTGCCTTATAATTCTTTTTCTCAGTATTATTATGTATGAGTATTAGTTTTTCTGAAGCACTTGAAATTAAAGTATAGATAGACATGATACCCATTTACACTTAAATTTCTTTTTTTCCACCAAAAGCAAAGACATTCAGTAATCTAAACACAATTATCAAAATTAGGCAATTTGATATTGACCTGATCCTTTAATCTATAATATTCTCTCTCTACTCCCCTCACCCAGGATCCAATCCAAAATGACATGTGAGAATTAATGCCATTCATCTTTAGTCTTCTTGCACCTGAAATAGTTACCATGTCTGCCTTTGCCATTTCTGACCACTGACTGAATCTTGGAAGATTATAGAAAAGTTCTTCACTACAGTGTTCTCCAAATGGAACTGCATGCAACTCCTCATTTATTATTCAGATTCTTCACTTCCTGCAGGGAAATTAAGCATCTTCCATTGTGCTTCATGGGCAGGTGCATGAGGTTCACTGTTCCATCACTGGTGACTCTCACTTGGATCACCTGGTGAACATGGTGCCTCCCAAGTATCTCCATTATAGAATCATTATCTTTTTCCCTCATGCAATTTCTGGATTAGCCATTAAACTTACTATATAATATTCTGTTCCTCATAGAGCTTCTCAGGCACTAATTTCAGTGCCTGTTGATTATCTTGCCTGACTCAATTACTAGTAATGATTATGGTGAAACGTGGTGTTCTTACTTCTCAGTGCTGGTATATTTATTGGTTGACAACTTCCTCATGAGGAAAGCCTCCATCATCTACCTACCTATCTATCAATCATCTATATATCTTTATACATCTGTATCTGTCATCTTTCTATCAGCATGAATTTTGTAATCAAGGGATTATAATTATTTCTTTTTATTTATTCATTCTTAATTATTCTAGACCTAAACCCACCAAGCCTGTCCTTTTGTATTTTAACACATCTCCAAGTTTTTGAGCATTTCCTTACTTCTGATGGCTGTTTCACACTTTTCTCATACACTCCTCACTTCATCCATGGGCACACATACTTCTCAAAAAAAGTCTAATTACTTTAGGGAAGAGTCATATTCATAAACCAGTATCTTGATGTCAATAACTTACACTTTTATCATGATTTCTGCCACGTTTCTGATGTCTTCTTTTAAAACAGCAGGCATAATATTCGACAAGGAATACAAACTGTTCCTGGGATAACACATTCTCATGTTTGTGAACATTAAAAACAGCTTAACTGACTTCCCTTTTATGGAGTCAAAACTATTTCCCTAAATTAACATTAGCATTGAAGAAAGCAGTCTTGATATTATTTAATAGCTTACTTTTAGGCAAAATATATATTTGTAACTCATACTTTATTAATTACCAAGTTTATATAATTTTTTTATTTCTACTTAGGAAATCACAGAATCAGACATTTTAAACAATGAAGTTGAAGAATATGGGTCATTGTGTGTCTACAGTGGTTCTTACCTTGTATGAGAGCATCTGACATCAAGTTTCAAAACTTTCTTAGAAAAACATGATCAAACTCTATTTAAGACTAAAGAGGTAATACCCTGAAAAACAAAATGTAAAATAAATATTGTTTTTTAATGTAAGAATTTTTTTAAATTTTTACTTTTTAATATTCTATTTATTTTTAGAGAGGGGAAAGAAGGAAGAAAGTGAAGGAGAGAAACATCAATGTGTGGTTGCCTCTCACATACCCCTTACTAGGGACTTGACCTGCAACCCAGGCATGTGCCATAGACTGAGAAACCAACTGGCAACCTTTTGGTTCCCAGGATGACTATCAATTCACTAAGCCACACTATCTAGGACAAATAAACATTGTTAATAGTGTGTATATGCAGTAATACCACTTTACTGTACACTTTCATAGGTATCACAAATTTAAATATATATATCACATTGTTGCTAGCTTACTTGCCAGTATTTCTTTCATTTAGGAACATATCAGAAACTATTTCTCACATCAAAATATTTTTATGCAACATGCTGTGAACAGCTGCACACTATTTCCTTGAGTATAAGTATTTTATTATCTCATTAGGTTTGTGCCATAGAATGCTTCAGTGAGTAAATTTTAAACTCATGAATCCTTCCAGTAAATTCTGAGATTTGACAGTGCTCAATGAAATCAGTCACACAATTTATGTATCTGGGTTCACGTATTGCTCTATCTCTAATCATCTAAAGAACAAACAACAAAATCTCCGCGGCGGGGAGACTCAGCTCTGTCAGAAACAGCCCAGTGGGAAGAGTGTCTAACTTCACAGTCCTGACTCCCTTATTCCTGAATTCACCTCCATCATGCAGTTGTCCCACTTGGCTGGCTGCTCTTACCACCATTCCCACCAAGGGGCGCTGATTCTCCCCTCACACTCAGGTGAAAGGCTGCTGCTGGTCTTCACCTTCCTTCATTCTTCAGTTCACTCTTCTCTCAGATGGATGTTAAATGCTCCACAGAGCTTAGAACAGCCTGACTTATAATGTGTGCAGTTATTTGGTCACCAGGCTGAAAATCCCCCTTATTCTTATTTGACCTGCCACCTGAGCTATATACTCTCTTATTTGAAGGAACTGACACATTCTCTGTGGCATTATTTCATGTCCTACCTCCTCCACCCCAGGTTCCACATGGTCCATGTGAAAGAAATGACCCCAACACCAGCATTTAGATTTCCTCTTAAACGTCTTTACATCTACGTTATGAACAACAAGAGACACGGATTTCTCGTTAGTGTCTCGTCTAGTGTTTTCTTCTCAATTCCAGTTTCTGACTTCACAGTAACCCCTGTTTTCTAGGTGAATGGCACCTGTTATTGTTCCATGACTCTTCCCTATATATGAACAAAAGGAGAAGGCTCCACCCTATGCAGCAATTACAAGTTAAACAATTACTTAACACAATGAACATCACTTAACCCCTCTGCACCACACAGGCCTTACAGGAAGGCTTCAGGGGAGTGGACAGTGTGTTCTCAAGTAATTATGAATTTCATCTCTTAAGACCATGGATATAATTTTATTCACACATTTTGTAAGGCTTATGAGTGTGCATGAATTCGGTAATTTAAAAACTGCTGAGAATTACTATCTTTCCCTGGAGCAGGGTGGGGAGGGCAGTCAGTCCTCAGTAACAGCATTCGGGTCTGGTGTGCACTCAGATGGGTATGCAAATGAGTCAAACACACCCAGGTGCTGACACACTGGGCCAACAACTCCTCATTGTTTTACCCCAATGGGTGTTGCAGGGCACCACACCTTCCTCATATGAACCATGACATTGGGGAGGTGCAGCCAGTTACAACAGAGAGAAAGGTGGTTGCCTGCTTGATCATCTCTGGGCTCCAATGAAGGGCTGGCTGTCAGACAGCCTGAAAAGAGGATTTTTCTACCCTTGCAAGTTAGGCTAGGCTCTTGTGGGGGCTTTTCAGAAACAATATAAATATACAGGCTTGTCCAATAACAACAGTTACAACAGTTATATTCTCACTATAAGGGTATGGGTAAACTTCAGGACATATCATGATGAAAGGAGATTCAGATCAAATGTCACTTATTTAAGCTGAGATTCCCTCTCACCAAATAATGAACTTTTTATCTTTATATGTCTTACACATCTTTATGCTCATAACAATTAGTATAGTTCTAGATAAAACAGGCACTCAGGAAATGTTTGTTAAATAGAGGATTGTCATTTTTAGTTTAAAAAGTGTGTATGTTAAGCATCTTCTGTTTGCCAGGGTCTATTGATGAAGATACGGTTTCTATTTTATTACAAAAGTACAGTGAGAATTTGATCCCTGAAAGAAACAGACAAAATCCTAGATTTTCACTTTCATAAATATGAGTATATTTGGGAAGATTCTTTGTAAATGTGCATTAAGTTTGTGACATTAATTTTTCCTACAATTAAAAAATTCTGCTATGTTATATAAAGTGAGAGAAGCCACATCAGTATGAAGCCACAGCAGCAGAAGCCAAATTCTACTCAAACACAGTTGGACACAGTAAATAATGTTAGAAACATATTTAATCTCTGAACATGAAGAATAACGATTTTCTTAAATGTAACTCAATACATTATTAGTCAGTAGGAACATTTGTTTACTAACTTTTTAGTTTTGTGTCTTCATAAATGAATTATTTTATTTTAGATGTACTTATTTTATTTTCTTTTTCATTACCACAGTTATCATTTTGCTATTAAAAAGCAAGCAAAATGAAAATAAAATAGAAGACAGATTAAATCTCTTAAGCAGACACACTGGAAGAGGGAAGAACATGTCACGGTGAGAATAAAACACTAGTGACACACATACAAAGGTTCGCGAGGTCGGCACAAGCAGCTCTTCACCTGGGTGGTCCTGTGACTCTGAGTTTCTTCAGCTCTGGAGCTGTGTCCCACTTCCCCAGCTCTGGCCAGGAGTCTTGCACTCATTCTGCCCTTTGGATGATAGGAGAGATATTTACATCACTTACTGTGATTTCCAATCTGACAGTCATCACCATGAGCTGATCACCTGGGATGGTCAGGAAAGGAGTAACTGTATGGTATACTTACATTTTAAATGGTTTCAGCAAAGAAATGACTTACTGTCACGCTTCCTGGAAGACTCTCTCCCATGTAGAGAACTTGCTCTGGACGTCACTCTTGTCATTCAGAATAGGTAACACAGACCACCTGTAACATGGCTCCTCAGAGCCTTACTCAGTGCCAATGCCTGGCTATAAGGGCCTTTTCTATATTCACTGGAACCCACCTCCCTCCCCACAGATGCAGACAATGATTCAGGGACAGACCCTTGGGATTTACATCCACTCATACTCTTGCCAGAGAGATTGAAAGGCTTTGCTACCTCCTGTGGTGGTGAACCAGTGAGTGCATGTCCCGCACTCATGCATTTTGCTCTCTCAGTACCCCAGGGGAATTTGTGTGTGTTTATTTGGGAGCTGTGAGTGTGTATGTGTACAGGTTTGGGATTGGGTGAGGCCAGGATGTCTCTAAAGTATGCAAGCCCTGGCATAGAAAATAAAAATTCAGCCATAAATTATCTTTTCTCAATATTTATTTTATCTGTCTTAAAATTGCTCTACTCTGATTCCTCCTGTTTAATTGTGGAGGGGAGTCTGTGATTTCTTGATCTCTCATGGTAGGGGCCCCAGGGATCCTGTTAAGATGCTACCTTGGAAAAATTGTTACCTCCCAAAAGAGAACACGTGACTGCCAAATAATCACTGAGCATTGCTCACACAGTTTTGACCTGGTGGTTTAGGTAAACCTCTCCCTCAGTTTTCTGTAGTTTGCTCTCCATTTCAAACATCTCAAGATTTCTGAGCCACATTTTTCTCCCTTCATCCTGGGTTAAAGCCCACAGCTAAAATGAAAAATGAATCTCTTTCTCTCTCACTGATAACGTTTGATGATTGCAAAGTCCTTCTCATTCTAACTCCCTAAGTGTATCTTCGTTGAATTCTCTAGAGAATCTTAGTTCTGAAACTGCAGGGGAAGGAGCCCTACACAATAACAGCAATATGTTTAATTTACCGGTGAGCAGAAAACATATTGTAGTATGGAAGAGGAGACAAATTATTTTTTTCTTTAAAATAATCTGTGTCCAATTGAGCCTCATGCCACATGCCTCCCTATTCTCTAGCACACACTCTCTGCCCCAGTGAAGGTCTCCTCCCCAGTACTGCCCCTCTTGAAATTCTCATTCCTCCTCACAAGTCTGTCTCATTCTTTCATCACCCACTTCAGTTCAGACACAACCCCTGTCCATCATAGCGCTCTCGGAGCCCTCTTCAGCTGGCCCAGGCAGAGCTGGACTCCCTGCACCAGCAGACTGAATGCCTTGTTGTAATGCCCTTCACAGTTGTGCTGAGGTCACGTTTTTTAACTTTTAATATTCTCACATTGTTCATCTTTCCTATATTTTACAAGCAAAACAAGATTATTCTAGAAAAATAAATTTCACCCATCAATACCCAGAGAGAGCTAAGGATAATGATTTGGTGCATGTTCATTCAGATATGCATAATTACCATTTTTAATTCCTTTTAAAAATATTTTTAAATCCTCACCTGAGGATACATTCATTGATTTTTGAGAGAGAAGAAGGAGGAGAGAGAGAAACATCCATCAGTTGCCTCACAAACACACACTGACTGGGGACTGAACACACAACCTTTTGGTGTAGGGGATGATGCTCCAACCAACTGAGCCACCCAGTCAGGGCACCACATTGATTTCTTTTGATGAGGACAATATGATGGCATTTAACACAGCTCACAGTAGGTACCAAGAGGTATTGTGGTTCATCATGTTTTGTAAATTTTTTTCCTGCTAATCTTTGAAACACTAGAGCAAAAATATTTACTCTCAAAAACCTTACATTTCTTGTGTGTTATTAATATTTATATTGATTAATATTTTACATTTCAGTAAGAATAAGTATTCCAAAGCATAAATGGCACCATCATTAGTGATGGACCTTTATTAAATGAAGGTCAATTTAGGAATAAAAATGTTTGCAAACCACAATTATGGGTTAAATGCAAACCCATAGCTACACCTAATATCATTTTAATATTATTTCTGCTGAGACAGAAATTCCTCCTGCACAGGGCTTCGGTCCTGTCTTAGGTTTCTCAAGACCACTTGGCACAGAGAATTTCAATGAGCTAGCTGAAAAAAAAAAAGATATAAGCAATGATGAGAAATTAGAAGTGTTCATGACTGTTCCCACCATAACTTGTCATGGTACACCTTTTTAACTTTACAATGTTACTGTAGGATATATTTCCCCCAAATAATGGAGTAAACCAAAAAAGAGGAAGACATGACATTAACGAACTAAGGACTTTAACACTGGATCTTCAGGATGGCAAAGAGCATGTGTGTATAGGAGACCCGCACCAAGCACAGGGGCCCCACTAAGACAAACACAGAAGCAACAAGGTAACAAGAGAGTTGAACCCAGTGGCAGCACAGTCCAGTGCAAGGACATACAACATCTCACAGAAGAAGTGGTTGACTTCATGAGGCCCACAGAAGGGCAGCCTCTGGACAGGAAACACAATGACAAGCGCCAGGGGGAAGCTGAATGCCCAGAATGTTTAGTAACAAATCCCATTTTATTTGTCTCATTAAGTCATAGTCCTTGTTCTTTTAAAATGATAAAAGAATGTAGTGTATAATGTTAATAATTACAATTTTGAGTTCTAATTATAATTCATGGATTCTGCTAAGCATTTTGTACATAGTATTTCCTCTCAATAAACCTTAGTTAGTGAATTTATTTTACACATAAAAAAACTAAACTTCCAAGAATCTAAGCATGCTTTGTAAGAAAGAAATCCATACATTTTTCGTTTAAAAATTTTTCACACACACATAAAACATAATTTTAAAAGTAAATATTTCCCTTTGATGCAGTTTAAGTATTCAGGTTTAATTTAGCATATGATTTATGGAAAGCTTTGAAAAAAGTTTCTATACACCCTTTTCTACTACTTCTTAAACTGCGTTCTATCATTTCATAATTGTGTTGGAGTTTCATGCTAAATGGTTATTTAACTCACCTCATATCTCTTGCTTTAAAGAGCAAATTATTACTGATAACTTATAGCCTCGTATCACTGGTCAAACAGTCATCACGGCAATTACACAGTCTGCTCTTATTTGTGAAAATGTTCTAAGTTTTGGTCATTTCCCATAAGAGACAAGTGACCAAACCAATGAGAGAAAACATTGGACTCTCAGCTACATCCATTCTGCCTTCTTCCTCTCATCCCCACCATCCAGGATCTCCACCTACTTTGCAAAGGCAGAGAAACACCGTGGCAGGGAAAGTTCCAATGTGTCTGTGTGTGAAAGTTCCAATGTGTCGGACAGGATCTTTCCTGCCGAACCCCGCTATGCTGCTGGCTCTGCCCCTCTTACCAGTTTGGCTGAAGGGTTCAGTGTTGTCAGACTTCTGTGTAGTTCAATTTTCTGTGGTTTGGCTGCGTTTTTATTGCTAAAACTTTGTTGTTATTAAACTTGGTTGTGTGAGAAGGGGAAGTGCTTCCACCTACGCCTCAGTCTTGGTGGAAGTCCGTATACTCAGTTATTTTTTATCAGTGAGGCTCTCATGAAGGTCTTTCCTTTTCAGCCTCCTTCTCAGAGCAGCAGTGACTTCTCTGTTCCTCAGACTGTAGATCAGAGGATTCAGCATGGGATTGAAAAGGCTGTGAAAGAGGAGGAGGTATTTCTTCTGCTCCTGGGGGTCCCCATGTTGGGGTCCAAGATACATGATAATGGCTGTGCCGTAAAAGAGTCCCACCACACAGAGATGGGACGAGCAGGTGGAGAAAGCTTTCTGGCGTCCCTCTGCTGACTGGATCTTCAGGACAGCATGCAGAATGTGACTGTAGGAGACCACAACTGCAGACACTGGTCCCACGAGCACCCACACTCCCCCAGCCACAACCATAACCTTGTTAATGTGGGTATCTGCACAGGCGAGTTTGAGAACAGCTAGAAGCTCACAGAAGAAGTGATTCACTTTCTGGGGCCCACAGAAAGGCAATGGTAATAGCATCACCAAATGTACTAGGGCTGGGAGGACTCCTACAGTCCAGGATGTCACTGCCAGGGTGATGCAGACTCTCCAGCTCATGATGGTAGAATACCGAAGGGGCAGGCAGATGGCCACATACCTGTCATAGGACATCACCACCAGGAGAAGACATTCGGTGGCAGCAAAAATCAAGAAGAGGAAGGTCTGAATTATGCAGCCAGCAAAGGAGATGGGCTGGGCTGGGCTCAGGAGGTTGACCAGCATCTGGGGCACTGTGTTGCAGGCATAGGCTATGTCCACAGTGGCCAGGTTGGAGAGGAAGAAGTACATGGGGGTGTGCAGTCGGGGGTCCAGTGAGATGAGCCCCAGCATGACGCCGTTGCCCAGCAGGGTGAAGGCATAGAACACGGAGAAGAGCCCAAACAGGAGCATCCGCATCCTTGGGCTGAGTGGAAATCCCACTAGGAGGAACTCTGTGACAGAAGTCTGGTTGCCCCCCATTTTCCTGGGAGAAAACAAGAGAGAGAGCTCAGCACCTCTGAGTCCCTGAGAGACGTGTTTAACATGGTAGACCTGTGTGTGTCATCGTTTCTTCCCTCAGAAAGCATCCTCAGTGACACTTCTGTCCTATTCGTCAGTTACTAAGTGAATCCTATGCACTGCAAATGACACAGAAGGAATTTTTTCTACCTTGATAAATTAAATACCAGTGTTCTGTTACACTGCTCAGCAACTCTTACCTTCATTTCCAAAGTTCCACCTCAGTTCCTAACATGTTAACACACCTGCTCTGGACACTTTTAGAGTGGGCACTTTCCTCAGTCAGCACAACTGCTTCAGAGGCCTTCCTGAGAGGAGTCCCGACCCCCAATGCACACACAGCCACCGTGGGGAGGGGGCTGTGGGCCTGCATCTGCGCACACACACATATGAGGGTGGGAGAAAGGACCGGGAGCCTGTGGGAGTTCCTCCTATCAGGGGATCTCACAGATTTGTGCCTTCATTAGATGACTTACTGGTCAGCCTTGTAATTTTCACTGGCAGCATCATCTTGAGTTAAGTTTAGAATATGGCAGGCAGACTGCCACAACTTTAGCTAGGTTTAAGGGAGAGAAGTTTGTCTTTTCACTTTTGTACCCACATTCTACTCTTATCATGGTGTTTCATGGTGAGATATTACCCATAACACACTTGTCCCTATATGAATATTCATACTCTATGCCTTTAAGTGTAGATAAACTACATGGTATATATATATAGTTACATACATAGTTATGTGCACACACATATACTTGTACTATTATTATGTGCAAGTGTGCACAGTATTTGTTACTTTCTATATTATTTTCTACTCTATTTCACTAGTAAAATGCTGGTTGAATGATTTCTTGATGGGTCATGGTCTGGGATTTAATACTACTGATCAATAGCCAAGGCTAGAGCTAAAGCTCTAACTATATATTCATATCCTTAGAACCTTTAACACATTTTATAGCTTAACTCTAACAAGAAAATATTATTCATCACAAATCTCTACTTTGTGGGTTTTATCAATCTTCAGAAAAGAACCTGTCCCAGGATGGGAATTCCCAGGTTTCACATGTAACTATTAAACCACTGCTTCTGTTTCCCTCTCTGTCTGACTCCATATCCTTTTTCAGTCCAGCATCCATCTGAATTGAACTAAAATAAGAACCTCAGAAAAACACAGGATTTGGATCCTATATCAATTCTCCATTCAAGTTTTCTCAAAAGTTAATATTTGCAAGGTTTGATAAGCAACAGTGTGAAGGTTTTGCCCTGCTTCAAAGGAAGAATCAGAATTCACAGCAGAAACACTGGGGGATAATTGTATTGTAGTCCAAGAAATAACATCATAACAGTTGGGATCAGCTTTGTAAAGAAAGCTGGTTGTTTTAGTAAGACCAAGCTTTATGTCAGTGAGTGCTTTAACTCAGAGATTTGGATCCCTATGTTATCAGAGAAGGCTACCAAGAAAAATGCTCAGGTCTCTTCCAACTATAGGATTCATTGGCCCTAAATGTATAGAAAAGTGTTAGCTGATTTCATTTCAGCTTTGTTGCCTCATTTGGGGTGAATGAAGACAGCAGTGGTATTTCTAAAATGTCCTGTGGTGAAGGACACAATAAACTAAAGCAGAAGGACCAGTGACTGTCACCTCATCTTCCTCCTCTCTGCTGAAGTAGCTAAAACACAAAACAAAAACCTACAAGCATTTACTGAACATATTCCATGTTCATCCACACGTCTTGACTGAGGACAGATAAGAAAACTCCTATCTGCTGGTATATAGAACCTGCTTGGAGTGACAGGTCTGTTAAAAGGACTCAAAAGATGATAATTTTCACATTCAATAACTCACCAAGTGAAAGTTCACTTCCAAAAATAAAACTTTCAAGACACTCTTCTGTAACAAACTCCTTTTGTGGTCATTATGTCATGAAAACATGACTGAGTTCCATGGCACAATGGAAACACTTGAAATCAACTCTTTCAAATAGCTAATATATGTTCTCATTTAAACAAGAAATTTTATACTAAATGTATCAAAGTAAAGGATCCATATTAGGTGTCTCTAAACTAGATGGTGACTTAAATGATCCTATTAGCTGAGTCTATAATTAGCAAACACCTGGCACTGACAGACAATAACTATTTCATTCTGCACTGTGATTCTTCATCACAGCCTGTCTGAAATTGAATAGTGAACAAAGACTGGACAACATATGAAACTTACCACAGACTTACAGCTAAAACTGAGAAGACCAGCTGAATGTGACCTGGGTTGAGCAAAAGCACACTAATATAAGAAAAAAGTATCTCTGAGTTAGTGTTGAAATTGCTGTCTCATAAGCATCTCTTTGGAGAAAAGGTGCCCGAACCAAAACAGACGATTTACTGTCTTCTCCACTCCACCACCTCTCAATATACTTCTAAGGTTTTGCTATAGGGAGGGATAAAGACCCACCAGGAACACTGCCATCAGCTCCATTCCGGGGAAAAGGGACTCTCCAGGGACTAATTTCTGGTGTTCTTGACAGGGACACTTGTGACAAGACACTGGCTATGATGGTTCCTTCACTCACTGTGGGGTGCATATTAATCCATTTGAAAGCTCTAGAATGATTTCTGGGACTCCCTCACACATTACAATGACCACACACCTTGCGTTCATTATGGCTCAAGAACTCAATTTCCCCACTTACTAACCCTCCAAATAGAGTAGGTAGTACACAGGGCAGATGGGGCCCATAGGTTTTTCCACCCTCAGTCTTGGCTGAGTTTTATCTCACAATTGACCTCAACATGTATCCTCTGTATTTCTCTTTGAAAAAGATGGGAACCCAACAGGGAGCAGAAACACTGCTGGTGCTGTACAATAGTAGAGAGAATTTCATACAACACAGTGTTTACAAGGATAGTGGGGAACCACAGCAGTAAACACAGAGCTCTCAGATGAACAAACAGAAGTGTGTGAAGCTGCCATCCCTAGGGTTCAAGGGCACAGAGCAGAAGCAGGGTGATTAGATTCCAGAAGTTCAGGGGAGTCAGGGTTCGCACTTGACACTATGAGGAGAAGGGGTGCCCCAGTGGCACTGTGGCCCCAGCAGGGAATGACGAGGCTGGCTCTGGGAAGCTGAGTAACTAAGGCTGGGCAGGACGCCTCTGCTGCCACTACCAAGAGCTGTTGGGCAAGGCTGACAAGAAAGGCAGGCAGACAAGGAGCAAGGTCCTTTTCCCTGCTCCAGGCTCCCAGTCTGCTTTAGAGATTCCTACCTACACAACATAAGCAATGGGAAGCCACTGAAATCAATAATCTGCCCTGGCTGGTGTGATTCACTAGGTTTAGCATTGTCTCTAAACGGAAAGGTCCTGGGTTTGGTGCCTGATCAGGGCACATACTGTATTTAGGTTGAAGGTTTGGTCCCAGTCAACACACATACATGCTGTGTATGTGTGTGTGTGTGTGTGTGTGTGTGTGTGTATATGTATATAATTTGTATGTAAGAGGGCACTGCATATGGTATTTTCTCATAGTGGGTTTGAATGCACAGGAAGAGGAGAACCTTTTGTTCTGCTATTCTGTTAGTCATTAACCAGTTTATATATAATGATGTATAGGTACCAGAGCACTGTGTATGGTATTTTCCTCATAGTGGGTTTGAATGCACAGGAAGAGGAGAATTTGGAGCTGAAGCACCTACTGCCTGAGGTGGGTTCCTAGAGTGATGAGTCACAGAGGCCCCTCTGTCCATACCAGGAGGACAGGACACAGGGGAGCTCAGTAGACTTCTTGACCAGAGGGCTTTATACTCTAACCACCTAAAGCCCACCCATTCCCCAGACAAATACCTGTGGAGTCCAGGGAACAAATTACCAAGTGTCTTCCCAACATTCCATGTCTTCCCTACTGAGCAGAACAAACCTGCCCTTCTGTTCCCCACTCCAGCTTTGTTATCTGAGGGTGTGAGTGCATGTGAGTGTGTGAGTGACTGTGTCTATGGTACTAGTAGAGAAGTGAGAACTCAGGAGAAATGTCAGGGTGGTTCTACTCAGCAGGATCTTGGCATGAAAATGTAACAGGTAGACAAGTCAGATGGTACAGGATGTGTCACAGCACAATCTCACAGTCCCTAAGTATCTGGATTCTGAGCAGCTGATCTGTTGTGGAACCCACCTCCATACCCACGAGGAGAATGGTTTAAGCTTCATGATGTGGTGTGTGTGGCCCCCATAGAGCTTGTTAAGGTGAGCACCTCAAAGGACTGGTTCCTCCCAAGGGAATGAATTATCTTTGTGTGCTGAAAAGTTCTATTTTTACTGGGAACCCATGGAGATTGAAGCCTATTTTCTTATATTTAGGGCCCTTTAAGTGACTTCAAGGACACTGAATTTGCTATCCTGAGGTTGGATTCAGTGGGCACTGCTGTTCACATTCACCTGCAATAGTAAAGACTGATCTTGAACATGCAGTTTAGGAAGAGGCCTGGCGTGAGAGATTAATTCATGTCTAGGATGATATAAAATACGTTAAGTCACTGGGAGTGATGACGTCCTATAGAAAATGCTTGTTCGGGGGAGATGCACAAAACCTCAGTAAAATTTAGAAGAGTATGGCATAACAGTCAACGGCGAGTCCAGAAAATACAGGCAATAAAAGAAACAAATAAAGACTTCAACATAAACAAAATGAAACATAAAAATCACGTGATCATATCAACAGATGTGGAAAAACATTTGATAATGTACAGTACCCATATATGATAAAAACACCCAGCATAGAGGGAATAGAGGGAGCATACCTCAACATAATAAAGGCCATATACAAGAAATCTATAGCCTACACCACACTCAATCGGCAAAATCTAAAAGCTTTTTTCCTAAGATCAACAACAAACAAAGGTGTCCACTTTCACCACTGTTATTCAACATAGTATCACAAGTTCAAGACACAGTAATCAGATAACAAGAAGAAATAACAGGCATCCAAATTAAAAAGGAGGAACTAAAACTGCCATTGTTTGCAGATCACGTGATAGTGTACATAAAACATCTGATAAGATCCACCCAAAACTACTTGACCTAATAAGTCAATTTGCAAAATAGCAGCATGCAAAGTTGATATTCAGATTAAAAGCATTTTTTGTCAACCAAAAATGAAATATCAGAAACAGAAACTAGGAAAAAAATTTCTTTGACTATAGCCACAAGAAAAACAAAGTACATAGGAATAAACTGAACCAAGGAGGTAAAGGACCTATACTCAGAAAACTACACAACACTGAAGAAAGAAATTAAGGAAGATACAAATAAATGGAAGCACATGTGGTGTTCATGGATTGGAAGAATTCACATCATTAAAATGTCCACACTAACTAAAGCAAGCTGTAGATTCAATGCAATCTCTATTAGCATACCAATGACATGTTTCACAGATTTAGAACAAATATTTAAAAATATATATGGAATGAAAACAACCCCAAAGAGTCTCAGCAATTCACAATACCTCATATCAAACTATATTACAAGGCCACTGTAGTCAAAAAAGTTTGCATTGGCATAAGAAGAGATACATAAATCAATGAAAGAGAAGAGAGAGCTCACAAATAAACCCATGTCTCTCTGGTCAACAATATTTGACAAAGGGAGCAGGAGCATAAAATGAAGTGAAAATAGCCTCTTCAACAAATAGCGTTGGGAGAACTGGAATGTTACATGCAAAACAAAACAAAACAAAAAAGATATTAGACCATTAACATAAACCATTGACCAGAATTAACTCAAAATGGACCAAACGCTGAAAATATAAGCTGTAACATCATTAAAGTCCTAGAGAAATGCAAAGGCAAAAAAAAATAATTCACATGTCCATGCAGCAATATATTTGATGATATATTCTTCTAGCCAAGGGAAATAAAGGAAAGAGTAAACAAATGGGACTACATCAAATTAAAAAGCTTCAAAAGCTTCCACATAGCTACAGGAAACATCATCAAAATGAAAAGGAAACAAACCATATGGGAACACATATTTGTCACTGACACCTGAGACAAGGGTTTGAGCTCCAAAATATATAAAGAACTCACAGGACTCACCACCAGGAAGGCAAACAATCCTATTAAAAAAATGGGCAAAGGACCTGAACAGACACTTCTCCAAGGAGAACAAACAGAGGGCCAATAGTCATATGAAAGGATATTAAACATCACTACCAGAGAAATGCAAATTATAACCTCTAGGAGATACCTCCTCACACCATTCTGAATGGCCATCATTAACAAATCAACAAATTGAAAGTCCTGGTGAAGATGTGGTGAAAAGGGAACTCTAGTGCACTGTTGGTGGGAATGCACTCCCTGCAGAAAACATATAAAATTTCTTCAAACAATTAAAAATGGAACTGTCTTTTGATCCAATGATTCCACTACTGGAATCACACCCTTTGAGGCATGAAGCACCAATAGAAAAGAACTTATGCACCCCTATGTCATAGCAGTGTTATTTGCAATACCCAAGTGCTGGAAACAGCCTGCTGCCCATCAGTAATGAGTGGGTCAAAAAATTGTGCATCATTTATACAATGGAATACTATGAAACAGAAAGAAAGAACAAACTCCTACCTTTTATGACAACATGGATGAAACCGACGAGTATTATGCTAAGTGAAATAAGCCAGGCAGTGAAAAGCAGATACCATGTGATCTTACTTCCAAACAAGCAAATAGAACAGGAGGCATGGAAACAAGGAATAGACTGACAGTGACCTCAGGGGAAGTTGATGGGGGCAATAAGGAGGGAAAAAGGGGAAAGGTCAAGGAACAAGTATAAATGACTCATGGACATGCACAACAGGGTGGGGATTGACTGTGGGAGCAACAGGGGTAAACTAAGACAAGTCAAACAGAACACCATTAAAAAAAGACTTCAAATAACTGTAATTTATGTTAAAAGGGAAAACAATGTTATAAAGAATGAAAAATAAAATATTTCAATGGAGTATTACAATCTACAAGAAAACAATTATTCATTTTGAAATGACAATATATAATGACTTCAGTTAAGAAAACATCAAATACAACACATGGCTATGCCCAACACAAAGCAGGACCAATGAACTCAAATGAAAATTAAGAGAAAAGTATCGAATGCAGACATAAAATGAAAAACTGGATTTGAGTCAGAAAGATGTCTTTGAAAGTGCTAAAAAGTGTTCTAACATATACTCAAGAAGAAAGGAAAATTAAAGAACAACTTTTGAGGATGTTATTTCTGATAATTTCCCAGCTGTGATGAAAGATATGCTCCCATGAGCACAGAAATCTCAGCAAATCACAGGTAGGACACATTTACATACAACACCATGATCCTACAATATTATAGTGACATTGCTGAAAACCAATGATAAAGTAAATATTCTCAAAACTCAGAAAAAATACTTTTTACTTTTATTTTTTATTTAATTATTGTCCAACTACAGTTTTCTGTCTTTTACTCCCACCCCAGCCTACTCTCTCCAGTGCTCCCCACCTCCCTTCCATTTCCACCCCCCCAGTTGCTGTCCATGTGTCCATTGAGACATGTGTCCATGGCAGGCAGATTGCTACAATTTTATCTGGATTTAGGGAGAGAAATTTCTCTTTTGACTTTTGGACCCACAGACATTCTACTCTCATCATGCTGTTTCATGAACAGATATTACCCATCACACACTTATCCATATATGAATATTCATACTCTATGCCTGTATATGTGGATAAAATATATGTTATACATACAGTGGCACACACATATATGCACTCACATGTACTTGAATTATTATGTGCATATATGTACCGCATGAATAACATGCATATAAAGTATATATTATGTGAATATAATGCTTATTATATTCTTAACCCTCTAAGAACATTTATATTCTATGCCTGCATGAGTGTGGATAATGTATGTTATGTATGTAGTTACACACACACATATATATTCACACACATGCACTTGAACCCTTATTATGTGGAGGACTAGTTGTTATTTGCTGTATTATTTTCTATTCTACTTCACTAGTAAAATGCTGGTTGAATGATTTCTTGATGGGTCATGATTTGGGATTTAAAATTACTGATCAATAGCCAAGGCTGGAGCAAAAGCTTTAACTATATACTCATATCCTTAGAACCTTTAACATATTTTATAGCATAACTCTAACAAGAAAACATTATTCATCATGAATCTTTACTTTCTGTGGTTTATCAATCTTTAGGAAAGGACTTGTTCCAGGGTGGGAATTCTGAGGTTTCACTTGTAACTATTAAACCACTGCTTCTGTTTCTTTGTCTGTCTGACTCCATATCCTTCCTCAGTCCAGCATCCATGTGAATTTCACTAAAATAAGAATCTCACAAAAACTCATAATTTTGGTCCCATATCAATTCTCCATTAATATCCTAATAAGTTAATATTTTCAAGGTTTGATAAGTAAAAGTGTGAAGGTTTCACCCTGCTTTAAAGGAAGAATCAGAATTCACAGCAGAAACCCTGGCAGATGATTTTATCTTAGTCCAAAAAATAACACCATAAAAGTGGGAATCACCTTCATGAAGAAAGCTGTTTGTTTTAGTTGGAATGAGCTTTATGTCAGTGAGTGCTTCAACTCAAAGATTTGGATCCCTATGTTACCAAAGAAGTGGAGCCAGAAAAATACTGAAGTCTCTTCCAAGCATAGGATTCATTGGCCCTAAGTGTATAGAAAACTGTTAGCCATTTTTGTTTCAGTTTGTTCAGAATGAAGACAGCAGTGCTATCTCTAAAATGTCCTGTGATGAAGGACACAATAAAGTAAAGCAGAAGGACAAGGAGTGTCATCTCATCTTTCTCCTATCTGCTGCAAGTAGCTAAAACACAAAACAAAAATCCACACACATTTACTAAATATATTCAATGTTCATCCACACATCTTGGCTGAGGACATACAAGACAACTCCTATCTGCTGGTGTGTGGAACCTGCTTGGAGTGACAGTTCTGTTAAAAGGACTCAGAAAATGATAATTCTCATATTCAAATAACTCACCAAATGGAAGTTCACTTTCAAAAACAAAATCTTCAGGACACTCTTCTGTAACAAACTCCTATTGTGGTTAATGTCGTCCATTATGTTGTGAAAACATGACTGAGTTCCATGGGACAATGGAAATATTCGAAAGCAACTCTCTCAAACAGCTAATATGATTTAAACAAGAAATTTTATACTAAATGTATCAATGTAAATGATGCCCACTAGGTGTCTCTAAAAGACCCAGTGACTTAAATGATCCTATTAGCTAAGTCTGTACACAGCAAACACCTGACACTGATAGACAATAACAATTCTGTTCTGCATTGTGATTCTTCATCACAGCCTGTCTGAAATTAAATAGTGAACAAACACTGGACAACATAATTAACTTACCAGAGACTTATAGCTAAAATGGAGAAGACCAGCTCAATATGACCTGGGAAGAGCAAAAATACACTAATATAGAGAAAATTATCTGTGAGTTAGTGTTGAAGTTGCCATCTCACAAGCATCTCTTAGGAGAAAAGGTGCCCAAACAAGAACAGATGATTTATTCTCTGCTCCACTCCACCACCTCTCAATATACTTCTGAGTGTTTGGTGTAGGGAGGGATAAAGACCCACCAGGGAAAGTGCCATCAGCTCTCTTCCAGGGGAAAGGGGCTCTCCAGGGACTAATCTCTGGTGTTGTCCACAGGGACACCTGTGGCAAGACGGTGGCTTGATGATTCCTTCACTCACTGTGGGGTCCATGTTCATCCATTTAGAAGCTCTAGAATGATTTCTTGGACTCCCTCACACATTACAATGACCACACACCTTGCATTCATTATAGCTCAAGAACTCAATTTCCCCACCTACTAACCCTCCAAATAGAGTAGGTGGTACACAGGGCAGCTGAGGCCAATAGGTTTTTCCCATCCTCTAGGTTAGGCTGAGTTTTATCTCACACCTGACCTCAACATGTACCCTCTGTATTTATTCATCAAGTCACCACAAGGAACACAATTCATAAAGTAAGACCAGAAACTGGAGACCAGCTAGCAGGACCTGTAGAAGGGGTCAGGAAGAGGAGAAGGCATCCCAAGGGAACTTGTGAAATCTTGTTTGGTAGGACTTAACTGCAGTGCCAAAAGGGAAGGAAAACTCTTACCAGGAACCAGTCTCTATCCTATCACCTCCAGAGACTGAGTCAAGGGGGAAAGAGACAGGTTTTCTCTCAGATTCTAACTACTACTGTTTCCTCTGCTTCCTGAAATGGAACTGACCCCCTTTTACAATTTTGGAGGGGAATGCAAATGAGGTAATCTGGTGGTGCCTTGGTGATTTACATTTCTCTTTTATTCTCTTATCTACCTCTGTCCTTACACTGGAATACAAAATTGGTGGAAGATCATTTCCCAAAGTTATTTCAATGTACATGCCAACCTATAAGGAAACAATAGAGGGACTATTTCAACTGCTAGAGCATCACCTGCAGTAGGTCTGAGATGGGCTTTACTCTGTTTAACCTGTCCAGTGAGAGGTTCATTAGTGATGGGATGCCAGACCCTCACATATTGCAGAGATACGGCACCCTCATACTGATATTGTCATTTTAACATCTCTACTTTTTGGTCATATGACTTGTTCCAGACATTATTTCATACATACCTTTCCCCTTTTTGTCATCAGTTGTATGTATTTTACTGGTGTTTGTAACAAGACCTACGTTAAAATTTTAATGATCTTCATAATTTAATTTTTGGCAATAAAATTTGCTCTTATATATATTATATCATATATGTATTTTTAGTCTTGATCATGGTATCTTCCCAAGTTAAATATTTTACTCTTTAAGTTTGTCTTGTTGTGTTAATAAATACAATTTGGACTCTAAATTTGCTTTTTATTGACCACTTTGGCTGCACATCTCAAGTCTGATACTCAGAATTTTCACCATTAACACCATCAGTAAAATACAAATGATGTAGAAGTGCATTTTTAGGTTTCCAAATATTTTTATTACCCTTATTGTTTATTTGTAATTTATAATCACTGTAGTGTAAAGTAATGAATCCTTGGGATATTGATTCTTTGAAAAATATGAGGACTTTTATTGCTTTGTATATAGTCAATTTTGCTATTTTTATATTAATTTCCCCATAATATATTATTTCTCAGGCATAGGATTCTTTATATGTTTATTAGAGCAAGCTTGTTAATCTTGTTATTCAGAGCTTGGATATCCATTTTGTCCCATATTATCAATTTGTTTCTGAAAGAATTTTGCCTAATTCCCCACCATAAAGTTACACTTACAAATCTTTTCAATAGACTTCTCTGGTTTTTTTTTCCTAATTCTATATTGTGACTATGTTGCTGCAGCTATACATGTTAATGACTGTTACATTCTCTTTGTAGGCTGTTACCTTTGTTATTATCTCCTATCTCTCATTATACCAATTCGTTTTGCCTTAAATAAATGTAAACACAAATATCTGTCTCTTATTCTATTGTTGCATCAACTACTCACATATTTGCAGAGGGTACGTTCTTCATTGCCATTACCCCAGCCTGTCTTGGTGATTATGTTTTCATACTATATATAGCTGTATTTTATGGGTTTAAAAAAATCAATGTGAAAATAAGAGGATCTAATCTCTTTGTACTTAATGTAAATATTGAGACATTTAGACCTCTTAGCACTTGGGTTTTCTGGGTAGCATCTTTTCCTTGGCTTTTATGCTTCTTTCCTCTGACAGCTTTATAAACAAAGGCTATTGCCCATTGTCTGGCCTAGCTCTCCGTTAATTTTACCTCTGATGTTTGTCCTCCATTGGAGACCAAACTCCTAGATTTCTTGGGTATTTTCACTCAGGGTACAAGTAATACAGATGCATACACCACAATAACAGGATCATTATGAAAAGCACCAGGTAACTTTAGAAATATTTTACACTGCTTTTCTGTTCTTCCACTCTCACACCTGCTCAGACATTTTTGTTTGCAATCATTTGTGTAAGTGTCTTAATTTCAGAGTGTTTTTTTCTCACTTCTCTTTGAGTCAGATGGGAACCCAACAGGGAACAGAAACTGTACTGGTGTGGTAGGACAGTAGAGAGACTTTCATACAACACAATGGTTACAAGGATACTGGGGAAGTACAACAGTAAACACAGAGCTCTCAGATGAACAAGCAGAAGTGTGTGAAGCTGCCATGCCTAGGGTTCAAGGGAACAGAGCAGAGGCTGGGTGATTAGAATATAGAAGGTCAGAGGAGTTGGGGTTCAGACTTGACCCTATGAGGAGAAGGGGTGCCCCAGTGGCACTGTGGCTTCAGCAGGGAAAGACAAGGCTGGCTCTGGGAAGCTGAGTAACTAAGGCTGGGCAGGGGCCTTTACTGCTACTGACAAGTGCTGTTGGGGAAGGCTGACAAGAGCAACAACCAGACAGGAAGTAGCAAGGCCCTTTTCCTTGCTCCAGTCTTCCAGTCTGCTTTAGAGCTCCCTACCTACTCAGTGTAAGCAATTGGAAGCCACTATAAGCAGTAATCCTCCCTGGCTGATGTGGGTTAGTAGGTTGGAGTGTTGACCTATAAATTGAAAGTTTGTGGGTTTGGTTTTGGGTCAGAGCCTATATACCTGGGTTGTGGGTTTGGTCCC
Source organism: Artibeus jamaicensis (assembly GCF_021234435.1). NCBI lineage: Eukaryota > Metazoa > Chordata > Mammalia > Chiroptera > Phyllostomidae > Artibeus > Artibeus jamaicensis. Next base: position 3,640,919 of record NW_026522031.1, read on the forward strand.
AGTTGGCACACACACAGGAGGCAACCAATGGATGTTTCTCACATTTATGTTTCTCTGCCTCTCTCCCTCCCCTCCCCTCTCTCTAAACAAATAATAAGCATGCCCTTGGGTGAGGCTTAAAAATAAAACTCAATAGTCCAAATGTCCCAATTTCATCAAGAAAAGTTATCAACTGGATACCAGGTGCTGGGCTCTCAAGTTTATCACTCAAGAACAACCTCCACTTCACTCATACTGAGAGTTCATTAAGGGACAGACACAAGAATTACTTAAAAACACTAACAGGACAGTGAGGTTTAGATGCGATGTGCAAAGACGTTCGCTGAATCCTTACCATGAAGTGAACATGCTAGCTACTCACAGGCAGTGCTGTGAGCCACAGGCCTTCCCTCTGAGGTGCAGTGTACCTCACACTGACAGCACAGACACAAAGGAGAAGCTGTGCTGCTTGCTAATGGTGGATGACCAAAGGGTAGGAGGGCTTGGCCGGACAGCGACTCAGCAAAAGTCGGACATTTGCTGCTTTCTGGTATGTATACACATAAAACAGACTTATAATGGGACATTCTTCCTGGACTGGTTAGGATGACTGGTTGAGATGTTGTGTGTTGAGTGCTATCGATGTGCAGTGCACAACACTAGGTGAGAGATGGAAAATACGGTAGCTGTTCTCATAAAAGCCCATCTGATCTTTTTTTTTAATTTTTATTTTGTTGATTAGGCCATTACAGTTTTTCTATCCCCCACCTTCATTTCCCTCCACCCTGCACCACCCCATCCCCACCATTCCTCCCTTTTAGTTCATGACAATGTGTTTCAAGTTCTTTAGATTCTGTATTTCCCATACTATTCTTGCCCTCCCCCTATCTATTTGTACCTACCATCTATGCTACTTATTTTCTGTACCTTTTTCCCCTTTCTCCTCCTCCCCCACTCCCCTGTTGCTAACCCTCCATGAGATCTTCATTTCTATGGTTCTGCTCCTGATCTAGCTGTCCTCTTAGTTTGCTTTTGTTTTAGATGTGCTTGTTAACATCTGTGTTTGCTGTCCTTTCACTGTTCATCTTTTTTATCTTCTTTTTCTTAGATAAGTCCCTTTAACATTTCATATAATAAGGGTTTGGTGATGATGAACTCTTTGAATTTGATCTTATCTGAGAAGCACTTTATCTGTCCTTCCATTCTAAATGAAAGTTTTGCTGGATAGAGTAATCTTGGTTGTAGGTCTTTGGATTTCATGACTTGGAATAACTCTTTCCAGCCCCCTTCTTGCCTGTGAGGTCTCTTTTGAGAAATCATCTGACAGTCTGATGGGAACTCCTTTGTAGGTGACTGTCCCCTTATCTCTTACTGCTTCTAGGATTCTCTCCTTCATTTTAATCTTGGCTAATGTAATGATGATGTGCCTTGGTGTGTTCCTTCTTGGGTCCAACTTCTTTGGGACTCTCTGAGCTTCCTGGATTTCCTGGAAGTCTATTTCCTTTGCCAGATTGGGGAAATTCTCCTTTATTATTTGTTCAAATAAGTTTTCCACTGGTGGCTGTTTCTCTTCCTCTTCTGGTACCCCTATAATTTGGATGCTGGAGCATTTAAAGATGTCCTGGAGGTTCCTAAGCCTCTCCTCATTTTTTTGAATTCTTGTTTCTTCATATTTTCCTGTTTGGTCATTTTTTCCTTCCTTCTGGTTCACTCCCTTGATTTGAGTCCCAGTTTCCTTTTCATCACTATTGGTTTCTTGTGCAATTCCCTTCATTTCAATTAGTTTAGCCTTCATATGTTCCTCTAATTTGTGACTAAAGTCAACCAGTTCTGTGAGCATCCTGATCACCAGTGTTTTGAACTGTGCATCTGAAAGTTTTGCTATTTCTTTGTCACTTAGAGTTATGGGCTCTGGGGCTTTGAGATCTTCTTGAGCCATGTTTTGTTCTGTTCATGCCTGTTATGTATGAGGAGGGACGCCTTAGATGTTCACCAGGGCGGGGCCAGCCAGGTCCCTTGGTTGTGAGGCTGGATGTGGGGGCGGGGTCAGAGTGGGGAAATAGTGGCCCCCTCTGCTGCCTCCCGCAGCTGGGGCCTGCTCAGTCCCATCTCACTGCCCATTCCCTCACAGGTCTATCTGTGTAGGAATGCGCCACAGTCAACCTGCTGCCCTGTGCCCTCGCAGGGTCCACTGGTCGCTCACTGGGTTGCTCACTGGGTCCGCCCTTTGCAACCCCACACCTGGGATCCCGCCTGAGTCCTTCTGACTGAGTTTTCCTGTGCAACCCCGCTCCGCCAGCTGCTGGCTTCCCCCCTCTTACCAGTCAGGGTGAAAAATTCATTGTTATCAGACTTCCAAAAAGTTCAGTTTTCTCTGTTCTGGCTCTGTTTTCTGTTGCTAATATTTTGTTGTCTCTAAACTTGGTTGTGTGAGAAAGCATGGCCTCTCCACCTATGCCTCCATCTTGGCGGAAGTCCCCATCTGATCTTCATATTCATAGCCCTGCTGCCCAAAGGAGCTAAGTAAGAGTTTGGTGGCTTTTCAAAATTATCCTTTATGCTATAGTATTTAAAATAAAGACAGGCATGAACTATGAGAGGTTTTCTTACATGTTACAAACTTTAAAAGGTGAATTTTTTTCTATGTTTTTATTTTCACATATATCTTAATTTCAGCATAGGTGGTGTACAGACTAGTACTGGTTAGATTATTTCAGGCATAAACATAGTGATCTGACATCTCCAAACCTTCCTACAGCACAAAACACCATTTGTAAAAGATATAAACAGTCATCATCCTACCACCTTACTACCAACACTATACTATTGTATGTCATAGATTTTGCTATATATTGCGTATATGTACCATTACTGCAGCTATAGAGCATTTGTAATTATTGGTTCACATTTTTTCTTTAAATCCCACAATAACTACTTTATGTATATCTCTAAAATTTATACAGTCAGCACTTTAATGACTGTATAAATAGCTCATTGAGTTAAGGTGGAATAATTGATCACTATCATTTTGTTAAATATGAGTTTACAACTTTCATTTTAAAGATAATTTTAGTGGGGGAAAAAGAGTCATATTCAGTAATTATCTCTCCCCAAGTTAAGGGCACACTTTTACTCTTCTGATCAAGTCTGTTCACACTCAGGGTGAGATCGAGAAAGACTCTGGAAGCAAGTGGCCACCCTCACCTCAAAGCAGGTTACTAGGTACACTTTATGGCAACACCCTCAGAAGCTACCTAGGTGTGTGGGACACATCCCCAAGCATTGTGTTTGAGAAGTAGAAGGAATCAGTAAAAGTCAATCTGCCATCAAGGCAGAAGAGCCAGCCACACTATACTAGTCACCTATAACATCTGGTAAAATGTCCTGTGTCAGAACAAACATTCTCATGAGGGAAATGACCTGGACTAACCAGGGTGCAAGTGCTGGTGAAAGACACTGGAGAACATGTAAACAGTCTGTACATCTACATAATTCACAGCTCAACACTCAAAGTTTCTAGGCCCATACACAGCCCAAATTGTTTCTCTGAGACCCAATGTTCAGTTCTGCCCTTGGTGAACTACTGGCTCAGCAGTTTGCCCCCAAGATTGTAAGCAGTGAGAACAGCTACCACACCAAGGAGGTAAAATAAAAGAAGGCAACATATTTAGCACCTGCATTTGGACCCAACAACCTCAGAAGAGAAAGCACCTGAAGGTCAGCCGGGGTCCTGCCTTCTGGGAGCTCCTGTGGATGGAAGCTGCAGACCCTCTTCTTTCTTCCCAACTGAAAACAGAGCAGAATTCTCAGAAAAGGTGCTTTTAGTCTCAAGTGGGCTTGACCTAGTTGGCAGCCCTGGGGTCTCACTTGAGGCTGTGACATGAAGTGTATGCCCCCTGCCACCAGGAAGGAGACAGCAACTCTCTTCTCCTACTTCTGCTCTCCCCCCCCCCCGGAGGACACGCAGCCACAGAGCACTGCTCTGAGATGATGTCACTCATTACAGAACCCAGACACTCTGTGCTGTTTGTATATTGTGCATGCCAGCACTGCCCTGGTTCACAAATCTGGTCCAGGCCAACCTGAAAGGAAGCCGGATCAGTGTGACACTGAGTAAGCTCCTGGCATTAACCTCGATATTTAGGCTTCTCTCCTCTATTATAGAGGAGAGAATTGCAGCAGAGGTGACATGTAACCACCCAGAAAAACCAGCAGAGTCCAAGTGACAACTCAAGGTGTTGATGGGCTGTAGACAGCTGGTTATGGAAACAGCAGGGGGTGGCCTGGGAACCCCAAAGTATGTTCAAGGTGTGTCCATGGGGTTATTAGAACCTGGCTGAGGAAGGGTTTTCCAGGGCACAAAGCATTGGAGGTACCTTCTAATCTCTATCCCAAAATGGAAAGATTCCGAGTCCAGCCCTTCCAGGGAGGGGAGGAAATACCCTCTCCAAGGTGGTTTCTCCTCACAGCTTCATGCCTCTTCTGGAACCCAGAGAGGATTTGCTACCTAAGACTCTGTCATATTTATTTGTACTCTGCTGCACTCTCATAATCAATATAATGGAGTCAAAATGTAATTTTGGAAATCTCATATCAATCAAGGCTGCAGTTTACAACTAATTCATTCCTTACTGTGTGATTTCTTACTTTGTAAGATCACTACCTGAACTTGAAAAAACTGAGCAGTTAATCAAGTTTTGGAAACATGTCCACCTGTGCTCTAACTCTACATTTCCACGCTGATGAGAAACACATTCAGAAACACCAAAAATGGCTTCTGATCATATGAGAAGCCTGATGCATACTGGGCAATCCATAAATAGTGGCACCTGTCTTCCTCCCTTTTTCTTTGATGTTACAGGTGATCTTCAGAAAATCTGAAAACTGACACACAGGTGACAAAACTAGTAGCCAACTAATTCTGTGAAAACAGTAGTTTAGGACACAGTTTTCCAAGTTTGTCATCATCTGGCCATCAGTTATAAAAATAAAGAATTTAAATACAATAATAAATAAAATTTAATGTTTATGACACCTAGGTTAAATGAACTTTAATCTAGGGACGTGAATTATCTCAAAATGACATGTTTATATTTTATTATCAAGGTGACATTCCTGTAACTTCTAAAAGTGATCAGAGCCAAAAACACACAAACACAAAATACAAATATATACAAAGGACACTGACACATATAACACAGCCAGCTCTTAACTACAATAAACATGTTCTCGGGTATGTACATTATCCATCAGCATTGAGCACTTCCTGTCATCACAGCTCTCATTTCAACCTGCATTTATAGCTCCTATGGGTCTGGTGAGGTCCTGTAGTATTGTGATTATACTTTCTGTTTGAAGGCAGAATGAGTAAAAATCAACACACTGACAATTTAAATGACTCCCAAACTAAATGACCTCAAAATTGGTTTTCAGGTCATTGCTTTTTCACCAATTTGGTTAATATTCAACTGAAGAATGAATGGATGTTCAGAAAGTCATGGTTGGTGTATGATTGATGGAAATAATTATAAATTGTTACCAACTGTATTTATATAGTACTGTATGTTAAAAAGTCAAAAGTTTGAATTTTTCCTTTGCATTTTGAAAAACCAGAGAATAAAGGATTGACTATGGCTTATTGAGCAGAGCCTGAGATATAGACAATTCTTTTCATAGCTGGCTGGATTGTGACTGTGAGAGCTTTGACCAAGTGAGGGGAATGTATTTCTGCAGTTTTGAGAAATACCCTTCAAAATAGTTCAATTACATTTTTTCTGATGCTGGCTTCCTTGAATCATATTGTTATTTTTATACATTTCTCAGATTTTTATATCCTCACCCGAGGATAGGATTATTGATTTTAGAGAGAGGGGAAAGGAGGGGGAGAGAGAGAGAAAGAGAAACATCCATGGGAGAGAGAAATATTGATAGGTTGCCTCTCACATGCACCCTGACATGGAATGAACTTGCAATCTTTATATGTGTCTTGAGTGGGAACTCAATTCATGACCTTTTGTTCCATGGGATGATGCTCCAGCCAACTCAGCCACCTGTATGGGGCTTCTCAGATTTCTGAAAAGAAAAGTGGGGCATTTAATTGGGAGACCAGAAACCATAAAAATCCTGGAAGAAAAGAAGTAGATATTACCTGTTAGATATTAGTTGTTATTAACAGTATCAAAGAGACCACAAAACTCAAGTGGGAATCCAAGTCACTGTGATTAGAGAGGCAATGAAATCATGGTAAATTCTTTCAGATTTATCTTGCTTTCCTTTTTGTTAATTCGTACTTTAAGTAAAAAGCACACCATCATAATTTCATTTCTATTAATGTTATTATATGCTAATATTTTAAAATTAAGTTTTCAAAGGACTTTAAAGAAATGTAGGAATCTTTCAAAGAAACGTCACTCCTGGACTGGAGAAAAAAAATACAGCATTTACTACTCAAAAGGCAGTTCTGCTGTACAAACTATCCCAATGGGAGAGAGAGAGGAGAGGGAGAAATTCATGCAAGCAGGAGAGGCTGTCGTGTTGGGCGCTGCAGACTGGTCTGATTTTCATACTGAGAAATTATTTACCATCTTCAATAGTTACTTTGATCCTAACAGGTACCGTAGTTTCAAAAGCAAAGATGGAATCTGAGTGCCACAGCCTGATTCAAATCCCAACTTTGCTCCATACTACTCTCCAGGCCTCTCTGCTCCTCCGCGTTGCCACCTGCAAAAACGGGGGGAGCAGCAGGCCACACCTCATAAGGGAGTAGAGAGAATTAAATGAATTCACTGACAGATGACACTTAATAAGTGCCTAGAGATATATTAGAGATTTTAACAACCAACAGTGGAGAGAAATTTCTGGATCCAATAACCATAAGGAAACAGGTTACATGCTTAATATTCCTGCACTAAAATAAAGACCAGCCAGAGAATCTTAATGGCGACAGACACTGGGTTTGACCTGTAAGAGAACATCACCTGTTTTTTGGACAAGTGGGACATGGGGCCTGTCTGGCGAGACAGTGTTCCCATGAATCTGCAGGGACAAGCAGGAAACAGGGTGGGGAGGGAAGATCAGACCCAGGACAAGTGAGCCACCTATCTGTGACTGTGGGGGTTTTCGTCACAGGAAGTGGCACCTGGGTCTCCTGGCCCCGAAGGTCTTGGTAGCTCTGTAGCCAGATCACATTCTGCATGGGTGGCTGGCTGATTCTATCTCTCTGACACTGTCATAGCCAAGTCAAGAGCTGCCGGCCACCTAAGGATGACAAGGAGGGTCCTAGAGGGTCAGAGGCATCAGGGCCACACCAGGGGCAGAGGGAGAAGTCCCTAGTGATGTTCTCAGGTCCCTAGTTATGGAGGTAGGCTTAGGACCACATGTGCAAGGCATTTTGTCACCAACACTTAAAGCCGGTCATTTCATTCACCCCCTTTCCCATCTCCCATCTGCAAACCCCTCCTCAGGGCTAATGAGCATTTACTACTTACAGTGGTATAATCTATGTTCTGTTCTCCAAACATGGCCCTGGACTTACAGGAAATCTCACAGAGGGGGAAAGAAAAGGGATTGAGTCTCCTCTCTGAAGGGGACTCCTCAGGAGTGAAGCCCAGACACAGCTCTCAGCAGAGAACTTGATTGACTTGCTTTTGCCAGTGAAGGTCTTTTCTATCTTCACCTGAACCCACCTCCCTCCCCACAGATGCAGACAATGATTCAGGGACAGACCCTTGGGATTTACATCCACTCATACTCTCACCAGAAAGATTGAAAGACTTTGCTACCTCCTGTGGTGGTGAACCAGTGAGTGCATGTCCCACACTCATGCATTTTGCTCTCTCAGTATCCCAGGGGAATTTATATGTGTTTATTTGGGAGTTGTGAGTATGTACATGTGCATGTTTGGGATTGGGTGAGGCCAGGATGTCTCTAAAGTATGCAAGCCCTGGCATAGAAAATAAAAATTCAGCCATAAATTATCTTTTCTCAATATTTATTTTATCAGTCTTAAAATTGCTCTACTTTGATTCCTCCTGCTTAATTGTGGAGGGGAGTCTGTAATTTCTTGATCTCTCATGGTAGGGGCCCCAGGGATCCTGTTAAGATGCTATCTTGGAGAAACTTACCTCCTAATGAGAACACGTGACTGCCAAATAATCACTGAGCATTGCTCACACACAGTTTTGACCTGGTGGTTTAGGTAAACCTCTCCCTCAGTTTTCTGTAGTTTGCTCTCCATTTCAAACATCTCAAAATTTCTGAGCCACATTTTTCTCCCTTCATCCTGGGTTAAAGCCCACAGCTAAAATGAAAAATGAATCTCTTTCTCTCTCACTGATAATGTTTGATGATTGCAAAGTCCTTTCCATCCTAACTCCCTAAGTGTATCTTCGTTGAATTCTCTAGAGAATCTTAGTTCTGAAACTGCAGGGGAAGGAGCCCTGCACAATAACAGCAATATGTTTAATTTACCAGTGAACAGAAAACATATTGTAGTGTGTAAGAGGAGACAAATTATTTTTTTCTTTAAAATAATCTGTGTCCAACTGAGTCTCACACCACTCACCTCCCTATTCTCCAGCACACACTCTCTGCCCCAGTGAAGGCCTCCTCCCCAGTACTGCCACTCTTGAAATTCTCATTCCTCCTCACAAGTGTGTCTCATTCTTTCATCACCCACTTCAGTTCAGACACAACCCCTGTCCATCACAGTGCTCTCAGAGCCCTCTTCAGCCTGCCCAGGCAGAGCTGGACTCCCTGCACTAGCAGACTGAATGCCCTTGTTTTAATGCCCTTCACGGTTGTGCTGAAGTCACTTTTTTTTACTTTTAATATTCTCACATTGTTCATCTTTCCTATATTTTACAAGCAAAACAAGATTATTCTAGAAAAATAAATTTCACCCCTCAATACCCAGAGAGAGCTAAGGATTATGATTTGGTGCATGTTCATTCAGATATGCAAAATTACCATTTTAATTCCTGTCAAAATTTTTTTCAAATCCTCACCTAAGGATATGTTCATTGATTTTTAAGAGAGAGGAAGGAGGAGACAGAGAAACATCCGTTGGCTGTCTCACAAACGCACATTGACTGGGGACTGAACACACAACATTTTGGTGTAGGGACTGATGCTCCAACCAACTGAGCTACCCAGTCAGGGCACCACATTGATTTCTTTTGAGGAGGACAATATGATGGCATTTAACACAGCTGACAGTGGGTACCAAGAGGTGTCATGATTCATCATGTTTTTACATTATTTTTTGCTGCTAATCTTTGAAACACTGGAGCAAAAACATTTACTCTCAAAAACATTATATTTCTTGTGTGTTATTAATATTTATATTAATTAACATTTTACATTTCAGTAAGAATAAGTATTCCAAAGCATAAATGGCACCATCATTAGTGATGGACCTTTATTAAATGAAGGTCAATTTAGGAATAAAAATGTTTGCAAACCACAATTAAATGCAAACCCATAGCTACACCTAATATCATTTTAATATTATTTCTGCTGAGACAGAAACTCCTCCTTCACAGGGCTTCAGTCCTGTCTTAGTGTTTTCAAGATCACTTGGCACAGAGAATTTCAATGAGCTAGTTGAAAAACATAAAATAACATTAGCAATGATGAGAAATTAGAAGTGTTCATGACTGTTCCCACCATAACTTGCCATGGTACACCTTTTTAACTTTACAATGCTATTATAGGATATATTTCCCCAAAACAATGGAGTAAACCAAGAAAGAGGAAGACATGACATTAATGAACTAAGGACTTTAACACTGGATCTTCAGGATGGCAAAGAGCATGTGTGTGTAGGAGACCAGCACCAAGCACAGGGGCCCCACTAAGACAAACAGAAGCAACAAGGTGACAAGAGCATTGAGCCCAGTGGCAGCACAGGCCAGCTTGAGGACAGACAGGATCTCAGAGAAGAAGTGGTTGACTTCATGAGGCCCACAGAAGGGCAGCCTCTGGACAGCAAACACAAGGACAAGCACCAGGGGGAAGCTGAATGCCCAGGATGTTTAGTAGCAAATCCCATTTTATTTGTCTCATTAAGTCATAATCCTCGTTCTTTTAAAATGATAAAAGAATGTAGTGTATAATATTTATAACTACAATTTTGAGCTCTAATTGTAATTCATGGATTCTGCTAAGCATTTTGCACATAGTATTTCTTCTCAATAAACCTTAGTTAGTGAATTTATTTTACACATAAAAAATCTAAACTTCCAAGAATCTAAGCATGCTTTGTAAGAAAGAAATACATACATTTTCTTCTTTAAAAACTTTTCACACACACATAAAACATAATTTTAAAAGTAAATATTTCCCTTTGATGCAGTTTAAGTATTCAGGTTTAATTTAGCATATGATTTAAGGAAAGCTTTGAAAAAAGTTTCTATACACCCTTTTCCACTACTTCTTAAACTGTGTTCTATCATTTCATAATTGTGTTGGAGTTTCATGCTAAATGGTTATTTAACTCACCTCATATCTCTTGCTTTAAAGAACAAATTATTACTGATAATTTATAGCCTCATATCACTGGTCAAACAGTCATCACAGCAATTACACAGTCTGCTCTTATTTTTGACAATGTTCTAAATTTTGGTCATTTCCCATAGGAGACAAGTGACCAAACCAATGAGAGAAAACATTGGACTCTCAGCTACATCCATTCTGCCTTCTTCCTCTCATCCCCACCATCCAGGATCTCCACCTACTTTGCAAAGGCAGAGAAACACCGTGGCAGAGAAAGTTCCAATGTGTCTGTGTGTAGCCTGACATCATTTAGGGTTCTCTCCTTGTTTTTAGTTCCATCAGAGTTACACTCTTAATCTTCTTTCCCTTGAAGTCCTGGCTCATGCTCTTCCTAATTTAAGTTCTTGATGCCTGAGGAAACATCACTGTCATAGACATATGCAGGAAAACAACCAAATATTTTAAATTTAGACCAATTTTTGAAGATGACCATTGCCAAAAATACAATATTTCAATAATTACTGTATAATCAGTCTCAACTCCTATATTTTGAATATTCTGGCCATGTCTTGGTTTATTCAATAGAATTTTGTCTATAAATCCTGATAATGAAATATATAAATCTATTTCATCTTATTCAGAATATCCCTCATGACCTTATTACAAGTGCATGCACCAAGCAGAGAGCTGGAAAAAGGGCTCATTTCCTTGTGGAGCATCCTTGTAAGAGGGAGCAAAATGGGCTTTCTTGAGAGATAGTCATAGAAGAAGTTCAAGAACTTGCAAAGGATGCCCTAGGCCTAGAGCATGTCTCTGTATTCCTGTGCACATATTGGGTAAGGAGACACATTGGGTATGTTTATACTCAGTTATTTTTTATCCTTGAGGCTCTCATGAAGGTATTTCCTTTTCAGCCTCCTTCTCAGAGCAGCAGTGACCTCTCTGTTCCTCAGACTGTAGATCAGGGGATTCAGCATGGGATTGAAAAGGCTGTGAAACAGGAGGAGGTATTTCTTCTTCTCCTGGGGGTCAGCATGTTGGGGTCCAAGATACATGATAATGGCTGTGCCATAAAAGAGTCCCACCACACAGAGATGGGAGGAGCAGGTGGAGAAAGCTTTCTGGCGTCCCTCTGCTGACTGGATCTTCAGTATGGCACGCAGAATGTGACTGTAGGAGACCATTACTGCAGACACTGGTCCCACGAGCACCCACACTCCCCCAGCCACAATCACAACCTTGTTAATGTGGGTATCTGCACAGGCAAGTTTCAGAACAGCTAGAAGCTCACAGAAGAAGTGATTCACTTTCTGAGGCCCACAGAAGGGCAATGGTAAGAGTAACACCATATCTACTAGGGTTAGAAGGACTCCGACAGTCCAGGAAGTCACTGCCAGGGTGATGCAGACTCTCCAGCTCATGATGGTAGAATACCGAAGGGGCAAGCAGATGGCCACATACCTGTCATAGGACATCACCACCAGAAGGAAACATTCAGTGAGAGCAAAAGTCAAGAAGAGAAAGGTCTGTGTAAGGCAGCCAGCAAAGGAGATGGGCTGGGCTGGGCTCAGGAGGTTGACCAGCATCTGGGGCACTGTGTTGCAGGCATAGGCTATGTCCACAGTGGCCAGGTTGGAGAGGAAGAAGTACATGGGGGTGTGCAGTCGGGGGTCCAGTGAGATGAGCCCCAGGATGACCCCGTTGCCCAGTAGGGTGAAGGCATAGAACAGGGAGAAGAGCCCAAACAAGAGTACCCGCATCCTTGGGCTGAGTGGGAATCCCACTAGGAGGAACTCTGTGACAGAAGTCTGGTTGCCCCACATTTTCCTGGGAAAGAACAAAAGAGTGAGCTCAGCACGTCTGAGTCCCTGAGAGACATGTTTAACATGGTAGACCTGCGTGTGTCATCATTTCTTCCCTCAGAAAACATGTGCCCCTCAGGGACACTTCTGTCCTGTTCGTCAGTTACTAAGTGAATCCTATCTATGCATGGCAAATGACACAGAAGGACATTTTTTCACCTTGATAAATTAAATGCCAGTGTTCTATTACACTTTTCAGTGAATCTTACCACTATTTCCAAAGTTCCACCACAGTTCCTAACACGTTAGCATGCCTACTGCCTCCCTAACAGTGGACACTTCACTCAGTCAGCAGGAGTGCTTTAGAGGCCTGCCTGGGAGGAGGCCCTACCTACAGCGCACACGTGGACACCGTGGGGAGGGGGCTGTGGGCCTGAGTCTGTACCCTCACAAGGGGGTGAGAAGGAGGAGGAGGAGCCTGTGGAGGTCCTCCTATCAGGGATCTCACAGATTTGTGTCTTCATTAGATGACTTATTAATTAGCCTTGTAATTTTTACTGGCACCATCATCTTGAATTATGTTTAGAGCATGGCAGACAGAGCATGCCAGTTTAGCTGGATTTAAGGGAGAGAACTCTGTCTTTTGACTTTTGTACCCACAGATATTCTACTCTGATCATGCTGTTTCATGATCAGGTATTACCTGTCACACATTTATCCCTATATGAATATCCATGCTCTATGCCTGTATGTGAGGATAAAGTATATGTTATGTGTATAGTTAAACACAAATAAACACACACATGCACTTGAATTCTTAGGTGCATATATGTGTATATCATGTGCATATAGGTACATCTTATATGAGTATAATCCTTATTATATTCTAAACCTTACAATGAACATTTATATACTATGCCTGTATGTGTGTAGATAACATATATGTTATGTATATAGTTATTATGTGGATTTAGTTGCTATTTTCTATATTATTTTCTATTCTACTTCACTAGTAAAATGCTGGTTGAATGATTTCTTGATGGGTCATGGTCTAGGATTTAAAACTACTGACCAATAGCCAAGGCAAAAGGTAAGCTTCAACTATACACTTATATCCTTAGGGCCTTTAACATATTTAACAGATTAACTCTATAACAAGAAAATACTACACATCATGAATGTTTACTTTCTGGGGTTTACATTATTTAGGAAAGAACTTGCCCCAGGGTGGGAATTACAAGGTTTCACTTGTAACTTTAAACTACTGCTTCTGTTCCTTTGTCTGTCTGACTGTATATCTTTCTTCAGCCCAGCATCCATCTGAATTTCACTAAAATAAGAATCTCAGAAAAACACAGGATTTTGGTCCCATATCAACTCTCAATTTAAATATCCTCATAAATTAATATTTGCAAGGTTTGATATACAAAAGTGTGAAGGTTTCACTCTGCTTCAAAAGAAGAATCAGAATTCAGAGCAGAAACACTGGCAGATGATTTTATCTTAGTCCAAGAAATAAAGCCACGACAGTTGGAATCACCTTCGTGAAGAAAGCTGGTTCTTTTGTAGAACCGAGCTGTATGTCAGTGAGTACTTTAACTCAGATATTTGGATTCCCATGTTATGAGAGAAGGCAAGCAAAAAAAAAATGCTGAGGTCTCTGCCAACTATAGGACTCATTGGCCCTAAATGTATACAAAAGTGTTAGCCATTTTCATTTCAGCTTTGTTGCCACATCTGGGGAGAAAGAAGATAGCAGTGCTATTTCTAAAATGTCTTATGATGAAGGACACAATAAACTGCAGAAGGACAGGGAGTATCATCTCATCGTGCCCCTACCTGCTGCAGATAGCTAAAACACAAAACTAAAGTCCACAGATATTTATAACTGCTTGGAGTGACAGGTCTGTTAAAAGGACTCAAAAGATGATAATTCTCATATTCAAATAACTCACCATGTGAATTTTCACTTTCAAAAATAAAACCTTCATGACACTCTCATCAAAAACTACTTTAGTGGTCAATTTGGCCCATTATTTCATGAAAACATGACTGACTTTCATGGGACAATGAAAACACTTTCAAGCATCTCTCTCAAACACTTAAAGTATCTTATTATTTAAACAAGAAATTTTACACTAAATGATCAACCTCAGGTGTCTCTAAATGAGATGGTGTCCTTAATTATCCCATTAGCTTTGTCTATAAACTGCAGCACCTGGCACTGACAGACAAGAACAATTCCATTCTGCACTGTGATTTTTCATCAGAGCCTGCCTGATTTGAATAGTGAACAAAGACTGGACAACATAAGAAACTTACCACAGACTTACTGCTAAAATTGAGACCAGTTGAATGTTACTTGGGTTGAGCAAAAAGACACTAATATAGAGAAAAGTATCTCTGAGTTAGTGTTGAAATTGCTGTCTCATAAGGATCTCTTAGGATAAGAGGTGCCTGAACAAGAACAGATGATTTATTCTCTGCTCCACTCCACCACCTCTCAATATACTTCTGAGTGTTTGGTGTAGGGAGGGATAAAGACCCACCAGGCACACTGCCCTCAGCTCCCTTCCAGGGGGAAAGGGGCTCTCCAGGAACTAATCTCTGGTGTTCTCCACATGGACACTTGTGACAAGACACTGGCTATGATGGTTCCTTCACTCATCTGTGGCGTCCATGTTCATCCATTTAGAAGCTCTAGAATGATTTCTGGGACTCCTTCGCACATTACAATGACCACACCTTGCATTCATTATGGCTCAAGAACTCAATTTCCCCACCAACTAACCTTCCAAATACAGTAGGTGCTACACAGGGCACCTGGGGCCCATAGGTTTTTCCCAACCTCTAGTCTTGGCCGAGTTTTATCTCACACCTGACCAGAACATGTATCCTCTGTTTTTTCTCTTTGAATCAGATAGGAATACAACAGGGAGCAGAAACAGTGCTGGTGTTGGAGGATAGTAGAGAGACTTTCATACAACACAATGGTTACAAGGATATTAGGGAACTATTACAATAAACACAGAGCTTTCCGATGAACTAGCAGAACTGTGTGAAGCTACCATCCCTAGGGTTCAAGGGCATAGAGCACAGGCTGGGTGATCAGAATCCAGAAGGTCAGAGGATTCAGGGTTCAGACTTAACCCTGTGAGAAGAATGGGTAACCCAGCGCCACTGTGGCCCCAGCCAGGAATGATGGGGCTGGCTCTAGGACACTGAGTAGCTAAGGCTGGACAGGTGGCCTCTACTGCCACTCCCAAGAGCTGTTGAGGCAAGGCTGACAAGAACGGCAGGCAGACATGAAGGAGCAAGGTCCTTTTCCCTGCTCCAGGCTCCCATTCTGGTTCAAAGCTCCCTACATATACAACATAAGCAATTGGAAGCCACTAAAATGAATAATCTGCCCTGGCTGGTGTGGCTCAGTAGGTTGAAGGATTGTCCCATAAACAGAAAGTTCCTGGAATATCGGCCTATAAATAGAAAGTTTGGGGGTTTGGTTCCTGGTCAGGGCTCTTATATACCTAGGTTGCACGTTTGGTCCCAGTCAGTACGTATACATACAGGAGGCAACCAATGGATGTTTCTCAAATTTATGTTTCTCTGCCTCTCTCCCTCCTGTCCCCTCTCTCTAAAACTTCAACAAGCATGTCCCTGGATGAGGTTTAAAAATAAAATCAATAGTTCAGATGTCCCAATTGGGTTAAAAAAGTTTTTAAATGGATACCAGATGCTGGGGGCTCAAGATTATCAATAAAGAACAAACTTCACATCACTCATACTGAGAGTTTATTAAGAGACAGAACCAAGAATTACTTGAAAAACACTAATGGGAAGGTGAGGTTTAAATGTGATGCACAAAGAAGTTTGCTGATTCCTTACCTTGAAGCAAACGTGCTAGCTACTCACAGGTAGCACTGTGAGCCACAGGCCTTCCCTCTGAGGTCCAGTCTGTGCCACACTGACAGTGCAGATGCAGAGGAAAACGTGTGCTGCTCACTAAGGGTGGATGACGAGAGGGAAGGAAAGCTTGACAGTGAAAGCGACTCAGTAAAAGTCGGATGTTTGCTACTTGCTGGTATGTGCATGCATGAAAAAGACTGATAATGGGACATTCTTCCTGGATTGGTTAGAATGGCTGGATAAGACGTTGCGTGTTGAGTGCTATTGATGTGTAGTGCACAGAACTGGGGGAGGAATTGACAAATATGGTACCTGTTCTGATAAAAGCCCATCTGAGCTTCATATTCAGTGAGCTCTGCTGGCAACAGCAGCTAAGTAAGAGTTGGGTGGCTTTTTAAAAATAATCTCTTATGCTATAGTATTTAAAATAAAGGCAGAAATAAAATTTAAGAGTTTTCTCAATTCTCATAAACTTCAGTAGCTAAATTTACTCCCATTTTTAAATTTTCATATATATTTTAATTTAAGTATAGTTGGTGTATTAACTCATACAGGTTAGATTATTTCAGGTGTAAACATAGTGATCTGACAACTTCAAACTTTCCTACCGCACAAAACACAGTTTTAAAAAGTTAAAAACAGCCATCATCCTACCATGCTACAACCAATACTATACTACTGTATGTCATAGATTTTGCTATTTACTGCATATATGTGTACCATAATTGCAATTACATAACATTTGCAATTATTGGCTCACATTTTTCCTTTAAATCTTATAGTAACTCTTTCCTATGTATCTATAAAATCTACACAGTCATCATTTTAATGACTGTATAAATAGCTCATTGAGTTACAGTGGTAAAATTGATCAATTTATCATTTTGTTAAATATGAGTTTACAACTTTCATATTAAAAATAATTTTAGTGGGGAAAAAGAGAGTTGCACTGAGTAATCATTACTCCCCAAGTGAAGGGCACACACTTACTCTTCTGATCTAGTCTCCTGTTCACTCTCAGTGTCAGATAGAGAAAATCTCTAGAAGTAAGTGGCCACCCTCACCTTGAAGCAGGTTACAAGGTACACTTTATGGTAACATCCTCAGAAGCCACCTAGATGTGTGGGACGCATCCCCCACCACTGAATCTGAGAAGTAGAAGGAATCAGTAAAAGTCAATCTGCCACCAAGGCAGAAAAGCCAGCTATATCCTACTAGTCACCTACAGCTTCTGGTAAAATATCCTACTAGTCACCTACAGCTTCTGGTAAAATGTCCAGAATAAGCATTCTCATGAAAGAAATGACACAGACCTCGACTAACCAGGGTGCAAGTGCTGGTGAAAGACACTGGAGAACATGTAAACAGTCTGTACATCTACATAATTCACAGCTCAAAGTTTCTGGGCACCATATGTGGCCCAAATTGTTTCTCTGAGACCCAATGCCCAGCTACTGGCTCAGCAGTTTGCCCCCAAGGTTGTAAACAGTGAGCTCGGCTCCTGCACTGTCTGCAGGTTTCTCCTTCTCCCCTTTCTCCTACACACCGTGTATTAATTTTGTTCCTTCACTCAGCCTGCTCATTCACTAGGCAATAGGACTCCTTATTTTTCATAGGAAATATCTCTCCAACATGTAACACAACAAACCTGAGCTCCATGAGATGGACTTTAAGTGGCAAGTACAATCTGGGAGAATGGACAAGCAGCCCTTGTCCATTCTCCCAGATTGTACTTGCCACTTAAATGTCCTACCGCTGCAGCTTTTTCTTGCTTCCCAAATTCTGAGTTTACACAGTTAGGATACACAGGGAGAAAGACTGTATTCAACCTTTGACACCAAGAATAGGAATTAATATAATTTAAGTTCACAGATATTCAATTCAATGAGCAATAAAAATATATATAACTGATTTAAATAAATCAGTGAGTATAAACTATGGAAAACTTCCTTCAGAAGAAGAAGGAAAGCCTAATGTCACATCATGAAGGACCAGGAGGTGCAACAAATTTATTTATTTCACATTCTGTTGCAATAAATAAGTTATCACACTCACTAGGCATTGTGACTATATTGATAATAAGTAAATGCATAATTTACACAATAACAAACATGTTAACTGTCCTGAAATGGAAACTCACTCCATAATATACCCCACTGTAATTTCTTTTGGCTAGGGAAATTACTCCATCTAATTCATAAAAATGAAACTTCTTCTTTTATCTTTTCCAAGTAAATCTTTTCACATGAGTGATTCTTCAATTATCCAATAAATTGGATCATTTTATTATTCTATAAAAATTAACCAAATCTTAAATACCTTTAAATAATTGGTGTAGCAAATGTACACCTAGTTTTCCCCTGAAACTATTCATATGAATTGTGAATGATGAGCATGTATGTTTAACATTAATGGGAAGTATTTTTTCCAATACTTAAATGAAAAGAGGCAGTAACAGAGGGAGAGTCAACAGAGAACACGGTGTTACAACCCATGGAATAAATGGTAAAATAAAAGAAGACAACCTAGTTAGAATAGTAAATTCTTTTCTAGGAGCTGGTAGAATTAGATGGTTCTCACATAGAAAGACATGAAGGATAAATTGTGTAACAGCTTCCTCCATTTTAAAAGGAGGCAAGAGTATTAGATGGCTTTTATTCCCCTCTCAGATTGCTACCATGAGACAGGGGCATGTAGTGGAACAAGGCCCTCCTCATAAATGTGACCAGGGATGGGTTTTAACTAAGAAGAGTGAGAAACCTAGGCTCTGACAGCTGGGGTGTCATATTTTACTCTGAGCACCCCCACCCACCAGCATAATGCAAGAAAAGGGTCTTCAGAAAGGTGTCTTTCTCTTCATTCTAGCCCTGAGGACTTCGGCCAACCTTTTGTCCTGCTCTTCTGTTAGTCATTAACCAGTTTATATATAATGCTGTATAGGTTGGAGGGTACAGTTTACAGTATTTCCCTCAAATTGGATAGGAATGCACAGGGAGAGGAAAGGTTGGAGCTGAAGCACTTACTGCTTGAGGTGTGTTTCCTTGGCGATGAGTCACAGATGCCCTTTTTGTCCAGACCACGAGGACAGGACACAGGGGAGCTCAGGAGGCTTCTACATGAGAGGGCTATACTCTCTGCCTACCTATAGCCCACCCATTCCCCAGACACATACCTGTGGAGTCCAGGGAACAAATTACAAAGTGTCTTCCCAACATTCCATGTCTTCCCTACTGAACAGAACAAACCTGACCTTCTGTTCTCAACTCCAGCTTTGTTATCAGAGGGTGTGAGTGCATGTGAGTGTGTGAGTGACTGTATCTGTGGTACTAGTAGAGAAGTGAGAACTCAGGAGAAATGTCAGGGTGGTCCTACTCAGCAGGATCTTGGCATGAAAATGTAACAGGTAGACAAGTCAGATGTTACAGGATGTGTCACAGCACAGTCTCCACATCCTCAAGTATCTGAATTCTGAAGAGCTGATCTGATGTGAAGCCTGCCTCCATACCCAGGAGGAGAATGGTTTAAGCTTCATGATGTGGTGTGTGTGGCCCCCATAGAGCTTGTTAAGGTGAGCACCTCAAAGGACTGGTTCCTCCCAAGGGAGTGAATCATTCTTGTCTGCTGAAAGTGCTATTTTTACTAGGAAACCCATGGATATTGAAGCCTATTTCCTTATATTTAGGGCTCTTTCAGTGACTTCGAGGACACTGAGTTTGCTAACCTGAGGTTGGATACAGTGGGCACTGGTGTTCACACTGATGTGCAATAATAACCAGTGATCTCAAACACTGCAGTTTGGGAAGAGGCCTGGCATGAGAGATTAAGTTCATGTTCTAGGAGCATACAAAATACATTAAGTCACAGGGAGTGATGAGGTCCCATAGAAAGTGCTTGTTCAGGGGAGATGCACAAAACCTCCATAATCTTTAGAGGAGTATAACATAATAGACAACAGTGGAATTCCAGATATATAACAGGCAATAAAAGAAACAAATAAAGACTTCAACATAAACAAAATGAAAGATAAAAATCACATGATCATATCAACAGATGCTGAAAAAGCATTTGATAATGTACAGTACCCATTTATGATAAAAACACACAGCAAAGTGGGAATAGAGGGAGCATACCTCAACATAATAAAGGCCACATATGAAAAATCTATATCCTACGCCACACTCAATGGGCAAAATCTATAAGTTTTCTTCCTAAGATCAACAACAAGACAAAGGTGTCCACTTTCACCAGTTTTATTCAACATATCACGAGTTCAAGACGCAGCGATCAGACAACAAAAAGAAATAACCAGCATCCAAATTAGAAAGGAGGAACTAAAAATGTCATTGTTTGCAGATGACATGATAGTGTACATAGAAAATCCTATAGGCTCCACCAAAAAATACTCAGCCTAATAAGTAAATTTGCAAAATAGCACGATGCAAAGTCAATATTCAGATTAAAAGCATTTTTGTACATCAACAGTGAAATATCAGAAACAAAAACTAGAAAAGAAATCCCCGTGACTATAGCCACAGGAAGAACAAAGTACGTAGGAATAAACAAAACCAAGGCGGTAAAAAAACCTGTCCTCAGAAAACTACACAACACTGAAGAAAGAAATTAAGGAAGATACAAATAAATGGAAGCATATATGGTGTTCATGGATTGGGAGAATTTACATCATTAAAATGTCCACACTACCTGAAGCAAGACATAGATCCAATGCAATCTCTATTAACATACCAATGACATATTTCACAGATTTAAAACAAACATTTCAAAAATATATGTGGAAGCAAACACAACCCCAAAGAGTCTCAGCAATCTTGAGAAAGAGGACCAAGTAGGAAGGATCATAATACCTCATATCAAACTATACTATATGGCTACAGTAATCAAAAAAAGTTTGCATTCACATAAAATGATACATACATCAGTGAAACAGAAGAGAGAGCCTACAAGTTAACCCACGTCGCTTTGGTCAACAATATTTGACAAAGGGGGCAGAAGCATAAAATGGAGTGAAAATAGCCTCTTCAACAAATAGCGTTGGGAGAACTAGAATGTTACATGTAAAAAAAAAAAAAAAGAAAGAAATTAGACCACTAACATAAAACATACACTAGAATTAACTCAAAATGGACCAAACACTGAAAACATAAGCTGTAACATCATAGAAGTCCTAGAGGAAAATGTAGGCAGTAAAACTTCACATATCTATGCAGTAATATTTTTGTCGATATATCCCTTAAGCCTAAAGAAATAAAGGAGAGAATAAACAAATGGCACTACATCAAATTAAAAAGCTTCCGCATGGCTAAAGAAAATATCATCAAAGTGAAAAGGAAACCAACCATATGGGAAAACATAGTTGCCAATACCTGAGACAAGGCTTTGATCACCAAAATATATAAAGAACTCACAGGACTCACCACCAGGAAGGCAAACAATCCAATTAAAACATGGGCAGAGACACGAACAGTAAACAAAAATTCCGCCAAGAGGGAGGCATAGGTAGAGATTCCACTGCCCTTCTCGCACAACCAAGTTTAGAGACAACTAAAGCTATTAGCAACAGAAAACACAGCCAGAACACAGAAAATTGAACTATTCGGAAGTCTGACAACAACGAACCCTTCAGCCAGACCGGTAAGAGGGGCAAAACCACCAGCTGGCGGAGCAGGGTAGCACAGGAAATACTCGGTCAGATGAACTCAGGCACGGGAACCCAGGCGCAGCACCTGGGTGGATCCCAGGTGTGGAGTAGCGAGCGGACCCACTGAGGGAAGCAGGGACACTGAGGCTGACCATGGTCGCACATTTGTGTGCGAATAAACCGAGAGAGTGGGCATTGGACGGACCCAGTGGGCCCCACGGGAGTGGCAGCGGAGGGCACCACCATTTCCCTGCTCTGACCCCACCCCCACATACAGCATCACAAACCAGCGACCTGGGTAGCCCCACCCTGGTGAACACCTAAGGCTCCGCTCCTCATCCTCATCCATAACAGGTGCGAACAGAGCAAAACATAATGGCTCAAGAACTCAAAGCCCCAGAGCCCATAACTCTAAGCGTCAAAGAAGTAGCCAAACTTTCAGATACACGGTTCAAAACACTGGTGATCAGGATGCTCACAGAACTGGTTGATTTTAGTCACAAATTAGAGGAACATACGAAGGCTAAACTAATTGAAATGAAAGGAATTGCATAGGAAACCAATAGTGATGGAAAGGAAACTGGGACTCAAATCAATGGAGTGGACCAGAAGAAAGAAAATAATGGCCAAACAGAAAAGAGTGAAGAAGCAAGAATTCAAAAAAAATGAGGAGAGGCTTAGGAACCTCCAGGACATCTTTAAACGCTCCAACATCCGAATTATAGGGGTACCAGAAGGGGGAAAGGAACAGCCACCAGTGGAAAACTTATTTGAACAAATAATAAAGGAGAATTTCCCCAAGCTGGCAAAGGAAAATAGACTTCCAGGAAATCCAGGAAGCTCAGAGAGTCCCAAAAGTGACCCAAGAAGGAACACACCAAGACACATCATCATTACATTAACCAAGATTAAAATGAAGGAGAGAATCCTAGAAGCAGCAAGAGATAAGGGGACAGTCACCTACAAAGGAGTGCCCATAAGACTGTCAGGAGATTTCTCAAAAGAGACCTTACAGGCAAGAAGGGGCTGGAAAGAGGTATTCCAAGTCATGAAATCCAAAGACCTACAACCAAGATTGCTCTATCCAGCAAAACTTTCATTTAGAATGGAAGGACAGATAAAGTGCTTCTCAAATAAAATCAAATTCAAGGAGTTCATCATCACCAAGCCCTTATTATATGAAATGTTAAAGGGACTTACCTAAGAAAAAGAAGATAAGAAAGATGAACAGTGAAAGGACAGCAAACTCACAGTTATTAAGAACCACACCTAAAACAAAAGCAAACTAAGAGGACAGCTAGATCAGGAGCGGAAACATAGAAATGAAGATCTCAAGGAGGGTTAGCAACAGGGGAGTGGGAGGAGAAGGGGGGAAAAGGTACAGAAAATAAGTAGCATAGACAGTAGATAGAAAATAAGGGGGGTAGATAGAAAAGGGGGGTAGACAGTAGATAGAAAATAAGATAGAGTAAGGGGGGTCAAGAATAGTATGGGAAATATAGAATCTAAAGAACTTGTGACACATGGACATGAACTAAAGGGGGGGAATGGGAGGGGAGTGGGTGTGCAGGGTGGAGGGGAATGAAGGGGGGAAATGGGACAACTGTAATGGCATAATCAATAAAAAATATATATATAATATGGGCAAAGGACCTGAACAGACACTCTCCAAGAACAGAGGGCCTATAGTCATATGAAAGGTATTAAACATCACTAGAAAAGAAATGCAACTTATAACCACTGAAAGATACCACCTCACATCATTCAGAATGGTCATAATTAATAAATCAAAAAATAGAAAGTCCTGGCAAAGATGCGGTGAAAAGGGAACTCTGTAGTACACTGTTGGTAAGAATGCAAATTTGTGTACCTCCTGTGGAAAACAGTATGGAATTTCTTCAAAACATTAAAAAGGAAACTGTCTTTTTATCCAGTGATTCCACTGCTGGGACTATACCCCCAAAATCCTGAAACACCAATTCAAAAGAAGATACGCACCCCAATGTTCATAGCAGCATTATTTGCAATAGCCATGTGCTACAAACAGCCTACTGCCCATCAGTAAATGAGTAGATCAAAAAACTGTGACATTTACATAATGGTATATGATTTAGCTTAAAGAAAGAACAAACTCCTCCTTTTTATGACAACGTGGATGGAACAGAAGACTATTATGCTAACTGAAATAAGCCAGGCAGTGAAAGGCAAATACCATGTGATCTCACCTCCGAAGGGAACCTAAAGAACAAAACAAACGAACAAGCAAATAGAACCAAAGAATGACAACAAGGACCAGACTGACAGGGACAAGAGAGGAAGTGGGAAGGTGATAAGAAGGGAAGGAGGGAAAAGGTCAAGTCAAGGAACAGGTATAAATGACCCATAGACATGGACACCAGGGTGGGGATTGACTGTGGGAGCGACAGGGGTAAACTGAGACAACTCAAATAGAATATCAGTAAAATAAGACTTTAAATAACTGTAGTTTATGTCAAAAAAGGAAACAAAGTTATAAAGAATGAAAATCAAATATTTCAACGAAGTATTAGAATCTACATAAAAATAATTACTCATTTTGAAATGGCAATATGTAATCACTTCAATTAAGAAAACACCAAATACAACACATGGCTACGCCTAACACAGAGCAGGACCAATGAACTCAAACAAAAATTAAGAGAAAATTATCAAATACAGGCATAAAATGAAAAACTGGAGTTGAGTTAGAAACACATCTTTCTGACTAACTGTGCTAAAAAGTGTTCTAACATATACTCAAGAGGAAAGGAAAATTAAATGGGGAAAAAGCAAATTTTGGGGATGTTATTTCTGAAAATTTACCAACTGTGATGAAGGATATGATCTCATGAGAAGAGAAATCTCAGCAAATTACAAGTAGGACACATTTACAACATCACAATCCTGCAATATTATAGTGACATTGCTGAAAACCAACAATAAAGTAAAATATTCTCAAAACTCATACACAATATTTATTCATTACCCATTAATTACCAACAGGAATCATTGCTTTAGCTGGAAAAAAAGACATCCTTTAGTGTCTTTTGCATGCAGCCCTGTTGGCAATGAAAAGCTGGGTTTGGTTGGTTTGGTTGGCTTGGTTGTTTTTTTCTTGACTTGTGTCTCTGTTTGAAAACATGTTTGTTTCATCTTAATTTTGGAAGCATATTTTCCTGTATGTAGACTTTTGAATTGACAGTTGTTTTTTCAACACTTGGCAGGTACTGCTCATTGACCTCTGCCCTCCATAGTTCCCACTGAGCAGTCAGAAATTATTATTATTGCTGTATCCCTCATGATACTACAGGGAGGACTCGGTTCCATTGAGGCACTTGTACTCTAATTCCCAGCCTTGCATAAGGAAAGGCCTGGTCTCATAGGCCATTGCCATCATTTCAACCTGGGACCTTAGGGACAGAAAGTGACTTTAAGCCAGTGCTGGCTTCAGATCTCCTCATTCATTTGCTGATTCTGCCTCATTTTTGTCCGTTGAGAGTTTTACTTACCCTATTCGAAGCCCAGTTATACATTTCAGAGTTATGGTTTTTAAAATGTTCTACCCAGTAGTTTCAGGTGCTTTCTCCTAACATGGTTTTCCGGATGGCCACTCTGCTGTACTGACACTGTTTCTATTCTAGAAATCCCATAAGTAACCTACCTGGGGAGGAAGTCAGACACCTGATACTTCCGTTCACAAATGAGTACTTGATACAAACAGAACTACACTATAAGGATCCAAGCTCTCTTCTCATTACCTGCCCAGAAAAACCAGTTATTCATGTGACACATGTTCTTTACACTTGCCCCTACTTTCCATTCCAATTTCTAGCTTCTGTTATTTCATGGGATGCTTATCACTTCCCTTTTCCAAATGTTTTGTCTTCATCTTTAATGCATGCCTCGATTCCTATTTTCCTCAATTCTCCACTATTCTGTTCCATAGTCTTTTCCTGTCTGTACATGCTCAGATTTATAAACCTCTACTTGTTTCACAGGTTCTCCAGGGAGGAATCTTTGCCCACATAATTATTTTCTTAGATATATTCTTGAAATGGGAATTACTGGATCAAAACTTACTTTCAGTGTTCATCTCTGCTATTATGTACCAGGTTGTCCTGGGCAACAAGAGCACTGTGGGGATTATCTATGTTCTCACACCTTCACCATAGAATAGAAACAAGACTCACAGATAGAGAGCACACTGACCGGTGTCCGAGGAGACGGGGTTAGGGAGCTGGGTGAAAAAGTTGATGGGATTAAGCAAAAATCAATAAATAGATCAAAGCCATAGACACAGACACCAGAATAGTGATTACCAGAGAGAGAGGAGTGAAGGAAGGTAGAAGGGGGTAAAGTGGGAATAAGTGGTGATGAAATGAGACTTGACTCAGCGTGGTGAACACACAATACAATACATGGATGATGTATTACAGAACTGTACAGCTGAAACCTATATAATTTATTTTTTAAATTTATTATTTATTTCTTTTTAGACAGAGGGGAAGGGAGGGAGAAAGAGAGGGACAGAAACATCAATGTGTGGTTCCCTCTCACGTGCCCCCTACTGGAGACCTAACCTGCAAACCAGGAATGTGCCCTGACTGGAAATTGAACCAGTGACCTTTTGGTTCTCAGGCCAGCACTCAATCCACTTAGTCACATCAGCCAGGGCTGAATCCTATATAATTTTATTAACCAATTGTATCTTCTTTTTATTTTAATATGTACTATTATGTTTGTCCTGATAATTCAGGGAATTATTTTTAAAGTGTATGAGAATGCTTACAAAGAACATAAATGTTGTCTTCTGATCATGCTTAGTCTTTTTTTTTTTTCTTTAAACTCTTATAACACTTCAGGAAAAAACTAAGTTGTTAAATACTTCATTCAGAGGAGATATCTAGTTAGAAATGGGAGGCTTAATAAAGAATACTGGACAACAGCTAAGGGGAGTGAAAATGGGGGGGAAGTGGGGAGGTGGACTAGGAGGGGAGTAAAAGACAGAAAACTGTACTTGAAAAAGAAATAAATTTAAAAAAAAGAACACTGAAAGGTGACTGGACTAGCAGTCTTCTTTCTCAGAAAGGTCTCTCTTCCAGTTCCCCACTGTGAATATATCACCAGGTGGTCTTACAGAGCTGATTTGCTACTGGAGCTGGCACTGACTTTCTCTGTGTTTTAAGGCAAACCTACTTATGTACATGGACCAATGTGCATGATGCATCAATAAGTGAATGAGCTAAGTTGCATAACTGTGAATACTTTGACCCCTGAATCACCATATTTACACCTTTGAGTGATCCCATGACTAGAGAACTGTTTTTGCAACTGATTTGGAAAATGAACATGAATTCCTCTGAACACATCTTTTTTAACATTTTTTATTGTTTTTCAAGTACAATTTTCTGCCTTTCCCGCCCCACCCCTCCCCATCACCCCAGCCCTCCCTACTGCCTTCCCCTGTTTTCAACTCCCTTGTTATTGTCCATGTGTCCTTTACAATTGTTCCAGTAAATCCTTTACCCTTTTCCCCCATTATCCTCTCCCCTCACCCCTCGGATGATTATCAGCCTGTTCTCAATTTCAGCGTCTTTGGTTATATTTTGCTTGCTTCTCTTCATTTTGTTGATTAGGTTCCAGATAAAGGTGAGATCATATGGTATTTGTCTTCTACCACCTGCCTTATTTCACTTAGCATAATGCTTTCCAGTTCCATCCATGTTGTCACAAAGGGTAGGAGCTCCTTCTCTCTTTAGGCTGCATAAAATTCCATTGTGTGGCTATATCATAGTTTTTTTATTCATTCATTTACACATGGGCACTTAGGTTGCTTCCAGCATTTGGCTATTGTACATTTTGATGAAATCAATCAACAAAGTTCATATGGAGTCATTTCAATTTCATATCTAAATACTATAGCATGTTATATTTTAAAAAATGACCAGCTTGCAGCAGAGTCCTTCAATCACTCTATGTCTGCTTCTCACAGCTAACATGGAGTTTTTGGGTCCAACCCTCCATATAAGTCATAAGATTCAAACTGTGTCTAAGGAAAGATTTCTACATTCATCATGTTTCTTGAATGCATCAAGACCTATTTTTCTGGGACTTAACCCTTAGGGCAGACACCTCTCCCTCACTTTCTCAGGCCTCATAGTCTCTGAAACCTCTCTGGGGCCAGATGATTACTGCACTTTAGCCTCCTCACTCAAGTCACTTCACACGCCTCTTGCTTCCTGACACAATGTTTCCTTTCTCCCCTGGGGAAAGTATCTCTGGATTACTTGGTGGCCACAGTGTACATACAATTGTCCTATGGGACAATTATCACCATGTGGAATGACACACACCATGTACAGATAAAAAGTAACAGTAAGCTATTAAGTTGTTCACATTATTATTTTTTAGAGAGGGGCAAGGAGTGAGAAAAAGAGGGAGAGAAACATCAATGTGAGAGAGAAACATTGATTAGCTACCTATTGTACATGCCCCAAGCAGGGACAGAACCTACAACTGAGGCACCTTTTCAGGCTAGAAATTGAACCAGTACCTTTTGCTTTGTTGGACAAATACTGAACCACCTGTGCCACACAGCCAGGGCCTAAGTTCTTCCCTTTACTCTTCCCAGTAGTAACTGCCTTAAGGTGCATGTTGCTTAAGGCCTCTAAAAAGGGAATCCTATGAGGTAGAACAGTTCATTGTTTCTACCACCACACAGTGAGCAGCCTCAGTAAGTCGCCCTTGAACCTGCTTTCCCTACTCTTCTGTCATTCCACTTTTTCCTCATTTATGATTAATTGTTGGTACATGAGCTTTTATTCGGGTTTTATTTTGGGAGAACCCAGGTGAAAGAAACCACTGACCTTGCCAATAGCTAGTGGTAGAGAGAACCCAGCCTGAGATGTAAGGGCACTCTCTGCCAATATGGAAAGGTAAAATTTTGTTTCTCTGGTCCCAGTGAAGTGTAAGGGAAAAGGAAGACAGGTAAGAAAGGTAGGTGGTCAGATGCATGTACATGCTGTGTTACCTGCTGTGGTCTGAAAAGACAGAGATGGGTTGGTTAGGTCTGATGAGAATGACCCTGAAAAGCATATGAGTATTTCTCTATATCTCCCTCTGCATGGAGACCCATGTGCAGATCAAGTACATAAAACATCACTGGCCGGGGAGCAAGGAAAGACAAGTGCTGCAGAACTAAGTTGTCTAGACAGACACACCCGAAGTGGTTCTCCTGGCCTCTTGCTGCCTCCATAGTTTCTGGAAGGAAATCAGATAATTCTGCACATCCCCAGTAGTGGTGGTGGATGAAATATTTGAGAAGTAGGGTGACCACTTCCACAGGGAATCACCATGGTGCCAAGGAAATAACCTTGGACCCGAGGGCATCAGGGTGGTCCAATGATGCCTGAAATCAAAAGGAAAGGGCTGGATGAATTTCCCAGAGGTTCCCAGCACCAGGGAAGGGGTAAGTAAGGTGGGGATGACACACCAAGGACATCTAACTGACACTGACTCAATATACAAGAAAATAACTTCCCAAAGCCCATACTTCAGGGTCAGAGACAAGACAGGTCCTGGGACTCTTCCTGAGAGGCCAGATCTCAGCAGGTTACAGCTGCCCTCACCAAGGAACTCAAGTCCACAGAGAGACCGACGTGTGGACAAGAATCACATGCTGGAAATGAGGCTCTTTAAACCAGGCCAGGAAGCCTGAGAGAGCTTCAACAGAAACGTCTACAAAGTCACGTAGTCCTGACACACATACAGAGCTTCATTTTCCCTACTCCCAAAATCAAGGCTGCTAATTAAGAATTAAAGTAATTATAATAGAATAAATGCATTTCTGACTGTTGGTTCAACTATATAGAAGAAAAGCAAAATACACTTGTGACCCAGTAACATACTTATATATACAATATGTTAGAGTAATGCCAATCTCTCTACATATAGATGGACTCTAAACCCACCAGTCAGTAGGTAGAAATTTCATTTACAATTGACCATGAGAAATGAAGGGGTTAGGGGAACCCACCTATATGCAGATGCTAGGGGAATCGACCCCCCATGAATTAAAAAATATGGGACTTCCTAAAAACACAATTACTAATAGCCTAATGTTGGCCTTAGGCTTACCCATGACATAGTCAAAGAATACCCACAAGGACAGAAGACAAACAAACATGGAGTTATCTTCTGGAGGGTGGGCCCCTTATGGTACAGGTTTCCCCCACTAGGTCAGGGTTCTAGAAATTCATCTGTATCAGGGTAACAGCTGGCATGGTTGTGAGAGGCTGCATTCAGCTGCTGTGATTTTTTTCCGGAGACTATTTGCACACATTTGCCCATTACATGATGGCTGATTTCCCAGTGCAACAGCCCACTCGACACTGAGTGTTCAGTTGTTTTTGACCCATCCTCATTATTCACCCAGTCTTGCCCCAAGTGAAATTTTATTTCTTTCCCTAAATGTAAAAGTCCTCAAAAGGTAATGTTTTGCCAATGTAGAAGAGGTGAAAAAAAAGAGGCAGAAGCACTAAAGGGAATGATAATCAATGAGTTAAGATTTTGAGCAGTGGAAAAAATGTCTCAATAAGTGTACTCCATCAGACAGAGAGTACTTCAAACATGATGATGTTTAAGCACATAAGAATAAATGCACAATTTTTATCAATAAATTTCAGGGGTTTGGGAGTCCCTTTCATATTTTTATATGTATTATACACTGTACTTTTACAATAAAGCAATAGACAAATGTTAAGAAAATCATGAGTATAACAAAATACATTTATGATATTTATTGAAAAAAATCTACATAAAAGTGAGCCCATTCAGTCAGTTCCAGCCTGCATTGTTCAAGGTCAGCTGTATTTATTCATTACTGTCTCACCAACGTCCAGCTCAGTGTGAGGAACAGTGTAAATGCTGAGTAAAAAGTAATAATCACGATACCAACAGCCTATTGAATGTTCAAGCCAAAGCAGATCCAAGTCCAGGACATTTGTGACCCAGAATTTGCCTGAGTACGTCTTCAACAGAAATGATCACATATGGTCCCCAAAGCACCTGGGTAATAACATCCATGGACAAATTCTATGTTACAGCCAGAATTGGAGACAACCAGACATGTACCACCAGAAGTATCATCCATGAACTGTGATAGATTTGTAGAATGTAATGCTATAAAACAATTAATTTAATGAAATAGAGCTACCTGTAGCAACCTAACAAATATCATGAACAGTATTGAGTCAAAAAAGAAAAGTAAGAAAGAATGCACATTTTGGGTGTAGACACATACAGATATAAATTTTTGCAATTCTGAATTGTATTTACCCATGTACTTTTAAATATTATTTCTTTAGGGAACAGAGATTCCTAGGAAAGAGTCTATGACTCATATACATCACATGTTAGTTGAAATCTTGGCATTTTGCATCTCAGAAGGGCTACACCGTGTAATATTGGTACTTTTCTCTAGTATAAGAGCAAATTTCTTTCCACATTCTCTTATTTTTAAGTCACAGTCCTTGATATTTAAAAATGATAAATGTATCTAGGCTATGATGTTAAAAATGACAATTTATTGATCTCTTATTAAAATTTGTGGATTCTGCTAAACATTTTGTGTATAGTATTTCCTCTTTAAAAACCTGTGAACTTAATAAACTTATGGCATATAACAAATGTAAATTCCAAATATTTAAGTATAATGAATCAGTATCCTCATCTAGCAACAAGCAGAAGTTGGTAAAATCCCAGCTATATCTAAATCCAAAATCAGTGTCTTTGTTTTTTTTCTGCTAAATAAAATTTTTAAAAAATCCAAAATCATTGATTTCAACCTCTTTCTTTTTTTGGTAGTATAGTAATGTCTATGTACATAGCAGACTTCCTTCTAAAGGAATGCTTTGTAAGAAAGAAATCCTTATTTTTCCTCTTTAAAAACTCTTGAAACACATATTCACACACAAACATTTTAAAAGTAAATATTTCCCTTTGTTCCATTTTAAGTGTTCAGGTTGAAATTCATATATAAGTTGAGGACAGTTTTGAAAAAGTCTCCTTATACATAATTTCCCAAAACCTCTTAAACCGTGTTCTACATTGCATACTTGTGTTGAATTTCATGTTTGACTAATATGGTTATTTAACTCACCTCACATCTCTTACTTTAAAGAGCAAATTATTATTAATAATTTATAGTATCATATCATTGGTCAAACAGTCATCACAGCAATTACACAGTCTGCTCTTATTTGTGAGAATGATCTAAGTTTTGGTCATTTCCCATGGGAGACAAGTGACCAAACCAATGGGAGAAAATGTTAATTTTGCCAAGGACCCTCAGCTATATACATTCTGCCTTCTTCCACTCGTCCCCACCATCCTGGATCTCCACCTACACTGCAAAGGCAGAGAAACACAGTGGCACAGAATATTCCAATGTGTGTGTGTTTCAGCCTCACATTCTTCAGGGTTCTCTCCCTGTTGTTACTTCCATCAGAGTTACAGCCTTAATACTCTTTCCCTTGAAGTCCCTGCTCATGCTCTTCCTAATTTAAGTTCTTGATGCCTGAGGAAACATCACTGTCACAGACATATGCAGAAAAACAACCAAATATTTTAAATGTAGACCAGTTTTTTAAGATGACAGTTGTTAAATTTAATATATTTCAATAATTACTATGTAATCAGTCTCAACTCCTATACTTTACATATTCTGTCAATACCTTGGTTTATTTAATAAAATTTTGTCTACAAATCCTGATTACAGAATATATACATTTATTTCATCTTATTCAGAATATCTCTCATGACAATATCACAAGTGTGTACACCACGCTGAGAGCTGGAAGAAGGGTTCGTTTCCTTGTGCAGCATCCTCAGAGGGAGGGACAAGAATGGGCTTTCTCCAGAAGTAGTAACAGGAGAAGTTCAAGAACAGGCAAAGGATGCCCTAGGCCTAGAGAATCTTTCTGTATCCTGTGTATGTCTCAGGTGAGGTGACTTCTCAGGTCCCTGTAAGCTCAGTTACTTTTTGACTGTGAGGCTCTCAAGAAGCTCTCTACTTTTCCAGCCTCCTTCTAAGAGCAGTTTTTACTTCTCTGTTTCTCAGACTGTAGATCAGGGGATTCAGCATGGGATTGAAAACGCTGTGAAACAGGAGGAGGTATTTATTCCGCTCCTGGGGGTCCCCATGTTGGGGTCCAACATACATGATAATGGCTGTGCCATAAAAGAGCCCCACCACGCACAGGTGGGAGGAGCAGGTGGAGAAAGCTTTCTGGCGTCCCTCTGCTGACTGGATCTTCAGGACAGCACATAGAATATGACCGTAGGAGACCAGAATTGCAGACACTGGTCCCACCAGCCCAAATGTTGCCACAGCTACAACAACAACCTTGTTAAAGTGAATATCTGCACAGGCGAGTTTGAGAACAGCTAGAATTTCACAGAAAAAGTGATTCACTTTCTGGGGCCCACAGAAGGGCAATGGTAAAAGTAACACCATATCTACTAGGGTCAGGAGGACTCCTAAAGTCCAGGATGTCACTGCCAGGGTGAGGCAGACTCTCCAGCTCATGATGGTAGAATACCGAAGGGGCAGGCAGATGGCCACATACCTGTCATAGGACATCACCACCAGGAGAAGACATTCAGTGAGAGCAAAAGTCAAGAAGAAAAAGGTCTGTGTCATGCATCCAGCAAAGGAGATGGGCTGGGCTGGCCTCAGGAGGTTGACCAGCATCTGGGGCACTGTGTTGCAGGCATAGGCTATGTCCACAGTGGCCAGGTTGGAGAGGAAGAAGTACATGGGGGTGTGCAGTCTGGAGTCAAGTGAGATGAGCCCCAGGATGACCCCGTTGCCCAGCAGGGTGAAGGCATAGAACACGGAGAAGAGCCCAAACAACAGCATCTGCATCCTTGGGCTGAGTGGGAATCCCACTAGGAGGAACTCTGTGACAGAAGTCTGGTTGCCTCCCATTTTCCTGGGAAAGAACAAAGGAAAGAGCTCAAGTCTGAGTGCCTGAGGGACATGTTTAACATGGTAGACCTGTGTGTGTCTCCATTTCTTCCCTGAGAAAACATCCTCAGTGACACTTCTGTCCTGTTTGTCAGTTACTAAGTGAATCCTATGCACTGCAAATGACACAGAAGGAAATTCTTTCACCTTAATAAATTAAATGCCAGTGTTCCATTATAGTGTTAAATAAACCTTACATTTACTTCCAAACTTCCACCACAGTTCCTAACGCGTTAACACACCTACTGCCTCCCTAACAATGGACACTCTCCTCAGTCAGCAGGACTGCTTTGGGGGCCTGCCTGGGAGGAGTACCGACCCCCAGTGCACACACAGTCACCGTGGGGAGGGGCCTGTGGGCCTGAGCCTGCACCCAAACACAAGGGTGCAAAGGAGGACCAGGAGCCTGTGGGAGATGCTGCTATGAGGGAATCTCACAGATTTGTGCCTTCATTCGATGACTTAGTGGTTTGCCATTTAATTTTTACTGGCAGCATTATCCTGAATTAAGTAGAGAGCATGGCAGGCAGACTGCCACTTTAGCTGGATTTAGGGAGAGAACTTTGTCTTTTGACTTTTGTACCCACAGATGTTCTGCTCTCATCATGCTGCTTCATGATCGGATATTACCTGTCACACATTCATCCCTATATGAATATTAATATTCCATTCGTGTATGTGTGGATAAAATGTATGTTATGTGTATAGTAACATACATGCATACATGCACACGTGCACTTGAATCCTTATTGCCATGTATGTGTGTATCATGTGAATATTATGTGCATATAAGCACACATTATGTAAATATAATCATTATTATATTCTTATCCCTATATATTTATATTCCATGTCAGTATGTTTGTAGAGAATTTATATGTTAGTGTATAGTTATACACACACATGCACTTGATTCCTTATTATGTACAATACTAGTTGCTACTTTCTGTATTGTTTTCTACTCTGTTTCACTAGTAAAATGCTGGTTGAATGGTTTCTTGATGGATCTTGGCCTGGGACTTAAAACTACTGATCAATATCCAAGGCAAGAGCTAAAGCTCTAACTATATACTCATACCATTACAACATTTAACATATTTTACAGCTTAACTCTAACATGGAAATATTATTCATCATGAATCCTTACTCTCTGTGGTTTATCAATCTTTAGAAAAGGACTTGTCCCAGGGTGGGAATTCTGAGGTTTCACTTGAAACTATCAAACCACTGCTTCTGTTTCCTTGTCTCTCTGACTCCATACCCTTCTTCAGTCCAGCATCCATCTGAATTTCACTAAAATAAGAATCTCACAAAAACTCATAATTGTGGTTCCATATCAATTCTCCCTTCAAATGTCCTCATAAGTTAATATTTGCAAGGTGTTAGAAGCAAAAGTGTGAAGGTTTCACCCTGCTTCAAAGGAATAATCAGAATTCACAGCAGAAATACTGGCAGATGATTTTATCTTGGTCTAAGAAATAATTTCATAACAGATGGAATCACCTTCATGAAGAAAGCTGGTTGTTTTAGTAGGACTGAGCTTTATGCCAGTGAATGATTTAACTTAGAAATTTGGATTCCCCTGTTATGGGAGAAGACCAAGAAAAATGCTCAGGTCTCTTCCAACTATAGGATTCATTGGCCCTAAATGTATAGGGAAGTGTTAGTCATTTTTGTTTCAGTTTGTTTCCACATTTGGGGAGAAAGAACACAGAATGGTATTTCTAAAATGTCCTATGATGAAGAACACAATAAATTAAAGCAGAAGGACAACTCACTGTCATCTCATCTTCCTCCTCTCTGCTGAAGTAGCTAAAACACAAAACAAAAACCCACGGGCATTTACTGAACATATTCTATGTTCATCCACACATCTTGACTGAGAACAGATAAGAAAACTCCTATCTGCTGGTGTACAGAACCTGCTTGGAGTGACAGGTCTGTTAGAAGGACTCAAAAGATGATAATTCTCATATTCAAATAACTCACCAAGTGAAAGTTCACTTCCCAAAACAAAACTTTCAAGACACTCTACTGTAATAAAGTCCTTTTGTGGTCAATTATGTCATGAAAACATGACTGACTTTCATGGGACAATAGAAACACTTTCAAGAAGCTCTCTCAAACAGCTAATGTATCTTGTAATCTAAACAAGGAATTTTACACTAAATGTATCAATGTAAATGACTCACACTAGGTGTCTCTAAATGACCTGGTGACTGAAATTATCCCATTAGCTAAGTCTATAAACAGCAGCACCTGACACTGACAGACAATAACTATTCCATTCTGCACTGAGATTTTTCATCAGAGCCTGCCTGAATTTGAATAGCGAGTAAAGACTGGACAACATAAGAAACTTACCACAGACTTTACAGCTACACACAAAAAGACCAGCTGAATATGACTTGGGTTAAGCAAAAAGACACTAATATAGAGAAAAGTATCTGTGAGTTAGTGTTGAAATTGCCGTCTCATAAAGATCTCATAGGACAAGAGGTGCCTGAACAAGAA
Organism: Artibeus jamaicensis; assembly: GCF_021234435.1. NCBI lineage: Eukaryota > Metazoa > Chordata > Mammalia > Chiroptera > Phyllostomidae > Artibeus > Artibeus jamaicensis. The sequence goes on from NW_026522031.1 coordinate 3,677,316, forward strand.
CAGATGATTTATTCTTTGCTCCACTCCACCACCTCTCAATATACTTCTGAGTGTTTGGTGTAGGGAGGGATAAAGACCCACCAGGCACACTGCCATCAGCTTCCTTCCAGGGGAAAGGGGCTCTCCAGAGACTAATCTCTGGTGTTGTCCACAGGGACACCTGTGACAAGACATTGGCTATGATGGTTCCTTCACTCACTGTAGGGTGCATGTTCATCCATTTAGAAACTCTAGAATGATTTCTGGACTCCTTCACACATTACAATGACCACACCTTGCATTCATCATGGCTCAATAACTCAATTTCCTCGCCTACTAACCTTCCAAATAGAGTAGGTGCTACGAAGGGCAGCTGGGGCCCATAGACTTTTCCCATCCTCTAGCCTAGGCTGAGTTTTATCTCACACCTGATCTCAACATGTATCCCCTGTACTTTTTCATCAAGTCACCACAAGGAACACAACTCATAAGTAATACCAGAGACCAAAGACGAGGTAGCAGGACCTGTAGAAGGGGTCAGGAAGAGGAGAAGGCATCCCAAGGGGACTTGTTAAATTCTGTTTGGTAGGATTTAACTGCAGTGCCAAAAGGGAAGGAAACTTTCACCAGGAAACAATCTCTATCTTATCACCTCCAGAGATACTGTGTCAAGGGGGAATAAGATAGGTTTCCCCTCTGACTCTAACTACTACTGTTTCCTCTCCTTCCTGAAATAAAAACTGACCTCCTTTTTGAGTTCTGGCCAATGCAACTGAGACAATCTGGTGGTACCTTGGTGATTAAAATTTTTCTTTTCTTCTCTTATCTACCTCTATCCTTACACTGGATTATAAAGGTGGTAGAAATGATCATTTCCCAAAGTTACTTCAGTGTACAAGCCAACCTATAAGGAAACAATAGAGGGACTATTTCAACTGCCAGAGCATCACTTGCAGTAGCTCTGAGATGGGCTTTCTGCCCTTAAACCTGTCTAGTGGGAGGCTCATCGGTGATGGGAGTCCAACACTACCCTCATATATTGCAGAGATAAGGTGCCCTCATACTGATATTGTCATTTCAAAATCTCTACTTTTTGGTCATATAAATTTTTGTTCCTGACATTATTTCATACATACCATTCCCCTTCTTTTGTCTTCAGTTCAATCTATTTTACTGGCATTTGTAAAAACACCTAGGTTTATATTTTAATGATCTTCATAATTTTTTGGCAATAACATTTGCTCTTATATAAATTATATCATATCTGTATTTTTATTCTTGATCATGGTATCCCCGAGTTAAATATTTTACCTCTTAAGCTTATCTTGATTTGTTAATAAATATAATTTGGACACTAAACTTGCTTTTTATTGACCACTTTGGCTGTACATTTCAAGACTGATACTCAGAATTTTCACCATCAACACCATCAGCAAAATACAAATTATGTTGAAGTGCATTTTTAGGTTTCCAATTATTTTTATTATCTTTATTGTTTATTTTTAATTTATAATCACTGTGGTGTAAAGTAATGAATCCTTGGGGTATTAATTCTTTGAAAAATCTGAGGACTTTTATTGCTTTGTATATAGTCAATTTTGCTATTTTTATATTAATTTCCACATAGCATATTCTCTATTTCTCAGGCATAGGATTCTCTATACATTTTTTACAGCAAGGTTGTTAATCTTGTTATTCTGAGCTTGGATATCCAATTTTTTTCTGTATTATCAATTTGTTTCTGAAGGCATTTTACTCAATTCCCCACTATAAAATAAGATTTACAAATCTTTTCAATAGACTTTCCTGGTGATTTTTCCTAATTCTATATTGTGACTATGTTATTACAGCTATACATATTAATGACTGTTACATCTTCTTTGTAGACTGTTACCTTTATTATTATCTCATATCTCTCGTTATACCAATTCTTTTTGCCTTAGATAAATGTAAATACAAATATCTGCCTCTTATTCTTTTGTTATATCAACTAGTTACATATTTACAGAGGATATGTTCTTCATGGCCATTGCGCCAGACTGTCTTTGCAATTGTGATTTTGTTGCTCTTATCAACTATATAGCTGTATTTTATGGTTTTATAAAAATCAATGTGAAAATAAGACAATCAAATCTTTTTTTACTTAATGTAAATTTTGAGACATTTAGACCTTTAGCACTTGGGTTTTCTGGGTAGCATCTTTTCCTTGGCTTTTATGCTTCTTTCCTCTGACAGCTTTATAAACAAATGCTATTGCCCATTGTCTGGCCTGGCTCCCCCTTAATTTTACCTCTGATGTTTTGCCCTTCATTGGAGACCATACTTCTGAATTTTGGGGGTATTTTCACTCAGGGAACAAGTAATACACATGCATACACCACAATAACGGGATCATTATGAAAAGCACCAGGTAACTTTAGAAATATTTTATACTAGTTTTTTGCTCTTCCACTCTCATTCCTGCTCAGACATTTTTGTTTGCATTATTTGTGTAAGTGTCTTCATTTCAGAGTGTTTTCTCACTTCTCTTTGAATCAGATGGGATAAAACAGGGAAGAGAAACTGTGCTGGTGTCGTAAAATAGTAGACAGACTTTCATACAACACAATGGGTACAAGGATACTGAGGAACTACAACAGTAAACACAGAGCTCTCAGATGAAATAGCAGAAGTGTGTGAAGTTGCCATCCCTAGGGTTCAGGGGCATAGAGCAGAGGCCAGATGATTAGAATCCAGAAGGCAGAGGAGTAGGGTTCAGACTTAACACTGTGAAGAGAAGGGGCCCCATGGTGGCACTGTGGCCACACCAAGGAATGATAAGGCTGGCTCTGGGATGCTGAGTAACTAAGGCTGGGGAGGGGGCCTCTGCTGCCACTGCCAAGAGCTTTTGGGCAAGGCTGACAAGAGAGGCAGGCAGACAAGAATGATCAAGGTCCTTTCCCCTGCTCCAGGCTCCAGTCTGCTTTAGAGCTCCCTACCTACACAACATAAGCAACTGGAAGCCACTAAAATCAATAATCTGCCGTGGCTGGTGTGGCTCATTAGGTTGAAGGATTTTTCCATAAACTGAAAGTTCATGGGTTTGGGTCCTGTTCAGGGCCCATATATTCCTAGTTTGCAGGTTTGGTTCCTGTTGGCACACATATTTCTTACATTTATGTTTCTCTGCCTCTCTCTCTCTCTCTCCCATCCCCTCTAACTAAATATTCAATACAGATGTCCTTTTGTGAGGATTAAAAATAAAAATCAATAGTCTGAATGTCCCAATTTGGTTAAGAAAAGTTGTAAACTGGATACCAGATGCTGGGGTCTCAAGTTTATCAATAAAGAACAGCCTCCACATCACTCATACTGAGAGTTCATTAAGGGACAGACACAAAAATTACTTTAAAACATTAACAGGAAAGTTTAGATGGGATGGACAAAGAGTTTTGCTGAATCCTTACCTTGAAGCAAACATGCTAGCTATTCACAGGCAGCACTGTGAGCCAGAGGCCTTCCCTCTGAGGTCCAGTTTACACCACACTGACAGCGCAGACCTAGAGGAGAATCTGTGCTGCTCCCTAATGGTGGACGACCAGAGGGAAGGAGGGCTCAGCAGTGACAGCAACTCGGTAAAAGTCAGATGTTTGCTAGTTTCTGGTACGTGCACTCATAAAACAGACTGATAATGGGATGTTCTTCCTCAACTGGTTAGGATGGCTGGATGAGGCATTACGTGTTAAGTGCTATTGATGTGTTGCACACAGCACTGGGTGAGGGATGGACAAATACATTAGCTGTTCTGATAAGAGCCCATCAGATTTTCATATTAAGTGAGCTCTGCTGCCCACAGGGGGTAAGCAAGAGTTTGCTGGCTTTTTAAAATGATCTTTTATGTTATAGTATTTACAATAAAGGTAGAGATAAAATTTAAGAGTATTTTTTAATTCTTGTGAACTTCAGTAGCTAAATTTATTTCCATTTTTAAAATTTTCATATATATCTTAATTTAAGCACAGTTGGTGTACAAGCTCATAGTGGATAGTTTCAGGTGTAAACACAGTGATTGGACATCTCCAAACCTTCTTACAGCACAAAGCATAATTTTTAAAAGTTATAAACAGTCATCATCCTATCACCCTACAACCAACACTATACTACTATGTCATAGATATTGCTCTTTACTGCATATATGTGTACCATACTTGCAATTACATAATATTGCAGTTATTGGTTCACATTTTTCCTTTAAATCTTATAATAACTCTTTCCTATGTATTTATAAAATCTATACAGTCATCATTTTAATAATTGTATAAATAGCTCATTGAGTTAAAGTGGTATAATAGATCAATTTATTACTTTGTTAAATATTTGTTTACAAATTTCATATTAAAGATAATTTTAGTGGGGAAAAGAGAGTTGCACTGAGTAATCATTACTCCCCAAGTGAAGGGCACACACCTACTCTTCTGAGTAAGTCTCCTACTCAATCTTGGTGTGAGATAAAGACTCTGGAAGCAAGTGGCCAACCTCACCTCAAAGAGGGTTAGAAGGTACACTCTATGGTAACACCCTCAGAGGCCACCTAAAGTCTGTGGGACACACCCCTGACCACTGTGTTTGAAAAGTGGAAGGAATCAGTAAAAAGTCAATCTACCACCAAGGCAGAAGAGCCATCTACACTCTACTAGTCACCTACAGTGTCTGGTAAAATGTGCTGTGTCAGAATAAGCATTCTCATGAGGGAAATGACACAGACCTGGACTAACATGGGCGAAAGTGCTGGTGAAAGACATTGGAGAACATGGGAACAGTCTGCACAACTACATAATTCACAGCTCAATGCTCAGAATGTCTTGTGGACCATACACAGTGCAAATTGTTTCTCTGAGACCCAATGCCCAGCTCTGCCCTTTGCTAGCTATTGACTCAGCTGCCTGCCCCCCAAGGTTGTAAACAGCGAGCTTAGCTCCCACACTGTCTGCAAGTTTCTTCTTCTTCTCTTTCTCTTACACACCCTGTATTTTGTTTCTTCACTCAACCACTAGTTTACTCCCCAATAGGGGTCTGTAATTTGCATAAGAAATATCTCTCTATCACACAACACAACAAACTTGAGCTCCATGAGATGGACTTTAAGTGGCAAGTACAATCTGGGAGAACGGACAAGTGGTGTTTTGGGTTCACAGGACCAAGTCCTTCCAATGCAGCTTTTTCATTCTTCCCCAAATCCCACGACATATGCAGTTACTGAGTTTAAACAGTTAGGGTACAGATGAAGAAAGACTGTATTCAACCTTTGGGACACAGAATAAGAATTAATATTTTTAAGTTTATGAATATTCAATTCACTGAGCAATAAAAGAAAATATTACATCTGATCTAAGAAAAATCATTGAGTGTAATCAATGGAAAGTTTCCTTTAGAGGAAGAGGGAAGGCCTGATCTCCCATCATGAAGAACCACGGCAGAAGGAAGCAGTGAGCTTCTATAGATTCAGGTGGTAGCTGAGCACATAGGGTGGGGATTCAAAGGTCACTGCAATTAGAAATGACTCTCCCCCCATAGTGCTCTCTCTCCAAATGGCACTCTTGATATCTGCATTCCTCAGGCTGCACATGAGCGGGTTCACCTTGGGGTTGAAAAGGGTCAGAACAGGAAAAGGGTCTACTGCTGCTCCTCAGGATGGTGTGATGTTTGGGAGCCATGCACATGAGGATGGCACTGCCAAAACAGAGCCTAACCATGCCCAGTTTGGGGGAGCAAGTGAAGAAGACCTTCCTGGAGCCCTCCCCGACTGGATCCTCAGGATGGCAAAGGGGATGCACATGGAGGACACCAGCACCAAGCACAGGGGCCCCACTAAAACAAACATGGAGACACAGACAACAAGTTCATTGAGCCTAGTGTCAGCACAAGCCAATTTGAACACTGACAGGATTTCACAAAGGTGGTTGATTTTTTGAGGTCCATAAAAGGGCAGCCTCAGGATGAGAGTAATGTAGACCAGAGCCAGGAGGAAGCTAAAACCCAGGATGTGGTGGCCAGGACCATGCACACTCTGCAGCTCATGATGACAGTGTATTGGAGTGGGTGGCAGATGGACACCTACCGATCATAGGACATCACCACTAACACATGCACTATGTGAAAGCAAATGCCAAATACAGGAAAGTCTGAAGGATGCATGGACCAAAGGCAATGATTTTCTTCTGCGTCAGCAGATTTGCCAGCATTTTAGGAACAATGCTTGATGCATACAACGTGTCAACGATGGCCAGGTTTCAGAGGAAGAAGTACATGAGGGTGTGCAGTTGGGAGTCCAGGCACATGAGCCCCAGGATGACCCCACTGCCCAGCAGGGTGATACTGTAGAATAGCAGGAAGAATCCAAAGAGGAAAACTTCAAGTTCTGGGTCAACCTGGAAGCCCAGCAGGATAACTTCTTGATCCATGTCTGACCATTTCCCATTTTATTTTGACTGATGGATACAAAGTTGCACTTAGGCAGAAACTCACAGCTGAGAAATAGAAAAGAAAAAAAGAAATTGTGTGCTCATATAAACTGAGAATTTACAACAAAAGCAATAAATCAGTAAGTCATGGATTCAATCCCACCCATAGTCCTGGGATGCTGATCTACAAATTTGGCTTTAGAGATATTCAGAAACTTTACATGTTAGCCAATACTAAAAATTGACTGATTTCACATAAAAATTAGGGTCTCTGGCTTCCATTAAATAAATAGCAGATTTGATACTCACCGGAATATACTGTAAGCAATAATCAGCTGAAGCTCATGGAGACAAACAGATTCCTTCTCACTCACCACAACTTCTATGAATCTCCGTTTTCTCCCAGAAATTGAAGGTGAGTGGCACTTAATTTTATCATGGCACTTACATGATTCATTGTTTTCCACAGTTTTAAGAAAAGATTGATGCTCAAAGTGAGAGTTGTTTAGTTCTCCTCTACTTGAAACCTATGAACATGACAGATCACAATATAAAATGCAAACCCCCAACTACACAGCCAGTGTTTAAAAAGGGGCAATTCTTTCATATACCAGAAATGAATCAGACACACGGCATGCTCCTTCATGAAAGCAGAGTGTCACACCTGAAACTCAGCCCTCGTGGAGTCCAGAAAAGTTTTAGGAGACAGAGCACCAACACTGTTCCTCAAACCCGAGCACCTGGGCTGGGGCTCACACAGACACAAGGATACACTTTTGAAAGTGCACTTTAGAGACACAAATACTAGATTGAGAGACTAAACGTAGATATTATAAAATTTTGAGAGCAAAAGATAAAGAGAATGGTAAAGAAACATGGTGAAGAGACTTAACCAAAAACATTACAAAATTGAAACCAGAATAAAGTCCTTAATTTGCAAAAAATTCTTTCTGCTTAATGAGTGCAATAAAGAAAGATAAATGTATACTCAAAACTTTTTATAACTAAAGATGACATAAATCTTTAAATAAAAATGTACTCTGAGGATGGAATAGCACAAATAAAAAATAAATTCTCAATGAATGGAATTTCTTAACAATGATCTCTTTGACTATCGTCTGTCTTCCATTCCCTACATTTCACTGTGTCCACACCTGCTAGAATGCCTATTCAAACAGCGGTGCAGGCAATGAACCTATCTTATGTCTCTTTTTAATTACCCTTTCAGATTGTTTTCTCTTTTGCTGTTTTCAGCCTGGGCTAGACATTTTGCAACTATATTCTAATTACACACTTATTCTATGACTGACACCTGGTTGACATTTGTCTCATCTGCCTAGCTTACAAAACATTTTAAAATAACTTTATTTTTGCTTTCTAAGACTTTAAAGGGAATTCTGTCTACGTCTATTGCTTTGTTTGATCCCTTAGGAATCCCTTTAGTGTTTCATCAGTGTTATGGTATTTCATAGAAGCTGCAATTTAATTTGCCTCTTAAGCAGTCTGTGTTCAACTATTTTATACAATCTATATTTTGCAGGATTAAGAGGAAAATTAAAAGTTACCAAAAGTAAAATACAATTACATTTACAGGAACAACCATCCAGCTGATGGTGACTTTTCTCAATAGGAAACGGTCTGAAAGCAATCAGCTACTACCTTCAGTGTTCCAAGAAGGGGTAAGCTGCTCTTGCACAGTTTGGTACTGTCAAGAATAATCCTGAGTGTATGAGAGCAAAGTGAGGCATTATCAAATATGCAAATGTGGAGATATGAGGACATACACATCCTCCATGAACAAATAAAGTGTATTCTTCAATATGAATCCCAGTGAACCCACAGGTAAAGCAATACATGAAAACAACATAGAAACATAATTTAAAAATTATCTTGGAAAACTTTCTACCTATTGACTTAAAGTAATTACTGTGGTATTTTAAAAGGATAAAATTAAATCTTTTGGAATTAATAAGTAAATAGAGGAAGAGATGTTTGATCAGTAAAGACTGCTAAGATTCTTGATGAGAACTGGAACCCCAAGTGACTTTAAATTTGTTAGCATAATTCCTCAATTGGGATGTTAACATTTAATATACCTCATCGAAATAGACATAGAAAATACAGTTTTCAAAACTACATGACAAGTGAAAGACACTAAATGCATGATTAAGGCAAAAGCAGGCAGAAAGCAAAAAAAGGAGAAATAAAGAGGCAACTAAATTTTCCAATAGAGAACACAATAGAGCTGGTATTAATAAATCTGTGTATGTTGATTACCACAATAATGTAATAAAACAGAGATAATTGCAATAGGAGAAAAAGGCAAGGTACAAAATCTTTACAAAAAGGACCCCTATAATACCTATATTCCCCTTCTTTCATCCTCTCTCCCTCCTTCTCTCTCTCTCTCACCCAAAAGTTAAAGATGAAATTATGAAAAAAACATGTGTAGTCATAAGAAATCTGGTACTAGCATAACCAATATCACTTCAAAGCATTTTTAGGCATATGGGAGCTATGACACAATAATAATAAAAGGAACAATCTCACAAAAAGGAAATTCAGGATCTAGCCCCAAAGATTTTTAACTATAAATTGACTCTTTTAGTTTGAGAAAGAGTGTGTCTCGAACCTTCAGAAACATTGTATTTAAAGGTAAAATATTAAAAGCCTTTTCTCTGAGTCAGAAAATGTACTCCACTAACACAATATCTATTGAATGTTAACTCAATAACTAGTCAGCAAGAAGACAACACAAAAACAAGAAGTAAAGGGCAAAGGAATTGAAATGGAGAATATAAAATGTCATTATTCACAAAACACAAGTGCCTACATAGAAAAAGCTTCTCCAAGTGAACTACTGAAATTCATAAGCAAATTTATAAAAACTCTGAATTCAAAGTCAATGTACAGAATGGAAAATGTACATATGACAAAGGAGTTGGAAATTCATAAAGATTCAAAATCTCTCCAAACTGGCCTATACACTCAATGAAATTCAAGTCAGAATCCTAGCAGTTGTTTTTATCATGTGGAAATTATTCTTTTTCTAAATATCACATAGGGAAATGCAAAAACTCAAGGATTACCAAAAGACCTTGGGAAGAAGGAATAAAGGAAGAGGACTTAAACTACGGACTACTAACATTTATCACAAAACCAACATAAATAAATCACTGGGGAACTGGGGCAAAGATAAACCAATACAGCAATGCAGCAGCTGGGTGACTCAGAAGTTCAGACACACAAAGGCAGTGCCAGTGATTTCTGTGAAGACTGTGCAGTCCATCAGCTACCCATGGAGAACACTCTAACCTGGCCACCACACATGAGGCCCCAGATAAATTTCAGGAGGGCTTTCATTCTAAATATGAAGGATAAACACACCTTCCAGGTGTGGGGGGATACAGAGGGGCAGCATTTCTCAAATAGATCCAAATAGAATAGACCGTCTCATGATAACCTCGCACTCACAGGCTGGCTCCTCTATCATTTGTTTCAATAGTTTTTAAATTTAAGAACAACACATCTTCACTTCAGCATGATTAGTTTTTAACACCATTGCTCAAAGTGACTTCAAAACTAAAGAGAGTAAGAATGCATTTACATTTACAATCTTGTATAGAACACGTTTTCATGCATTACTATGCAAGGTACAAAAGTGAAGCAGCGAAGCTGTTTTCCTAGTAGAACCATTTTACAGTACTCTGCCAGGTACTGCTTTTACTAAATTCTGATGAGTGGCAATGGCAGCCACATAATCCCATTCTAGGATCTGACAATGGGTCTCCCTGGGATCAGGGCAGCCATCCATGGACAGGAAACCTGAAATACTGAACCAGGAAAAGTGAATCCACCTCTACCAGCTTCACCACCTCTACCAGCTTCACTAACACAAGAAAAATACAATGGGAGTTTTTATCGAATTCCTATAAAATATTCTTGTTGCTATGTATTAGCACCTCTGTACAGGGCAGCAAAGAAAAGGAAGCTCTTTCTAGGAGGTGGTAGAAGCAGATGGTTCTCACATAGGAAGACATAAAGGAGAAATTGTGTAAAAGCTCCAGCTTCACTTTCCACTACAAAAGGAGGCAAGGGTATTAGATAGTTTTGTTTGTTTGTTTTAAAGTTCTTTGTTCTTTTTTAAATTTATTTTGAGAGAGAAAGGAAGGGATAGAGAAAGAGAGAGAAAGAGAAACATCAATGTGTGGTTGCCTCTAACATAGCCCTTATTGGGGACATGGCCCACAACCCAGACATATGTCCTAACTGGGAATCAGACCCTCAACCCTTTGGTTCACAGCCCACGCTCAATCCACTGAGCTACACCAGCCAGGGCTATTAGATGCCTTTTATGCCCCTTTCAGGTTGCTACCACGAGACAGGGACATGTCTCTGTGGAACCAGAGACATGCTATCTCCACAAATGTGACCAGGGAAGGGTTTTAACTAAGAGGAGTGAGAAACCTAGGCTTTGATAGCTGGTGTATCAGATGCTACTCCCAAAGCCCCCATTCTGTCATAGTGCAGGAAAAAGGTCTTCAGAAATCTGTCTTTCTCTTCATTCTAACCCTGAGGACTAGAGTCAACCTTTTGTCCTGCTATTCTGTTAGTCATTAACCAGGTTATATATAATGATGTGTAGGTACCAGAGCACTGTGTATGGTATTTTCCTCATAGTGGGTTTGAATGCACAGGAAGAGGAGATCTCGGAGCTGAAGCACCTACTGCTTGAGGTGGGTTCCCAGGGTGATGAGTCACAGAGGCCCCTCTGTCCAGACCAGGAGGACAGGACACAGGGGAGCTCAGGAGGCTTCTACATGAGAGGGCTTCACACTCTGACCTCCTAAAGCCCACCATTCCCCAGACAAATACCTGTGGAGTCCAGGGAACAAATTACAAAGTGTCTTCCCACCATTCCATGTCTTCCCTACTGAACAAAACAAACCTGACCTTCTGTTCTCAACTCCAGCTTTGTTATTTGAGTGTGTCAGTGCATGTGAGTGTGGGAGTGTCTGTGTATGAGATACTAGTAGAAAAGTGAGAACTCAGGAGAAATGTCAGGGTGGTCCTACTCAGCAGATTCCTGGCATGAAAATGTAACAGGTAGACGAGTCAGATGGTACAGGATGTGTCACAGCACAATCTCCACAGTCCCCAAGTATCTGAATTCTGAGCAGCTGATCTGATGTGTATCCCACCTCCATACCCAGGAGGAGAATGATTTAAGCTTCATGATGTGGTGTGTGTGCCCCTATGGAACTTGTTAAGGTGAGCACCTCCAAGGATTGGTTGCTGCCAAGGAAATGAATAATTTTTGTCTTCAAAAAGATGATTTTGCTGAAAAGTGCTATTTTTATTAGGAAACTCATAGATATCAAAGCCCATTTCCTTATGTTTAGGGCTCTTTGAGAGACTTCAAGGACACAGAGTTTGCTATCATGAGTTTGGATTCAGTGGGCATTGCTGTTCACATTCACCTGCAGTAGTAAACATTGATCTCAAACACTGCAGTTTGGGAAGAGGCCTGGTGTGAGATATTCATTGATGTCTAGGAGCATACAAAATACATTAAGTCGCTGGGAGTGATGAGGTCCCACAGAAAGCGCTTGTTCAGGGAACATGCACAAAACCTCAATAGTTTTTATAGAAATATAACATAATAGGCAAGATTGTGAGTCTAGATATAACACAGGCAATCAAAGGAACAAGCAAAGACTTCAACATAAAAAAAATGAAATATAAAATTTACATGACCATATCAATAGATGCTGAAAAAGCATCTCCTAAAATACAGTACCCATTTATTATGAAAAATGTAGTGGGAATAGAGGAAGCATGCCTCAACATAATAAAGGCCATATAAGAGAAACCTAAAGCCTACACCATACTCAATGGAAAAAAATTTACAAGCTTTCTTCCTAAGGATCAAGAACAAGACAAAAGTGTCCACTTCTACCACTTTTATTCAACATATATTGGGAACTTCAAGACACACAAATCAAACAAAAAAAAAGAAATAAAAGGCATCCAAATTAGAAAGGAGGAAGTAAAATTGTCATTGTTTGCAGATGACATGATGGTGTACATAGAAAACCCTATAGGATCCACCATAAAACTGCTCAATCTAATAAGTCAATTTGCAAAATAGTGCGATGCAAAGTCAATATTCAGGTTGAAAGCATTTCTGTACACCAACAATGAAATATCAGAAACAGAAACTAGGGGACAAAATCCTCTTTATTATAGCAACAAGAAAAACAAAGTACCTAGGAATAAACTGAACCAAGGAGGTAAAGAGCATGTACTCAGAATACTACACAACACTGAAGAAAGAAATTAAGGAAGATACAAATAAATGGAAGCATATATGGTACTGATGGATTAGGAGAATTTACCCTATTAAAATGTCCACACTACTTAAAGCAAGACATACATTCAATGCAATCTCCATTAACAAACATACCAATGATATAGTTCACAGATTTGAAACAAATATTTCAAAAATGTATATGAAACAAAAAAATAACCCCAGATAGTCTCAGCAATCTTGAGAAAGAAGAACAAAGTGGGAGGAATCATAATATCTCATATCAAACTATATTACAAGGCCACTGTAATCAAAAGAGTCTGGCATTGGCATAAGAACAGATATATACTTCAATGAAACAGGAGAAAGACCCCACGAATAAATCCATGTCTCTATGTCAACAATATCTGACAAAGGGGGAAGGAGCATAAAATGGACTAAAAATAGCCTCTTCAAGAAATAGTGTCGGGGGAACTGGAATGTTACATGAAAAAAAAGTAAAACTAGACCACGAAGGTAAACCATATACCAGAATTCACTCAAAATGGACAAAAGATTTAAACACAAGCTGTGACATCATAAGATTCCTAGAGGAAAATAGATGCAGTAAAATTTCACGTATCCAGACAACAATATTTTTGCTGATATATCCTTCTAACCAAAGAAAATAAAGAAAAGAATAAACAAATGTGACTACATCAAAATAAGAAGCTTCTGTGTGGCTAAAGAAAACATCATAAAAATGAAATGGGAACCAATCATATGGGAAAACATACTTGCCAATGATACCTGAGACAAGGGTTTGAGCTCCAAAATATACAAAGAACACACAGGACTCACCACCTGGAAGGCAAACAATCCAATTAAAACATAGGCAAAGGACCTGAACAGACACTTCTCCATGAAGAACAAACAGAGGGCCTATAGGCATATGAAAGGATGCTCAACATCAGTAGACATCAGAGAGATGCAAATTAAAACCACAAGGAGATACTTCCTCTCACCATTTAGAATGGCCATCATTAACAAATCAACAAGCAGAAAGTCCTGGTGAGGATATACTGATAATGGAACCCTAGTGCACTGTTGGTAAGAATGCAACCTTGCGGGAATGAAACCTTGTGCAGCACCTGTGGAAAACAGTATGGAATTTCTTCAGAACATTAAAAAATGGAACTATCTTTTGATATAGTCATTCCACTGCTGCAATTACACTCTAAGAAGCATAAAACACCAATTCGACAGAAACTATGTTCCTCAATGTTCATAGCAGCATTATTTGCAATAGCCATATGCTACAAACAGCCTACTGCACATGAGTAAATGAGTAGATTAAAAAACTGTGACATTTACATAACAGAATACTATTTAGCTTAAAGAAAGAACAAACTCCTCCCTTTTATGACAACATGGATGGAACTGAAGAGCATTATGCTAAGTGAAATAAGCCAGGCAGTGAAAGGCAGATACCATATGATCTCACCTGCAAGGGGAACCTAATGATCAAAACAAACAAACAAACAAACAAACAAGCAAATAGAACCAAAGAATAACAACAAGGACCAGACCGACAGTGACAAGAGAAGAAGTGGGAAGGCAATAAGAAGCGAAGGAGGGAAAAGGTCAAGTCAAGGAACAGGTATAAATGACCCATAGACATGGACACCAGGGTGGGGATTGACTGTAGAAGAAACAGGGGTAAATTGAGACAAGTCAAATAGAACACCAGTAAAAAAAAAGACTTCAAATAAATGTAATTTATGTCAAAAAGGGAAGCAAAGTTATAAAGAATGAAAATAAAATATTTCATTGAAGTATTACAATCTAAAAGAAAACAATTATTCATTCTAAAATGGCAATATATAATGGCTTCAATGAAGAAAACATCAAATACAACACATGGCTATGCCCAACACAAAGGAGGATTAGTGAACTCAAATGAAAATTAAAAGTATAAAACACGGGCATAAAATGAAAAACTGGAGTTAAGTCAGAAAGATGTGTTTGAAAGTGCTAAAGAGTGTACTAACATATACTCAAGAAGAAAAAAAATTAAATGGGGGAAAAAAACCTTCTGAAGATGTTATTTCTGAGAATTGCCCAGCGGTGATGAAGGATATGCTCCCATGAGAAGAGAAATCTCAGCAAATCACAAGTAGGACACATTTACATACAACACCACCATCCTACAATATTATAGTGAAATTTCTGAAAACCAACAATAAAGTGAATATTCTCAAAACTCAGAAAAATATTTATTCATTACCCATTACCAATAGGAATCATTGCTTTAGCTGGAAAAAGACACATCCTTTAGTATCTTTTGCATGCCGCCCTATTGGCAATGAAAACATGGATTTGGTTGGTTTGCTTATTTTTTTCTTGACTTGTGTTTCTGTTTGAAAATATGTTCATTTCATCTAAATTTTTGAAGCATATTTTCCTGTTTGTAACCTTTTGAATTGACAGTTGTCTTCTCAACACTTTGCAAGTACTGCTCATTGCCTTCTGACCTCCACAGTTCCCACTGAGCAGTCAGAAATTATTATTATTGCTGCATCCCTCATGGTTCTACAGGGAGGACCCAGTTCCATGAAGGCACCTGTACTCTAATTCCCCACCTTGCATAAGGGAAGGCCTGGTCTCATAGGCCATTGCCATCATGTAACCTGGGACCTTAGGGACTGAAAGTGACTTTAAGCCACTGCTGGCTTCAGATCTCCCCATTCAGTTGCTGAACCTGCCTCATTTTTCTCCTTTGAGAGTTTTACTTATCCTCTTTAAAGCCTAGTTATACAGTTCAGAGTTATGGTTTTTAAAATGTTCTACCCAGCAGTTTTAGGTGCTTTCTCCTAACACGGTTTTCAGGATGGCCACTCTGCTCTATTGCCATTATTTCTATTCTAGAAATCCCAGAAGTAACCTACCTGGGGACGGAGTTAAATACCTGCTCTTTCCCTTCACAAATGAGTACTTGATGCAAACAGAGCTGCACTACAAGGATGCAAGGTCCCTTCTCATTACCTCCCCCCCTAAACAGTTATTTTTGTGATGCATGTTCTTCACTGTGCCCCTTCCTCCTGTTCCACTTTCTGGCTTGTGTTATTTTGTGGAAAGCTTATCACCTCCCTTTTCCAAATGTCTTGTCTTCTTTAATGTATATCTCAATTCCTATTTTCTTGGATTCTCCACTATTATAGTTCATAATCTTTTCTTGTCCATACATGCTCAGATTTATAAACCTCTATTTGTTTCATATTTTTCTGCTTTTAAACTAAAATTTTAAAACTTTTAAACTTGTCAAATATACAATACATTATATATATACATATACATGTATATATGTGTGTGTGTGTGTGTGTGTGTGTGTTATAGAGACAATTCATCAAAGTTGGATTTCAAAAATCAAATATGCCCATAGGAGAAAAACATTTTCTTTATTACCCTGTGAGTTTTCCCTCAATAATTGCATATTATACATATGACATTAGTAATTTTCTTTTTTCATGTACTATGAATTGTAAATATTTGCAAGTCAATAAATACACAACAAAACCTGTCTTTTAAGAAGATATTCTTTAATATGCATATTCCTTATAAATATTAGTTTTACATGTCTCCTACTATTGGAAATCTTGGATGTTTTCAATATTTACCTACTATAAACTAACACTACAAAAGAAGACTCTTTGCTCACATAATTATTTCCTTGGATAAATTCTTTAAATGGGAATTACTGGATCACAACTCACTTGCAATATTCATCTCTGCTATCATGTACCAAGCTGTCCTGGTAAACAAAAGCACAGTGTGGTATTACCTATTTTCTCAAAGCTTTACCATGAAATACAAAGAAGACTCATAGATAGAGAACAGACTGTCAGGTATCAGAGGAGAGGGAGTTAATGGGCTGGGTAAAAAAGTTGATGGGATTAAGCGAAAATAAATAAATACATCGAAGCCATATACACAGACAACAATATGGTGATTACCAGAGGCAGAGAGGAGAAGAGGGAGGTAGAAGAGGGTAAAGGGGCAGTAAATGGTGATGGAATGAGACTTGACTCAGCGTGGTGAACACACATTATAATATACAGATGATGTATTACAGAATTGTACAGCTGAAACCTAAATAATTTTTTTCTTTAAATTTATGTATTTATTTTTAGACAGAAAGGAAGGGAGGGAAAAAGAGAGGGAGAGACACATCAATGTGTGGTTCCCTCTCATGCGTCCCCTATTGGGGACCTAACCCACAACTCAGGCATGTGTCCAGACTGGGGATTGAACCAGTGACCCTTTGGTTCTCAGGCCAGCATTCAATCCACTTACTCACATCGGCCAGGGTTGAAACCTACAAATTTTATTAGCCAATTGTATCTTCTTTTTATTCTAATATGTACTATTATATTTCTCCTGATAATTTAGGGGATTATTTTTAAAGTGTCTGAGAATGTTTACAAAGACACTTAAATGTTTTGGTCCTATCATGTTTGGTCTTTTTTTTTTTTCTTTAAACTTTTGAAACACTTTGGGAAACAGACTAAGTTGTTAAAACACTTCATTCAGAGGAGACTTCTAGTTAGAAACTGGGGGATTAATAAAGAACACTGAAAGGTGACAGGACTAGCAGTCTTCCTTCTCAGAAAGGTCTCTCTTCCAGTTCCCCACTGTGAATACATCTCCAGGTGGCCTTACAGAGCTGATTTGCTGCTGGAGCTGGCGCTGACTTTCTCTGTGTTCTAAGGCAAACCTACTTACATGTACATGGACCAATGTGCATGGTGCATCAATAAGTGAATGACCAAAGTTGCATAGCTTCTTCTACTGTGGCCCCCAAATCATACTCACACCTTTGAGTGATCTCCTCCTCATGACTAGAGAACTGTTTTTGCAACTAATTTGGAAAATGAACATGAATTCTTGTAAACATGTTTTTCTAAGCACTTTTCTTATTGTTGTTCAAGTAGAGTTCTCTGCCTTTTCCCACAAAGCCTCTCCATCAGCCCAGTCCTCCCAACCCCCTTCCCGTGTTTCTACATCCCAATGTTATTGTTCATGTGTCTTTTATAATTGTTCCTGTAAGCCCTTCATCCTTTTCTCCCATTATCCCCTCCCTTCTTTCCTCTGGTCATTGTCAGCCTGTTCTCAGTTTTAATGTCTTTGGTTGTGTTTTACTTGCTTCTTTATTTTGTTCATTAGGTTCCCGTTAAAGGTGACATCATACAGTATTTGTCTTTCACCACCTGGCTTATTTCACTTAGCATAATTCTTTCCAGTTCCATCCATGCTGTCACAGAGGGTAGGAGCACCTTCATTTTTTTTCTGCTGCATGGAATTCCATTGTGTGAATGTACCACAATTTTTTGATCCATTCATTTACACATGGACACTTAGGTTGCTTCCAACACTTGGCTAATGTAAATTGTGCTGAAATCAATCAACGAAGTTCATATGGATTCATTTCAATTTCATGTCTAAACACTAAAGCATGTTCTATTGCAAAAACTCACCAGCTTGCAGCACACTTCCTCCATCACTCTTTATCTGCTTCTCATAACTAATATGGAGCTTTTGGGTCCAATCCAATATATGTCACATCATTCAGGCTTTGTCTAAAGAAACTTCTCTACATTCATGATATTTCATGAATGCATCAAGACCTCTTAAATGAAATTATTTTATGTGTAGTAAATGTAAATTCCAAAGAATTAAAGTATAATGGATCAGTTTGCACATCTATCAATAGCAGAACTTGGTAAAAATCCCAGCTTTATCTAAATTCAAAATCATGGATTTCAAACTCTTTTTTCTTTTCAGTAGTAGATGTCTATGTACATAGCAGACTTCCTGATAAAACAAAAGCTTTGTAAGAAAGAAATTCTTATTTTGTACTGTTTAAAAACTCTTCACACAAACACACAATTTTAAAATTAGTATTACCCTTTGTCCCATTTTAAGTGTTGAGGTTGAATTTCATATATAAGTAGAGGACAGTTTTGAAAAAGTCTCTTCATACATCATTTCCCATGACCTCTTACACTGTGTTCTATCACTGCATGATTGTGTTGGATTTCACATTTGACTACTATGATTATTTAACTCACCTCACATCTCTTACTTTAAAGAGCAAATTATTACTGATAATTTATAGTCTCGTATAATTGGTCAAATAGTCATCACAGCAATTAACACATTCTGCTCTTATCTGTGAAAATGTTCTAAGTTTTGGTCATTTCCCATAGGAAAAGTGACTGAACGAATAAAAGAAAATGTTAATTCTGCCAAGGACTCAGCTACATCCATTCTGCCTTCTTTCTCTCATTCCCACCATCCCAGATCTCCACCTGCACTGCAAAAGCAAGACACACAGTGGCAGAGAAACTTCCAGTGTGGGCTCTCTTCTTGCTGTTAGTTCCATCAGAGTTACAGCCTTAATCTTCTTTCCCTTGAAAGCCTGGCACATGCTCTTCCTAACTGAATTTGTTGATGCCACAGAAAACATCACTCTCAGACATATTCAGAAAAACAACCAAATATTTTAAATGTAGACCGATTTTTTAAGATGACAGTTATTAAATTTAATATATTTCAATAATTACTATGTAATCAGTCTCAACTCCTATATTTTACACATTCTGTCAATAACTTGGGTTATCCAATTAAATTTTGTCTTTATATCCTGATTATGGAATATATAAATTAATTTCATCTTATTCATAATATCCCTCATTACCATATCACAAGTGTGCACACCATGCAGAGACCTGGCACAGGGGCTCATTTCCTTGTGCAGCATCTTCAGAGGGAGGGACAAGAATGGGCTTTCTCCAAAGGTAGTAAGAGGAGAACATCAAGAACATGCAAAGGATGCCCTGGCACAAGAATATCCCTATGTATCCTGTGTATGTCTTGTGGGAGACGACTTCTCGGGTCCTTGTAAGCTCAGTTACTTTTTGACTGTGAGGCTCTCACAGGGGTCTCACCTTTTCAGCCTCCTCCTTAGAGCAGCTTTGACTTCTCTATTCCTCAGACTGTAGATCAGGGGATTCAGCATGGGATTGAAAACACTGTGAAACAGGAGGAGGTATTTATTCCGCTCCTGGGGATCCCCATGTTGGGGTCCAACATACATGATAATGGCTGTGCCATAAAAGAGCCCCACCACGCAGAGGTGGGAAGAGCAGGTGGAGAAAGCTTTCCGGCGCCCCTCCACTGACTGGATCTTCAGGGCCGTCCACACAATGTGAGCATAGGAGACCACAATTGCAGACAGTGGTCCCACTAGCACCGATGCTGCCACAGCCAAAACAACAAACTTTTCAAAGTGTGTATCTGCACAGGCGAGTTTGAGAACAGCTACAATTTCACAGAAAAAGTGATTCACTTTCTGGGGCCCACAGAAGGGCAACAGTAACAGGAACACCATATCTACTAGGGACAGGAGGATTCCAAAAATCCAGGAAGTCACTGCCAGGGTGATGGAGACTCTCCAGCTCATGATGGTAGAATACCGAAGGGGCAGGCAGATGGCCACGTACCTGTCGTAGGACATCATCATCAGCAGGATACATTCAGTGTGAGCAAAAACCATGAAGAGAAAGGTCTGTGTCATGCATCCAGCAAAGGAGATGGGCTGGGCTGGGCTCAGGAGGTTGACCAGCATCTGGGGCACTGTGTTGCAGGCATAGGCTATGTCCACAGTGGCCAGGAGGGACAGAAAGAAGTACATGGGTGTATGCAGTCGGGAGTCGAGTGTGATGAGCCCCAGGATGACCCCATTGCCCAGCAGGGTGAAGGCATAGAACATGGAGAAGAGCCCAAACAGGAGCACCTGCATTCTTGGGCTGAGTGGGAATCCCACTAGGAGGAACTCTGTGACAGAAGTCTGGTTGCCTCCCATTTTCCTGGGAGAAAACAAGAGAGAGAGCTCAGCACCTCTGAGTGCCTGAGGGACATGTTTAACATGGTAGACCTGTGTGTCACCGTTTCCCCCCTCAGAAAACATCCTCAGTGACACTTCTGTGCTATTTGTCAGCTACTAAGTAAATCCTATACACAGCAAATGATGCAGAAAAAATTTTTTCACCTTATAAATTAAATGCCAGTGTTATATTACACTGTTCAGTGAATCTTACCTTTATTTCCAAACTTCCACCACAGTTCCTAACATGATAACACACCTACCGCCCCCCTAACAGTGGACATTCTTCTCAATCAGCAGGACTGCTTTGGGGTCCTGCCTGGTAGGAGTCCCGACTCCCAGTGCACACACGGACATCATGTGGATGGGGTTGTGGGCCTGGCCCTGTACCCACACACAAGTGTGGGAAGGAGGATGAGGAGCCTGTGGGAAGTCCTCCTATCAGGGGATCTCACAGATTTGTGCCTTCATTACTAGACAGGCGCTTTAACCAGCTAAGCCATGGAGCCAGCACTATTTGTGCCTTCATTAGATGCCTTGTAATTTTTACTGGTAGCATCATCTTGAATTGAGTTGAGAGAATGGCAGGCAGACTGCCCCCACTTTAGCTGGATTTAAGGGAGAGAACATTGTTTTTTCCCTTTTGTACCCACAGATGTTCTACTCTCATCAAGCTGTTTCATGGTGACATATTACCCATGCCACACTTATCCCTATATGAATATTCATACTATATGCCTGTATGTGTGGATAAAGTGTATGGTATGTATATAGTTACATACACATATCTTGCACACACATACACTTCAACAATTATTATGTGCAATTTTTCATGGTACTTGCTATTTTGATATTATTTTCTACTGCACTTCACTAGTAAAATGCTGGTTGAATGATTTCTTGAGGGGTCATGGTCTGAGATTTAAAACTACTGATCAATATCCAAGGCTAGAGCTAAAGCTATAACTATACACTCATATCCTTAGAACTTTTAACATATCTTACAGCTTAACTCTAATATGAAAACATTATTCATCATGAATTTTTAATTTCTGTGGTTTATCAATCTTTAGAAAAGGACTTGTCCCAGGGTGGGAATTCCAAGGTTTGACTTGCAACTACTAAACCACTGCTTCTGTTTCCTTGTCACTCTGACTCCATATACTTCTCAGTCCAGCACCCTTCTGAATTTCACTACAATAAGAATCTCACAAAAATTCATAATTTTCATTCAAATTTCCTAATAAGTTAATATTTGCAAGGTGTTAGAAGCAAAAGTGTGAAGGTTTCACCCTGCTTGAAAAGAAGAATCAGAATTCACAGCACAAACATTGGGAGATGATTTTGTCTTACTCCAAGAAATAATGCCATAACTGGTAGAATCACCTTTGTGAAAAACCAAAAAAGCTGGTTGTTTTTGTAGGACCAAGGTTTGTGTAAGGGAATGCTTTAACTGAGAGTTTTGGATTCCCATGTTATAGAAGAAGGCAAGCTAGGAAAATGCTCAGGTATCTTCCAACTATAGTACTCATTGGCCCTAAATGTATACAAAACTGTTAGCTGTTTTTGTTTCTGCTTTATTGCCACCTTTACAGTGAATGAAGAGGGCAGTGCTATCTCTAAAATGTCCTATGATGAAGGACACAATTAACTAAAGCAGAAGGACCAGTGACTGTCATCTCATCATCCTCCTATCTGGTGCATATAGCTAAAAAAAAACACAACAAAAATCCACAGGCATTTCCCAAACATATTCCATGTCTGTTCACATGTCTTGGCTGAGGACATACAAGACAACTCGTATCTGCTGGTGTATAAAACCTGCTTGGAGTGACAGGTCTTTCAAAAGGACTCAAAAATGATAATTACCTTATTCAAATAAATCATCAAGTGGATTTTCACTTTTAAAAATAAAATCTTCAGGACACTCTTTTGTAATAAACTCCTATTATGGTCAGTTTGGTCCATTATTTCATGAAAACATAACTGAATTTTATGGTACAATGGAAACACTTTCAGGAAAATCAAACAGCTAATATATCTTATCATTTAAACAAGGAATTTTACACTAAATGATCAACCTTAGGTGTCTCTAAATGAGATGGTGATTTAAATAATCCTGTTTGCTAAGTCTATGCATAGCAAACACCTAGCACTGACAGACAATAACAATTCTATTCTGTGCTCTCATTTTTCATCACAGCCTCTCTAAAATTGAATAGTGAACAAAGACTGGACAACATATGAAACTTACCACAAACTTACAGCTACACATGAGAAGACCAGTAGAATGTGACTTGTGTTGAGCAAAAACACATTAATGAAGAGAATACTACCTGTGAGTTAGTGTGCAAATTTCTGTCTCATAAGGATCTCTTAGGAGGAAAGGTGCCTGAACAAGAAGAGATGATTTATTCTCTGCTCCACTCCACCACCTCTCAATATACTTCTGAGTGTTTGGTGTAGGGAGGGATAAAGACCCAGCAGGCACACTGCCATCAGCTTCCTTCCAGGGGAAAGGGGCTCTCCAGGGACTAATACTTGGTGTTCTCCACAGGGACACTTGTGGAAAGATGGTGGCGTTATGGTTCCTTCACTGACTGTGGCGTACATGTTTGCTCATTTAGAAGTTCTAGAATGATTTATGGGACTCCATCACACATTACATGACCACACTCTGCATTCACTATGGCTCAAGAACTCAATTTCACCACCTCCTAACCCTCAAAATACAGTAGGTGGTACACAGGGCAGCTGGGCCCATAGGTTTTTCCCAACCTCTAGTCTTGGCTAAGTTTTATCTCATACCTGACCAGAACATGTATCCTCTGTTTTTTTCTTTTTGAACGACATGGCAACCCAATATAGAACAGAAACCGTGCTGCTGTGGTATGACAGTAGAGAGAATTTCATACACCACAATGGTTACAAGCATCCTGGGGAACTACAACAGCAAATATAGAGCTCTCAGATGAATAGGCAAAACTTCATGAAGCTGCCATCCCTAGGGCTCAGGGGCACAGAGCAGAGGCTTGGTGATCAGAATCCAGAAAGTCAGAGGAGTTGGGGTTCAGGCTCAACCTTGTGAAGAGAATGGGTGCCCCAGTAGTACTGTGGCCCTAGCAGGGAATGAGGAGGCTGGCTCTGGGAAGCTGAGTAACTAAGGCTGGGAAGGGGGCCTTCACTGCCACTGCCAAGAGCTGTTGGGCAAGGCTGACAAGAGAGGCAGGCAGACAGGAAGGATCAAGGTCCTTTTCCTTGCTCCAGGCTCCCAGTCTGCTTTAGAGCTCCCTACCTACACAACAAAAGCAATTGGAAGCCACTGAAAGCAGTAATCTGCCCTGGCTGGTATAGTTCACTAGGTTATAGCATCATTCTATAAACTGAAATGTCCTGCATTTGGCTCCTGGTCAGGGCCCATATTGTATTTAGGTTGAGGGTTTGGTCCCAGTTGACACACATACATGCTTCTGTGCTTCTTTCCCTCCTGTCACCCTTCTCTAAAAATTCAATAAGCATGTCCTTTCATGAGGATTAAAAATGAAAATCAATAGTCCAAATGTCCCAATTTGGTTAAGAAAAGTTGTAAAATGGACACCAGATGCTGGAGTCTCAAGCTTATCAATGAAGAACAACCTCCACACCACTCATACTGAGAGTTCATTAAGGGACAGATACAAGGATTACTTAAAAAACACTAACAGGAAAGTAAAGTTTAGATGGCATGCACAAAGAGTTTTGCTGATTCCTTACCTTGAAGGGAATGTGCTAGCTAATCACAGGCAGTACTGTGAGCCACAGGCCCTCCCTCTGAAATCCAGTCTACACCACACTGACAGCACAGACACAGAGGAGAATGGGTGCTGCTCCCTAATGGTGGACGACCAGAGGAAAGGAGGTCTCAGCAGTGACAGCAACCCAGTAAAAGTTGGATGTTTCTAGTTTCTGGTATGTGCACTCATAAAACGGACTGATAATGGGACATTCTTCCTAGACTGGTTTAAGATGGTCAGATGAGACATTGCATGTTAAGTGCTATCCATGTGTAGTGCACAGCACTGGGTGAGGAGTTGACAAATAAGGTAGCTGTTCTGATAAGAGCCCATCTGATCTTCATATTCAGTGAGCTCTGCTGCCCACAGAGGTAAGTAAGAGTTGGGTGGCTTTTCAAAATGATCTTTTATGCTATAGTATTTATAATAAAGGTAGAGATAAAATTTAAGGTTTTTTATAACTGACAAACTTTAGTAGCTAAATTTACTTCCATTTAAAAAAAATTTCATGTATATCTTAATTTAAGCATAGTTGGTGTACAAGCTCATACTGGTTAGATTATTTCAGGTGTAAAAATAGTGATCTGACATCTCTAAACCTTTCTACAGCACAAAGCACAATTTTTAAGTTATAAACAGTCATCATCCTACCACCCTACAACCAATACTATACTACCGTATGTCATAGATTTTGTTCTTTACTGCATATATGTGTACCATAATTGCACTTACATAACATTTGCAATTATTGGCTCACATTTTCCCTTTAAATTTTATAACTCTTTCCTATATATATATATATATAAAATCTATACAGTCATCATTTTAATGACTGTATAAATAGCTCACAGTTAAAGTGGTATAATTAATTTATCATTTTGTTAAATATTTGTTTACAACTTTCATATTAAAGATAACTTTAGTGGTGAAAAAGAGAGTTGCACTAAGTAATCATTACTCCCCAAGTGAAGACCACACACCTACTCTTCTGATTAAGTCTCCTGTTCACTCTCAGTGTGAGATTGAGAACAATTTTGGTAGCAAGTGGCCAACCTCACCTCATAATGCGTTAGAAGGTACACTTTATGGTAACTACCTCAGAGGCAACCTAAAGTCTATGGAACACATCCCCAACCACTGGTGCTTGAAAAGTAGAAGGAATCAGTAAAAGTCAATCTGACACCAAGGCAGAAGAGCCAGCCACACTCGACTAGTCACCTGAAGTGTCTAGTAAAATGTCCTGTGTCAGAATAAGCTTTCTCATGAGGGAAATGACACAGATTTGGACTAACCAGGGTGAATGTGCTGGTGAAAGACACTTGAGAACATGTAAACAGTCTGTACATCTACATAATTTACAGCTCAATGCCCAAAGTTTCTGGGCACCATATATGGCCCAAATTGTTTCTCTGAGACCCAATTCCCAGCTCTGCCCTTTGCTAGCTACTGGTTCAGCAGTTTTTACCCAAGGTAGTAAACAGGGAGCTCAGCTCCCACACTGTTTGCAGGTTTCTCCTCCCCTTTCTCCTACATACCCTGTATTAATTTTGTTCCTTCCCTCAGCCTGTTAGCTCACTCCCCAGTACAGCTCCATAATTTTCATGTGAAATATCTCTGCATTGCCACTAGAGATCCCTGAGATGGCCTTTAAGTGGAAAGTACAATCTGGGACAGTGGACAAGCAGCCCTGTGCGTTTGCAGGACCACTTCCTTATACTGCAGCTTTTTCATTCTTCCCAAATTCTATGACATAGGATGGGGATTCACATGTCATTTCAATTAGAAGTGACTCTCTGCCTACAGTGCTCTTCACAGGGCACTTCTGACCTCTGCATTCCTCAGACTGCAGATCAGTGGGTCAGAATTGGTTTGAAAAGGCTGTAAAAGCAGGAACTGATGTCCTGTTGCTCATTGGACAAGAGATTTGGGGGCCATACACATGACAATGGCACTGCGAAAGCAGACCCCATCCATGCAGAGGTGGGAGGAGCAGGTGCAGAAGGCCTTCCTGCGGCCCTCCCTAGACTGGATCTTCAGGATGGCAAAGGAGATGCACATGGAGGACAGCAGCACCAAGCACCGAGGTCCCACAAAGACAAAAGTTCAGGGAAAGTTGACCAGTTGGCCTACAGATGCTAGTCACCTGGATGTCTTCAGTCTGGATGGATGGCCACAGTGACTAGTAATCCAGGAAAACCTCTGATTAGATCCAGTAACACCAGTAAAAAAAAGTATATAAATAACTGTAATTTATGTCAAAAAGAAAAACAAAGTTATAAAGAATGAAAAATAAAATATTTCAATGAAGTATAGAATCTAAAACACAACAATTATTCATTTTGAAGCAGCAATATATAATGACTTCAATTAAGAAAACATCAAATACAACACATGGCTATGCCCAACAGACAGCAGGACCAAGGAACTCAAGTGAAAATTAATATTAAAGTATCAAATACAGGCACAAAACGAAAAACTAGAGTTGAGTCAGAAAGATGTCTTTCAAAGTGATAAAAAGTGTACTAACATATACTCAAGAAGAAAAGAAAATTAAATGGGGAAAAAACAACTTTTGAGGATGTTATTTCTGAGAATTTCCCAACCGTGATGAAGGATATGCTCCCATGAGAAGAGAAATCTCAGAAAATCACAAGTAGGACACATTTATATACAACATCACGATCCTGCAATAATATAATGACATTTCAGAAAACCAATGATAAAGTAGAATTCTCAAGACTCAGAAAAAATATTTATTCATTACCCATTACCAACAGGAATTGTTGCTTTAGCTGGAAAAAGACACATCCTTTAATGTCTTTTGTATGCGGCCCTGTTGGCAAAGAAAACCTGGGTTTAGTTGGTTTGCTTGTTTTTTTTTTGACTTGTGTTTCTGTTTGAAAACATGTTCATTTCATCTTAATTTTAGAAGCATATTTTCCTGTATGTAAACTTTTGAATTGACAGTTCTTTTTTCAGCCCTTCTCAGATACTGCTCATTGACCTCTGACCTCTGTAGTTCCCACTTCAGCAGTCAGAAATTATTATTATTGCTGTATCCCTCATGGTACTACAGGGAGGACCCAGTTCCATGGAGGCACCTGTACTCTAATTCCTGCCTCACAGAAGGGAAGGCTGGTCTCATAGGCCATTGCCATCAATTCAACCTGTTACCTTAGGGACTGAAAGTGACTTTAAGCCAGTGCTGGCTTCAGATCTCCCCATTCAGTTGCTGATTCTGCCTTATTTTTATCCTTTGAGAATTTTACTTACTCTCTTTCACGCTCAGTTATACATTTCAGACCTTTGGTTTTTTAAATATTCCGTCCAATAGTTTTCTCCTAACATGATTTTCAGGACGACCACTCTGCTGTATTACCATTGTTTCTATTCTAGAAACCCCATAAGTAACCTACCTGGGGAGGGAGTCAAATACCTGCTATTTCCCTTCATGAATGAGTACGTGATGCAAACAGAGCTGCACGATAAGGATGCAAGTTCACGTCTCTGCACCTGCCCACAAAAAATGTGTTATTCCTGTGACGCATGTTCCTTACCCTTGCCCCTACCTCCGGTTCCAGTTTCCAGTTTTGTGTTATTTCATGGGACACTTATCACCTCCCTTTTCCAAATGTCTTGTCTTCTTCTTTAATGCATGCCTCCATTCTAATTTTCTTATATTCTCCCTTATTCTAGTCCATAGTATTTTCTTGTCTGTACATGCTCAGATTTATAAACCTCTAGTTATTTCACAGATTTTCCACTTTAAGCTATAATGTTCAAAATTTTTATATCTATTATATAGACAATACATTATATATGTATATTTGTCATGGAGACAATTCATCATAGTTGGATTTGAAAATTCAGATAAGCACATAGAAGAAATTTTTTTCTTATCATAACTGTGAGTTTTCTGTCAACAATCCCATATTATACATATGGCATTAGTAATCTTACTTTTTTCATTTATTTTTTTATATAAAGACATGAGTTTGTTTTAGAAGAAAAAACCAACACAACAATACAATTTAAAGATTCAATTTTTTCATTACAAATGGCAATTCTATTAAGTGTCAATGCTTAAAGAAAGATCTTCAAACTATGGAATTTTTCAAAATCAATTAGGACATAAAGGTCACTAAGTAATGTCTCAAAAAGGCATGAATACCATTTCAACCCAGTGAGTTGCAACAACTTTTTTCATTTAATATGAAATGTAAATATATTGCAAGCCAGTAAATCCACAACAAACCTGACTTTGATGAAGATACTATTTAATTTGCATGTTCCATATACATATGTATCTTACCTGTTTTATAGTATTGGAAATCTTGAGTTTTTTCAAAATTTAGCTACTACAAACTAACAATACTGGGAGGAATCTTTGCTCACATACTTATTTCCTTGGATAAATTCTTTAAATGGGAATTACTGGATCAAAACTAAATTGCAGTGTTCATTCCTGCTATTATGCACCAAAGTGTCCTGGGCAAGATAAGCACTGTGTGGTATTACCTATTTTCTCAAAGCTTTACCATAAAATAGAAAGAAGACTCATAGATAGAGAACAGACTGACAGGTGTCAGAGGAGAGAGGATTAGAGGGCTAGGTGGAAAAGTTGAAGAGATTAAGTAAATATAAATAAAAAGTTCAAAGCCATAGACACAGACAACAGTATGGTGATTACCAGAGGGACAGGGGTGTGGGGAGGTAGAAGAGGGTAAAGGTGGGATAAATGATGATGGAAAGGATTTGAATTGACACGGTGAACACACACTACAATATACAGATGATATAATATGGAAATGTAAACCTGAAACCTATTAAATTTTATTTATTTTTTGAAGATTTTATTTATTTGTTTTTAGACAGAGGGGAAGGGAGGGAGAAAGAGAGGGAGAGAAATATCTATGTGTAGTTCCCTCTCCCACAGCCTCTACTGGGGACCTGGTCTGCAACCCAGCCATGTGCCCCGATTGGGAATTGAACCAGTGATCCTCTGGTTCACAGGCCAGCACTCTGTCCTCTGAGCCACACCAGCCAGGGCTGAAATCTTTATAATTTTATTAACCAATACATCCCAATCAATTAAATAAAAATTTTTTAAATAATAAAAATTTTAAAGTTATTGACTTTAATTACAGACAACTGTATCTTCTTTTTATTCTAATATTTATTTTATATTTGTCCTGATAATTTGGGAAATTTTTAACATTCTCAAAATACTTAAAAAGATACTTATATTTTGTGTTCTGATCATGCTTGGTCTTTGTTGTTTTTCTTTAAATGCTTAAAACACTTTGGAAAGAAACCAAGTTGTTAAAATACTTCATTCAGAGGAGACATCCTCCACTTAGAAACTGGGGGCTTAATAAAGATTACTGACAGGTGACTGGACTAGCAGTCTTCTTTCTCAGAAAGGTCTCTTTTCCAGTTCACCACTGTGAATATATCACCAGGTGGTCTTACAGAGCTGATTTGCTACTGGAGCAGGTGCTAACTTTCTCTGTGTTTTAAGGCAAACCTACTTACATTAACATGGACCAATATGCACAGTACATCAATAAGTGAATGAGCTAACCTGCATAACTACATCTACTGTGACCTCCAAATCACCATACTCATACCTTTGAGTGATCCCTTCCTCATGACTAGAGAACTGTTTTTGCAACTGATTTGGAAAGTGAACATGAATTCCTCTAGAAAGTTCTAAGGTTAATAAATAAATCAACATACTTTATATTCAGTCATTTCAATTTTGTATCTGAATACTCAAGTATGTTCTATTAAAAAAACTGACCAGCCTGAGGCAAACTTCCTCAATCACTCTATGTCTGCTTCTGACAGCTAACATGGAGTTTTGGGATGCACATCTATCTACAAGTCATTGTAGTAGACCGCTCTGCCTGACTTTAGGAATTGTATCTCTACCCCTTGTGGCTAAGGGTGAGAGATGACCTTTGGAATGCCAGCCACAGGAGACAAAGCCTGTCTCTGGTAGCAAACGCTGCCTCAGTTCCTCTCCCTGCCCCCAGAGCTTGGTCGGAAGTCAATGACGAGTAAGACCCCTCACAGCAGGGGGGGGCAACCTAAGCCAGACTCGATCACCTGGGAGGCCTTCATGGAAGGACTCAGGGGGCTGCAACAAAGAGCAATAGACTCTTGCACCCCCGGCTTTGACATAGCCCAAGTCCCCATGTTCTCTTGGAGAAGTGCTTCCTGACTCTAATCCCCTTAAGCCTGAATACCTGATGGGGAGAGGTGCAGCTCCTTGCCTTACCAGAGCGTGCCCTGGGGAAAAATCTGGCACCACAAAGACTTGCTGATAAACCTGTGAAATCTGCTCTGCTAAGAGTGCTTTCATTCATATGATAAGGGTCCAAGAGGAAATGAGTATGTCTCCCAAAGTTTCTGCAACTCTCTTCCTGACAGACACTCACTCAGACTGAAACCCTCAGACCTCTTTGAAATGTTGTCTACTGTTTGATCCTTGCCGCCCTGTATTCCTGTGTATTACAACCCAATAAAAAGCTATGGAAGAGGGCACTTGGGGTCTTTTTCTCCTTGGAGAAACTATCTGCTGCTGGCCTCCTTCTCCCCAGAGAAACTGGCCACTCCTCCATCCCCAAACAGATCTCATCTTGTCTCGGCCTTATTTACTCACTCACGCGTGTCCGTGGTACCGGGGGTCGCCCCACAAGTCATAACACTTCAAGTAGAAATTTCATGCACAGCTGACTGTGGACAATGAGGGGTTAGGGGAACCCACCTATATGCAGAAGATAGGGGAATTGATCCCCCATGCATTAAAAAATATGTATACAAATTTGACTTCATAAAAACTTCATTACTAATGGCCTAATGTTGACCCAATGTTATTCATAATGTATAGTCTCACATGATGGGTCAAACAGTCATCACAGCAATTACACAGTCTGTTTTTATTTCAGAGAATGTTCTAAGTTTGGTCATTTCCCATAGAAGACAATGGACCAAGCCAATGAGAGAAAATGGTAATTCTGCCAAGGACTCTTAGCTACATCTATTATGCCTTCTTTTGCTCGTCCCACCATCCAGGATCTCCACCTACGCTCCAAAAGCAGAAACCCAGCAGCACAGAAAGTTCCAATATGTCTGTGTGTTTCAGCCTGACATCCTTCAAGGTTCTCTTCTTACTGTTAGTTCCATCAGAGTTACACTCTTAATCCTCTTTCCCTTGTAGTCCTGGCTCATGCTCTTCCTAATTTAAGTTCTTGATGCCTCGGAAAACATCACTGTCATACACACATGCAGGAAAATAACCAAATATTTTAAATGTTGACCCACTTTTTGAGGATGACAATTGCTAAATTTAAAATATTTCAGTAATTACTATGTAATAAGTCTCAACTCTTGTATTTAAAATATTCTTCCAATTCCTTATTTTCTTCAATAAAATTTTGTCAACAACTCCTGATTATGGAATATATGAGTTAATTTCCTGTATTCAGTATCCCTCAAGACCATATTACGAGTGCTTGCACCATGTAGAGACTGGGAGAGGGGCTCATTCCTTGTGCAGCATCCTCAGAGGAGAGAGCAAAATGGGCTTTCTCGGGAGGTAGTCACAGGAGAAGTTCAAAAACATAAAAAGGATTCCCTAGGCAGGCATGTCTAATGTTTTGGCAACTGTGGGCCACACTGGAACAAATAGACTTGTCTTGAGCAACACAATAAATACACAGTAACAAAAACTGAAGAGCAAAACAAGAGGTTTGAAGTAAATGTATGATTTTGTGTCAGGCCCCGTTCATAGCTCTCCTGGGCTGCATGCGGCCCAGGGCTGTGGATCAGACACCCCTGCAAACAGGTCTCTGAATCCTGTGTAGGTCTTGAATGAAGTGACTCCTTGGGTCTCTCTATGCTCAGTTATCTTTTATCAGTGACACTCTCATGAAGGTCTCTCCTTTTCAAGCCTCCTTCTCAGAGCAGCATTGACTTCTCTGTTCCTCAGACTGTAGATCAGGGGATTCAGCATAGGATTAAAAAGGCTGTGAAACAGGAGGAGGTATTTCTTCCGCTCCTGGGGGTCCCCATGTTGGGGTCCAACATACATGATAATGGCTGTGCCATAAAAGAGCCCCACCACGCAGAGGTGAGAGGAGCAGGTGGAGAAAGCTTTCTGGCGTCCCTCTGCTGATTGGATCTTCAGGACCGAACGCAGAATGTGACTGTAGGAGACCACAATTGCAGACACTGGTCCCACGAGCACCGACACTGCCCCAGCCAAAACCATAACCTCATTAAGGTGGGTATCTGCACAGGCGAGTTTCAGAACAGCTAGAATCTCACAGAAGAAGTGATTCACTTTCTGGGACCCACAGAAGGGCAATGGTAGGAGTAACATTAGATGTACTAGGGCCAGGAGGACTCCTACAGTCCAGGAAGTCACTGCCAGGGTGAGGCAGACTCTCCAGCTCATGATGGTAGAATACCGAAGGGGCAGGCAGATGGCCACATACCTGTCGTAGGACATCACCACCAGGAGAAGACATTCAGTGTGAGCAAAAGTCAAGAAGAGAAAGGTCTGTGTCATGCATCCAGCAAAGGAGATGGGCTGGGCTGGGCTCAGGAGGTTGACCAGCATCTGGGGCACTGTGTTGCAGGCATAGGCTATGTCCACAGTGGCCAGGTGGGAGAGGAAGAAGTACATGGGGGTGTGCAGTCGGGAGTCAAGTGAGACGAGCCCCAGGATGACCCCATTGCCCAGCAGGGTGAAGGCATAGAACATGCAGAAGACCCCAAACAGGAGTACCCGCATCCTTGGGCTGAGTGGGAATCCCACTAGGAGGAACTCTGTGACAGAAGTCTGGTTGCCCCCCATTTTCCTGGGAAAGAACAAAGGAAAGAGCTCAAGTCTGAGTGCCTGAGGGACATGTTTAACATGGTAGACCTGTGTGTGTCACCATTTCTTCCCTCAGAAAACATCCTCAGTGACACTTCTGTCCTGTTTGTCAGTTACTAAGTGAATCCTATGCACTGCAAATGATACAGAAGGAATTTTTTCACCTTAATAAATTAAATGCTCCCTGACTGGTGTAGCTCAGTGGATTGAGCACAGGCCTGCGAACCAAAAGATCGTAGTTCAATTCCCTGCCAGGGCACATGCCTGGGTTGCAGGCCAGTTCCCAGCAGGGGATGCACCAGAAGCAACCATACATTGATATTTCTCTCCTTCTCTCCTTCCCTTCCCTTCTAAAGATAAATAAATAAATAAAAATAAAAATAAATAAATTAAATGCCAGTGTTCTATTACACTGTTTGGGAAATCTTACCTTTATTTACAAGGTTCCACCACAGTTCCTAACACATTAACATGCTTATTCTGGACACTTTCAAAGTGGCCACTTTCCTCAGTCAGCACAACTGCTTCAGAGGCCTTCCTGAGAGGAGTTCTGACCCCCAATGCACACACAGCCACCATGGGGAGGGGGCTGTGGGCCTGCATCTGCACACACACACACATATGGGGGTGGGAGGGAGGACCGGGAGCCTGTGGGAGTTCCTCCTATCAGGGGATCTCACAGATTTGTGCCTTCATTAGATGACTTACTGGTCAGCCTTGTAATTTTTACTGGCAGCATCATCTTGAGTTAAGTTTAGAACATGGCAGACAGACTGCCACAACTTTAGCTGGATTTAAGAAAGAGAACTTTGTCTTTTCACTTTTGTACCCACATTCTACTCTCATCATGGTGTTTCATGGTGAGATATTACCCATCACACACTTATCCCTATATTCATACTCTATGCCTGTATGTGTAGATAAAGTACATAGTATACATATATAGTTACATACATAGTTATGTGCACACGCATATACTTGTACTATTATTATGTGCAAGTGTGTTGTTACTTTCTATATTATTTTCTACTCTATTTTACTAGTAAAATGCTGGTTGAATGATTTCTTGATGGGTCATGGTCTGGGATTTAATACTACTGATCAATAGCCAAGGCTAGAGCTAAAGCTATAACTATACACTCGTATCCCTAGAATCTTTAACATATTTTACAGCTTAACCCTAACAGAAAAATATTATTCATCATGAAACTTTACTTTCTGTGGTTTATCAATCTTTATAAAAGTATTTCTACTAGGGTGGGTATTTCGAGGTTGACTTGTAACTATTAAACCACTGCTTCTGTTTCCTTGTCTGTCTGACTCCATATCCTTCTTCAGTCCAGCACCTATCTGAATTTCACTAAAATAACAATCTCACAAAAACTCACAATTGTGATCCTATAGCAATTCTCCATTCAAATTTCTTCATAAGTTAATAGTTACAAGGTTTGATAAGCAAAAGTATGAAGGTTTCACCCTGCTTCAAAGGAAGAATCAGAATTCACAGCAGAAACACTGGGAGATGACATTGTCTTAGTCCCAGAGATAATATCATAACAGTTGGAATCACCTTAGTGAAGAAAGCTGGTTGTTTTAGTAGAACCAAGCTTTATGTCCGTGAGTGCTTTAACTCAGAGATTTGGATTCCTATGTTACAGAAGAAGTGGAGCAAGAAAAATGCTGAAGTCTCTTCTAAGTATAGGACTCATTGGCCTTAAGTGTATAGAAAACCGTTAGCCATTTTTGTTTCAGTTTGTTGCCTCATTTGGTGTGAATGAAGACAGCAGTGCTATTTTTAAAGAGTCCTATGATGAAGGACAGAATAAACTAAAGCAGAAGGACCAGTGACTGTCATCTCATCCTTCTCCTATCTGCTGCAAGTAGCTAAAACACAAAACAAAAATCCACACACATTTACCAAATATATTCAATGTTCATCCACACATCTTGGCTGAGGGCATACAAGACAACTCCTATCTGCTGGTGTATAGAACCTGCTTGGAGTGATAGGTCTGTTAAAAGGACTCAAATAATGATTATTCTCATATTCAAATAACTCACCAAATGGAAGTTCACTTTCAAAAATAAAACCTTCAGGATGCTCTTCAGTAACAAACTTCTATTATGGTCAATTTGGTCCATTATTTCATAGAAACATCACTTAATTTCATGGGACAATGGAAACACTTTCAAGCGAATCTCTCAAACACCTAATGTATCTTATCATTTAAACAAGAAATTTTACACTAAATGTATCAAAGTAAATGATCCACACTAGGTGCCTCTAAACCAGATGGTGACTTAAATGATCCTATTAGCTAAGTCTGTACATAGCAAACACCTGGCAATGAGAGAAAATAACAATTCTGTTCTGCACTAAAATTTTTCATCACAGCCTGCCTGAATTTGAATAGTGAACAAAGACTGGACAACATAAGAAACTTACCACAGACTTACAGCTAAAATGGTGAATGTGACTGGGGTTAAGCAAAAAACACAACAATAAAGAGAAATTATCTGTGAGTTAGTGTTGAAGTTGCCGTCTCATAAGGATCTCTTAGGACAAGAGGTGCCTGAACAAGAAGAGATGATTTATTCTCTGCTCCACTCCACCACCTCTTCTTCTGAGTGTTTGGTGTAGGGAGGGATAAAGACCCACCAGGGACACTGCCCTCAGCTCCCTTCCAGGAGAAAGGGGCTCTCCAGGGACTCTGGTGTTCTCCACAGGGACACCAGTGACAAGACATTGGCTATAATGGTTCCTTCTCTCACTGTGGGGTGCATGTTCATCCATTTAGAAGCCCTAAAATGATTTCTGAGACTCCTTCACACACTACAATGACCACACCTTGCATTCATTATGGCTCAAGAACTTAATTTCCCTGCCTACTAACCCTCCAAATAGAGCAGGTGGTACACAGGGCTTCTGGGGCCCATAGATTTTTCCCATCCTCTAGCCTAGGCTGAGTTTTTATCTCACACCTGACCTCAACATGTATCCTCTGTATTTTTTTCATCAATTCACCACAAGGAACACAATTCATAAAGTAAGACCAGAAACCAAAGACCAGGTAGCAGGACCTGTAGAAGGTGTCAGGAAGAGGAGAAGGCATCCCAAGGGGACTTGTTAAATCCTGTTTCATAGGATTTAACTGCAGTGCCAAAAGGGAAGAAAAACTCTTACCAGGAAACAATCTCCATCCTATCACCTCCAGAGACTGAGTCAAGGGGGAAAGAGACAGGTTTCCCCTTGGACTCTAACTACTACTGTTTCCTCTCCTTCCTGAAATGGAACTGACCTTCTTTTACAACTTTGGGGGAATCACCCAGCAAATGAGGTAATGTGGTGGTGCCTTGGTGATTTAAATTTCTCTTTTATTCTCTTATCTACCTCTGTCCTTACACTGGAATACAAAGGTGGTGGAAGATCATTTCCCAAAGTTATTTCAATGTGCATGCCAACCTATAAGGAAACAATAGAGGGACTATTTCAACTGCCAGAGCATCACCTGCAGTAGGTCTGAGATGTGCTTTCACTGTTAAACCTGTCCAGTGAGAGGTCCATTGGTGATGGGAGTCCAGACACCACCCTCACATATTGCAGAGATACGGTGCCCTCATACTGATATTGTCATTTTAAAATCTCTACTTCTTGGTCATATGACTTTTTATTCCCGACATTATTTCATATATACCTTTCCCCCTTTTTTTGTCATCAGTTGTATATATTTTACTGGTGTTTGTAAAAAGACCTAGGTTTATATTTTAATGATCTTCATAATTTTTGAATTTTTGGCAATAAAATTTGCTCTTACATAAATTATATATGTATTTTCATTCTTGATCATGGTATCTTCCTGAGTTAAATATTTAACTCTTTAAATTTGTCTTGTTTTTCCCTGGCTGGTTTAGCTCAATTGATCGAGTGCAGGCTGGGAACCAAAGTGTCACCTGTCCGATTCCCAAGTGGGCCACATGCCTGGGTTGTGGGCCAGGTCCCCAGTAGAGGGCATGTAAGAGGCAACCACACATTGATGTTTCTCTCCCTCTCTTTCTTCTTCCCTTCCCTTCTCTCTAAAGATAAATAAATAAAATCTTTTTAAAAATTGTCTCGTTTTGTTAATAAATATAATTTGGACTCTAAATTTGCTTTCTAATTTGCCATTTTCACTGCACATCTCAAGTCTGATACTCAGAATTTTCACCATTAATGCCATCAGTAAAATGCAAATTATGTAGAAGTGCACTTTTAGGTTTCCAAATATTTTTATTATCTTTATTGTTTATTTTAAATTTATAATCACTGTGTTGTAAAGGAATGAATCCTTGAGATATTGATTCTTTGAAAAATCTAAGGACTTTTATTGCTTTGTATATAGTCAATTTTGAAATTTTTATATTAATTTCCACATAACATTCTCTATTTCTCAGGCATAGAATTCTTTATATATTTATTAGGGCAAGCTTGTTCATCTTGTTATTCAGAGCTTGGATATCCTTTTTTTTTCTGTATTATCAATTTGTTTCTCAAAACATTTTGCTAACTTCCCCACTATAAAGGCAGATTTACAAATCTTTTTTTTATTTAATTATTTTTCAAGTACAGATTTCTGTCTATTACTCCCATCCCAGCCCACCCCGCCCTGTGTTCCCCACCTCCCTCCCATTTCCATCCCCCTTAGTTGTTGTCCCTGTGTCCTTTATACTTGTTCCTCTAAATCCCTCCCCTATTTCCCGTGAAATTCCCTCCCCTCTCTCCTCTGGTTGCTTTCCCCTGTTCTCTATTTCAGTGTCTTTGTTTTTATTTTGCTTGCTTGTTTGTTTTTTAGCTTCCTGTTAAAGGTGATATCATATGGTATTTGTCTTTCAACACCTGGCTTATTTCACTCAGCATAATGCTTTCTAGTTCCATCGATGCTGTTGCAAAGGGTAGGAGCTCCTTCTTTCTTTCTGCTGCATACAATTCCATTGTGTATATGTACCATAATTTTTTGATCCATTCATTTACTGATGGGCACCTAGGTTGTTTCCAGCTCTTGGCTATTGTAAACTGTGCTGCTATGAACATTGGGGTGCATAGGTTCTTTAGGATTGGTGCTTTAGGGTTCTTAGGATATAATCCTAGCAGTGGAATTGCTGGGTCAAAAGACAAGTCAATTTTTATTTTTCTGAGAAAATTCCATACTGTTTTCCATAATGGTTGTACCAATCTGCAATCCCACCAACAGTGAACAAGAGATCCCTTTTCCCCACAACATCTCCAACATTTGTTGTTTGTTGCTTTGTTTATGATAGCCATCCTGACTGGTGTAAAGTGGTATCTCATCGTGGTTTTAATTTACATCTCTCTGATGGCTAGTGATATTGAGCTTCTTTTCATGTGTCTCTAGATCCTCTGTATGTCCTCCTTGGAGCAGTGTGTGTTCAAGTCCTTTGCCCATTTTTTGATTGGGTTGCTTGTCTTCTTAAAGTGGAGTCGTGTGAGTTCTTTGTATATTTTGGAGATTAAACCTTTGTCTGAGGTATCATTTGCCACACAGAAGTTTTTATTTTGATCAGATCCCATTTGTTTATTCTTTTCTTTATATTAATTGCTCTAGGAGACATATCAGTGAAAATGTTGCTGCATGAAATATCTGAGATTTTCTTGCTGATGTTCTCCCCTAGAATTTTAATGGTGTCATGGCTTATATTTAAGTCTTTTATCCACCTTGAATTTATTTTGGTGTATGGTGTAAGTCAATGCTCAAGTTTCATTTTCTTGCATGTAACTGTTCAGTTCTCCCAACACCATTTGTTGAAGAGGTTATCTTTACTCCATTTTATGTTACTGCCCCATTTGTTAAATATTAATTGACTGTAGAGAGTTGGGTTTATTTCTGGGCTCTCTGTTCTGTTTCATTGGTCTATGTGCCTGTTTTTATGCCAATAACAGGCTGTTTTGATTACAGTAGCCTTGTAATAGTTTGATATCAGGTATTGTGATCCCTCCTACTTTGTTCTTCTTTCTCAAAATAGCAGCTGCTATTCAGGGTCATTTATGGTTCCATATAAATTTTTGAAGTGTTTGTTCTATGTCTGTGAAATATGGCATTGGTACTTTAATAGGTATTGCATTGAATCTGTATATTGCTTTGGGTAGTATGGACATTTTGATGATGTTCATTCTTCCAATCCATGAACATGGTTTATGTTTCCATTTGTTTGTGTCTTTTTTTATTTCTTTCTTCAGTGTTGTGTAGTTTTCTGCATACAGATCTTTTACCTTCTTGGTTAGGTTTATTCCCAGATATTTTATTTTTGTTTTTGCTATATCAAATGGGATTTTTTCCTTGATTTCTGCTTCTGCTGATTTATTGTTAGTATACAAGAATACCTTTGATTTCTGAATATTGACTTTGTAACCAGCTGTTTTGCAAAATTCATTTATTAATCCAAGCAGTTTTTTGGTAGAGTCTATAAGATTTTCCATGTACACTATCATGTCATATGCAAACAGTGACAGTTTTGCTTCCTCCTTTCTGATTTGGATGCCTCTTATTTTCTTTTCTTGTCCAATCACTGTGGCTAAAACATCCAATACTATATTGAATAGAAGTGGTGAAAGTGGACAACTTTGTCTTGTTCCTGATCTTAGTGGAAAAAATTTTAGTTTTTGGCCATTGAGTATGATGTTGGCTGTAGGTCTCTCATATATGGCCTTTATTATATTGAGGAATGCTCCCTCTATTCTCACTTTGCTGAGTGCCTTTAGTATAAATGGGTGTTGTACCTTATCAAAAGCTTTTTCACATCTATTGATATGATCATGTGGTTTTTGTCTTTGCTTTTGTTTATGTGATGTATTACATTTACTGATTTGCAAATATTGAACCACCCTTGCATCCCTGGGATGAATCCTACTTGGTCATGGTGTATGATCTTTTTGATATATTATTGGATGCGATTTGCCAATATTTTGTTGAGGATTTTAGCGTCTATGTTCATCAGCGATATTGGCCTGAAATTTTCTTTCTCTGTTGTGTCTCTATCTGGTTTTGGGATTATGGTGATGCTGGCTTGATCAGAAGAGTTTGCGAGTCTTCCATCATTTGGGATTTTTTGGAATAGTCTGTGAAGAATAGGGGTTAGATCTTCCTTAAATGCTTTGTAGAATTCTCCTCTGAAACCATCTGGTCCAGGAGTTTCTTGTGTGACAGGAGTTTTTTTATTACTCCTTTAATTTAATCTGCTGTTATTGGTCTATTCAGGTTTTCTACTTCTTCTTCATTCAGTTTTGGAAGATTATATTTTTCTAGAAGTTTGTCCCTTTCACTTGGGTTTTCAAATTTCTTGGCATACAGTTCTTCATAGTAATTTCTTACAATCTCTTCTATTTCTGTGGTATCAGTTGTAATCTCTCCTTTTTCATTTCTGATTGTGTTTATTTGTGTCCTCTCTCTTCTTTTCTTGATGAGCCTTCTTAAAGGCTTGTCTATTTTGTTTATCTTCTCAAAGAACCAACTCCTGGATTCATTGATCCTTAGAATTGTGCTTTTGGTCTTTATGTCATTTAGTTCTACTCTGATCTTGGTTCTTTCCTTCCTTCTACTTGCTCTGGGCTGTCTTTGTTGTTGTTCCTTGACTTCTTGTAGGCCTAGGGTTAGGTTGTTTGTTTGAAATGTTTCTATCTTCTTTAGGTAAGCCTGTATTGCTATAAACTTCCCTCTCAGGACTGCCTTGGCTGTGTCCTGTAAGTTTGGGGTTGTTGTGAGATCATTTTCATTTGTTTCCAGAAACGTTTTTGATTTATTTCCTAATTTCATTCTTGACCCATTTGTTGTTTAATAGCATACCATTCAGTCTCCATGTTTTGGGTGTTTTGGGTTTTTTCCTTTGTGGTTGGTTTCCAATTTCAGTCCCTTGTGGTCAGAGAAAATGCTTGGTATAATTTCAATTTTCTTGAATTTGTTGAGGCTCGTTTTGTGTCTTATCATGGAGCCTATCTTTGAAAATGTTCCATGTGCATTTGAAAAGAATGTGTACTTAGCTTCTTTGGGACGAAGGGCTCTCTATATATCAGTTAAGTCCATTTCATCTAGGGCATTGTTCAATGCCACAATATCTTTGTTGATATTTTGTTTGGAAGAACTGTCCATTTTTGATAGTGGGGTGTTAAAATCCCCTACTATAATTGTGTTGCCGTCAATATCTTTCTTGAAGTCCTCTAAGATTTTCTTGATATATTTGGGTGCTCCTATGTTGGGTGCATATAAATTTACAATGTTAATGTCTTCTTGGTGGATTCTTCCCTTGAGTATTATGAAGTGGACTTCTGGGTCTCTCTTTATGGCACTTTTTTAAAGCCTATTTTGTCTTATATGAGAATTGCTACCCCAGCTTTTTTTCTCTTGTCCTTTTGCTTGGAAAATTTGTTTTCAGCCTTTCACTTTTAGTCTGTGATGGTCTTTTGTCCTGAGGTGGGTTTCTTGTAGGCAGCATATGTGTGGGTCATGCTTTCTTATCCATTGAGCTATTCTGTGTGTTTTGATTGGAGCATTTAATCCATTTACGTTTAAGGTTATTATTGATAGGTACTTATTCATTGTCATTTTTGTACCTGTGTTCCTCTCTGTCTCCCTCTTTTCCTTCCTTTCCTTAAAGCAGTCCTTTTAGTATTTCTTGTAGGGCTGGTTTGGTGGAGGCATATTCTTTTAGACTTCTGTTGTCTTGGAAGCTCTTTATTTGGTCTTCTATCTTAATTAAG
The DNA here is from genome assembly GCF_021234435.1 of Artibeus jamaicensis. Classification (NCBI taxonomy): domain Eukaryota; kingdom Metazoa; phylum Chordata; class Mammalia; order Chiroptera; family Phyllostomidae; genus Artibeus; species Artibeus jamaicensis. The sequence continues at coordinate 3,719,375 of NW_026522031.1, forward strand.
AGCCTTGCTGGGTAAAGTAGCCTTGGTTGTAGGTCTCTGGTTCTCATTACTTGGAATATTTCTTGCCATTCTCGTCTTGCTTGGAGTGTTTCCATTGAGCAGTCAGTAGTTAACCTTATTGGGGCTCCCTTGTATGTTACTTTCTGTTTCTCCCTTACTGCCTTTAAGATTCTCTTTTTGTCTTGGAATTTTGCCATTTTGATGATGATGTGTCTTGAAGTGGGCCTCTTTCAGTTCCTCTTGATTGGGACTCTCTGTGACTCCTGATTTGTGTGACTTTTTCTCTCATCACATTAGGGAAATTTTCTTTCATTACTCTTTTAAGTACGTTTTCTATTTCTTGTTCTTCTTCTCCTTCTGGTATTCCTATTATTCGGATATTATTACGTTTCATATTGTCTTGCATTTCTTTTATTCCCTCTTCATTCTTTCTGATCCTCTTTTCATTTTCTTGCTCTTTCTGTGAGATGCTTTCTACTTTGTCCTCCAACTCACTGATCCAATCTTCTTCCTCATTGATTCTACTTTTCATACCTTCTACTGTATTCTTCAATTCAGAAATTGTATTGTTCATTTCCTCTTGTCCCGTGCTGATAGTTTCTATTTCCTTTTTCGTGTTGATATACTTTGCAGTGAGTTCATTGTAGCTCTCCTGTAGTTTCTGGTAGCTCATTGTGAGTTCTTTGAACTTCCTGATAACCAGTGCTTTGAATTCAGTATCTGATAGTTGACTTGCCTCTCTTTCATCTAACATTCTTTCTGAGGCTTCCTCCTTTTCTTTCATTTGGGGATTGTTTCTTTGTCTTCCGATTGTTTGTGAGACTCTTCTTGTTAGCCTCAAGTTCTAAAATTGATCTATTTTGACTCCCTGAGTTTATGGTGTGAACTTATGTGGTAGAATACCTGTGAAATTCAGTGGTGCAGCCTCCTGCAGGTATCTTGATGTTCTCTGCTTCCACCTAATCCTTTTTTCATGTGTGTGTGATCAGTTGGGGGGGAGGTAAAATGGTTTATGACAGCAGAAGAGTATTTTATGATATTTACAGTCACAGCCGGTAGAGAAGAGATAGAAGATCTTTAGGCTATATATAGTGTTAACCATAATATTCAACCCAACTTGCCATTTTTACAAAAAGATGGATAAAGAAAAGCCTCTTGTTGTGGAGGGAAGGCTTGTGAGTTGGAATTAGAAAGCAGTGAGGTTGCAGACAGTCATATTTTGAGGTAAGGTGAGAGTAAAGAATAGTAAATAGCTATAGCTTGTGAGCAAATAGAGTTAATTACTCCAGTAATAGAATTCATGAACTTGTAAAGTGGGCTAAGATCTGGGAGATTTGTCATGAAGTATTTACAGTTGTATAGAACAGCTATTATTTACAATAATATTAGAGCAACATCATATGACTGACTTTATATGATCTGTCTGAATAGGAGGAGTAGAGCTTCGGGTAGTGTGCTAAAGGAAAACAAGAGGCGTGAGGTATAGAAAATTAGCAATATGCTGTGGAGGACAGAACAGAGGAAACATGTCAAATAATACGATATAACCAGTCAAGACTAAGAAGCCTATACAGAGAGAAGAGGAATACAAAGATACTATTAAAATATAAAGAAGTGAGAATAATGAAAAAAATACAAGTATGCAGCAACTTGTGTCTTCTCTGCTACAGCAAAGTGAACTTTGTCTCTCTGTCTCTACTGTTGAGATGCTCCCTCTATGGGTCCCACTCTGGGCTTTTCGCAGTTCCCAGTTGTTTGTGTCTCTCATGGGTAAAAGAAAACATAAAGCAATAATAAAATTAAAAATATATAAGAATACTAAAAAAAAAAACTTTCCGTGTTGGTTTTAAACTGTCCAAACTTTTTTTCTGGTTGCAGCAGGACCTCTCTGTGGGCTGGGGTGCAGGCTCGCACACCATCCAGGCTACCGGACTGGAGTGCAGGTGCTAGTGCACCCGCCAGGCTGCCGGGGCCCTTGGTCTCTGGCACAGTACTTCTCAGATCTATGGCGGGACTCAAATCCTTCTGCCCCTTCTCTGGGCCGCTGCCAGGCTGGGTGGGAAGCAAGCCAAGACGTGGGAGCAGAGCACCTTAGTCCACTTTCCAAAACAAAACAAAACAAAAAACCTATTCAGACAGCCTGCCTCTCAGCACAGCCCAATCCCCAGCCAGACCGGTGACAATGCGCCTCTCAGTTCTCCCAGGCTGATGACCACAGAGTCCACAGTTGAACATGGCCCTTTGTTCTTGTTATCCTGTGTAAACTCAAGCAGACAGGCCTCGGCCTGACATTGCTTAGACAGGGAGGGAGGAAGGGCACATTGGTCGCCTATTAAGGCCGCTGGGTGCCCGGGCTCCTGTGGATGACACCTCCAGCGCTGGTCACAGACGGATGCCTCTGAACCCCCACCAGCTGAGGTGGCTGAAGCACGGGGGCCACCTGGCCAAGGGCGCCGGCCCACCTCCGCTCCCGTCTCCACTCAACTCCCCGAGAACCCACTGACCTGCTGCTGAACGGCCCCTCAGAGTCCGTCACAATCACTGCTCTCCCAATTTCATAAATGCTGTGAATCTGTTAGTTGATTTCGCTGTTCCTCAGTAAATCTGCCAGGATTTTTACCCATGTGTAGGGGAGCTGGAATCCACTCTGTCCTACTCCATTGCCATCTTCCTTCCCTCCTCCTTTACAAATCTTTTCAATGGACTTCTCTGGGGTTTTTTTTCCCCTAATTCTATATTGTGACTATGTTATTATAGCTATACATGTTAATGACTGTTACATTGTCTTTGTAGGCTGTTACCTTTATTATTATCCCATATCTCTCATTATACCAATTCATTTTGCCTTAAATAAATGTAAACACGGATATCTGCCTCTTATTCTATTGTTGCATCAACTACTTAAATATTTGCAGAGGATATGTTCTTCATTGACATTACCCCAGTCTGTCTTGGTGATTATGTTTGCATACTGTATATAGCTGTATTTTATGGGTTTAAAAAATCAATGTGAAAATAAGAGAATCTAATCTCTTTGTACTTAATGTAAATATTGAGACATTTAGACCTCTAAGCACTTGGGTTTTCTGGGTACCATCTTTTCCTTGGCTTTTATGCTTCTTTCCTCTGACAGCTTTATAAAAAGAGGCTGCTGCTCATTGTCTGGCCTAGCTCCCCCTTAATTTTGCCTCTGATGTTTTGCCCTCCATTGGAGATCAAACTTCTAAATTTCTTGAGTATTTTCACCCAGGGTACAAGTAATACAGATGCATACACCACAATAACAGGATCACCCTGAAAAGCACCAGGTAACTTTAGAAATATTTTACACTGCTTTTCTGTTCTTCCACTTTCATTCCTGCTCAGATGTTTTTGTTTCCATTTCCAGGCATTTGTGTAAGAGTCTTAATTTCAGAGTGTTTTTTCTCACTTCTCTTTGAATCAGATGGGAACCCAACAGGGAACAGAAACCATGCTGGTGTTGTACGATAGTAGAGAGACTTTCATACAACACAATGGTTACAAGGATACTGGGGAACTACAACAGTAAACACAGAGCTCTAGGATGAATAAGCAGAAGTGTGTGAAGCCATCCATAGGGTTCAAGGGAACAGAAAAGAGGCTGGGTAATTAGAATACAAAAGGGCAGGAGAGTACGGGTTCAGACTTGACCCTATGAGGAGAAGGGGTGCCCCAGCAGCACTATGGCCCCAGCAGGGAAAGACAAGGCTGGCTCTGGGAAGCTGAGTAACTAAGGCTGGGCAGGGGGCCTTCACTGCTACTACTGAGAGCTGTTGGGCAAGGCTGACAAGTGCAATGAGCAGACAGGAAGGAGCAAGGTCCTTTTCCCTGGTCCAGGCTCCCAGTCTGCTTTAGAGCTTCCTACCTACACAACGTAAGCAATTGGAAGCCACTAAAAGCAGTAATCTTCCCTGGCTGGTGTGGCTCAGCAGGTTGAGGAATAGCCCCATAAACAGAAAGTCCCAGAGTTCCGTTCCTGTTCAGGGCCCATATCATATTTAGGTTGTGGGTTTCGTCCCAGTCGGCACACATACAAGAGGCAACCAATGGATGTTTCTTATTTATGTTTCTCTGCTTCTGTCCCTCCCCTCTCCTCTCTCTAAAAAGTCAATAAGCATGTCCTTTCATGAGGATTAAAAATAAAAATCGATAGTCCCAATGTCCCAATTTCGTTAAGAGAAATTGCAAAATGGACACCAGATGCTGGGCTCTCAAGTTCATCAATAAAGAACAACCTCTACATCACTCATACTCAGAGTTCATTAAGGGACAGACACAAGAATTACTTAAAAACACTAATAGGAAGGTGAGGATTAGATGTGATGCACAAAGATGTTTGCTGAATCCTTACCTTGAAGTGAACATGCTAGCTACTCACAGGCAGCACTGTGAGCCACAGGCCCTCCCTCTGAGGTGCAGTGTACCTCGCACTGACAGTGCAGACACAGAAGAGAACATGTGCTGCTCACTAATGGTGGAAGACCAGAGGGAAGGAGGGCTCTACAGTGACAGTGACTCAGCAAAAGTTGGACGTTGGTACTTTCTGATACATGCATCCATAAAGCAGAATGATAATGGGACATTCCTCCTGGACTGGTTAGGATGGCTGGATGAGATGTTGTGTGTTGAGTGCTATCCATGTGCAGTGCACAGCACTGGGTGAGGGAGCGACAAATATGGTAGCTGTTCTCATAAGACCCATCTAAACTTCATATTCAGTGAGCTCTGCTGCCCACAGGAGGTAAGCAAGAGTTGGCTGGCTTTTCAAAATGATCTTTTATGCTATAGTATGTACAATAAAGACAGAGATGAAATTAGAGAGATTTTCTTACATTTTACAAACTTGAGTATGTGAATTTATTTCTAATTTTTAAATTTTCTTGTATATTTAATTTAAGTATAGTTGGTGTACAGGCTAGTACAGGTTAGACCATTTCAGGTGTAAACATAGTGATCTGACATCTCCAATCCTTCCTACAGAATAAAGCACAATTTTTTAAAGTTATAATCAATCATCATCCTACCACCCTAAAACCATTACTATGGTATTTTATGTCATAGATTTCTCTATTTGGTGTGTATATGTACCATAATTGCAATTATACAGGATTTGCAATTATTGGTTCACATTTTTGTTTTAAATTTTATAATAACTCTTTCCTATATATCTGCAAAATCTCTCTTAGTATCATTTTAATGACTATAAACAGCTCATTGAGTTAATGTGGAATAATTGAGAATTTATCCTTTTGTTAAAATTTTGTATACGATTTGCACTATTAAAGATAATTTTAGTGAGAAAAAAAGAGCCACATTCAGTAATCATCACTCCCCAAGTGAAGGGCACACACTAACTCTTCTGACCAAGTCTCCTGTTCACTCTCAGTGTCAGATAGAAAAAATCTCTAGAAGTAAGTGGCCACCCTCACCTTGAAGCAGGTTACAAGGTACACTTTATGGTAACATCCTCAGAAGCCACCTAGATGTGTGGGACGCATCCCCAACCACTGGATTTGAGAAGTAGAAGGAATAAGAAAAAGTCAACCTGCCAGCAAGGCAGGAGAGCCAGCCACAGTCTACTAGTCATTTACAGCATCTCGTAAAATGCCCTGTGTCAGAATAACCATTCTCATGGGGGAAATGACACAGCCCTGGAGTAACCAGGGTGAATGTGCTGGTGAAAGACACTGGAGAACATGTAAACAGTCTGTACATCTACATAATTCATAGCTCAACAACTCAAAAGTTCCTGGAGACCATACACAGCCCAAATTGTTTCTCTGGGACCCAATGCCCAGCAGTTTGCCCCCAAGGTTGTAAACAGTGAGCTCGGTTCCCACACTGTCTGCAGGTTTCTCCTCCTGCCCTTTCTCCTACACACCCTGTATTAATTTTGTTCCTTCACTCAGCCTGCTCCTTCACTCCCCAGTAGGAGTCTGTAATTTTCATGTGAAATATCTCTGCATCATGCAACTAGAGCTCCCTGAGATGGACTTTAAGTGGCAAGTACAATCTGGGAGAACGGACAAGCAGCCCTGTGGGTTTGCAGGACCACATCCTTCCAATGCAGCTTTTTCTCCCTTCCCAAATCCTATGACATGCAGTTACTGAGTTTACACAGTTAGGGTACAGATGGAGAAAGACGGTATTCAACCTTTGGGACCCAGAATAGAAATTAATATAATGTTTTAAGTTCACAAATATTTAATTCAGTGAGCAATAAAAATATAGCCGATTTAAATCAATGAGTGTAAACTATGGAAAGCTTCCTTCAGAGGAGGAAGGAAGGTCTGATCTCCCATCACGAACCACTGCAGAAGAGAGCAATGAGCTTCTCTAGATTCAGGTGGTAGCTGAGCACTTAGGCTGGGGATTCAAATGTCACTGCAATTAGCACTGACTGTCCTCCCACAGTGCTCTCCAAAGGGCACTCCTGATGTCTGCATTTCTCAAGCTGCAGACCAGCGGGTTCACCTTGCGGTTGAAAAGGGTCAGAACAGGAAAAGGATCTTATGCTGCTCCTCAGTATAGTGTGATGTTTGGGGGCCATGGACACAATGATGGCACTGCCAAAACAGAGCCTAACCATGCCCAGGTGGGAGGAGCAAGTGGTGAAGGCCTTCTTGTGACCTTCCCCTGACTGGATCCTCAGGATGGCAAGGGGGATGCACGTGGAGGACACCAGCACCAAGCACAGGGTCCCCACGAAGAAAGAAGTTCAGGAGAAGCTGACCAGTTAATCCACAGATGCTAGTCAATGGGACATCTTTAGTCTAGATGGATGGCCCCAGTGACCAGTAATCCAGAGCCCTGGTCAGGAGGACCTCAGATTAGCCCCTCTGGCCCTGACTCCAGGTTCACCACTCAACCATTAGGTGATATATTATCTTTCAGGGTAGATATTTTTACAGCAAAGACCAGCACAATTCCTTGCTCATTTTGCAGTTGCATTTCCAATTTTAAGTAAATGAACACTTAGGTATTCTGGCTTATGCATCATTCCATGGTACTTTGGAGAATAAGATGCAGTCCCTGAAGAAATTTTTCAAAATGGATCTAAACAGTGAAAAACAGACTCACAACCAAGTTGACCTCATTGAAGCAAGACTCAATAACAGAAACAAATCCCTTCCCAACAGCAAGAGATGAGGAACTTTTTTTTAAATAACTATCATTGATAAACTCTCAAATCACCTGGACAAAAAACAAATCTAAAGCATGAATCAGAAACTCCTCATACAAGACATGAAGCACCCAAGCAGGTTGAAGGTGATGAGCTATGAGAAGATTTTACCATGAAAACCTGCTTCGGGAGAAAGGGCAGGATCAATAAGAAGGGGCACATTCAACATAAAATCCTATAAGGAGAAAATTAAACTGTTACTGATCATCTCAGCCTTCCTCCACCTCACTCTGCCAGCACCTAACATCTTGGTTTCTTGTCTGTACTCTCTCCATCCCCACCACAAAAAACATAGCCTCTGAGCCTCAGGAATCATACATATTCAGTGAGCACATGCTAGCCACCTGACCCTGTCCTTAATGCTATGCTCAGTGAGACACACAGGTAAGACACAGAGTTAGTTTATTTGGCTTCACATTCTGTTGTAATAAATAAGTTCTCACACTCACCAGGAATTGTGACTATATTGATAATAAGTAATACATAATTTACACAATAACAAACATGTTAATTGTCCTGAAATGAAAACTCACTCCATGATATACCCCACTATAATTTTCTTTGGCTAGGGAAATTACTCCATATATTCCATCTAATTAATAAAAATGATTTTCTTCTTTTTCTAATTTGTATTTTCCAAGTAAATCTTTTCACATGAATAATTATTCAATTATCCAATAAATTGGATCATTTTATTATCCAATAAAATTTAACCAAATCTTAAATACATTTAAATAATCAGTGTAGAAAATGTACACCTAGTTTTCCCCTGAATCTATTCATATGAATTGTGAATGATGAGCATGTATGTTTAGCATTAATGGGAAGTATTTTTTCCAATACTTAAATGAAAAGAGGCAGTAACAGAGGGACAGTCAACAAAGAACAGGGTGCTACAACCCATGGAATGGATGGTAAAATAAAAGAAGGCAACCTAGTTAGTGCCCACATTTGGACTCAGCGACCTCAGAAGGGGAAGCACCTGCAGGTTAGGCAGGGTTCTGCTTTCTAGGAGGTCCTGTGGGAGCTGCAGATCCTCTCCTTTGTTTTTGGTTGACTATGGGGCAGGATCCTCAGAAAAGGGGTTTTGGTCTCCATTGGGCTTGACCTAGTTGGCAACCCTAGGGCCTCACTGGAGGGCAGGCACTGACATGCAGTGCATGCACCCCCCACACCCCACCCCCCAGTGGAAAGGAGACAGAGTAACTCTCTTCTCCTGCTTCTTTTCTTGCCCCCACAGGATGCACAGTTAGACCCACAGACAGCCACAGAGCACTGCACTGAGATGACGCCACTCACTACAGAATCCAGATACTCAGTGATGTCTAAATGTCATGCATCACAGCACTGCCCTGGTCCCCAAATCTGGTCCCTAAACCTGGTCCAGGTGAACCCATAAGGAAGCAGAACCAGTGTGACAAGGAGTAAGTTCCTGACATTAACCTTGGTATTTAAGCTGGGTCCAATGAGTTGCAGCAGAACTGGCAGGAAAGGACCCAGGAAAACAGCAGAGTCCAAGTGAAAACTCAAATTGTTGTGCTGTAGGCAGCTGGTTATGGAGGCATCAGGTGGTGGCCTAGGGACTCCAAAGTATGGTCAAGATGTCCCCATGGGGCTTATTAGAACCTGGCTGAGGAAGGGTTTTCCAGGGCACAAAGCATTGGAGGTACCCTCTAATCTCTATCCCGAAGTGGAGAGATTCGGAGTCCAGCCCTTCCAGGGAGGGGAGGAAATACCCTCTACAAGGTGGTTTCCCCTCAAAGCTTCATGCCTCTTCTGGGACCGGGAAAGAATTTGCTACCTAAGACTCTGTCATATTTATTTGTACTCTGCTGTACTCTCATACTGAACATAATGCAGTCAAAATGTAATTTTGGAAATCTCATATCAATAAAGCATGCAGTTCACAACTAATTCATTCCTTACTGTGTGATTCCTGACTTTCTGGAATCACGACCTGAACTTGGGAAAACTGAGCAGTTAATCAAGTTTTGGGAACATGTCCACCTGTGCTCTAACTCTACATTTCCATGCCAATGAGAAGAAACACATTCAGAAACACCAAAAATGGCTTCTGATCATATGAGAAGCCTGATACATACTGGGAAATCCATAAATATTGGCACCTGTCTTCTTCCCTGTTTGTTTGATGTTACAGGTGATCTTCAGAAAATCTGAAACTGAAACACAGGTGACAAAACTAGTAGCCAACTGATCCTGTGAAAACAGTAGTTTAGGATACAGTTTTTCAAGTTTGTCATCATCTGACCATCAGTTATAAAAATAAAAAAATTAGAACAAAGACATTAAAAAATTAAATATAAATGCTTATGGTACCAAACAAACTTTAACCCATGGAAATGCATCATCTCAAAATGACATCTTTTCTATGGCATAATCAAGGTGACATTCCTTTACTTGTGAACAACTTCTAAAAGTAGACAGAGTAAAACATACAGATGTACAGAACAAATACACACAAAGGACATGGACACACACAACACAGCCAGCTCTTAACTGCAATAAACATGTTCTCAGGTATGTATGTTATCCTTCATCACTGGGCACTTCCTATCATCACAGCTCTCATTTCAACCTGCATTTATAGCTCCTGCGGTTCTAGCAAGGTCCTCTAGAATGTGATTATACTTTCTATTTGAAAGCAGAATGAGAAAAAATCAACACACTGATCATTTAAACAACTCCCAAACTAAAATGACCTAAAAATCAGTTTTTAAGTTGTTGGTTTTTCACTGATATGGTAAATATCCAACTCAAAAATGGATACTCAGAAAGTAATGACAGTCCTACAATTGACAGAAAATTGTTGTAAATTGTTATTAATCATAGTTACAGAGTAATTGTATGTTAAAAGGTAAAAAAGTCCCATGTTTTATGTGGAATCTTGAAAAATGAGAAGAGAAGCCAAAGTTGTTAGAGCTCATTGAGCACATCTGGCTGGGTTCTGATTACGAGAACTGGGATTCAGGGGGGCTTATTTTTCTCTGCGGTTTTGAAAAACTACCTTTCCATATTGTTCAATTCTATTTTTCCTGATTCTGGGTTCCTTGACCAATGTTTTTACTTATTTATTTATTTTTTAAATTTTTGTGGGTTTTTTTATCCCCTTTATCCCCTCCTCCTTGCACCCCACCACCCTACGGAATCCCGCGCCCCCCAGCCCTTAGTTCATGTCCATGGGCTGTACATATAAGTTATTTGCCTTCTCCATTTTCTGTACTGTTCTTAGCCTCCCCCTGTCTATTTTGTGCCTACCTTTTATGCTTCTTCCATTTTTTGTACTGTTCTTAGCCTCCCCCTGTCTATTTTGTGCCTACCTTTTATGCTTCTTATTCCCTGTACCTTTTCCTCCCATTCTCCCCTCCCCACTGATAACCCTCCAAATAATTTCCGTTTCTGTTCTAGTTACTTGCTTAGTTTTTTTTTTTCGTTTTTAGATTCAGTTGTTGATAGTTGTGAGTTTGTTGTCATTTTACTGTTCAAGTCATGTTTTTATTTTTTATACATTTCTCAGATTTTTGACGAGAGACCTGGGGCATTGTGGACAATGGGAGTAAAGACTCCTTTTCCTGGGAAGAAGTGTCCCTGCTTCTGAAGGCGGAGATTGACCCCTTGGGTGGCCAAGCAGCTGAGAAGCGAAGAAAAGACCTACCTGCCCTGAAGCAAAGTCAGAGCACACAGCACCAGGTCCGGTCTGATCAGGTCGGGTCTGGCAGGGTAGGGTCTGGTCGCAGTGTCCACTCCTCCCGCCCCTTTGCACCTACCCTGTGTCGCCGGAGGCCATAGAGAAGGCGCCTCTGCTGTAGGGAGGTCTCTGCAGGCTGCGGGGTGGGGGGCACTGGGGGCTCCAGCACGGGCTCTGAGAGCGTTCTGGCCTCAGAGACCTAAGCCCTTGACATTACAGTCCCCATGACTCGGGCCATCAAGCGCTAAACACCTGCCCCAGCTGCGGATGTCCATTGAGGTGAGGCCCCGCCCCTTGCCCTCTGACCTCTCTCTTCCAGCCAGACTCCAGCATGAGCACCTTTCATCTGGGCCTGTCCAGGGAGAGGCAGAAGCTTCTGTCTCAAGTTACCTTCTAGTGGGCTGGAGCTGGGGAGGAGTGGGCAGAGAGGAGTGGTTCTCCCTGTGCCCTGCTCTCTTTTCACTTGTTGGCCCATCCCCCAGGCCCTCTCCACAGGCAACTTGCGCTGTCAGCTTCTTCTCTCAGGCCACTGCTACCATTTCCTGCCCAGTTGCCATCACCCAGTGGTTTTCCCTTTCAGCTGTAATGAAGATTCCGCTGGGCTGGGACCACCCCTCCACTCCTGCACCTGCCCTGGGCCCTGATCGCAGGATGTTCCATCAGGATGCGGCACTTTTACCATCTGGCCATTACATCCAGCCCAGGAGGCAGTGTCCTCCACCGAAGGCCATGGGGACTCCTCTGGGGATCCTCCCAGCAGTGACCCGGAAAAATCCTCCAAGGAAGCCCATGCTGTGTGCTCCTAATTCCATGATGTGTGGACACTCCAGAACTATCCCCATCCCTCCTCCAGGTCACATATTTTCTTTCCCACATTCACCACCTGAGCAAGTAAGTCAAGGCTGTGAAACCAGGACCATCCAGAATCACCCACTTTCTTTCCCAGAGGAGATAAAGGGAAGGTCCAAGAAGAGCTCCCAAAGAACCAAGACATCACACAAAGACCAGCGAAGACTCAATCAGAGCAGCTCCCTTAGTGATTCAAATCTATTACCAACATCTAGGTCCCTGGAGACCAATGGCATCCCCAGTTCCCACAAGCAGTCCTGGGTTCCTGGACCTGCGTCCCAAGCACTCAAAAGACAGAGTGAGTGGGCATGCTCAGCTGTCTCCCAGGGGCTCCTGCTCCTGGGTATATGAGAGATGGCCAGGGGTTTACAGCTCACACAGCCCTGAGGGAGTTATCCTACCTCCTCTGAACCTGAGTCAGATGCAGTGGCGCTCTCTGACCCAACCCCATGTGGCTCCCTGCTGCAAGGGACCCACAAAGGACGTGCTGGGTGAAGACCACCCGCCCAGCTTGCCAGGTTTGCAGATGTTGGGGAAGGACATGTACCGTGTCCTAGAGACCGGTCATCAAGTATCGTATTTTTAGGACTATAATACACACCAGACCATAAAACGCACCCAAGTTTTAGAGGAAGAAAATAGGATAAGAATTTTGAAGCAAAAAATGTGGTAAGGTGTTTAATAATATAAATAACACTATATTTCTGCGGGCCCCCCACAGCAAGCCAGGTAAGCCACATTCAGACTATAGGACACACACCCCTTTTCCTCCCAAATCTGGGGGGGAGTACATCCTAAAGTCTGAAAAATATGGTACCTATTCTCCACTGGCCTCTGCCAGCAGGTAGCCCTGCACATAGAACATCTCCTCATCACTTTTGCTACCACCACCACTCCTGCTGTGAGACTAAGAGAAGCTGCTTCCCAACCTACACTTCCTTGTATTTCTCTGGGCAAACACCTGCTCACCTGCAAGAACACTGAGTGTGTCAGGTGGGACACGAACTTGGAGTAGAAAACAGAGATCATAGGTGCCTGCAGTGCCACTCAGACTGTCCCTTCTTTGTCTTCACCACACACCTGCACCTGGTCACTCAAACTTGCCAGGTCCCTGCTAATACCAACAATGTGGCTCCCCCAGGACCTGTTTGTCACTGCACCTTCTCTGATGTCAAATATTGATCAGGACACAAGAGACACATTCCCTCACCCACATCGCACTGGTCACATTGAGTCTCTTCATTCTAATCACATTTTGGGAATTCTACTTCAACAGAATATAGTCCTTGTTCATTCATTCATTCATAACCACACAGCTCCTGGTTTTGACTCCACATACCTGCTAGCACTTGTTCTTCTTCCTGTGGTGCTTTGTGGAAATGAATCCCTAAAACATTGAGTGTAGAGCTACCCCCTTCCCTTGTTTTAGCCAGCCACCATCCAGTCTTTTTGGAAGTACACCAGTTTATACTCCCAAACCCATCTCCTCTATGGCTATCCCTTCCTTCATCACTACCAAGCCCTCTGCATATCTGACCTCTGAGCCTATGTTAGACCCTGACATCACTGACATGGACACTACCCCACTTCCTGTGCTGTTCAGTCCAGATCTTCTCCAGGCTCCCGTGTAAGACCCCTCCTCCCTTCCCAAGTCTGATGCACTGTGCAGCTGAGGCTCCCCACAGTCTTTTCTGTCAGCCCATCTGCATCAAAGAACCCCTGCCTCCCCCAATCCATTGCAATGGCCCCCAAACCACCCAAGTCCACATTAGGGACCCCTGATGCTCAGCAGAAGAGATCTCTGAAGCCAGTACTCCTGTTAGCACCAGACTACCCCTCAGGGGTTTCGTAGTCACGAGTGTTCATGTAGACAGCACCTCTGAAGACTTGAACCCTGCCATGGACACCTGCATTATGGATGCTGCTCCTCCTTCCCAGGCTGTGATTTTCCATTTTCCCTGTGACTCTGGGGAGAACAACTCCTGACTACCACCGCACTACCTAACTCTGAGAACACACCACCCAGTGGCAGCTTTCCCTTGGCTGTTGTGTCTGTATATTTACCTAAAAAAATTAGCAGAGAGATCCAAGTTTCCTACTCTCCCTACGATTCAGGGACCACCTCTCAGCCCATATCTGGAGCCAGTGATCGTCAGCAGGCTAAAACATCTGGGCTGAACAACTTCTGCAGCCCAGCTTGCCAGAGGCAGCACAGCACTCTCAAGTAGTGCCAGTTTACAATGGCCGGACCCCACATTTGATCCCACTGTCTACACCAAGCTGACCATGGGTGACAACCCACATGCTGTCCCCATTGGCCCATTCTTTTTGTTAATCCTCCTTTCTCTTGTGTCTTCACTCTTTAACTCAGCTGTGGAGGAAGAACTGACATGCACCGTGACGTGTTGAGCCAGTTGTAATGATGCACAATTTTTTGTGCATCGGGGATGTGGCAGTAGTCATATGTTATGAGCAGGTGCTGACTCCTGAAATCTTGTTTTGAGTGTAGGGGATGATAATCCAGGAAGAAGTAAGGTCCAGAGAAGGGAGAGGTGGAGTGACTCACCTTTGCCCCTTCCTTCTCCTTATCTATAAAAGGAGGCAGAGAATGTCTGCTTCACAGTGCAATTGGTAACATGTAAACAGGTTAATATTTGGGAAACACCCAGCAGAATCCTCAGCCTAAAGGAAATGTATCCTTTTCCCTGTTTCTCAGCTCTTTGAAGATGGTGACTCTTGTTAAAAGAATATATGAAGAAGTTATAAGAGCAAAATATAATTTGTTTAGTAGAATCCTAAAACTCACATATTAAAACTGTTAAAGCAGCACAATTTACAATAGCCAAGAGTTGGAAGCAACCTAGGTGCCCATCAGTAAATGAATGGATCAAAAAATTGTGGTACATATACACAATGGAATTCTATGCTGCAGAGAGAAAGAAGGAGCTACTACCATTTGCAACAACATGGATAGAACTGGAAAGCATTATGCTGAGTGAAATAAGCCAGGCGCTGAAAGACAAATACCATATGATCTCACCTTTAACAGGAAGCTAAACAACAAAACAAACAAGCAAGCAGAAAAAAAAAAAACAAAGACACTGAAATAGAGAACAAGGGGATAGTGACCAGAGGGGAGAAGGAAGGGAAGTTAAGGGGAAAAAGGGGGAGGGATTTGGAGGAACAAATAGGAAGGACACAGGGATGAGAACTAAGGGGGGTGGAAATGGGAGGGAGGTGGGGAGCAAGGGGCGGGGGAGGCTGGGATGGGAAAAATAGACAAAAAACTGTACTTGAAAAATAACTAAATAAAATTAAAAAAATAAAGAAAAAATAAAATAAAAAGCAATTCAATTTGCAATCTCACAAAAATAATAATAAAATACCTACAATAAAAAAAAAGAAGAAGAAGCTAAAGGTCAATTAAAAAAAAAAGAAATCTCTCATGTATACTCAAACTTTTCCTGCAGTTTCTCAACAAAATACAGTTTTGCTATGTTTTGTTTTATTCTTTCATTTTTCAGTCCAAGCCCCTTCTTACACCTGCTGAAGGACATCTCTATAATTCACCTGCACCAGATACATTTGCAGAAGCTTGTGGGGGGGTTGTTTTATTTTTTAAAGTATTTTTGAACTGATGTTAGGGAACTATTTTTTCCAGAAGTATTTTTTTTTGTATTTTTGGACTAACATAGAGTGAATGCCATCCCCTAACTTTTTTAACGGGCCCTTGTGGAAATATTCTAAATTCAGAAAACCTATGGCTCATATTCTGTGTGATAGAAATTGTCCCATGTTTTCCTCTTCTTCCTTTTTAGGGTTTTAACATTAACACAGGGTATACACACAGTTTAGAGAAAATAGTAATTTTTCAAGGTATAGTTAAAAAGCCATTTTCTAATTTTAAAATTACCTGGGGTTTTTTTTTGTACCTTTAAAACAATAATTCCATAGTGGTTTTTGCTACACTTAGAGCCAATATCACTTGTTTAAATTTGTTTGTATATTGAGGTTGGGGGTACAGAGCAACATTTGTGGATTTCTGGGGCTGGAAATGTCCTGTTACTATGGAGATGAGAAGACTAATGGCCAGAGTCAAAATGTTTTGCCCAAATGAGTGGAATAGTCAATAAGTAGAAGAGATAGTCAGCAATGGGGCTTTTTGAGGACTAAGAGGAAGATAGGAGGGTAGAAGAGAAAAGGTTCCCTTTAGCCTCCCAATTTCTTGGGAGAAGAAAGATACAAATTAGTAATAGTATATGAGAAAATTAGGGGGCAAAATAGATCTAGAGGAAGCAGATAGTACATGATCACATGATACTACAAGTGCAGAGGGGGAGAGAATTCAAAAGACACTATAATTACCATGCTAAAGAAATCACTGTTATATTGTGCCCACCACATAGGTCCAGAACTTGTGTTAAAGCAAAGTAAGTGCCTCTTCCATATCATTCTTACTGGTTGGGTCCAGAAGAAGTGATTTGTAGCCCCTGGAGCTGGTGTCCTTTGGAATTTCATTGAGGTTCCTGCAGGTGTTCATCAGACTTGGTTCTGAGTGAGGGTCTGCAATGTTCCGTCAAGCTATTTCCGGCCGTTAATGCTTCCTTCCTTTCACCATATTTTCTTACTCCCATAACATTTTATGTGGTCATCATGCTAATGGGCAGTTGTCACCTACATCCAGCTCTGTCATCTGAACTCTGGGAAAGGCAACTCTCCCTAGTAATTGAGTCATATTTATTCTAAACACCAGTTCTCTCTAATCAAAAGGTGCAGAATGAAATGAAACAACACAAAGATTCTGACATTTCTGCCTCTCACATAAAACGTTTCATATCATTAAACTTTGCTTTTCACAAAAATAGATTTATTAGGCTCACATGCACGTGGTTTTTCAGATCGAATGTTGTCATCTTCAGCGGTGACACTCCGGAGCACAGAGTTGGCTCTACCCATAGTCCTTCCTGCATTTCCCCATAGGGGACTTATCCAAGGTGAGTATTCCATTTTGTCAGAGGTGCCCTCTTGTAGCAGCACATATTATGGGATTGTTAGCATATACTCACAGCAATAAGGGCAATGAATATTACAAAGGAATTTAAGAGGAGGTTAGAGAGAAGTATTCTTCACAGAACAGAAACAGATGTTGGGTAGTGCTGGGAGCTGGCTGTAGGAGTCTGTGGCTGTCTGCCCCTCTGCTTCCCACTATATGACTCTTGTCTCAGGGCTCGTGTTCTCTGCGACAAGAGAGTTCTGCCTGTGCTCCAAGTTCTAGACAGTGCCCCATCTTAAGGACAGAATCTGATTAATACATATTCTTGATATCAGAAATCTAAGACATGAGATGTTGAGTACTTACATTACCATTCCCCCTAAATCTCACAGAGAACAAATCTTCCACCCTCAAAACTCTCCCTGGTATCCCTCATTTGGCTCTCTGTGTCCACATCACTCTCTGCAGGGCACCCTTGACCTCTGCATTCCTCAGGCTGTAGATCAGCGGGTTCAGCATGGGGTTGAAAAGGCTGTAAAACAGAGAAAGGACTTTCTGCTGCTCCTCAGGCTGGCTGGATTTGGGAGCCATGTACATGACAATGGCGCTGCCAAAGAAGAGCCCGACCACGCAGAGGTGGGAGGTACAGGTGGAGAAGGCCTTCCTGTAGGCCTCCCCAGACTGGATCCTTAGCACAGCTAAGAGGATGCGTGTGTAGGAGACCAGCACCAAGCACAGGGGCCCCACTAAGATAAACACACAGGCAGCAAAGATGACAAGCTGGTTGAGCCCAGTGTCAGCACAGGCCAGCTTGAGGACAGACAGGATCTCACAGAAGAAGTGGTTGACTTCACGAGGCCCACAGAAGGGCAGCCTCAGGATGAGAACCACATGGACCAGAGCCAGGAGGGAGCCACATGCCCAGGATGTGACAGCCAGGACCATGCAGACTCTCCAGCTCATGATGACAGAGTAATGGAGGGGGTGGCAGATGGCCACATACCGATCATAGGACATCATTACCAAGATGAGACATTCTGTGTGAGCAAAAGCCATGTATAAAAAGGTCTGTATTATACATGGGACAAAGGAGATAGTTTTTTTCTTACTCAGAAAGTTTTCCAGCATCTTTGGGACATTGTTTGAAGCATACGAAATATCAACAATGGCCAGGTGAGAGAGGAAGAAGTACATAGGAGTGTGAAGTCGGGAGTCCAGCCAGATGAGCCCCAGGATGACCCCATTGCCCAGCAGGGTGACCGCATAGGACAGGGAGAAGAACCCAAAGAGGAGCATCTGCATCCTTGGGCTGAGTGGGAATCCCAGAAGAATGAATTCTGTGACCCATGTCTGATTTTTCATCATTTTCTGGTGACAGTGGCTGTGTGGGTCGCTGCAGTGTGCTGTGTGCTAAGAAACAAATGCAGATCTGGATCAGTTATGAAGCCAAAAGGGGTTTATGGTGTACAAGTGTGTTGACTCAGCTAGCAAACTCTTTCAGAGTCATTGTGTCAATTCCTTTCATCCACACTTAAGCAGATATTCTACAGCATTTGATTAACTTTGACTGCAAGACCCACATTTTCACCACCATAATGGCATCCACAGAGTGAATTGTTTTCCAGATCGACTAGTCCTTTCATTTTTGGGAATGACCCATAGCTATATTCTCACATAGGTTTACATGCTAATTTATGTCATTTTAAAATTTTGTTCCTATTTTCTCACTTGATTTGCTCCTATTCTATTACATGTGCAGAGTACTTTGCACTTTGCATGTGCTCAATAAATGAGCAGAGTAAATATATGAATTAATGAATTAGGGAATGAAATTTACAAATGCCTTGTCAAAGGGGTCCATTTTTCTCTGTGTCCGCTAGGTTTAGGGCTTTAGTAGATGTTGGCAGTAAGTTTTTTACTCACTGATGCTATGCAGGAGAATCTGGCTGACTCCCTCTTGTGCATCTTCTCATCTTCTTCTCTAGAGCAACATCACTAATCTGGTCGGCATTCAGAGAAGTAATTTATGGTACAGGGTCAGGGCAAGCAGTAATCTATGTAAGGAGTTAACAATATAATATTACCCCAGCCTCTTACGGGGCTTCTCCCTGGTTCTGAGTAGATGCTGTTTCTGGGACCCACCACATTTGAATAGTGCCCAATACATTTGTTGGGTGGATGGATGGATGGATGGATGTCATTACATTAGGAGTAACATCCTAAGTGTATATCTTGGAATTTAATCAAGTTCTTTGACTCTTCTTTCATTTACTCTGGCTGCCATTCTACCAACCATACAGCCACAGGGGAACCAAAAGAGAAAACCTAAAATGTCCCATAGAGGTAGACAACTACTACATGACAATTCATGAGAAACAAGATCACTCTCAATGGAGAGCTCAGATCTGCACATTCCAACCCAGTCTTAAGCCCAGAAAACTGCCTACCTGTAACTTGACCCTGTACTTCCTATTCAGTATGCTGATTTCTGGATCCCTTCCTTCCTCCAGACCCCAACTTCCTCAAATTGCCACACTTTGCCAAAGGCCCTTTACTCACTGTGGCACCAGCCTGGTCTTATCTCAGAGATATTAGATTTAGAGGGAATCGCACTGAAGTGAGGACAGATTTTGCAGGTTGGAGCTGAGGATCTCACTCCCTCCAGCAGTCTTGGAAAGAGGGACTTCACAGGTGCCGGAGTTGCCCCTGTTCTCTTGACACAGGGACTGGGGCCTGCTCACTGCCAGCACCAGCTATAAAGGTTTTAGGTGGGGCCATTTCCACTGAAACACTCCTTGATTGTTCCTGAGGGTCCCTGAGGGAGATGGGGCAAGGACACAAAAGACACAGACATCATCTCTACCTGGAGAATTAGAAGATGTTTGTCTTTCTGTCTCCATTTTTCTGGGCTCTGGGGACAGATATTCAGAAGAAAAGGAGCTGGTATTATTGACTTAATACCCAACTGGATCCATGCACATGAAGCTCATATAGTAAGAAGGACAAACATACTCATGGGACCACATTGCAAATTGTAACCCCTAAGCATTTAGAGGGTGATGGGCTCCTGGATCTCAGCCTTGCCCCAGATAGAATTAGTGGAGCTTGGAGGAAGCAGAGCATCATCCTTATGAAATAATGACTTAAAAACTGGCTTTAAACTCTTCCTCATTTCCTCCTAGATAATTCTCAGTTGGTTATTGGTAGATAAGGAAAACATTTCTATCAACCTTCCCACACTCGGTGAGAAAGATGCTGAGACCTGTTTACATAGTACCTGAGGGTTTTATATAGAGTATTGGAAGTAAGGGAAGACAGAAAACAGAGAAAGCTGGCCTTGAAGAGGTCTCTTGGGATTTAGAGGGCAGGGAATGTCAAATTCATGTCTTTACTATGATATACTCATGAAGTTCAGTGAACATTCTGGTAGAATGATGCCTTGGAATGAGGTGTCATTTTTATATAACACAAAATGCAAGTAAAGAATTTCTTGAAAATTTTCCTTATTGTCTCTCTTATGAGTCAGGCATGCATGTATATATGTGTATATTTACATGTGTTTGCTCAATGGGCAAAGTTCATTCACCAGAACAATTTTGGTTCTTTTAAAGAGAAGTGGATTTTTAATGTGTATACATTATGGTTCTCTGTTAACAAGGAAGGAAAGAAAATATGCCTATGGTTTTTGGTTTATATGCCTATGGTTTATACATCCTAATATATAATTCAAAACACACATATTTCCATTGGCAAAACAAAGAAGCTCAAGGAATAACTATCCTAAAACCTCCAAAGAAGTGATAAGAAAAGTTTAGAAGGCATGCATACTGGTTTAAAAAATAACAGAAGCACTTAATTAGATTAAATAAATTAACTGACTAACACTGGAGATTTTAATATTACTGAGATGAGTTTCAATTTCTATATAGAATCTCTCCATATATAAATACTTTATATCCATAGTTATTTATATGTAGATATTTAATCAAGTAATTTATTATTCACTCATTCAATTTACACTTATTGAGTATCTGCTATATGTGGGGCATTATCCTACACACTGGAGAAGCAAACATTAATGGGATACTACCTTGAACTTCAAGGACATTAGGACATTACAGTTTTACTATAGAGTGAGCCATGTGAATAAACAATTTGGGGGCTGTTTTAGAAGTGTGCACAGTATACCATGGAACAAAGGGAAGGTGTGCTAGATTACTCTGAAGAGGATTTAGACTGGCCTCACAATGAATGGGATACTTAACACCATGCAGGAAGACATTAGATGGATGGGACATGCCAGGCATACCTTAGGGTATGAGAAGGGCACAGCAAAGGAATAAGAATGACATTGGACGGGAGGTTCACAGACAAGCTTTGGCCCCACGCCATAGATATTGGACTTCATGTGGAATCAAGGGTAGAATCGTATGGCTAAATATGTGATTACAAAGATCACTCGTTGTTTAGTGTAGAGGAATGTTTAAAAGAATAAGGTTGGAGGCTGTGAGGCCAAGCTACCAGAAGAGTTGAGATGTGCAAGTGACAGATGACTACCTGAGTAAACACAGGGACAGGCAGGAGAGAGTGTGCTTGAAACAGGTAAAGGAAACTCAGTTACCAGCATTTCATGATTTTTTACCGTAGGGTGAGGAAAAAAGCAGAGGTCAGCTATTTCCCTAGTTTCTGGCTTATGTGGCTATATAGAATGGTTTTACTCACTTACATAGACAACACTTGGGGAACACTATTTGGGGCAAGGGGTTGATGGGTTTGATGAGCCTGGAGTATATATAGCTGGATGTGTCCATTAAGCAATTAACTAAACTGTTTCAGAGTTCATTAGAGATATCTAGACCCAAGATAAGTTTTTGGGAATCACGTGTGTTAGGTGATGAAGTCAAGGTTAATTAAAAAGGTCATTTAAGGACAGCAGGTTCAGTGAGAAGAAGACGAGAACAGTACCTTATGAATGACCAATATTTAATAGATGGACAGAGGAAGACACACCGCTAAAAGAGAGCAAGAAGAAAGACCAGAGAAATAGGCAGCAAATCAGAAAATATGAATGAAGGAAATTGAAGAGTCATGTTTACTACCTACATGTTATGCCAGGAAATAAACTGAGATATTCTCTGTAATCCTCTAAATGATTATGAGTTTGTTTTTTAGATACAAGAAAATTCTGCATAGAGCCACACTGCAGTTAATATTACAGATTTAAAAAAGTAAAATAAAGTCTAAGTTACTGAGAGAAAGCCATTACTGGCCTTAAAGAAAAGTGTAACACTTTGAGCTTCATTTCCTATTTGCATTGACCTGTCCAAGTGTAAGCATCATGTAGCATGCATGGGACATTTTAATCTACAAAGAACCAGTTATTAAAAGGTTAGCCAGAAATAGCACACAAACATGCAGCAATATCACTGTGAAAGTGAAAGGCAGCTCTTACCCTGTGTGAAACAAGGACTGACTGGGTAGACTATGATGCCAAGGGTGGGGAGGCAGATGACCAAAGACAGCCAATATGTGATTTTTCAATAGTGCCCCTGCCAGAAATCCATCACGTTCAAAGGGAGCTTCTGCTGGTACCCTGGAAACATCTATATTCCAAAAACTTTTCACATTATTCTTAATTGCTCAATACACTCAGAAAAGTCTGATGATTGGGAAAGTAATGGATTTGACAGCTTCTCATTTTTTTTCCAATTAGGGAACAAAATTCATCATGATCTCTCTTACCTCCAATATTGCAGTATAAACTCAAGGCAACAGACAAGGAGCAACATCATCTTTAAACACAAAAAAATCAGTATTGGATATTCAGTATATTAATAAATGTGATTCTGGCCCTGGCTGGTGTGGCTCAATGGACTGAGCGCAGGCCTGTGAACCAAAGGGTTGACGGTTCGATTCCCAGTCAGGGCACATGCCTGGGTTGCAGGCCAGGTCCCCAGTGGGGGACACATGAGAAGCAACCACATATTGATGTTTCTCTCCCTCTCTATCTTCTTCCTGTCCCCTCTCTCTAAAACTAAATAAATAAAATATTTTTTAAAAAAGCTTTCATATATGCAAGGAACCTTAGAGACCACTGTAACCAAAAGTGCTGTGTTAAAAATAAGAATATTGATGCTAGAAAAAGTATGGCTTCTTCAAGACTAAAGGCACATATATTTAAGGCAAGAACCCAGGCATCTCAAATTTAGTGCATTCAAAATGGAATTCTTCATTTTCCCTGCCTTACTTTTCTTTTTTTTAAATATTTTATTTATTTATTTTTAGAGAGAGGGGAGGGGAGGGAGAAAGAGTGGGAGAGAAACATCAATGTGTGGTTGCCTCTCGTGAGTCCCCTGCTGGGAACTGGCCTGCAACCCAGGCATGTGCCCTGACTGGGAATCGAACCGCGATACTCTGGTTTGCAGGCCCTCGCTCAATCCACTGAGCTACACCAGCCAGGGCCCTGCCTTACTTTTCATACTAGGTTTAATTGCTATGCCTCCAAGTTACTCATATGAGAAACTGAGTCATTCTTGGCTCTTCTTCCTTTCCAAAATTTATGTTCTATTCGCTTCTCTGCATCATCAATGCTACTGCCATAGACCACAGTCTATGGGGAATTCTTGGGTTAGAAGAGAAGAAAATAGGTTTGAGACCCAGAGTTAAAAAGGACCTAAAAACATACATTTAGCATTCCTTCCTAATTTAATAATATAAACACATATGGATTCACTACATCAATTGAAACTTTGTGGTTTTTATTGATGGGCAGCTAGTTCATACTCCTCAGTAACGGCTAAATGGGGTACAACTAAAGACGCAGCATTGCAGAAGAGCAGGCAGCAGAACCAGACAGAACAGACTGAAGGAAAGGTTGATCTTCATTATTTTGCCCATTTTTTAATTATGTGTGCACAGAAGCATAAATACCATTTGAAATCTTTTAATGGTAATAATGTTACCATCATGCTTCTATGTGACCAACACCTTAACTTCAAATATTTGATCTGAATACACATATGAACAATTTCTCATCACACAATTATTAAAATGTATTTTTCCCATTAGAAACCAGCAAGTAACTTTTTGGTGTTTATTTTTTTTTTCTTGAAAGACTATGCACCACATGGAACTGTTCTGTTGTGTGGAGAAAGCTCAGCTGAAGAGGGAGGAGTCATAAAGAACTGACTGAATCCCTGGCTGGTGTGGCTCAGTAGATTGGGTGCCAGCTGGTGAACCAAAGGGTCACTGCTTCCATTCCCAGTCAGGGCACATGCCTGCATTGCCAACAAGGTCCCCTCTAGGGAGCACGTGAGAGACAACCAAACACTGATGTTTCTTTCCCTCTCTTTCTCCTTCCCTTCCCTTCTCTTTAAAAATAAATAAATAAAATATTTAATAATAATAAAAAAATAACTGATTAAATTCATCAAAGCTAAAATCTCCACAAATATGCTACAGAGCCCAGGGCCATGGTGGCTGGTTTCTCTCCTTTTTTTATTACTTATTTTTAATTTTAACTTATTGATTTGAAAGAGAGACAGAGAGACATCAATTTGTTGTTCCACCTATCCATCCATTCATTGGTTGATTCCTGTATGCGCCCTGACTGGGGCTCAAACCCTAACCTTGGCATATGGAGATGATGCTCCAACAACTGAACTATCTGGCCAGTGTAGTAGACTGCTCTGCCTAGTTTTAGGAATCGTATCTCTACCCCTTGTGGCTAAGAGCGAGAGATGACCTTTGGAATGCCAGCCACAGGAGACAAAGCCTGTCTCTGGTAGCAAATGCTGCCTCAGTTCCTCTCCCTGACCCCAGAGCTTGGTCAGAAGTCAGTGGCGGGTAAGACCCCTCACAGCAAGGGGCAACCTAAGCCAAACTCTATCACTTGGGACGCCTTCATGGAAAAACTCGGGGGCTGCAACAAAGAGCAATGGACTCTTGCCCCTGGCTTTGTCAAAGCCTGAGTCCCCATGTTCTCTGGGAGAAGCGCTTCCTGGCTCTAATCCTCTTAAGCCTGAATACCTGTTGGGGAGAGGTACATCTCCTTGTCTTGCTAGAGCATGTCCTGGGGAAAAATCTGGCACCACAAAGACTTGCTGATAAACCTGTGAAATCTGCTCTGCTAAGAGTGCTTTCATTCATATGATAAGGGTCCAAGAGGAAATGAGTATGTCTCCCAAAGTTTCTGCAACTCTCTTCCTGACAGACACTGACTCAGACTCTGAAGCCCTCAGATCTCTTTGAAATGTTATCTACTGTTTGATCCTTGCCGCCCTGTACTCCTGTGTATTACAACCCAATAAAAGGCTATGGAAGAGGGCACTCGGGGTCTTTTTCTCCTTGGAGAAACTGGCCACTTCTGGCCTTTGTCTCTCCTGAGAAACTGGCCACAGCCCAATCTTCTTCCCCAAACAGATCCAGCATCTCTTAGCTATATTTACTCATTCACGCATGTCCATGGCACCAGGGGGACTCTCAGAGAAGTTGCCCCCACAGGCCAGGATATGGCAGTCAAAGTTGTTTCATATCTTCACATCCTGAACACATCGTAGCAGTGAAAGTGGCAATATAATTATCCTTTTCCTCATCTCACTGGCAACTTGTATCATATATAAAAAAATTGAAATATTTGTATGTTACTCAAAGACTAGTGATTTATCATCGATCAAGAGGATAAGAGGCATTTTTCATGGTTTTGTAACTAGATTGGGGACAAGCCAAAAGAAAGATTAGGAGGGCCAAGAACATGATGTGCAAGGCAAGTTTTCAGTTTCTTAGGTCGAGTTTTAGGTGAAATTTCCATGGTTTAATGATTACTCATGTGGAATGGTCCCACATACAGAACCTTAAATAGTCCCAAAATCGTCTCATCTCCGTGACTTGGGGCAGAGAGTGGTCAGAGACTTGAGATTTGCTGTCTCCTGCATCCAATGTCAGCTACACAAAACCTACAGATGACTGGGAATTAACCCTGAGGGTGAGCTCCTTACCTGTCAGTGGCCCTTTGATAAACTAGTTTGAAATACATTTAAGAAATGTCTAGTTAAATTTGTGTACTCTGCTTGGTGATATTTTCTATCTGGACTGATAGGCTTTTAAAAATATTTTATTTATTATTTTTAGAGAGAGGGGGAAGGGAGAGAAAAAGAGAGGGAGAAAGACATTGAAGTGAGAGAGAAACATCCATCAGCTGCCTCTTGTACATGCTCCCACTGGGGACTGAACCTGCACCCAGGCATATGTCCTGACCGGGAATCTGATTGGGAATCGAATCAGCCATCCCTCACTTTAGGGAATGACAGCTACCACCTGAACCACACTGGTGAGGGCTGGACCTACATTTTATTGCTAACTATATCTAAAAACCTCCCATTGCATTCACATCTATCTCTCGGAACATAATCCTGCCTCTTCTAAGAGCTCAACCAGGAACAGTTATCGACACTTTGGTTCAATCTTGGTGCATGTCAGCAATTGTTCCAGAACAGTTCCGAAACTGCTCTCTTTAATGCAGCTGTGCTTAAAAATACGTTGAAAATGGAACAAGTTCATGTGAATAAGAGTAAGCCTCCAAGTTAAGTAATTTTGAACCCGGGTCCGTCTGGCTGCAAGTCCAGGCTCCTCACCCGTGCTCTCTTCCTTATCTGCCATGCTGTATCTAAGTAGCTGGGAGGCACAGGAGTGAATATGTGTGCCATGTGGTAAGACGATCACGCTGTGTGACTGCGTTCCATTTGCCTTAGTGCTTGTTACACAGGACAGCTTTTTACATGCCTGCATCCTTCCTTGACTTCAAATTAATGTATATGCTCAGAGCAGAGAAAAGTAAAATTCACCGAGGCCACCACTCAGAGGCAAATTTGGTTAATAGTTGCTACATTTTTTTCAGATATCATATATTTTAAAACACAATTAAGCTCATAAAATTTCCTCTGCTGTCACACTCACCATAATTATCAATAAACTTAATTTTAATAGTTGTATAGTATCTCATTGTATGAGCATATCATAATTTATTCATTTTGGGATATCGAGGTCTTTTCCATGTATTAAAATATACTATTTTAAAATATTAGACTAATATTATACATACTACAGACTATACACATTTTTCTGTGAGTTTAAAATTATTTCAAGAATATTTATAACAATCAAATAATATTTCAACAAAGGGAAAAAATTTGATCCTTAAAACAAAATCATCTTTGCTAACCCTCTAACCTGTACTGAACATTTCAGAGTTCAGCTGAAATTATGCAAGAATTTTGAAACTTACATACACACATATATCTATAATCACTTCTATATTTAGGTATATACTTTTAAAAATGATTCCACTAAAAATGATAACTTGTACTTCAACAAAATTAAAAACTTCTGTTTTTTGAAAGCACCCTTAAGAAAATAAAAAGGCAAGCCACAGAATTAAATAAAATATTCTCAACACATATTTCTGACAAAGGACATCTATCCTGAATACATCAAGATCTCTTAAATTTAATAAGGAAACAAATAAAATGAATCAAATAATAAATGGGCAAATGGTTCAAACAGATACTTCACAAAAGTATATACACAAAGGGTCCATAAACACATTAGAAGATGCTCAGCATCATTAGTCATCAGAGAAACATACTAAAACAAGGAGATGCCACAATACACCCACTATATAAAGGTTCAAAATTAAGAAAACAGTCCAGTTGTGGTGAAGATGTTTCTCAACTGGAATTCTCATACACGCTGGTGGGAATATAAAATAAAACATGTTTTCAGGGCCCTATGAGCTACAATATACACTTCTATGTGCTAAAGGAAGGAAATATTTTGGGGTATTTGCCAAAGAGAATGAAGGCATAGCTTCACACAAAGACATGTACAAAAAGTTTAGAGCTGCTTAAAAATTAGTAATAGTTACATGACAGAAGCTAGGCAGAGAAGAATGTTCTGTATGGTTGTGCTCATGTGAAATTGTGGAACAGGCCAAATGAATCTAGAGTGACAGAAATCTACAGTGGCATGTTAGTGGTGGCTTAGGACAGAGGGTAAAGAGGCATAACTCCACTGCACAGGGAATTTAGGAGAATTTTTTGAGTGATGGAAATCATCTACATCCTGCTCATATTGATTTGTCCTAACTCGTTGGACTGTTACTCTTAAAATAGACACATTCAATTGTGTATAAATTATACCTCAATAAAGTACTTATTTAAAAACAAAATATTTCACACTGATTGCTCTCATTCCAACCCTTCTTATCTGGGTGCTTTCTAGCCTGCCACTATTCCAAAATTATTAGTACCTTTTTCAGTTGTGAGAAAGTCCTCAAAGTATTGGCTTATTACCCAATGCCTCCCATGTCCCAGCCATGATACCTGCATAACTTGCACCTCTGGGGCCTGTTGGTGGGTCCCTGTATCATCATCCCATCCCACACACACCCTCAAGCAACTAGATAATTACTGATTTCTAGGAAAAGGAGGTGGAAAAATGGGACTATTTAATTATCATACTTTATAGTTACAGTCTCTTCATGTGTGTTTCTACTGAATCCTTTTTTTCCTTTCTGTTTTTGTCACTCACTGGAAAAACCCCTACATGGGGTTCTATGTTGGGGGATAAGCCCACCCAGCTGGATGTTTTGTTGAGGTCCCTCCCCTGTGAATGTCTCTTGGACAGATGGCTTGTCCAATGACTTTGTTAGCCTCTAGTCTAATTGTGAGCAACAGGAAAGAATGCACGTGAGTGAGAGAGAATGGGATGGGGAGAGCAACAGAGCTCACACACGTTACCCTTTAGTGCTCCCTTGCACTCAGACACCATTCCCAGATACGACTGTGCACTCTGAGGCCCAAAGTCTGCACTAAAATGTGAAACTCATTGAGGAGCCTCAACCTATCCGTGGCCTATTCAATCCAGTCTGTTTGAAGTTGTCTCCCTCCCTCATGGCTGTTAAGTCATCTAAGAAAGATGGCTAATTGAAAGGCGCTTGTACCCCTGAGCCTGCCCAGAGAAACCACCTTTTGGTTTCTGGGTTTTCTGGCCCTTGCTCCAGCTCCAAGGGCTCCTGTAACTTCAGTGATTTCCCTACAGGACCTCTGGGCTTGGAGCCATTTAGAGAACTCATTAAAAAAACACAGCTGGAAAGTTGCCTCAGGCATCTTGACAAAGATTTTTTTTAAGTTCTTAATTGATCTCAAAGGAATATAAACTATTTTAGGACCTAAAAAACTAAGTGTGAAGAAAAACAAGTCCTTGTGGAGTTCATTAAAACTTTGCCACTCTTAATTACATCAGGAGCACTCTTAGCAGGCAGCTGCTCTGGGGACCATGGAGAGACACTTGGTCTTTTGGGGTAAATACCTGGTTGCTCAGCAGTGAGGTCCTCAATTTAATGGTTAAGTGACATGAGGATACACTCTCCTTGGAGGCTGAAGCTCCAAGGAGCTTATCAGTGGATTGAGCTCTTTCCCTATTCTTACATTTATGTAAGAGAATAACAAACCATATAAATTACAATACTTTCCAGGCATAGTACTAAAAGCTTTACATGAATTATTTACTATCAATCATCACAATAATATTTAAAAGTGAATATTCCTTGCCTTCCTGTTTATTAAAGAAGAAGCATATTCGATCAAGTTAAAAAAAAACTCATCCAAAGTCATGTGATAGCCCCCAAATTTAAAATTGATTCCAAAGCCTTTTGCATTTTTCAGCTGATCGAGTCCAGTGTGAACTTAAGTGTACTCTTTCTAGACCCACTCACAGGCTCTAGTTCAGATACTCAAACAACCACCCTGTTGGTTTCTTCTTTGACAACAGCAAAAAGACAAAACAGGGCAATGCTAAATGAAGACATGATGATAAAGGGTATAAGCAAGAACTTCAAATTAACATTATTCCTAAATTAACATTGCCCGCTGCCAGCAGCATATGTCTGCCCCAGTTGCTGTTACCCCAGCCCTGAGTCCACCATCTCCTTGTCATAGTCCATTTAGAAGCCTTTGTTAGGGCACGCATACAATAGAATCTTTCTCAATGGACAGACAGCAAGGTGATGCCCAGTTATTGAACCCTCTCAGTTCTTCTGTCAGTCTTAATACCCAAGACATAGAGGAATGCTTGGGGTTCAGAAGCTACAGGGTTTGTCTCGGTCTTCCAAGAGCCGATGCCCAGACAAGGTTGGATGTGCAAGGGAAACGCCATGAAGAAAAATGAGGGGGGATCCAGGAAAGGCTGGGAGAGCCATCTGATGAAGGTCTGATTCCTGTGAAGGGAGAGCAAGGCAAATGTATCACCTAGACTTACAGCCAGAAACCGATGGTTCACTGGAATTGGGTAATTTGAAGAAAGCTTAACAAAGGTAGTGCAGAATCGTGGGATGGTAGCAGCACTCCTTCACAAACTCTAGGCCTAAAGGACAAGAGGAGACTGCTCTCCCTAGGACCTCAACACAGAGAAGAATGTGCAGAAAGGGTGGCCAGGTAGAAACTGGAATCCTAAGGCAGTTGGCCAGTCTGCACTGAACCTGGAAAATGGATAAATACTAGAGCTTCCTTCTTTCTGGTCTCTTGTCTTTGTTTCCAATGAACCAAATGCAAGGAGAAACCAGAGGGCAGTGAGGGCCCATCATACCAGACAGACACAGAGCTGGGCAGAGAGAGGAGAAGGCTGGGTATGGAGGGGCAACGGGAAGATGCTCATAAAGCATTTGAGTTGTGTGTTTATTGGAACTGGCCATGGTTTTGGATTCCATCAAATCAGAAATCTCAGGGGCATTTCACACATTTTGTTTACAAATATTTACTTAGAGAAATAAATGACATTGTGAAGAGTCACAAAAGGTACATGAGTTCACAGTGATAAGAAGTGAGAGAAAAAGTTTTTCAGAAAAAATATCAACTAGTAGTTATAAAGAGTTGTGACAGAATTAGAAAATCACAATTTTGTAGCCAACTTAATAAGTGACTTGGACAGTCAGTGGATGCTAAAATTATTGGCTGAAAATAGTGTTGGAAACAGGTTCCTCACCTGATCTCCAAGATCCAAACTCAGAATGCTAAATAATTTTGGAGAAGGAAAATGGTTCCATTATGATGCAGAAATCAGATGAAAACCACTTAACCAAGTCACCAAATTTAACATTACCAGTAATGCTGTAGGTGGACCTTTTGTGCCTCCCGATAGGATGCACTAGGCAGAACACAGCATCATCCACGTAGAATTCCTCTGAAACAAGTTTTATCAGAACCTAGACATGAGGAATCCAAATTTCAGACATTCTACAAAACAATGAGCCTGGACTCTTCAAAACTGAAAGACAAAGGCAGAGGAAACCCTTTGAGATTAAGTGAGACAGAAGCGATAAGAAACTAAATGAAATGCTTGATTGTATCCTGAATTAAAAAAAAAAACACAAAGAGCCATTAGTACACAATATTATTGTACTGATGTTAAATTTTGTGAGTGTGATAATGATATCGTGTTTAATATTTCTTTTTAGGAGATACATGCTAAATTACTCAGGATTGACTACGTGTGTGTATACCTACTTTATTAAAGTTAATCTGTAATGTCTAAACTCACACTTTTACATGTTTCAGTGAAAATATATTTTAATAATATATATTTATTTTGTACATATTATTACACAGTTATATATATGTTTATATAAATTTACAAATATTGACAATAAATATGTAATGCTTATTTTATGTACACTGTTTATATATGAATTTATATACTACTTACTATTTATATATGTTATATATACTATATATACTGTAGCCATTTTAAAAAATATTTATGTATATATTTTTAACAATTTATTTAATTGTTGTTTAAGTACAGTTTTCTGTCTTTTACTACCAAACCAGCTCACCCCCCCCAGGACTCCCCACCTCCCTCCCATTTCCACCCCCCTTAGTTGTTGTCTATGTGTTCTTTATACTAGTTCCTGTAAATCCATCCCCCTTTTTCCCTGAAATTCCCTCCCCTCTTCCCTCTGGTCACTGTCCCCCTGTTCTCTATTTCAGTGTCTTTGTTTTTACTTTGCTTGCTTGTTTGTTTTGTCATTTAGCATCCTGTTAAAGGTGAGATCATATGGTATTTGTCTTTCAACACCTGGCTTATTTCACTCAGCATAAAGCTTTCCAGTTCCATCCATGCTGTTGCAAAGAGTAGGAGCTCCTTCTTTCTTTCTGCTGCATAGAATTCCATTGTGTATATGTACCACAATTTTTTGATCCATTCATTTACTGATGGGCACCTAGGTTGTTTCCAGCTCTTGGCTATTGTAAACTGTGCTGCTATGAACATTGGGGTGTGTAAGTTTGTGGGGGCGACTTGTTCACGAGTCCCCCCAGTGCCACGGACATGCATGAATGAATAATTATGGCTGAGACATGCTGATCTGTTTGGGGATGAAGAGTGCCCTTAGAATAGAAGGGCAGATAAAGTGCTTCTCAGATAAGGTCAAATTCAAGGAGTTCATCATCACCAAGCCCTTATTATATGAAATGTTAAAGGGACTTACCTAAGAAAAAGAAGATAAAAAAGATGAACAGTGAAAGGACAGCAAACTCACAGATATTAACAACCACACCTAAAACAAAAGCAAACTAAGAGAACAGCTAGATCAGGAGTGGAAACATAGAAATAAAGATCTCACGGAGGGTTAGCAACAGGGGAGTGGGAGAAGGAGAAGGGGGGAGAAGATACAGAAAATAAGTAGCATAGACAGTAGGTAGAAAATAGATAGGGGGAGGGCAAGAATAGTGTGGGAAATATGGAATCTAAAGAACTTGAGACACATGATCATAAACTAAAAGGGGGAATGGTGGGGGGTTGTGCAGGGTGGAGGGGAATGAAGGGGGGAATAGATCAACTGTAATGGCATAATCAATAAAAGAAAAAAAAGAAGTTTAAAAAAATAAACATGTTATCTTAATTACTCTTTTTGTTTTAGATAATATGAAATAGTTTTCATATTATCTGTGCAATAAAATAAGGAAGAGAATGAAACTACAAAGCAGTTGTTCAGCTTTGCCCTTTTCATAGCAAACACGTACTATTGAGATGCTGAATGTAAAATGTTCACAGGTTAACAACAAATGTGGCACATCTTCCCTGAATGGCCATTGAGCTTGCTGGCTCCAGGTCTGCTGCCCATTCATTCCCTAGAGGACACACGCACAGTAAGTTCTGATCACCATTTGCATCTTCTTCTCTGTCTCACCCCCATTTCTACCTGTACTTCTTAGATTACAAGCATTTTCTACCTTGTGTTCCCCCATTCCTAACACTCTGCACGGAACAGAGCAGGTACTCAATAATGAGTAACTCAATTAATATACCAATTGGCAGGGTTTTGTCCTTCTACCCATAGCTTCTTTTAAAAGACCTACCCTGCCCTTATCAGTGTGGGTCAGTGGGTTGGGCATGGTCAGGCAAAGCAAAAGGTTGCCAGTTTGATTCCCTGTCAGGGCACATGCCTGGGTTGTGAGTTTGGTCCCCAGTTGAGGTACATAAAAGAGGGAACTAATCAATGTTTCTCATGTTAATGTTTCTCTCCCACTCTTCTCCCTCCCTTCCCCTCTCTCTAAAAGTAAATATAGAAAATATTTTCTTTTTTGTTCTTTTATTCTTTATTTTTTCCTTTCTTTTATTATTGTGGAATTATTGTTGTCCCCATTTCCCCCCAGAGCTCTCCCTTGCCCTACAAAATCTTTAAAAAAAATAAAAGGCCTATACTAACATTCATTATTTAGATTATTTATTAGGAATTAAGAGCTGTTAGATACTAAACTATAAATATGAAAGAAGCCTTATATAGACATGTGATAGAAAGGCGAATCATCCCACTGAAGAACCTAAAAAAAGTGGTCAGATTCTGATCATCATTAAAAAGACTCCAGGGACCTTGATCGACTGTTTACCTTCCAAACTTCCATTTTTTCACCTATAAATGTTGAATGAGACACTTTTCTAGCCCTAAAAAAATTGGTAATCATCTTGACAAAAGGTAAAACTATTCAAATAAATAATCTGATAATTTAGCATTTCCTCTTCTCTCACTGTGTTACAGAGATAATTAAATATTGATAATATTCAATTTAGAAACCTAGGATGTCACTACAGACAAGGTACTTCTGGCTTTTCCTTTTCAGAGACTTTCATTTCTAGGATAGAGAAAAAAATGAAAGTGTTAAAATATAAGCTCAGAAAGTAAATGGGAAGTTGACACAGGAATAGTTATATTAACGTCTGAAATATCTCTTCTATTTACCTTCAGTTTCAAACAGTAAAAATGCAT
This sequence comes from Artibeus jamaicensis, assembly GCF_021234435.1. Classification (NCBI taxonomy): domain Eukaryota; kingdom Metazoa; phylum Chordata; class Mammalia; order Chiroptera; family Phyllostomidae; genus Artibeus; species Artibeus jamaicensis. The sequence goes on from NW_026522031.1 coordinate 3,753,447, forward strand.
TTATTTTCCTTTTCTCCACCCCAAGTCACTGGAAAATAATAAAGTATTTTTACCTTTTCAACTCTAAATTGATAGAAGTGTCCCTCAACTTTGGCTAGAGTCGTCGTACTTGCTTATTTTCAGTTTATTAACCAAGAAAACAACCAACTCACATGTGAGTTACTGAGCCTGTGTTCCGCATGGGGTCCTGTCACCGCCCCACAGGTACAAGAGGTGACAACACAGCAGTTCTCCACTTCTCCTCAGCTTAGAGTTTACTTCAGGGTCACGGCTGTGCCTCTCAGTAGCCAAGAAGCCATAGGAAGGAGCAACATGTCCAGCAGCGCAGATCAGCGATGTCTGGTCTGCATGCGAACAGGCCTGAACCAACCAGCACAGGGATCTCCGCACTCAGGTCTTCAGCTGAGGGTCATAGTAGTAGTTCTAACTTGCTTCCATGCCACACTGCACAGCCATCATCTCCCTTTCCCAACCATCACATAAAACATTTGGAGAAAACAGAAAAATGTGCGTGTGCATGTGCGTGTGTGTGTGTGTGTGTGTGTGTGTGTGTGTGTGTGTGTGTAGGTTTCAGTTTTCTCTTTCTCCTGGTCTGTGGGTAAGGGTTAGCTTGTAAATCTATTCTGACCAAATTAGCACCTGGGTGAAAGGGATGCTTTTCTGCAGGGCCGCAATGTTTTAACCCTGGTGAAGATTTGTGGATGTTTGCCCCAGGCTTGGATCTGAGGTCTCACTGACACAATCTGAAAGGTGAGAGCAATACAATACTTTTCATTTCTCAAAACAAAGAATCCATTCAGCATTGTAATGGCATCAATATGAATAATAAAGAGTGCAAGTAAACAGAGAGGCAAGTCCATCTTTCTCTTACTCTTTTTCCACAGAAGTTAGAGATTTGAAGGTGGGGACAGTCTGCCCAGAGCCTTGATGACCAACTGGAGAGGAGGCATGGGTTTCATTCACTAATTAAGTGTCACGGGTCACTGTGGCTTTGCAGAGATCTCTATCCTTTCTTCGATACACATGCGAGGCTGCCTTTCTCCCCTTTGGGTTTCAATACTGAGGAGGATATAGTTTTCCCCAATCACCTGTTTTAATGGACATCGTCTCCTGTCTTTCCAGAATGCACCTGGTTTTGTGACACTGTGTACCCCAAGTGTTTGCTCCCAAGTGCCATTCAATTACACTGTGGAGAAACAGCTACCAGGAATTCAGTAATGAGCAGAGCCTTTGGGGGCTGAAGCCACCACTCCATCACAGCCTGAGTGCATGAGGGAGGGATATAGATCTTCTAACTGATGGGGCCAATGTGCATGATGGGAAATGAGAGGAAGATAAGCAATGCATTGGAGCCTGAGAAGGTAATGAATGTGGGGGCGACACTGACTTTGCTCAGCCAAACAGTTGTCATAGTATTTCTGCTTGAAATCCTTATTCCACAGTGAAGTACGGTAAATGTGTGAAGACATCACAGCCTCTCTGAACATATCCCTAAATATCTGTGGCAGAATTTCCATTGCAATTTAATAAGTTATTATTCTCTTATTCTTTTCTATCATGTATTTTGTTTGGTAAGGTGGAAATATTTTTTCTTTCAATCTGTATATCTATACTTATAGGCATGTGCTAAAATTAGTGTTATTTCTCCTTGGTGAGAAAAGATATTTCCACACATTCTCATTTTATATTATCATTTATTATGGTTATTTATATATCATAACTATGGATATATCATAATTATACATAGACATTTCTAATATGTATTTAAGCATAATTGTGCATGTATCTTAATATAAACCAGTTTAATCTTATATTTATATATTATAATTCTGTAATTGTCTTGCAGATAAAAGTGGTTTAATTTGTGCACAATTTGCTCAAGTACCTCCCCCCCCAAAAAAACTCCTCTGTAATTGTATATATTCTACCCTATGACACCAAGATATCTGCTTATGCGACACTTCTATCTGTCCCTAGCACTTCTCCTGTGGCATCTCTGCTTGTGACATTGTTGAGTGTCTCAGCCCAGCAAATGGTCCCTGAAGAGTAGTGACATGAGACAGGAGGATACACAGTTTGGCACTGCCCTTCACAAGCTTATCCATGTTCTCACTCCCTAGAATTCCTCCTTGGCTATCATATTTATTCTGATTTGTTATCATACGCTGAGGGGTGTGAGGATGTTTCAGAACATTCTTTCGGGCCCTTTCTATCCCAATGACTTTTACTCCATGGCTCAGAGACCAATGTGAGAGCTATGCCAGCCACTGGGAGGGAGTATCTATCCTCATTATATTCAGGGAGAGGTTGTATGTAACCAGGTCTATGGACACTGTGGGTCACTGCAATGTGGACTTGGGCTGGATGTCAAGCTAACATCTGGATTTCTTGGGATTCCGATTTAATTCAAGGACCATGATGACATGTGGAACATCTGGTATTGGTGTTAGTTTGTATATGACCTCATCTCCTAGTGCCCAGTTAGCCTGGCAAGCGGTTGAAGATCTCCTTGCTGAGTATTAGGGGACATTTACTACTGTTACTGGTGAAGGCATGCAGAGTCTTTCCTTGAGATCTACCTGTTGAGAGAATAGGTCTGTGTCTATAAATTGACTTCAATATGAAAATGAAGACTAGAGTTTTCTATCGCCAACTCGCTCCCTCTCCACTCACTGAAACTCCATTTATGTTTATGATATAAGGGAAACCACATCCTATTTGGTCCATCCTCCTCACCGATCTGTCACCTTCCATCGCAGAGCCCCCGATTGCTACTCCCTGCATCATTATTTCCTCTTCACCTCTGGCTGTTGAATACTGTGTGGCTTCTGTCACCTCATTCTGGAACCCCACGCCATCATAACCTACTGTGAATCTGTGCCTGAAGATAACAGGCCCCACACTGAGCTCTGGTTTCCCCTAACACATGCAGCATCCACAGGACATCTGGTCCCCCAGATGAGTTCATTCTAACATTGGTACCTCCTTGGGCCTCCTAGCCCCTTCTTCTACACCATGCCAATCTCTAGTACTTTCACAACACTATGGTATCTCTGTGTTTTTGCATGGCCTTCTGCTCAGGACACCAGTCATAGGATTTGGGGTCCACCTGCCCCAGTACGACCTCATCCTGACTTACTAAATTACAGCTGCAAAGACTCTATGTTCAAACAAAATCACATTCTGAGGTTCCAGGTCACATGTGTTCAGGCCAACAGTGCCAAACCCTGTATAGTCCTATATGAATGCAAGCTGGCTGATGAGGGTGAGGGAAGAACAGTTCATCAGCTGTAATGAGTAAAGCAGTCTATTAAAACTAACTACCGTGAGTCCACCCAAGGTCCAGACAGGTCTAACACAAAGCCACAGTATCCCATAAAACAGTACCTCTGTTAAGTCTGTGTCCTTGGGAAAAGATAAAAGGCAGTTTTTGCAGAACCAAGCAGACATGTGTAACAATCCTCTCATTTTTCATCCAACTGATTTTCATGAGCCCTCTTAATAACTCTCTCTTTTGAGAAAAGGTACTGACTTTATGTATGTATTGAAGATTTACGTGTTTTGGGAGTGAGAGTCCGGGCCCCAAGCACCTGATTTTCTTACCTGTATTCCCATCTCATATTGTTCCAACCGAAAAAGCAGAGGAGGTCAGATTCTAGTCCAGGCCCCGGACTGTACATCTGAACATCCTTTTTATCGAGAGAAAGTTATAGGATAGAGCTTGGCATTGGCTCCCACTAATCCACTTTGCGGAGCTCAATTGCTTGAGATTTAGCACAGAGCTCTGCTGCAGCATTTTAACACTGGGGAGTCAGGTGCAGAGCGAACAAGATTGTCTCCCGCAGCCCATCCACACGTTTCCTCTGCTCAACGTGCAGTGTGTCATATCCCCTCTCATGGTGCAACTTGAAAGAATTACCATATTTTAGAGGAAAACTAATTGTCGGTGAGAATGGAAGTTCATTTCCACGGTCAAGTTAGTTCCTTGGGCCCGAGGGGAAGCGGTTTTCGTTTATCTTTATGCCCGTTCCCAAGGATGATGAGAGAGATGTGTGCGAAGATGTTCGCACTGACGGCTGCCCCACTGCTGCTCCATGGCTTTGTCTCCTGCTGCTGACGCGGGGAGATCTGCAGCTGCGCTCATACCAGAGAACAAAAGAATGTGATTCTTCAGCTAATGGATGCGATGGCGACGATGATAACTAATGATTAAACAAAGCTGCAGGACGTCGTGTCGCACACATTATACCATAAGTTTGTTTTACTATCCTCGGAGGCGTTTGGATTACATATGGATTACATAGTATTTAATAAATGAGGAAATAAGCTCACAGAAGCAAATAGTTGCTCAGGATGGGAAAACAAAACCCATCCTCTTTTTCATTCTTCTTCGACTGTAATGGAAAGAAGGACCTATACTTTATGTTAGAGAATATTCTTCAATTGTAAGAGATCAGCACCAGGGGGCGATGTTCCTAAGGTATATCTTCTCTTTTCCATGCAAATTTTCAAAGGCACGGAAGTAAAGTTCGTATGGAATTGCACAATCTGTTGAACAAGGGTGGAGAATATCACTTGAGTAATGACGTTGGCTCACAAGGCCCACAATAAATTGACATGAATTTTGGTTGCCTACAGCATAAAAATCCAAATTTGTGAACATAGTTCAGAGCATTGGGGAATAATATTTGAAGAAATTTCAATGTATATAAGAAAGCCAGTAGCCCAAATTGAATTGTACATAGTAACTTACGTAGGCCTATTTTTCACAAAGTTTTATTTCTCTTTCCCAGGTGTAGAAATCTATTTGAATCAGATTCTTTTCTTATTTCATTTCCCGCATGAACACACAGTCTTGTACTGGTATCCAGAGGGAGAGTCTCCAGGAAGCAAAGGAAACTGAAACTTCAGGGGATCTCATCTGCAGGGCTTCTTCAAGGCTCCCTGGGGCAGATCTTAGCAACTTGTTCACTTGCCCGTATATTTTCATTAAATTTGCAAAAGTAAAGTAGGTTCGCTAGGTTGAGATCCCTACCTTTCTCCACTCTGACATCCCTTCTCTTTCCTTCTCAATACCTCTTGTGACCCTGGAGTAGTAAGTAACTGGGCATTTTTAAAATTTGGCTACAGGGAGAGTGATTGGAAAAATTGGAAGTGTGGTTTGGAATGATAGATTAATGTGGTTTTCAGTGATTCCATGTATAATTGAGCTATTGTCAGCATCTTTAATGCAGCAAAAAACTAAAGGGACATATCTACTTCCCTCTGTCCTAGTTCTCTTAGTGATGCCACTGATACGTGGGTCCTTGGGGGCCAGCACCAAAAGTATAGAAGACAAACAAGCAAAAGGTCACAGACACAGACAACAGCACAGTCATTAGCAGAGGGAAGGGGGTGGGGAGAGGAAAGGGTAAAGGCGGGGAAATGTGAAATGACAGAAAAGATTCGACACTGAGTGGTGGGTACACAGCACAAAATGTAGATGATGTGTCATGGAAGTATACCTTTAAAACCTATATATTTTTATTAATCAATTAACCCCAATAAATTTAATTTTTGAAACATGTGCATGAGTAATGGAGGAGAAAAGGAGTTTGAAATATGTCAGAGATGTAAACACAGGTTTCTATGAAATTGACTCTCCACCTTCTCATTAAGTCTGCCCTTGGTTAAGTTATACAGGAAAAAATGAATGCAACTGGTACAATGTGACAGCCTGCCCAAGTACTCATCAGGAAAAACAGTGTGCGCTCCACCTGTTCCTCATCCTGGGCCTCACCTCCCAACGCCAGGGATAGAGAGCCGTTACTGCTCTCTAGCTTCCTGTTATGCTTAAACTCATATTTTGTCCACCAGTTTCATAAAATACCTACTAATTCTATTACAAAGGATTGGCATTTAGCTGCTTTAAACCTTGCCCTCCCCTTTCATTTTTGATGTTATCATTTTAGTTCTTTTATTTGTGGCTCTTGAGTACTATATGCTTCATTCCATCAACATGAAACATAATAATGCAAACACTGTGAATAGGTTTTCTACAGCGAAAATCAGTCTATAAATATAACATGAAGGAGACAAAATCACTGTAGAATAGCATGTCTATAGCGCCACCCTGCCAAACTAAAAAGGTATGCTTTGCTAACGGGAGATGAACTGTTGGACTGAGTAGGAAAAGAGAGAAGAGGACTGGTCCTCGTGGCCAGGGAACTTAAGAGAATGAACTCTCTAAAAAGCCAGTGGAAGAGGAGAGAGGGAAGTATATTTCACACTGATGTGTCTTGTGTGGCTGTGATATAGATGGATCAACGGATAGATAGATAGATAGATAGATAGATAGATAGATAGATAGATATGTGTACACATGTGTATTCCTTACTAGCATAGCTTTCTCTTACTCCACCTCAAAATGATTCTACAAAATTTTTAGCACTCAGTCAATTTAAAGTCATCTATTCATGTTGTAATAGATTTACTTCTTACAATACACAGAGTAGTAAAAGTTAGTATGCCCATCTTGAAAAATGACGCCAACATTACACTAAGTCTTCCCCCTACACAAGTATTTCTGTGGGTCACATTTAAAGGTACCTAACATGCTATTTTGAATAATGGAACGAAATGACTGCCATTGCTAACCCTGGTTTACACTACCGGGGATGAGGAAGGCGTTGTGCTACTGCACTTAAGCACTTCCAGATTCACAGTATTTCCATATTCACCACCTCTCTCAGAAGCAGCCAGAGGTTGCTGAAGTAGGCATGGCTGCAATTAGAGACCTGTGAGAGCCCCAATTCCCTGTGTTGATTACTTGGGGCTTAAAATCTAGATTGAGGCTTGATTTGACCCCTGGAGGGCTCCACGCTCCTTTTCCTTTCAGGATGATTACATTAATTGTAGCTATTTTAAAATTGCACTGTTAAAGAACAGGGGACATTGTAAATTGCTGATATTTTGATTGTTGAAAAACACAACCTGCGATAGTTTTTAAAAGAAACTTTAAAAATAGTTTTCTCGAATTAAAAGGCAATACCAAATTATGCTCCGGGAGACTGATTGAATTTAGTGGTCTCTTTTTCCCTAAGGATTTATTAAATGTTGAAGGTGGATGCATGCTGCTCCATTGATCAATTATTGGCAGGATTTCCTGTTTTGTAAAGAAAATGGTCAGCCTCTGATTTGAATAAATCAGAATTACAGAACAGATGTTTTAAGAGGGAGAACTGGAATCAAAGACCAGTTAAAGCCACACTGCTTGTGAACATAAAGAAGAATCCCATAGAGTTAGAGGGGACTTGAAATACATTTTTGTACTTCAGCACCTGGGGAAATCATGACTTTCTCCTCCACCTAAAAACAAGCAATTTGCTGTGTTTTACAATGGTCTACATTTGAATAAGCTCATTGCTGCAATAGTGTCATGCATGCAGTTGATGTCTGCTGTTTTGTCTTCAACGTACAGAGCAAACTCACCAATGCTGACTTAGGATACACCCACTCTCAGCTCAGCCTTTCTTTAAACCTCCCCCACTGCACATGCTTTCTCACAACTGAAAAACCTCAATCAGTATCTTACCCAGCCTGTCCTAACTTTTCTTTCTTGGAGGAAAATCAAGGGAAGTTGTAGGCTCAAGAGCAAAATAAGGTACTCAAAAAATGTTCTTTTGCTCAAGAAACTAAGCTCTTCCTTCAAAGAACCTGCAAAGGCCCTACAAGCAAGATCAGTAAGATCTTAAACATTAAAAGTGGAAAGTGGATTTGAACTAATTAAACTGGGATGAGTCTGCCCCTCTAAATTAAATCGCTCCTGTTTCCATGTCCACACTCTGCCCGATTCTTGGTCATTGTCTTGGGGCACACAGTAGCACAGCAAGAACAAGTCACCTGAGTTACCTTCACATAAGACCATACTTGCTTCCTGCTGACAAGGGTGGGGATCACTTCGGCACTGAAGAATTTACTTCTGCAGTATGTTTCTTTTATAAAGCTGTGATATAAGTCTGTAATGCTTTGGAAAGTGACAGACAGGACATGAGATATTCAGTTACTCCTTCTTAGGGTCTCTCAGGTCCAGTCAGTCTTCAAAGATTATTTTCTGATAGGCCTTGCAGAATGAGAGGAAAGTCCATATTTATTCAAATTGGTTAACATTTAGTTTATTCATTCAGTCATTGGGAAAACTACTGCTGACTGGTTCCTGGAAGCTGTGCTTGGGGCTCAGTCTGATTCAACAGGCAAAGCAATGGCGGGCCACACCCAAGGGGAGATGGAACATCCATCACTGGCATGAACCCTGGAGACAGGCCCTGGGGTTGTTTTTGAAAAGCAGAGGACCCCTAGGAAACCACCAAGGTAATAAGGGGGACAGCAGCAGTGGTGGTGAGTGATGTTATCACAGCTGTTTCATCCTGCTCTTAGTTGTGTCTTGTGAAGACACCGAAGATGTCTAGTAATTGGCCTCTGAACCCCGGAATTCCTCTCTCCGTTCCCAAAAGACAGCTCTGTATTTCCTGAGTGATCTTTCTAAAGATAAACATTACTTCCAGTTTTTAAGTCATTCCATTTTTTTTCATTATTTACTTAAAGGTAATACCCAAGAATTAGTTGATCTGCAAGCATCTGTGTGGTTTAGCCACTTTCTGCCTCTTTCTGGCTATTTTCATTTTGTTCACATGTACTTTATACCAGGTGTATCTAAACAGTTAGCTTTCACCAACTATGACTTGTATTCTAATGTTGTTTTACATATTTGCAAATTCTGCTCCCTTTCATTGGAAGGCATTTTGCCCATAAAAATAGTTCCATATGTGATTACCTTCTAAAAAACTCCTTCAATTTGCAAGCTGCAGTCTTTCTTTATTGAATATCTGCATGTCTCCCCAGATAAAACAACCAAGGCTAGGAAGAAACTGTGCCCTTGTTCTCTGTCATAGCTTCGCACCGTAACCAAGCATCTCCTGGTCCACCTCCCAAACCAGAAGAATATCCATGGACTACATTACATCCATCTCTTCCATTAGCAGAACTCCAGGACTTGGTCTGTTCCCTAAATTCATTGTTAGGGAAAGAGGAAACTGGCAGAGGAGACAGGTTTGGAGGCTCCTGACAAGTACGTCTGTCTCCTCCAACAGCTAGCTTTGCTATATTCATAAATAAGACACAGAATTAGTTTCAAAATATCTAGCCTGCTAGGTCGTTTTTATTTGCTTTATGTTGAAATTAACTATAAGCTGGCTTGTACATTTCCTTAAAGATTATCTGTTGACCCAGGGTTTATTGGAAAAACACAAACCTGCAGTACTCTTTTATTTCTTCAGGTCATATCCATTATAATCAGACTTGCTATAAAAATATCCATCACTTGGACTATCTGAGAGAATGTAATATGTTGATGTTAATTCCTCTCTAGCCTCCTTCTTTTCCAGCTTAACTACACCTTTTAATTATACCTTTCCACTAATGCATTAATTTTCCAATAAATTTTATTTTAATGTTTTCTTCACTCATGGATGAAACAGAATTTAGAGATGGGAGGAAACTAGGAAACCATCTCACACAGTGCTTCTCAAGCTTGAAAATATAAACCCCAAGGGCATATGGCTGTGTGCCTGGTGGGATGGGGATGGGGAGAGCCTGAAAAGTGACAGAAAAAACCTCTGTGAAAAAAATTTCCCCAAAGATTGGGGAAGGAGGGAAGTTGAGCCATTTGGTTCACAACTAACTTAAAGAATAATCTTATATTAAAAACGTGTATATATGATAAAGTCAAATGAAAAACTCACAGTAGTTTTTAATCAGGACATTTCAAAGAACGTTGACTTTGCATTGGTTTATGAAACAGTGTATCATTCATCATCTACTCATTCTTCTATGGTCTCAGGTATTCAAATGGGGTAGGGTAGTCTATTCAGTAAATGGTATTGAAAACATTGGACAGATACATACAAAAAATGAAACTAGACCATCTTCTTACACCACATACCACTCAAAATGGACTAAAGAATTAAAGCTTGGGCTCAAAATCATAAAAAATCCTAGAAAAAACACATAAGCAATAAAATTTTGGATATTTCTCTTAGCAATATTTTTTCTGATATAGTTCCTCACACAAGGAAAACAAAAGTAAAAATATACCAATAGAACTACATCAAACTAAAATGCTTTTGCGAAGCAAAGGAAACCATCAACAAAATGAAACCACTACCTCTTGAATGGGAGAATGTTGGGGACTGCTCTGCCTGGTTTCAGGAATTATAACTACCCCTCATGGCTAAGGATGAGCGAGTGACCTCCGGAATGCGAGCCACAGGAGACAAAAGCTTGCCTCTGTAGTGAACGCTGCCTCAGCTTCTCCCCCCCCCCCGCCCCCAAAAGCATGGTTGATGTTGATGACAGGTAAGACTCCTCACAGCAGGGGGCAACCTAAGCCAGACTCAATCACTTGGGAGGCATTCCTGGAAAGACTGAGGGAGCTGTGACAAAGAGGGAGTAATGGACCTTTGCCCTTCTGGCTATGTGACATAGCCCTAGTCCCCACATCCTCTGGGAGAAGTGCTTCCTGGCTCTAATCCACTTAAGCCCAAAAAGCTGATGGGGAGGGGTGCATCTAGAGCGGTATCTGGGGAAAATCTGGCATCAGAAAGAATTCCTAAAAATCTTGTGAAACCTACTTTGCTAAGAGTGTGTGCTAAGGAGTCTTTGGTAAGACTGCTTTTCACTCATGTGTTAAGGGTCCAAGCAGGAAACCCTAAAGTTTCTGCAAACCCCCTTCCTGACAGACTCTGACTCAGACTAAGCCCTCAGATTTCTTTGAAATGTTATCTACTGTTTGATCCTTGCCGCCCTGTGTTCCTGTGTATTACAACCCAAAAAAGCCCCTGGAGGAAGGGGCTCCTGGCCTTTTTCCTCTGAGAAACTGGCCACCTCTCCTCCCCAAGAAGATCATCTCTTGGTAGTGTTTACTTTCATCCGTGGAGGATGGAGAGACTTGAGGTCAAAGTTGCCCCCACAGGAGAACATATTAGCCAATGATACATATGGTAAGGAGTTAATATCTAAAATTTATTAAAAACATATAAAACTCAACAAGAAAAATCCAATTTAAAATGGGCAAAGGACCTGAATAGATACTTCTTCAAAGAGAACATACAGACTGCCAAAAGACATAGGAAAAGATGTTTAATGTCACTAATCACCAGAGAATTGCAAATTAAAACTACGATGAGATATCACCCACACCTGTCAGAATAGCTATTATCAAAAAATCAGCAAATCATCAAACAACAAGTGTAGGTGAGGATGTGGAAAAAAGGGAACCCTGGTGTACTGCTGGTGGAACTTCAGCCTCATGAAACACTTTCCACATACTTCAAAAAATTAAAAATGGAACTGCCTTATGTCCCAGGGATTCCACTTCTGGGAATATACCTGAAAAAACCTGAAACACCAATTTGAAAGAATATATGCACCGTTATGTTCATTGCAATGTTATTTGTAATAGGCAAGATTTGGAAGCAGCCCAAGTGCCCATCAGTAGATGAATGGATTAAAAAAAGCTGTGGTACATTTACAAAATGAAATGCTATTCAGCCTTGAAAAAAAGAAAGGAAGTTTTACCTTTTGCAACAACATGGATAGACCTGGGCAGTATTATGCTAAATAAAATAAGCCAGTTGGAAAAAAAGATAAATGCCACATAATTTCACTTATATGTAGAATCTAATGAACAAAACAAACAAAGACACAAAACAGAAACAGAATCAATTAGCTGACTCACCAAGATGGAGGCATATATAGATACACTGGACCTCCTCCCACAACCAGAAGAAGGACAACAAATTTAAAAACAAAAAACAATCATAACTTTCATAAAATCAAACTATGAAAGTCCAACAATCAAGAAATTAAAGAAGAAACATCCATTCCTACCAATAGGAGGGATGGAGACAGGCAGCTGGGGCAGAGGGGCCTCCTGGCACAGCATCAGCTGGAGCAGTGGGAAGTCCCACATTGACATGTGGGTAAACCAGGAGGAATGAATGGCAAGAGAGACAGACTGCACAACCCAGGGTTCCAGCCTTGGGAAATAAAGCCTCAAAACCTATGACTGAAAAAACCTGTAGGGGTTGAGGTGACAGGAGAAACTCCCAGCCTCACAGGAGAGTTTTTTGGATAGACCTACAGGGTCCTAGAACATACACAAAACCACCCACCCAGGAATCAGTACCAGAAGGTCCCAATTTGCTTGTGGGAACTGGAGGAAGTGAATAAAAGTTGTTGAGAGCTGAGCAAACCACGTTGTTCCCTCTCAGACCCCTTCCCCTCAGACAGTGCCAAAACACAGTAACGTGGGTTGCCCCACCCTGGACAATACCTAAGGCTCTGCCCCTTTCTACGTAAGAGGCATGCTGAGACCAAAAAAATATGGCCCAAATTAAAGAAGAGATCAAAGCTCCAGAAAAATACAACTAAGCAATGGAGAGATAGCCAACCTAGCAGACCCACAGTTCAAAACACTGCTATTCAGGATTCTCACAGAATTGGTTGAGTATGGTCACAAAATAGAGGAAAGAGTGAAGGCTATAAAGAGTGAATTAAAAGAAAATGCACAGGGAACCAACAGTGATGAGAAGGAAACTGGGACTCAAATTAATGGTTTGGACCAGAAGGAAGAAATAAACATTCAACCAGAACAGAATGAAGAAATACAAATTCAGAAAAATGAGGAGAGGCTTAGGAATCTCCGGGACAACTTTCAGCATTTCAACATCTAAATAATAGGGGTGTCAAAGGAGAAAAGGAAGAGCAAGGAATTGAAAACTTTTTAAAAATATATTTTATTGATTATGCCATTACAGTTGTTCTATTTCCCCCCTTCATTCCCCTCCACCCTGCACACCCCCTCCCCCACCATTCCCCCCTTTAGTTTATGACCACGTGTCTCAAGTTCTTTCGATTCTGTATTTCCCATACTATTCTTGCCCTCCCCCCCCATATATTTTCTACCTACTGTCTATGCTACTTATTCTCTGTACTTTCTCCTTCTCCCACTCCCCTGTTGCTAACCCTCTGTATGATCTTCATTCCTATGGTTCACTCCTGATCTAGCTGTCCTTTTAGTTTGCTTTTGTTTTAGGTGTGGTCGTTAATAACTATGAGTTGGTGCCCAGCGTCACCTCCTCCACAGGCATACCTAGTAACAAGTGGTGCTGGGAAACATAACCTTTATTTGGTACCAGAATAAAAGTGGGTTTGTGTTAACTAAAGGATGGATAACTGTTAGAGGGATGAAATGAGTCATCAGTGCTATGTGATCTATAATGCAATTATCATGTCATTTAAATGATTTTCTTATAAGTGTTACTTTCGAGATTGGGAGGGCTGTGAGGACAGAGATCTCATTTACTTATTGTTAATGTCATAGAGTCTAGTTCAATGCCTCTGTACCTTGAAGAGATTTGATTTGCTGAAGGAGTGATTAAAAGGATGAATAATTTAATCAGCAAACAAACAGATGTTGGAAATTAAAAGAGAAACACTTTGAAAATGCACTTCAGCAATCTCATTCTACTTGAGCTTTTTCAACTTTTGAATGTAATATTTATTCCCATTTAGAGTTTAAAATATTGCTTAACAGGAGATCTGAGATTACTCTGACATTTCAAATGATAGAGAATTTTTCTTTGCAAACATCACAGTGCTATAAATTCTCATTAGTTAAGTTAGCCCATTCCCTAATGTGAATGTGGCTTTTTTTCTTTTCAAAAGTTAATTGTGTTTTTCAAATGCCTACTTTAAAAAAAAAAGATTTTATTTATTTATCTTTAGAGGGGAAGGGAAGGAGAGAGGAAGAGAAATATCAGTGTATGGTTGCCTCTCATGTGTCCCCAGCTGGGAACTGGCCTGCAACCCAGGCATGTGCCCTGACTGGGAATCAAACTACAGTTGTTTAGTTCACAGGCCCGCACTCAATCCACTGAGCCACACCAGCCAGGGCCAAATGTCTACATTTTAACCTGCATCAGGTACAATATTTAGACATAGTGACCTCATCCTTTTTTATATTTTACCAGCATTTATTCTAATCTTGTTGCTGAAGAAATTTGAACATAACATTCCAAAATCTAATTCAGTCTTTTTCAAATGATATTGACTTAAATTTATTTTGGATTTCTAAAGTTTTTGCAAGAATATACTGGTTGCTTTTAAAAACAAACAGGTGCATTTTATTGAAATTTGAGATGATAAATAAAACGTGAAGGCAAGGCATCTATTCCTCTAAATCTTTAGGTTTAAAAAAAGTGTGAAGTGCTAAATTTCAAATATCATTTGATTTGGAATTAATTGCTGATTTAGATACCAGGGCTTTTATCATTTGTGCATATTTATCTAGAAGTGCACTTGGAAAAGTAGCACATTTCATGCATCATTAAAGACTTTAAATAATTAACAGTTGATTATTTTCTCTTCTAAGATGACCTCATTTACAATTCTGCCTCAACAATGAGATTGACCGTTAGGTTAAAATACAGTTGCATTTCTATTTAGAAAATAGGTCTTTATTTAGGGAATACAACAGGTGGCACCGTCAAGCTCTATCCCATGTAAAGGCCAAAAGGCTTGGCCAATGTTATATAAACATTATGGGGGAATCAATAATCATTGTAATAATTCAATGCTCAAAGTGGTGTTTTAAATGCCTCCCCCTGGGACCCTTTGCTAAGCCACCAATGGTCATTCGATAAACGAGACACAACCCAGGTGGAGTGCTCATACTCTGACCAGGGTAATAGTGGCAGCCATTGTAAATCCAGGTCACAGCGAGGGGCCTCCACAAGTGCCAGCCTCACCCAGAGGGTTGATTTCATTTCCCACCGCCTTCCTCACTTGGGATTTAGGACAAAACTAGGGAGTCTTACAGAGAAGGTGTTTGCAGAATGGGTGTCTGGTTCTTCAGATTGTAAAAAGGCTTCTCCACTGTAGCATTAAGTTTTCCAAGACTAGAAAAAAAACTGAACTTGGAAACTAGACTTGGAAAACTACAGTTTTTCAAGTCTAGTTTTCCAAGTCCAGATCCACCCCAAAAGGAGCCTTCCTAGCTTGGGAGTTAAGACAAACCTAGGGAACCATGCTGAGAAGGTGTTTGCAGAATGGAGTTCAGGTTCTTTAGATGGAAAATAGGCTTCTCCAGTGTAGTGTAAAGTATTCCAAGTCTAGTTGTCCAAGCGCAATTTCTTTCTAGACTTGGAAAACTTAACACGGCACTGGAGAAGCCAATTTACAATCCGAAGAACCTGAAACTCATTCCGCATACATCTTCTTGGCAGGGATCTGTAGTTTTGTCTTAACTCCCATCTAAGGAAGACTCTGACATGGATCTGGGCTTGGAAAACTAGACTTGAAAAACTGTTACCGTTTTCCAAGTCTAGTTTTCCAAGTCCATTTTTCCTCCCAGATTTGGAAAACTTCACACAGAACTGGAGCAGCCTATTTACCATCTGAAAAACATGAAACTCATTCCACAAATACCTTCTGGGAAAATCCCCCTAGTTTTGTCTTAACTGCTCAGTGAGGAAGGCTCCTTCGGAGGTGGATTTGGGCTTGGAAAACAGTTAGTTTTACAAGTCTAGCTTTCCAAGCCCATTTTTTTTCTAGTTTGAAAAACTTAACACAACACTGGAGAAGCCTATTTACCACCAAGAACCTGAAACCCATTTTACAAACACCCTCTTGGCAAGACTCCCTAGTTTTGTCTTAAATCCCGAACCAGAAAGGCTCCTTCTGAGGTGGAGCTGGGCTTGAAAAACTAGCCTTGAAAAACTGGAACAGTTTTCCAAGGTTAGTATTTCAAGCCCAGTTTTTTATTTGTTTGTTTGTTTTGTTTTTGTTTTAGCCTCAGAGAACTTAACCCGGCACTGGAGAAGGCTATTTACCATCTGAAGAACCTAAAACCCATTCGTCCAAAAATCCCCGGCAAGGCTCCTGAGTTTTGTAGTAACTCCTGAGTGAGAAAGGCTCCTTTTTAGGTGGATCTGACTAGCCTTGGAAAACTGTCACTCGTTGGGGGTCGCCAGACCCTGACCTGAAATTCTTCCCTGGTCCGCTTCTCTTATTACACATGTACAGGGTCGTATGCATTTTGGCTACTACACTTAGGCTTAAGTTCGGGTCTCTCTTGTGCTGGTTGACAGCAGAGATTTCTTGGGTGGAAGCCCCTCATTTGGAAAGCTGTCTGTCTCGCAAACTTGGGAGCCCATGGTTGAAAGCCCATCGACTTTCCGATCATGTTAGAACCAAAAACTAGCAGGGAGGGGAGCAGTTAAATCCGCAGACTGTGAAGTTAGGTTGGTTAAGCAGAGGGGTCCCAAGTGGTTGGAAGCCCCTAGTTGGGAGAGCCCATGCTCTCCCCGCTCCCACCCAGCGCCAGCACCCAGCGCTCTTGGATTCTCTCAGCCTGCTTCACGGAGGGCCTGTGATCCAACTAAATCAGATGAACAGCAGTGTGGGGAGAGCCTGCTGTGTGTCAGGGAGACGCTGGGCTGGGGGATACAGCCTTGAAGGGGTCCCAGCCCTCGCCTTGGGAGAGGGGGCAGGCGACTCCTCTGTCCCCTGAACTTGAACCCCCGCCCCCACTTAATTCACACTGCGCACAAATTCTCTCCGAGGTGCGCACCGACCGCGCTCCTTCTACATCGCCCCAAGGTTTCCCGCCTAGGGCAGCTTCTGCCCGGCTGCGGAGAGCGGCGGGGGTGGAGAATCACCCGCGGCCCCGGGCACGAGGGCTCCGGGACCAGAGTGGGCGCTGGCGCTCGCTGGCCGGGCGCTGGGGCGGGCAGCTCGCTGCGTCCAGGTCCCAGCTTCCCGGGCGTAGGGACCAGGGCGCGGAAAGCTTTCCTCGGAGTTTCCCTCCCGCACTCTCCTCCGCAGACGCTGGGTTCGCGCCCAGCGATCCCGCGGGGCAGCTCCTCCTACCCCTTCGGTCCCCTTCTCCCGCCGCCCAAGCCTCAGGGCAGGGTTCCAGTGCTGCACCGCCTCGCGCTCCCAATTTAGGGAAGGCCAGGGGGGCTGGAGGGCTCGGGTTCACCTCGGGAGGGCGCGGGCTGCGGGAGGAGGTGGCCTCTGATTGGTCGGGGCGGGGGAGTGGAGGCACGGAGTTTCCCACAATGCCCCGGTGCGGTGCGGCCGCGGATGGATGCTGCGGGAAGGGGCTGCCATTAGCCGCCCCTGCCAGCGGCGCGCGGACCTGCTCGCTCTCCCGCGGCGCGGCCGCCCACGGAGCTGTCAGCCGGCCTGGCCTGTGCGGCGTAGCCTCCCTCCGCGGCCGCCGGAGCGGTCGCCATGAACCCCAGCTCCTCGGCGGGAGAGGAGAAGGGGGCGACGGGCGGCAGCAACAGCGGCGGAAGCGGCGCCGGGAGCTGCTGCCTGGGCGCCGAGGGCGGCGAGGACCCGCGGGGCGCGGGGGCCGCTGCCCTGGAGGAGCCCGGGGCCGCTGGGCCGAAGGAGAAGGACGAGGCGCTGGAGGAGAAGCTGAGGAACTTAACTTTCAGGAAGCAGGTCTCTTACAGGTAGGCGCGGGCGGCCGGCGCCGGAGCCAGGTGCGGCTGCGGGGCGTGGGACCCGCGCGCCTCCCGCGGAGGGGCGCCGCCGCGGACTCGGGCACCTGGCGGCCCGCGCTCTCGCTTCTGTCTCTCATCCCCCACCCTCCACCTCCCGCTCTGGGAATCTGCTTTCTTGTCGTCCCATCATTCTGGGCTGGAGGGAAGCGACGTGCCTGGTTTCCCTGTGATAGGAGAGAAGACTCAGTCCCTGAGGTCAGAACAACAAGAAAATGCGCGCGTCGGGTGGGGGGGGGGGGCACACACAGAGATGCCTGGTTTTGTGAGAGAAGTCCTCGAAGTTGTCCCTAAGCCGGTGTCATCTTCAGCCGCTCCCCCTGCCTTCCAGATTTTGCTGGCACTCACGAGATACTTGACATCACCTGAGGGGCAGGAAAGACAACTCTGTATGGAAGCGAAATCCTCCTGGAAGTTGGATCTGCCTAGAAATCTCCCATGAAGGAAGAGCCCCTGCAGATCGTGTCTGTAGACACCCGGCTGGTTGTGGGGTTACACGTACACGTGCTCTCTCCCTCTCTACTACGTGTGTCCAGAAAGAGGACTCGGGGAGCCCGCTGGCAAGCTAGCAGGGAGGCCGGGAAGGGGGCCATGCTTGCTCCTGAGGATGGCAGTATTTGTGAGACAAGGACAGTGTGGGATAAACCTCCACCACCTTATGATAAAGGAGTACCCGAGATTGTGTCAGGATCCCCAAATGAGAACCAAGGATCCAGTAGATTCTCAGCCCACCCCCGCCCCCCATCCCCACTCCGCCAAGCCCCAGGCAGAACTGAAGATACTGAGAGGTTCGGAACATCTCAGAGCCTACCCTTCCTGCTTGTTAATTCTAGAAGTCCAGGTGATAAGCGCAGAATTTCAAAGATTTGCACTGAGGGCTGGGAGTATATCTTGAAAAGGGGTCGGTAAAAGCATTCTGGGGCCCCTGCTCCTTCTGAGTTAGCAGTTCTTTCCAGAAGCCCATATACAGTATGAAGCCTGAACACCATGTGCTGTTATGTAAGCAAAAGCAGATGACAGGGGTGTGTGGGTTTGCGAGGGTGTGTGTTGTGTTTATGGGCTGTGCGTGTGGGCTGTCACTGGGATCCCCACAGGCATTGCCTGGTCTGGATGCCCCAGGCACTAGGGCATTGGCCCTGGGTCTCAGTGGCAGCCTCTGGCGACCCTGAAAACGGTCTTCCTGGTGCGGATGTTGCTCCCAGGTCCCCCCAGTGCATTTTGTTCACTGTGCATGGAGGTAGTTTCCCACCAGACTTGCTCTTTTTGTTACTCCAGTAGATCAGGACCAACTGGGTCTTTCTCTTTATATGTTTGGTTTCTAAAATTAGACAGGTGGTGGAGAGGGAGTAGCTCTAGGGAGATAGGCTGGGGCACAGGCAGTTCTGTTTCCTAGTTATGATGGCCTGTCGGGCCCTTAGGGGAACTCGGACTACATTCAGCCTATTTAGGAGCTGTCATTTGGAAGGCGGGGGCGGGGGGGTTGATTACGTGAGGCAGATTGTAGGTCTGGGCTCCTGTGTTACTGGTTTCCAACAGACTCCTCACTCCACAGGGCTACGGAGCCAGAGTTTGCAAGGGAAATCATTTCAGCTTGCCTCTTGGCAGCGGTCACTCTGGGCCTCCCTCCTGGGAACGGGTCCAGGGCAGGGCGTCGGCTTTCCGGGATGCATGGTCACACATGCGTGTGTAAGTGTGTGTACACACAAACATAGACGTGGACCTAGGCACGGCACTTTTCTATGGAGGGATAGAATCCTCTATGGAAAAGAGATCCTGCTCCGGGAACATCATTTCCTTTTAAACAAGGCTGTGAGGTCTCCAGTTCAGCAATCCACCTGCATCAGCATCACCTCAGGGGGCTGGTTAAAAATGCCCGCCACCCCCAGACTTTCCAAATCAAACTCTCGGTGGATTGGGAATTTTTAACAGGCTCCTACAGCAATGTGTAAATACACTAATGTCTGAGTATTGCTGCCCCCCTCCCCAGGGTTAAACAATTGGCCTTTGAACTCATAAATCTTGCCCAGCCTAACAAGGCCAGGCAGTCCCAAAGTCAGGGGAAAGACAGCAAAAAGGTAGGTGAGTTCATCTGGCACATGTTTGTCCTGGGTAATCTGGAAAGTGTCCCAGGTTTCATTATTATTTATTGTTTTTAGGGACATGGCCAGTGGTCTGCCCACTCCCTGCCCACTCCTGTCATGCAGGCCTCAGGGCAGCTGGGTCACGTTATTTCGCCAGTGGGTTAGTGAATGGCCTGTGAGGAAGGAGCAGCTTCCACTGGAGCTGGGCCTTGGCTCCTCAGTGAGGACCACCGGCTCCCTCTGGGCCGCCCGAGGACAGCAGCTGCTGCGAGTTAATGGAGGGGTGAGGAAGACCTTGCAGAGTGGAGTCGAAGCGAACGGGTTCAGGTGGAGTGTGAAGTATGGGTGCTTGTGTAAGGGGGATCATTTAAGGTGGGGAGGAGGAAACCTGCAGGTAGGTCAAAAATATCTTTTGAAGAACATGGGTATTTGTAGAATGACACTTGACAGGAAAGAAGGGGGCTTTGGGGGAGGGTGTGCGTGTGCGGGTGTGTAGGGGGGTCTCATCTGCTCCTTCTGTTGCTAAGGAACATATAATCTAGGGTTTAAAAATAAATGAGGAGTGGGTGGGCATATGCAGTGACTCCTGTCTTTTTAGGAACCAGAGCCCTTTACAAAAAGCCTTTAAATAACCGTTTCTGGAGGCAGATTATTCATTTTGCTTGACTTTTACTTTGTTAGGCAAAATAATCCCCTTTCTATGTACCCCTCGATTTCCCCTCATTATCTTTTCTGTCTTGGCTTTTTTGGGAAGCATTTTTTCCCATGAGAATTTTTTTCCTTTATTTCAGGTTCTGCTCCCCTTGAGCATATAGTCTCGATAGACTGTAAGGCGGAAGGTTTTCAGAAGGCAGTGCAAGTGAGCTGGTACTTTTCCCTTAAAATTACTACTTCCTTTTTCTTTGCAAATTATGGTGCTGCAACTGATCTGTATGTGTAGGACTGTTGAAAACCACTCTAAGAATTCCCATTGAAGTCAGTAATATTAAAAAAAATCTTTCAGAGACACACAGGGGAAGGGAAGGAGAGAGAACTGATGCTCATCGTCTTCCCCGGACCAGGCACCATGCTAATTGCTCTTGTATATTCTGTCTTATTGGCTCTTCACGACAGTCCTCTGCTGTGCTGTGACTATTTTCTGTTCTATAGAAAATGAGCCTGAGGCTTAGAGCTGGGGTGGGAGGTAGACTTTAAACCCAGATGTTAATGTAAGTGGCTTTCTTTTGAGACCCCCCCAAATGCCTCCCTTAACATTTGTCTCTGGTTGGAACTCTGTCCGTGTGTGTGCCTGGGTGTGCTTGGGTGTGTGCCGTGTGATACACACACTCTTCTGCGACACACCACAGGGCATTCTTGTTACATCTTGTATACTCTATTCTTTGGTCTGTGCCCCTCGGGCTATCTGATTCTGAGGAAGTCCTCTGCTGTTTCAGAAATAAAAATGAATGTAAGTTCATGATCACCAGAAAAGAGGTTGGTTTTGCTTCTGAGAACAAAACCACCTACATGACACCTGCCATCTCCATAAAGAGACCTTAGAGTTTTATCTGCCTTTCAGTAAAAAGGACACAACTGTTGTGTAGGTGAACCCAGATCCAGCGGAGAGATGGCTCGTCTGTGTCTCCTGAAGCCACACAGAGTAAATGTGCTTTTGCTTGAAGGAGGCCCGGGCAGTTCCACTGCCGATGACATGTCGAAGTCTGTGTTTCAGTGTTTCTACTTATAAACCGGGGTGGCGAGACCAGACCCTCCTTCAGGGGCATTTTGGGTATGAGATAAAAGTAGCAGCAAGGAGTATTAGACTTCCTAGATGAGGCAACTGGGTACAAAAGCATCTGTTATTTTTTTACAGGTTGATGATAAGAACAAGTATTTCCATTTGTGTTTTGTTCTGCAAAGCAAGTTCATGTGATTAGAAGACAGACGATTAGGCTGTTGAAAGCCAAGTAGGCAGCATAGACGTTGCCCTTCCTTGCATGGAAATCAATAGTGTATATGGGAAGTTTTCTTCTGAATATGAGTATGCAGTACCCTCCTCTGTAAATCAGTCTTATTTCTTTTATCTTTTTATCTGCTATTTAGACTTTGGGATCAGATAAAAACTTTGGTTCCAATTTACTGCTTCCTCCCTCAATAATTACTTAGGCCCTGGCCAGGTTACTCAGTTGGCTGGAGTATTGTCCAGTCGGGGCACATATGGTAGACAAATTGATGTCTGTCTGTCTGTCTTTCCCTCCCCCTTCCATCTCACTCCAAAATCAATGAACATATCCTCTAGTGAGGATTAAAAATATACACATAAATAATTACTCAGGACTCGGCCAAGGGTAGACTTCCTCAATCAAGACGCATGACAGGTGAGATTGCACTGGAACCACATGTACATTATGTCCAGGGAATTCAATCTGCTCTAAAGGACTTTTAGAGGCTTGATTTTTACATGGACCTATGACAGCATCGGGTCCTGTGGGGTCAGAGGAAGGAGAAGTTGAAGGGAGTTTGCTGGGAGAAATGTGGTCACAGAAGCATTGCTACATAGGGCCAAATTAATTTAGAGTGGAACTTGCTCTTTGGAACTCTCTCTAATCTGAGAAAAGGAGGACTCCTAGTGAGGGCCCAGGTTGGCTGCACCATCCCTGGCCTTTGGGTCTGGCATCTGGGACACACAGTCCCTGTCCGGCCCTGAGGTGTCCCTGAAGTGGGCTCAGGCACTCACTCTGTGAGATAGGAGGCATCTGGAAGGACCGTTGCCTACATGCCAGGCTGTGACATTTGCTTTCTGACATGAGTTTACATTTAGGAATGCTGATCCTACTTATTTCCTAGGAGACCCTATAATTGTAGTTTTTGAATAACAGTTACTACAATTCAAAGACAATGTGTGAGCTTTTCTTATGGTGGATAACTGAAGAATGAAGGTAAGGAGAGAAACAATATCTGAGCTGTTAGGCTTTTTATTTTTCTTTGAAATTTAATTTGCTTGAAATAACTATAATAATAGACTAATTTCAAATTGCTTGAATGGATTGGAGCTCTTTGAACTGTTGAAATTGTTTGAACTGGTTGGAATATTATGCCTCTCACAAGGCATAACAAACCAAGGCAGTGCAGAAGACTGAAGAAATAAAAACACCACGTTATGTCTGTTTGCACACAGTACTCCCATAATTCATCGTGGCTTGTTCTCCAGGCAGACTCATCGTCAGAACTGAGCTCAGAAGTGTCCACTTCCTGTGACAGGTGGTTGATCCTTCCCTGTGCTGAGAGGGTGCCTTCAGACAGCTGTGTTAAGACCGAATTGGAATTTCCTATTCTGGGAATTAAACTGGAGTTTGAACTTGGTACCTTCAGCTGATCTTGGGTGTAACCCCTTGGAGGCTCAGCATATTCATCTCTAAAATGAGGAAATAGTAACACTTACCTTGGAGGGTTCTTATGAGAATTCAATGAGTTACTTTAGGTAAAGGACTCAGCGCAGTGCCTTGGGTGGTGTTAACTGTTATAAGTATATCATTCCCTACTAAGTTGGTAGCTTCTTTGAAGGTGGAAATAACACCTTATTATTTGGATAGCTGAATCCTGTTCTAATTGCTCAGTGGGTGTTGGATAAATATTTATTGAGTGAATTGGTTTAATTGTCTTTTTAAACTAAACTACTACTGTGACCCATTCCCTGTCCATCTCAATTGTGATTTTCTTTTCTTCTTCCTTTTTCTCATTTACACTTTGTCCAACAGCCCGGGACTGTGTCTGAGTACTCACACAGCAGATTACTGTGTGAGGCCGGCCAGCTGTCGGAAGCTGGGGCGGGGTGGCAGAAGCTCTTACTTACCCAGCTATTTGCAGCTTGTCAAAGAAAAGGCCTTAATTTGTCTTCTAAGTAGTACTAATGAGCTCTCTGGCTCTCTTTCTGTCCATCTCATCCCTTTCCAAGGGGCATCATTGATTTTCTCCTCAGGGATTTTTGTGTTGACTCTTCTTCATGTGATTAGAACTTGGAGATGCAGAAAGATGGCTGCCCCGAGCTCCTGGAATGTGTCCTGACCGCGGTCCACCAGGTGCCAGGTGCCTCCAGCAGCCTCAGCTCTGTCCTTTACTCCCCTCACTCTCCTTCCAACTCATCTGATTAACTTTGGTGGAAAAGTGACTTTAGGAAGAATTCCTTGCTTGACTTATTGGACTCTAGGCCTTCATTCTGTTTTTTAACACAATAAACAACTCTTGGAAAAAGTGCCAGCTGCTTTTTATTCACCTAACATATAAAGCCCCTGGAGACTGGCCGGCATGTTTCCTGATGTCTATAGTGCTCAAAGAGAGGGCGCACCGCTCCGGTGATGGCAGAGAAAATCCGTCAACGGGTGAGTATGTACTGGCTGGAGGCGCTGTGGTTGGGTAGATGTGGGAAGAAGGGCCTTTGCAGGTGAATTTTAATGTTCTTTCTCTCCATCCCTGAGGTTTCGGGAGCCTTCGAAATGGAGCAAATGCTGTCTTTCTTTCTTTTTTTTAAAGATTCCATTCATTTATTTTTAGAGGGAAGGAAAGAAGGAGAAGGGGAGAAACATCAGTGCATGGCTGCCTCTCATGCACCCCTCACTGGGGACCTGGCCTGCAGCCCAGGCATGCGAACAACTGGAAGTCGAACCAGCAACCCTTTGATTTCACAGGCCCGCACTCAATCCACTGAGCCACACCAGCCAGCCTGTCATTAAAAGGTGATAACGCTTTGACAGGGACTTTGTAGTTCTTGTGCCCTAACCTTCATGTACTTTGCTCAAGTGAAGTTGCCTTAAGTTTTCCAGATCCATAAATAATGCTCTGATAAGGAACCCATTCTGATTTAAAGTATAATATTCATGGTCAGGCTTTGGTTGGGTGAGGGGGAAACATTCAAAGCTTAACACAGTAATAATTCAACTGAAGTGAAATGTCGTCATTCTCACTCTTCAGTCACAAGAGAGACAGAGTAGAGTCCTGGTTAAGAGCCACGATCCTGGAGCCCTACTGCCCGGGTTTCATTCCCCACTTCTGCCTGCTGTGTGGTCTTGGGAAAGCTATTTAACCTCTTTGTGCCTCAGCCTCCTCATCTATAAAATGGTCATCATACACAGTAGTAGCACTCCCCAGATAGACTTGTTGGAAGGTTGATACTTATAATGCTGCCCGTCACAAAGTAAGTGCTGTGAGTGTGTTTGTGAGGGTGATGCCATCGATACTTAAGTCCAGTTAAGCAGCAGCGTTGTTTATCCTTCAAAATAGTGAACACTGGTCAAATGTTGGCAGCTAGTGCTAAAATTATTCAGATAATATGAAAATGAGATCTACACTTAAGAGATTTAATTTAGTGGTCTTGGCATTCATTAAGGTACAGAAACTACTTTTCAAACCCTAGGAAAAAACAGTCCCTGTTACTAGAGGAGGCAACCTGGAGAAAGCTGCTTCTGAGTGCTCCGGAAATTGGAGCAGACAGAAGGCCAAGGTCGGTGAAGACAGGCCTGGTCTGTGTGCCCAGGAATCAGGGAGCCGCTGCCTCACCTCCTGCTGGTCATCTGGGCGCAAGAAGCCAGACTCAGAGACTGGGGGACAGGGGTCTCCGAGCTCTGCAGGGTCAAAGAGACCAAGAAAATGAGATCAAGACAGAGGTGGCAGAAATAGAGTTGTCACTGGGGACTCCAGGACAAAGGTGATTTCTTTTCTGGCCTGGCGGCTGATGTCTGCTTTGTACGGGCAGACAATGGCTGGCTGCCGTGTCCTGGCAATGACAGAAAAAAGCAGCTCAGATGCCACCTGTCCTGGATTATTTCAGAAATGGAAGGCTCAGCCTTCTGGGATATTCTATTGGTTATATCAACGAGGCCAAACAACAGAGTTTTTTGAACGTTTTAGGTGATGATTACATATTTGTTGAACAAATAAAGCTGGCTTAGAACTATGAAATAAGTATTGAGCAAGGAAACCTATTTTTCTTCTTCAAAAGGCAAAGGAAAATCAGTTTGGTTGCTTTCACATATCACATAGATTTATCAGGAAATAGCAAAAAAAATAGACTCCTTTGAAAGGTCCGAAGTACCCTTTTAAAATGCGTCATTCCTTTGACTATGAGAAAGATGTCAAAATGCTATGGAAAAATAAATTTTTATTAAAAAAATCTTGAAAGCAGTTTGTTTAAAGATAAAAAAAAGGCTTTACATAAGTGTATGTGGAAGCAGTTGGAAAGGGATCCATGCATGGGTTTGAGACGAACTTCTAGAGCCTTCTTCAGACTGAAAGCACTGTGTTCTCCCGCTGTCCTTCTGTTCGTGGCCAATTTGAGGCACTGTCTCTCACACAGAGAGCATTCCCTGTCAGGGTTTCTGAGAAAAAGAGTCTGAGTTAAAAGAGCCTCTTCCCTTTAACTTGGCCCCCTCTCAATGCAAAGACGAAGCGGTACAGCATAGTTTCGTTTCCCTCCCTTTGAAGCGCTGTCCTCAGCCTCTAAAGTTAGACAGGCAGTAGAAAAACCTTGAGCCCCAGAAGTTGCGGGGTCCAGTCTTCCCTAGAAGAGTGCACCCTCGCAGGGCCTTCAGCCTTTTGGCCCACTTTGCCTTTTCTCGCCATGGCCAAGAAGCGCCAAATGGCACTGCTCCCCTTCCCTGTGGCCTCTGATAAACCATCCCCCAGGCGGCAAAGGCAGCTTCTGTAGGTTCTAAGTTTTTATTCAGTGTAGCTGAGAGAGGGGAAAATCTTTCCTTGATTGCCATTCGGACTGCAAGGGTTAATCGACTTACCGACCAACTTATGGATGTCAGTCATTGCAAGTTACCCATTTTGTTCCATGCGTACCCTGTGCCAGGAGCCTCTGACATAACCTTCCATTAAGTGGAGACTTTCATTGTGTGTACAGGTAAGGCCTTTGGGCCTGGGAGTTTAAGCAGCTTGCCTGAGGCCACAAAACTAGCGAAATGGCAGAGTTGAGACCCTTGTCTCTATTCCTCCTTTGCCTTCTTAATGCAGCTTTTCACTCTGAGTCTTCTTTCACTCTTTTTCCATTTTCTGCATGCAGATAGCCACGTTTTCACCGTCGGGTGGTTTATGAGATCAAAATCCCTTGAGAGGAGAGACCCTTGTTTTTCATCTGAGTGGGTGTAGCCAGTCCTAACCCAGGGTGTAGAGAAAGGCTTCACAAAGCTCGATTTGGCTTAGAGAACACGAATTCTTTTCCTGCCCAGGTGTAGACTTAGCGCTGTGAATAGCAGGTGCTCCTGGCAATGGGAGGGAGGCCAAGGTTGAGCTTTCCTTGGTGAAACTATATGAATTTTCCATTGCGTGAGGTGGTGGAATAAACCCAGTTTGCTGGGGCCAGGATATGCCTGCTGCTGCCCCCTTCAAATTCTGCCTCTAGTATAAGACCTTGTGATTTGTTATAATCAGAGTGGAATCTGAAGAGAGGTGGGCAGCAGTACACCAGCTCAGAGTCCAGGGAAGAAGTTAGGGCCAATTTACGTGTCCTTTATGTGGTTGAAAAGGCAAAACAAATACAATTTGCTTTAAAAAATATGCTTAGATGAGTTAAGTCATTCACTTTTAACTGGAGGGCCTGCTCAGGCTGCAGGTACTTGTAATAGAAGTTTTTCCATAACGGCGTCCTTCAGAATTCATAAAAGCAATTATGTGTGCAGTATGGACCCCTAGAAAGTTCTAAAAGACCATTGAAAAAACCTGAGTCACTCTTTCACATTGGAAGAAAGCCTTCAGAATTTCTTAGCAAAATAAATTTCCAGTTCAAAAATAAACGTTACAGCTATTTAAAGATGAAAACAGAAGCTTTCTATGAGCCAGTGTGAAAGTATAACAAACTCTAAGGGATTTCTTTAAAAGACAAATTTATGGAGATTTCTGAAGCTGTTATTACAAACTAAATTTAGGTGCTTATAATAAAAACGTGTGTGGTGCTTTTAGGCTTTACCATGTTTAAGCTGCTTTCACATAATTGATCTAATTTTAGCATCAAAACAGTCTTAGGCAACAGGTAGAGCAGGTGTTGTTTTCATAGCCATTGTACGGTCCTGGGAACAGGCTTCTCCACTAAGTGCCTTTCCCAAAGCCACATGCCAGGGAGGGGCACTGCGAGGCTCATGGCCTCATAGTGGCGACATCAGGAGTCCCAGGTGCCTTTTACTCCAGGACACCGCTTCCACCCACTGCTCTGTGGAGAGATAATTAGCAACATTTCCCTTTTGTTAATTTCATTTCCTTGACTTTATCTTATTTGTTAATCACCATGGGGAGAGTTGGAATCAATCACTGGCTGGCCTACCAAATTCATGTTGCACTGACAAGGAGGGTGACCTCACTGTCATCTTCCTTACTCTTCCCATTTCTAGGTGACAGGATGAAACCACCACTATGGTGGTGCACAAGGGCAGATACCCCCCCAAAATGGAATTATGTTCTGGAGGGCAGGCCCCTTGTGATACAGGCTTCCCTCACTAGGTGAGTGTTCTAGGGACCCATCTGGATCAGTGTACCAGTTGGTGGTGTTGTGAGAGGCTGCATTTGGCTTCAGTGAATTTTTTTTGGAGTCGACGCATTTATGCCTGTTTTGTCATGGGCGACTTATGAGCACACCTGCCCACACCATGTGGAGTCAGCAGATTTTCACCAAAAAAGTCCAGCATGACCCCAGTGCCCCACCGTCCCTATTCACCCCGAGCGACTATTTTTTTGTTTGTTTGTTTCCTCAGATAAAAAGTGTTCTCAGAGGGAAACATTTTACCTATGTGGAAAAGGTGAAACAAAAAAAATGGCACAAACACTAAAAGTCCTCAAAATCTAATTCGAAAACTGTTTTGAGCAGTGGGAACAAAAGGTCTCAGTGGCTGTATTGCATCAGACAGAGAGTGCTTTGAAAGTGACTGAAGTTTAAACATGTAAGAATAAAAACACAATTTTTAATAAATAAGTTGTGTTTTGGGGTGCCTCTCCCTCATATGTTTACTACTCCTTCTACCAGGGAAAAAAGAAGATAAAGAAATATGCAGGTTCTTCCTTTACATTAGTTGCTAAGCAGCAGCCATTTCATTGTAAAGGAGATTCGGTTCAAATAATGACACAGGTATTCCAAGAATAGCATTCCATTGTTACGGCAACTGCATTTCCCATCTCCTTATAGTGTGTGCTTCTGTGGCTCCGTGGTTTTAGGGGAAGAGATAGGTGCCTCAACACATTTGTTAACTGTATGGAGAAACATTGTCCAATGCACTTTGACACCATTTACAAACTGTGGGTGCCTCCAGTTGGATAAAAAATTATAATGACAAATAATATTACTAAATTGTGGGGGCGACTTTGCCCTCAAGTCCCCCCGTCAGCCACGGATGAAAGTAAACACTACCAAGACATCTGCTTGGGGGAGGAGAGGTGGCCAGTTTCTCAGAGGAGAAAAAGGCCTTGAGCCCCTTCCTCCAGGGTCTTTTATTGGGTTGTAATACACAGGGATACAGGGTGGCAGGGATCAAACAATAGATAACATTTCAAAAAAATCTGAGGGCTTAGTCTGAGTCAGAGTCTGTCAGGAAGCAAGTAGCAGAACTTTGGGAGACACACTCATTTCCTGCTCAGACCCTTAACATGTGAATGAAAGCACTCTTATCAAAGCAGGTTTCACAGGATTTTTTAAGGAATTCTTTGTGATGCCAGATTTCCCCAGATTCTGCTCTAGCAAGGCAAGGAGCTGCACCCCTTCCTATCAGGTTTTCAGGCTTAAGTGGTTTAGAGTCAGGAAGCGCTTCTCCCAGAGGACATGAGGACTTGTGTTATGTCACATAGCCAGGGGGACAAGGGTCCATTGCTCCCTCTTTGTTGCAGCCCCCCCCCCCCAAAGTCCTTCCATGATGGCCTCCCAAGTGATCAAATCTGGCTTAGGTTGCCCCTCGCTGTGAGGAGTCTTACCTGTCTCTGACTTCCGACCATGCTTTGGGGACAGGGAGGAAACTGAGGCAGCATTCACTGCCAGAGACAAGCTTTTGTCTCCTGTGGCTCGAGTTCTGGAGGTCATTCCTCATCCTTAGCCATGGGAGGTAGTTACAATTCCTGAAACTAGGCAGGTCCCCAACACTAAATCACATTTGCCTATCAGGCCCTGTCAAAGGAACTTGCATGTAGTAACTCATGTACCAGTCTCAGTAACACACTGGGATAAACACAATTATAATCACCCCCTGTTATGAAAAGCACGCATTCTTTATTGTTCCCTCCTGTCCCTCCTTTCCGAACAATCCAAAAATGTAACCAAACGCAGCACATTCGCGTATCATCAATCATTTTCCTCTTGCATAATCTAGTAAATGTCCCCCTCTCCTCCTACCCTTCTTCCTGGTGTAGGGCTCCAGGATCCACTCAGTGGCGTGGATCAGAATCCTGGGCAACAAAACTGATTCTTCACTCCTTAGTGATTAACCCATTTCATGTCTTCTTTATTCCATCTTCATAATCGCTCTCACAGTGATTTACTCCCTGTTCTTACCACAACCGCTAGGCCCGAGTTGCTCCCCTGGGCCGAGTCACTGCAGCAGTTTTCAATTCCCTTCAATCGATAGGTTCTTGTTACTCCTGAAGCCCCAATGAGGCCTTCACTCCTTAACAACTTTCAGCCCCTTCTCACAGCTTTCCTGAAAATAACCCAAACACTTCAACTTTGCTCAAAATTTCCCTGGGTCTCCACTCCTGTCCTTTACTCATTCCTCTTATCCTACCACCCTTGCCCCTCTATCCTCTCTTGTTAAATTACCTGAGGGGAAAAAAGGAAAAGAACACATGGAAATGGACAACAGTGTGGTGACTGGGTGGAGTGGGAGGGGTGGTGTAGGGGGATAAATGGTAATGAAAAAATACAACATAAATGAATTAAAAAGTTTCAAAACCAAGTGAAATTACCTGAAACTCTGAACGTTTTTCTCTTGCATGCCTCGGTAATTCTGCACCTGCTACTTGGTTCCTTGCCCCACTGCCTGTCGGGTGTGAGCACTTTGAGGCGCCTCCTTTTCTTCCACCTGCGATGAATGTGCCTCGTTTGCAGCCTCTCAGGATTATACGCAGACTCTGGCATAAAAATCTGGAACAGCACCTACCCCCCAACTCCCCACCGTATCTCCGATTACACTTACCACAAATTCAATTACCCTAGGTCAGCGTGGACTGCAAACATTGAATGGAAAATCCCCGAAACGACTCCAGACGGCCTTAAATTGCACGCCGCTCTGCACGTGATGAAATCTCGCGAGGGCTGCTCCACGTGGCCCGGGTGGTGACTCATCCCTTCCTCGGGCGCCTCCAAGATTGTGCAGGAGACGCAGCCCGGCTCCATAACTGCTGCCCCTACTGGCCATTCTTGTCCGTTACCCACTCAGCCTTGTCCGTTACCAGATCTTCTGTCTGGGTATCAGCAAGCGTGTGGCTCCGCAGCAACGGCAGTGATGCTGACAACTCGGATATGCAGAAGAAAAGCTGTGACGTGTTTGCTTCAAGAGAAAAGGTAAATACAGATAGTAACATGTTTTGAGAGAGAGAGAATCACATTCACCTAACTTTTACTATAGTATGTTGTTATAATTGCTCTGTTTCCTTGTTCTCGCTGTTCATCTCTTACGGTGCCTAATTGGTAAATTAAACGTTATCATAGGTATGTATATATGGAGGGGGGAAAAAAAAACCACAGTATATACAGGGCTTGGAACTATCTCAGATTTCAGGCATGTACGGGGGCTTGGAAAGGCCCCTGGAGAGTGAGGGGGGACTACCCTACATTGTATTGGTACCCTCTGTTTGCTGGTAAGCTTTTTGAAGACAGGGCCATTTTTGTGGTCTTAACATTTGTTGTAAAGTAGGTCAGGTGTAGAGCACACAATGAACGAGAACTGGGTTGAACAAGCACATCTGTATCAGGCGTCTCCTATATGCCAAGTGTTCTGGCAGGCGCGGGAAGAGAATGTGTGATTAGAGAATAGAAGAGCTTGCTTTCATTGACCAGCGCTGTAAAAGAAGTTTGGATAAATAACCAGCAAGGTTACCGAGTGCAGGCTTGTTTAATGATGATGTAAATAATTCTTGATGGTCAAGAATAGTGCATTGAAATTAAATATTTACTTTAATATTTAAACCGCTCTCAGAGGTGTTTGAGTTAAATTCAGTTCTGAGTTTTGTCGGATCGTATGGAATGTATTAACTTTGAATTAGAATCTTTCATGAAGCAGACAATGCTGACTCAATTGGGGGCTTGTTTCACTAATCCGAAGCCCTTAGACATAGGGGAAAAAAATGTCTAGTCCTTTCGGTGTAACCCAAGAAGCCATCAAGCATGTGGTGGCAATTACAGGAATTACAGGAGTGACATTTAAGAGGTGCCAATGGGCCTCTCTGGGCAGGCAGTGGGCATAGCAGGAAGGTTCAGCCTATACTTGGGTCACAAGGCCGTTTTTGCAAGATGTACTCTTAGAAACGGAAGGAAATTGAGTGCTGCTGGGCGTCCTGATCAAATCTCGCGATCACTGCTGTGCCTCGCGGGGGTGTGGACTCAGCTGTTCCGGGGTCCAACGCCAATGGGCGCGTGAACGTGACGCCGCCCCGCCCCTTAACCGCCACCGCGGCGGGCCGTTTGTCTGTCAGCCTCGTCCGTTACCTACGCACTGTTAATTTGACTTTTAAAAATCTGTTTGGTGGAGGAGAGCTACCTGTAAAGTGTCTAGCCAAAACGTTGGCTACACGGAATGTAAGCAAAAGTTACATTATTTTCCCTTTCTAGTTTGTGTAAATGTGATAGGCTAAGGAGTAGTGACGTCACAGTATTTTAAGGTAGTATGGTAGGGTTTGTTTTGTCTGTTTTAAATATGTATGTGTCGAGTTACATTCTACCCATTTGCTTTCCCCTGCTTATAATGAGTCACATTATGTAAATGGCCTTGCTTCAATTTTACAGAACAGCTGAGCTGCTGTACAATGGCCTAGGGAGGTAGAAAATAATTGTTTAAGATTCAGAAATAATGTCCAAAATTGACACAGTGTCCCCAAGATTGATTTGGTTTTGTGTATATGTCACCGTTTAGAACATACATTAGAAAAATTGCCTTCTTGTAAATGTTCTTACGTGGCTTTCTTTCACAGACCAAGCACGGCTCGTGTTTATAAAAATACACCGCAAACGCGTTTAAAGCCGCAAGGTCAGATTCTGGCTCCGAACATTTTATGTAGTGCTGCCCATTTCTTTGGAAGTTGTTAGATGTATGTGTTCTGCATTTCCCAGCATTTCTTTTTTAGAACAAAATTTCTGTTCTTTGTGAGTCTTTTCAGAACCCTACATTTCATTTCTAGTGCTATGTCCTGAGCCACTTCTAAGTAATCTCATTTTGAATATCACCTTGATCTTGTGGAAGGTCAATTTAAGGCAGAAGTGTATCTTGCAGGAACGAATTTCTGTCAGATAGTTGGGTAGCGGGGAAACCATTTCTCCTGTGCCTATTGGAAGGAAGGAGACTATGCAGGAGCAATTTGCATAGGGGCTGTGAAGATTTTTATAGTGATTCTCTGTACATCTGGAAATTCATATAAAATAAGTTGACTATCCTGAAAAATTCTGAAGAAGTATAGCATGTGCCATTTAAGTTTGATAAAAGTCAGGTTAAGGAATGTGACTATGGCATTATAACTACGCATGTGCACTCTACAGCCAGAGAGCCTGGGTTTGAATCCCACCTGGACTATTTGCTGGTTACATGATCTTAGGCAATGTATCTCTCCGCATATCAGTTTTTTTAACTTCTTAAAATGGGCACTGTCCCATTTAATAGATTTTCGTAGACATCTATTTTGTACACTCATTTTGAGAATTAAACCATTAATATTTATTAAATACGTAGAACAGTGTCTAACTCATAGTAAACACTGTAAAAATTTGAAGAAAACTTTATAATTCTGTTCATCATGGATGGAATTTGTAGGATTTTTATGTATATTCCTATGTAAATATTGTTTCTGATGGGGGGCGCATTGTAATAAAAGAAAACCAAAACTTGAAGAGAAGGGGAGACTGTATTTGTGTTTTTGAATTTTTGCAGTTATTTGGCAAAAAATAAGATTAATAAAGGTAACAAATCATTGACTTTATATGTATGAAGGAAATTGAGTATTATAAACTAACATGGTAGAATTGCTTCATAATCCTTTCCTTTGGCACAAAACTAAATCTCACAGGACCTCTTTCTAGATTGTTTCTTTCAAACGACTAGAGTTCGGGCAAAATACATATCGCTTATTTTTTAACCTGAATAAAACTAAGAATATTTATAGTTGAATTGGAGTGTGTCCACCTTTTTAAAAATGAGCCAAGAAGGCTGAGAATTCACTGAAGTCATCTCACTAATTTTAGGCTGGAAGTAGATTTCAAATTTGGAGAAGAACGTACTTTTTAAATGTTAATGCTTCCTTTACAAAAGGAATTTGCAAGCTTGTGTTCCCTGTGAACCAAACTTACTTTTATTTGGGGTGATGTAAAGCAAAGCTATTTAACTTTTAACCTCTCACAGTCTCACTCTTCAGAGACTTCAGTTGAATGTGGGAAATGATAATGAGATTTAAAGATGACTTCCAGGGGTGAAGCTTGAGCAATTGGTCTAATGACAGAAACATTTATTTAATAAGAATGGGAAACATAGACCAGATGCAGAATCTTGGGGAAATGTAATGAGTTTGGCACGAGATGTACAGCCTCTGAGGTGCCTGTCCTATACCTGATTGGAGACATCACATAGGCAGCTGAACAAGGGGGTACAACCACAGAGGTGTATGAGTTGGATATGTTGACTAGCAGTCATCAACATATAGCTGACACCTGAAACCACGTGTGCAGTGCAGCCTATCCCGGAGGATTCTGTAAAGTAATAAGATCTATCCCGTGGAATTTAGGGGAAGGCTAGTTGAGGAGCTAGAAAAAGAGACCTAAGAAGAAGTGGTTGAACACGTAGCATGATTGTGGAAACCCAGGGAGTGCAAAAGGATAAGGTAGTCAACATTATCAAGTACAACCCCACATTATTTAAAATATAGAATGCAATGCAAGGTCTAAATGAAATGTCTTTAAGTATTGTAAGAAAAATGGGATAATGATTAAGTTAATCACAAGTTCTCATTTTCTACGTGGACATGTTAAACTTTACAGGAAAGAGCAAGTGGTTTAATACCACCGAAGGGATTTCATAAACTTAGAGAGTGTTGTCGTGGAATGTTTATAACAGTTTATTCCTTTTATAGATGAAAAGCTAAGGTTCAAAAAGGGGAAGTGATTTGCCTAAAGTCATATGAACAGTAAAAAGAAGAGCAGGCCAAAAGTTTAAGGATTTCTGATTCTTACTATTTGTTGGGAAAAACTTACTAAAACAAAAAAAAATAGTTTAACAAGGGTACATTCACATTCCTGAGATAATAATGATGACATGGGGCGTGTAAGAAAAATCAATGGCCTGTAAAGGAGAAGTAATAAGACTTACAACATCCCAGCAGAAATGGGAAAAGGAATTTGTTACCTGTCTGGGAGTGATTGAAGTACTGTAAGGTCTGTCTAGAGGCAAAATGATGACCTTGTATTCTTCTGTGGTCATGTTGAGAGGTCCCTGTCACAGAAAATCTCACTCATCTTGACCTGTGCTGTTAATCTTGCTGAGCATTATTCTAAGCATCGTCTGTATTCAGTGCAAGACAAACAGATGTGAGCTTCAGGTGTGATACACCAGTAATTCAAGATGTGCAGTACTGATATGCAAGATACTGATGAAAACAGAGTCAGCTAAATACACGCACTGAACTGTGATTGTTTAATCGTTAACATTATAGGGGAAGGAAACTCTGATTTGGAGAACAGTGCACGAGGGATCATAGAAATTTCATGCTGAGGTATGTGAAAGTGAAGGGGAATCATTACTGTTTTCCAACAAATTTCAGTGTCACCTCCAAAAGCACAGTTCATTCAAATATTTCACCTAGCCATAAAGCAAGGAGCATTGAAAGTTTGAGATGTCTTGAAAAGTGGGTAGTCCCCAGTGCTTAATAGTGTGCATGTGTGTGCATACACTTGCCATCCCTCTACATCAACAATCCTAAGACTTAATACTCAGTACTCATAGAATATCAACTACTAAGAAGTGGTCTCTCAATTGTTTGATAGTCTGCCCCATTTGTAAAATGTTTAGCTTAGACCAGGGAGGCAGGTCTGAGAACTCCATTACCTGGCCTGCGGTTCACTTGGCTGCAGTTTCTTCCAGTGGGAGGGGCTGGCTAGTTTAAATTGTAATTCTGTAGTCAGTAAGCTTGGCATGCTGGGACTTCCTGGCATGTCATAAAACAGAGATCACCAAACTCTGCCCCACCCCCCAGTCAAATAAGGTATGTTAACCTATCAGTAAAGTTTTATTGGGACACAGCCATGCCCATTCACTGCTTGCCTGTGGCTGCTTTATGCTACAGTGGCAGAGCTGAGTACCACGGTTGCAAAAGAGAGAATATCATGCACAAATTTAAAATATTTACTACCTGGACTTTTGGAGAAAAAGTTTCTGACGTCTGCTGTAAAGAAAGGTATTCAAAAGGTTAGTGGAATGGGGAATTTGAAGTGAATCTTTCATGTGCAGCTTGCGTAGCCACACTAAAAAAGCTGTCTCTACTTTTCTCTCACTTTATAGGGGATATTTTGACATGGTTGAGAACCCTGGCAATTTTATTGATATGGCAGGACCATGACTGTTCGTGGGGTTGTCCATGACCTGCCAACACGTGTGTGTCCTTTTAAGTTTTACTAATGGAACACTACTTTATCAGGTCTAATTAGCATAATGCAGTCACTTTAAATACCAGCATGATGTTCTCTGGGATACAAAGAGGTCTCTGTAGACTACATGAAGACACAGAGGAGGAGAATATAGATGAGCCTGAGGGAAGACAGAGAGGGTGTCCTGTTGCACCTGCCAAATGCAAGCCATCTCCCTTTCATTGTGTTCATGAATTCAAGTTGAGGAAAAAATATTCACTCTCAACAGGTGCATACATGCATACCTGGTGCAAGGGTCTCTGGTGATTTGCACCAGAAAAATACCATATTTGAATATACCGATAGCTGCGATTGCCATCACTCTGATTAAGTTAATGGTAAACTACTATCATCATCCAAGGTTGACTAAGCCCCTGTATCGGAGTTGAGTTACTCAGAGACACAACAGAACTCCCACCCCTGCATCTTCCAAGTCTTTCTTTACTCACAACCTAATCCTAGGTATTCCTCCTGAAATGCATACTACTTGTATTTCATCAGAGAGAAGCAGTTGTCCTTGATCTTTTCTGCTACAATAGCCACCCCCCCACACACATACACACCTATGGGGATTTTGACAATTACGAAGTGTGCTCTTTCCAGTGGAATAGAAACTCATAATGGTCTCTCCGGTGTAATGGACTCATCATAACATGGACTGCTAATGAGATTCCAAATAGCTCTGATTTCCACACTTCCCTACCCTGACTGGTGAACCAGTGTAGGCATTTTGAGTTCCTGGAGATTGCTGTCAGCTCCGAGCCAGCAGTTGATGACCCCTCATGGAGGCACCATGCATCACTGTCTTGTGTCCTGTGGTGACCCATTTACAGTGCTAACTGATGAAGTCCCTAGTTTTCCAGCGAGGTCTGGTGAAATCGGAAGCTCTGGGCTGCCTGGTTCTGGCTGCTCCTCTCTTTCCTGCTGCCATTTTTACCACACAGTCTTCCTACGTTGTCAGAACACACTGTCTTGTTAACGTATCTAGACTTTTGGAGGATTTGTGCAGAATTCTGAGTTTTGTGGCTGCAATTTTTCTTGAGATTTAGAAGTACTCATGCATACTTTTAAGGGTTACTACTTTTAAAATACAGTACTTCCTTGTTTAAAAAAATGACGGTTATTCCCTAGGCATAAAACAGCATGCATGGTCCTTGTCTTGGCATAGCGTGTCCTCCACTGGCTTTTTCAAGAAACTTTTACTTCAGCTGAAGAGGTCCACCAGAAAAAAAGGACATTCCATCTGTGTTGTGGAACAACTAGTGACATAGCCCATCTTGTGGTGAACTTGCACTTTACATATTTAGTCACCAGCCTCTCCTTACAGAGCAGTTTAGTTTCCACTTTTTCTACAAAATTTCCCCTTAGTGTCTGGCACAGAATAATCTAAGTTATTTGTGTGATCTATATATCATCCATTTATATACTCATAATACAATGCAAGAGAGACCCCCCCAATAGGACTTTAGTTATAAAAAATCTGTGTATTTATTCTTACATGTTTAAATTTCAGTCACCTTCAAAGTCTCTCCATTTGATGCAACACACCTGTCGAGACGTTTCTTCCACTGCTCAAAACAGTTTTGAGCTCATCAGTGTTGATGCTCTTCAGTGTTCCTGCTGCTGTTTCACCTCTTCCAATGTTTCCTTTCAAGGACTTTTTTCATCCAGAGAAACAAACAAACAAAAAGTTTAGTCAAAAACTGCAGAACACTCATTGTGGTGGTGTGGGCAGGTGTGCTTGTCAATCACCCATCATGGAAGGGGCACACACGTTGAGTCTTCAAACAAAATTCGTTGAAGCCAAATGCGCCTGTGAACAACACCAGCTGGTGCACTGATGCAGATTGGTTCCTAGAACACTCGTCTAGCAGGGGAAGCCTGTACTATATATAAGGGGTCTGCCCTCCAGAAGGTAATTCCATTTTTTTTTGGTTTTGTTTTTAGAGTGCCTCCCTTGTAAGTTTCTGTTTAACTCTCCTCTATCTGGGTGGGTGGGTGAGTGGATGGATGGATGGATGGATAGATCGATCTGTGTATTAATGTGAATGTGTCTAATTATTAGAATATGCTAGTACTTAATTTTGTCTTTTCCTTTTAATTGAATTTATTGGGGTGACACTAGTTAACAAAATCACGCAAGTTTCAGATGCACAATTCCACACTGTATTATTGTCTGTTCAGTACCGCAAATCAAGTCTCTATCTATCACATTTATCCCCTCTGTACCTTCTTCTACCTCCCCCCACCCCGTGGCAATCACCACACTGTTGTCCATGTCCCTGTGCATGAATATTTCTCTCTTTGTTTCTTTTTTGCTCAATCCCTCCAACCCACCTCCCCATCCCCCTAATACTCCCAACAGCTGTCAGCCTGCTCTCTATCTGTGAGTCTGTCTCTATTTGCCTTGTTGGTTCACTTTGTTCATTAGATCCCACTGTGTAACGGAGAGTACTTATCTTTTTCTTAACCCAGGTTCCAGAGCCTGTGCTTTAAATAATTATGCACACTGTTTATTCATGTGATGTCACTACTGTCTATCATGCTGGTGGTAAGCCTCAATAAATACAAAGGGTTTTCTTCCCTGTAGAGCTCCGACATTACAGCAGAGTCCTTTGCTATATAGCATTCTAGGAAACCCTTATAAATTAATTGTGGTTCTTGTGGTAAAGCCTGTCTCCTAACCTTGACTGGAAAACTAAGCTCAGTAAGGACAGGGTGCATTTCTTAAAACTCCTTTTATCAGGATGTTGTTAATGATTTAAAGTTGCTCAAAGGTAAAAGTTAGTATACAGTTCCATCAAAATTCTTCCTGCGAATTATCCTCCAAATAATTTTTTGAGTAAGTTTTAGGTCTTGACTCCACAGAAATGCATTATGAACTGACTGCTTCCTTTCTTCGCATCTGCCTTTTCGATCACAGTATTCCAAAGCAGAAACCACAACTTTCTGTTTTTTCATTAGCTTCTTGTCCTAAAGTTGTAACACATTGATTTTTGTTTAAGGACCAGTGTTTTTGGAGTTGATATTTGCATATAATGAGTTGTAAGCTTCTTCACAAATTGGGAAGAGGTGTATTTTATGGCTTTATCTAATG
Source organism: Artibeus jamaicensis (assembly GCF_021234435.1). Classification (NCBI taxonomy): domain Eukaryota; kingdom Metazoa; phylum Chordata; class Mammalia; order Chiroptera; family Phyllostomidae; genus Artibeus; species Artibeus jamaicensis. The sequence continues at coordinate 3,793,059 of NW_026522031.1, forward strand.
TTAGAAACAGGTGTGTTGTTTGACCTTACTAGTCGCTATGTGAGAGTTCATTTAAAGAGGATAAGTTTATAAAAGTCACCAAGTCATGTAATTATTTTT